>NC_137705.1:7404604-8004604 GCF_964034855.1 Anser brachyrhynchus
GGAAACTGTGGAGAACTAATTTACATGATCTTCTAATTGCTCCAGAAGGATCGGATCCATGACTTGACATGAGAATGCAAGAAGAGGTGACTTACACAAGTCCAGCAGCAGCCTGACAAGGCATCTGAGGTCTGTAGCTGCTGAAGTTTTAAACATTCAAAGCTGCAAGATGCCGACAAATTCTGCTTTTGTGCATGTGCAGAATCGCTGTCATTCCAACATGGCTGGTGGCTGGATCAGTCTTTTACCTGCAGGTATTTCTAAAATCCTCACACCAAGACATTTTATCACGAGGCACAGACACCATGCCTCCATAGCACAGACTAAAACTGGCAGATGAAAGCCAGGGGCTTGGAGGACAGGGACCTCCCCACACTGTTGGGCTGCACTCTTCTTAACACTGAAGAATTTAATACAAGTGGACGCAACCACGAGTAACATACAGGCAGGCAGAAGAGCCACTCCTACACCACTTCTTCAGCAAATGAATGAAGTCCACAGATCCAGAAGAAAATTTTGAGCAGTAAATTTTGATTTGACCAGGGATACCAAAAGTCCTGTGCTCTGAAAGGGGTTTTTAAGACACAACCCTCTTCTGCAATTTTTTTGTTTGTTTGCTAGCTCAGGTCCTCAGCCACCGCACTGTGAATTGCTCTGAAAGAAGATCTCACCACAGATACAGCTTTTACTGCAGCAGCCAGCTAAGATCCTTTTGCAGCTCTAACCTGAATGCCTGTGCTGTGCAACGACCTCACCATGACAAAATAATAAAAATAATTGAAGAAAAAAAAGAAAAAAACAGGCCTATGAAGATCTTGCAGAGGAAACCCAGGAGCTAAAACAATCACCAGCACAGCAGACAAATTACTCGTCCTTTGATGCCACCCTGGCAGCGTGCAGCTGGTGGGGAGCAATCGCCTGTGCAGGATCTTGATCTGCTGCTCACTCACTCACTGCTGCTTCATTATCCTGCTCTAATCGTGGGGCCCAGATACCAAGGATTCCGCCCTAATCTTCCACTGATGTCCCTTTAATCATCTGATCAGTTGTGTTTGCACTGCAAGTCAGGATGAGGTCACTGCACGCCCAATTGTGTTGTGTTTAAACTTACACTCCTAGCTGACTAGACAGCATCTAAACAAAGTCAGATTCTTCTCTCCAGCAAGAAAGTTGCAGAAGAGAACATTTAAAGAGCGCAAGCTATCAGCATGACAGACTGCCACGGTGTGATTGGCACCAGTACAATCTGTCATGTCTCTAGAGAGAGTTCTTGTTTCAAAAAAAAAAAATAGTGCTTGCAACCAGCTGATATCATTGTTTAATGCTCAGCGTTAGTAAAACCACGAAGACAGGCTGACTGATAGTCATGCGTGCTTGTGTCACTCCATTCACAGAAACACAACACTTTAGCAGGGGAGAAAAAATATTAATGGAGGTGGTATATAAATATATTGCAGCATGCCAAATACAAGTCAGGTGGCACATCCGAACGCGGCACGTCACTTTATGCATCTCCATCGCTTACCACAATGGGCTTCCTTATCTCCACCAGAGTTCGTGGATATTGTAAATAAGTAGTAATAGGCATAAAGTGCTTATCTAAGAAATAGGTTTATATAATATCTTTTATATAGATTACGGTCACGTTAGCCACACTGCTGCAACCTTATGTCTCGCACTTCCTTGCTTTAAAACTATTCAGCGCACTTGCAATACCGAGTACGTTTTACTGCCCGTGCGTCACGCCATCCCATGATGAGGCAATTAAGCCACAACGATAAAACAAAGTACATCTCTTCTTGATGTTTTCAAAAATCCACCAAAAAGCAATACCTAACCAGTTTTGAAGAGGCTATTTTAAAACCCAGGTTCACCTCTGCACCTTGACGCGTTAAGAGGTTTGCTGTGCCTAGCAGGGGTTTAAAAGGTGCTGGTTCGCGTGTGCTTACACACACCTGCACCACGTATGTGCTACAGCATTGTTCTCACCGAGACACTCTTACATTTACATTGAGATGGCAATACCTAAGAAGATAAAACCATCTTCTTAAGGCAAAAATAGGATTTAAGGTCAAATCATACATTATAGAGCAAAATACAACTGCAGAAATGAACAGTTTTTAAAATTCCCTTTAAAACGTTCTTTCACATTGATGCACTTTTTGGAGGCTTCAACTCGGTTGTTGCATGAAACATTTATACTCTCCCACAAAGAGAGCTCAGAAAATCATTTTCCTCTCGGAAAATCCTTTGCTGAAGCCAAAGACAAATAAAGCACACACATCAGACCTGACTGGGTATGCTCCAAAATTACTTGTCAGTTCTGAGGATGTTTTTACTTCTCATATGAGTACTATATCACCACAAAGCTTTACATGTCATCTGTTTTCTGCATCTTTGTTTGAAAGAAGCATTGGTGTGTTTATTTCCTGCTGTGCTGTCCAGCAGTCCTAAGCAGGGGTAAGGTCTCATTGTTCCAGACGTGAATTCCTGAAACATTCCCTTGTCAATCATCTCGAAAACACACACTGCGAGTCTCCCAAAAGAGCATATAAAATCTGCCTCTGCTTTAATTGGAGTACACTGATTTATTATGCAAATTCGTAATTACAGGGAACAAAGTTGGTTTTTTATTATTTTCATTTATTTAAGAAGTGCTTTGGTTAAAAATGCACAATTCAGAATCCAAAGCTCTCACATACCCTGAAAATCAATTATTTGTGTATCATTCCAGTTCTGAAATCCCTCCATATTAACTTGCACTGCTTTAAGACAACGAAATAAAACACATCTGCATGTTTATGATGGTCCAGCACACTCAACTACAGCTCCTCATGAAATCCAAACTTGTATTCAGCAAAAGCCACTGACCGTTTGAATGATATATTTAAGGTTTTTGTGCCGCTTTCACTTCGGGTTGTTTTAAAAACAAGTTTACCAGAGCACTTAACATCGGAAATGAGAGCAAAGTCGGGAACCAGCAAACTTCATTCCTTGAGAAGGACGCTGCCTTTCGTCTTCCCTGGCCCCGCTGCACTGCATCAGGTGTGCTATTTCAGCCCTCTGAAGTTTCCCAACGTTTAAATTTGAATATTTGGAAATTATTTACTCAAGTCCCAAGAGGTGTTTTGATGGGTAGTTAGTTAACCACATCCCTTTGAGCAGAATCAGAATACAAGCGTTAGCTATTATTATTCTGCTTGTTTCATTACAGTAGTTACTGAGCAGCACTGTCTGCTTTCAAAACTGCAAAAGCAATTGCTCTCTGATTTCTAAATGCATACGTTTAAAGATTTCCTAGAGATTTACTTACTAGAAGTGAAAGCCACTCACAAGTGATCGCTGTGCTAATGTTTTAGATAAGGGAGTACAAAATGATGTGTAAGCAGGATTACACTGTTATTGCTGTTGTTGAAGAAAACAGAGGGAGTAGGAGAAAGTTCATTTTCCCTAGTAAGAATCCAAACACCAATTTTAATGCTTTAAAATCATAGGACAAAAAGGAGACAATTCTGTAACCATAATTTAGGCTATTTAAATAATGCATTTTAAATGCTATGAACATAACTACAGCACAGCCAGGGTAATGTAATTCTCTGATCGCAGAATACTAACTCAGCAGAAATGGCTTTCTCCACTACAAAAACTGCAGCAAACTGCCCCAAAGCAAACACACCCTCCCTCCCCTCGAGATTGCCACCACAGAAAGGAGAGCTGGGAGCAGATCGCAAGTAGCAGTATTAAGAACGTAGCAAAAATAGCAACTCTAAAATGTATTTAAATAAACAGCTTTCAATTGCATCCCTTCTTCCACCGCTTCCTTCCCACAACACACTGTACACCACTAATGCTAGTTTTTCAAGTTTTCCATATTTGTTACTAATCCTTTCCAAAGCCTTGTATTCAGAGCACATGAGTGGTTCTGCCGTCAATTTCAACAAGATTTAAGATTACTCTTTACTATACATGGGTTTTGCTCGAGAGATGGGGAATAACCTCTGAAGCACCCACCAGCGCAGTGCTGTTAGCCAAAGCCAGCAAAAAGACTCCAGGGTTTTGCTTTGCACCTTTGTTTTACTGCTCTTGCCTGCAGTGGCAAACTGAAATTAGTGATGCTCCCGTCAGGTTCATTTCAGCTCTTCAGAACCTCCTGGAGAGGAGTAAAACTCTCAAGCACAACGTGGGAAAGCTGATGGAGGCAGGACGTTACATTACTGATGGAGCAGAACCGCAAGCAAAATGGGGCCAAGGGCAAAAGGCTGCCAGGAGGTCCCAGAGGACGGTGGTTTCTCTGGACATATCAGACTTTACTCCACCTTTCTCCATCCCCCTTTGTCCAGGCATACCCAAATGCAAGGGCCCTAACATTTCAAAGAGACTCTGGCAAAACATGCAAGAGCGAACTCCTGGAACACTTTCCTGAGCCACTTGACAAGGGGCTGACAAGAGAATGGGTTTCTCACCAGGGAACTGGCCCTAGAGCTCCGGGTAGGTAGCTGGCTTCTAAATCTGTCAAGCATGGGAATATAAATATCACAGAGTTATTACGGAAAGACAGCAGAGTGTCTTAGATGGTAATCGGGCCATGCAGAGATTATAATGTCCACGCTATGAGCACTAATCTCTGCGTAGCCCGTTGACGACATGACAATACCTGCGCTGTCTGATTAAAAAATGGGCGCTGAATACACCATACTTTTGCTATTAAAAATAAACCAAGATGCAGGATGGGTCAGCTTCTTCCAAAATACAGCTGGAAAACTCATGGGAAGAGTCTCGTATATGTTTAACCCAAATGACATTAAAGAAATGCTTCAATTTTTCAAAACAGGCATAAAGCAAGTTAAAAATAAGAGACATTATTCCAGAGTTTCATAAAAAGGTGAATAACAGAAGAATAAACAGAAGTTCAATAAAAGACTATGTTGAGAGCATGGGAATAACAAATTAAGGTAAGAAGACCCACATAATTTCTGATTTTCCCTTTCTGCCCATTTGTACCCAGCAGTCAGGATACACCTGTACCATCACGTTCTTCCCATTCAGCATCAACACAGCTTCTTACAAGACCTTATTGCATAGTGTTATGGTTCTGGTGTAATGTATTCGTATGACTTCACATGCTCAAATGCCTGCCTAGCTTTCATCTTGCTGATGCTCCTATTCACACCACACTACAGAATTTTAATGTTTTGCCTGCAGCTATTCCTTTACATGTAGCCAACTTTAATCCTCGCAGGTTGGCTGTCAAACTCGGCTCTGCTGCAAAATAATATGCTGAGGCTGAAAACTTCTTAAAAGCTATTAGAGAACCCAAATATGAAGGGGTTTATGGCCTAACTGACAAAGTCCAGGGTATAAGAAAGTGGACTTGGAACGGAAAGCTCTCCATAAGGAAAAGAAGAAAAAGAATTTACTTAGCTAAGAACAGAGGAGTAAGAGGAAATTTTGAAGGAAGTACAAAAATAGTAGTGTCAGATCAGTAAATGTGATTCCTTGGTTTTGTCATTAAGAAGCTGCAGGACAGAAGAGACACTGAATGCATATTTTTCTTATGTACTACGTGAATAACCAGTGAAATCCACTGCCACCTGACATGAAAGCTTTGTAAGATAAAAAACCAAGCGTACAAGGATGCATTGAACTAGCCACAACGCTGACTCTAAAGGCCACTCTGCCCCAGGGTTGAAGATTTGAAGAAACACCTACTGAGATTCCTCACACCTGCCTCCGTGTGCTTGGCACCGACTGTGTGCTGCGTGGCTGTGACGAGCCCAGAGCTCCCGTAGGGCTATGGGGACAGGAGCGTCACCGAACCCCGGCAGCTGCTGCGATGGCCGTGGGCCCAAATGCCACGGGGGGAAGCCGGAGGGGTGCAGGGGAATCAGGCCTGGGGCTCTGCCCGCTTGGCGAATGCTGAGTTTTCTTTTCGGGTCTTGAAATGCAGGATTTTAACTTAAAACTCTGACTTTTCAAGATGGAGAAGGAAGAAAGGAAGCGAACCTAAGGTTAGGTAAATTGTGATAGTTTTCCAAAAGATGCTTCAAAAGTCAGACGCCTTTCCAAAATTTGAAATCTCTTGGAACTTAAATGCCCATGCTGCAACATCAGTGAAAAGAGAATAAACACGGTGGTTTGGGGGTTTGTTTAAGTCAGACCCTTATGTTATTCTACCCTGATATAATGACTGTAGGCACTAGTCAGTTTTCAGTCATAAAAAAAGGCTCGTTGCAGCTTATCTCATTAACACCGCTCAACCGTAATCGGTGTGAAACAACCGCTCCGTGCTTCAAGCCACCGAAACACGCTAACTGCGCCCATTAAAGCTTTACGGCAGCGGTAGCGCGGCGAAGCCTCCGGAAACCACGAAGGCAGCGAGCCCAGGGCAGCACCCCGGGGTGCTGGCACAGGGCGGCCTTCGGGCCGCGGCCGGGCCCTCCCCAAAGGGCTCGGCGCGACCCCAACGGCTCCTGAACTTTGGCCAAGCGGCTCCGGTGACGTTACCTCCGGTGGCGCCCGAAGATGGCCGTGGCGGCGGGGCCGGCCCTCAGGCCGCTCTCCCCTCTCCCCAGCGAGCTGACAGGCCGGGCCCGGCAGCCATGGGAGGCCTCGGCCCCCTGCGTGCCGCCCCGCGGGGCCGCGGCCCTACGGAGCAGGATTTGGGGTTTTGAAGCCCTGCTGCGGGTGGGTGCCGGGCTCCTTCCCAGGTCAGCGCTCGGCCAAAGACAAAACAAAACAAAACGCGGAGCTGCTGAGGGGGGGAAAAAAAAATAGGAAGAGGAAGAAACAGCTCGCGGCTTTCGCTCTTGTTTTAAATTACCATAATCCGAGCTGAAATTTCTGGCCTTTCCTCACTCACCGAACTCATGTTTAGAGCCAAGCAACCCTTTCTCCACTGAAATAAAAAGGCTGCTGAGAGGAAAGGCCTTCGGCTATCGGTATCAGTGCATTGCTTGTCTGTAAAGAACAGCTGAGCAGAAGCAGGGAGCACGACTTGAGGAGGGGTGGTTAGTTTGCATTTATTTTTGCTCTTTATTTTTTTAAAGGAACACACAGAAGCCCAGAGACTGCACCTCCGATTAACAAGCTTAGAAACACATACTACATCCTCAAACACTTTTATCAAATAGCAGCTTTCCCATGCCTCTGAGATAGCGATCAGTTCCTCTTTCGCTCTGAATTTCAAGAGAAGCTGACAGCTCACATCACCTATCCACTAATAAAGGGCAGCTCAGGGATACAAAGACAGCTCCCTGGACTGCATTGTTTTAAAAACATCTCCTTCCATTGTCAAAATTAGCACCAGTCACGTGTGCTTTTGGAGGATTTGTTTTTATTGTACGCTATTCTAAGTGATGCCTATAATTAAAGCTGGGTAAGTCCCTAACAGATTTTAGTGGTTCACAAAATTCTTGACTTGAAACTACCATGTGGGAAACCAGCACTGATGTATTTGCTTTCTTACCAACTAGAATTTATCTTTCCTTAACCTTTGATTTGGTCTATTCTCATTCTGGGACCAAGAGGGTAACTTTTACTGGGTTGCTTGTTCCACAAATAAACTGACCAGGACCAGGCAATTTAATTCCAGTACTGCACAGCGTAGTAAGTTGTCTTCCTTCTGAGCAGGAGCGAGGACAAAGAGTCCGATCGCTAAGAAACCCCAGCAGCTGGGTGTCAGAGCAGGGCTGGGATGGAAGCGAGAGGCACGACGGTACATTCACATGGACAGAAAACCGCAACAGCCCATCGAACGGTGCACCATTGCTGAGAGAATGCACCGGGGTTTTAGGCTTTGCTATGTCACAGCGTATATGCTGACTGTCTCCATCTTTGCATGTGTTTTTATTTACTGTTTTCCAAGGACCAAAGGTTTCTGAGTGACTTTATACAGTAAACACTCACAGGATTTCACCCTGAAGCAGACTGATGCGTGTGGCACAGCTAAACGACAAGTCGGAATGTGCATTCTGACAAACGCAGCAGAAATTTTACTTCATGAAGTAAAAGCAGCCTCTTATATAATATAAGGCAATGGAACGCTGAAATTATTGTCCTGGTGCTAAATATTACAAAGGTTTTAAGTTCTGTTTTCTAGCAACTCCACTTAAAGTCATTAAAAAAAAAAAAAAAACAAAACACAAAGCAACATTATTTGATTCAATATAAACACTGAAATCATCAGTGAATATCCAGGTTCAGAGGCCTAGAATTATCCGTGAAAGCTGCGAGAATGCTTCGTGCACATCCAGTCACCTGCCTGAACACACGGGATGGCCGTGGAGTGGCACGCTCTGCTGCCTGCTGGCTCGCAGCGCCGGCCTCCTGCAGGAAGGGCAGCCAGCTCAGGGCGGCAGGGAGAGGGGCAGCTTGCTGGGCATCAGGAACCGAATTTCCAGGTCTTTGCTGCTGCAAAATCACCCAGGAGAAGGACAACTGGAAATGTGTCAACCCCGCCTTTCCACGTTTGCTCACTGAACACAAACGTGAAGTATTTGTATCATGTGTGATGCTATCACTAAGCACACGCATCCAGCACGAAGGAGTACTGCAGAACCTTAAGAAGTAGCCCCCTCCCAATCATTCCACAGCCTAAAGTATTCTGCATGTTTTGCATTTTCATTAAAATACTTTTTCAGCTTGGCTAAAGGATTTTAAGTCTTTTATTTACATTATATTTTCTCATCTGGTCTTGTGAAGTGAGACAAATGCCACTCTGCCATCTCTCCTTCACTTGTCCGCATTCTGTTCTGTATTTTGAAATAAATGCACTTTAAGAAGAACAGAGAGCTGGATTAGACGTGACCCCCAGCACCTCCACCACTGACACAGGTCCCACAGATACTGGCATGCAAATGTCTTATTAAGCTGGCAGGCAAAAAAAAAAAATAAATGCAAAACATGACGTGCAACCTGAAGCTGTGTGCACGCACTGGGTAGGAGGTGCTGCAACGGGAGGGCAAGTGATGGCAAAATGCACACAGGACAAAGGCAGCGACGACTAGGCTTCATTATCTGCACTGCACACGAAATAACTCATTTATCCTTTCTAAAAATTCAGCAATCTCAGGCACCAATTTCACAATCACTTTAAGCTGGCTGGCGCAAGCTCGTCCTGCCACAGCAAAAAGTGTGCCTGCCCTCTCCCCCAATCCCGACCGCTCGGTTCGAGCCTCCGTACCATCTGCTCTCCTCCTAACAAAGAGCAAAACGATCGGTTCAGAGTCCTGACAGCCCCACAAACCGCACGCCTTATTGTGCCAAAGCTAGCAATTAACGGAGCGAGGACTAGCACGTATTAAAAAGCGACTTGATCACAGGGGAAGGGCTACAGGCCAGAGCAACTTTTAAACAGCTGGCAGCGACAAAGAACCGGGTCGGGAGCTGCGGTAATGATTATTTTGACTAGATCCTAAAAGTTTTGAGGGGGATGTAAAAATTTGGACTTCCAAGGAATTTCATCTGATTGATATCAAGACAGCGCGAACCAGGCTTGCTTACACTGCAGCCTGCTTAGATTTACATTTAGGACATTCTAAAATGACTTTGTTGTAAATATTTTGTTTCACAGAGATTGTTTGGTTACTGGTTACTATTATTATTCTTCCTGGAAGGAAGAGAATGACAGGCCTTGAGCCAACACCAAACTTCTTGAACTTGGTCAATTGAGAACTCCTGTGTGGTTACTTGGAAAACCCACTGTGCTGCTCTGGGGGAGGCACCGAATGAACCCTGCCATACGCTGTGATACCCTGAAACCAACCTCAGCGTACAGAGCAGCAGGATTACATAAAACGTACTGCTACTGACTTGTCTCTGAAGTCTTGCGTGTGTTTTTTTTCCCCTGAAGCTGGAGAGAAGCACTCTGAAGTAGCATCATGAATGAAATTCCAGCCCTCCAGAACCGTGGGGCAAGGGGTTTGGAAATCAGCACGTTTTTATCTGGCACAGCTGCTGCTTTGGAGCATGTCTTATGTGCTGCAGAAAACACACGTACATCTGGCACGATTTCTAGTTCTGGTGTTTTCTTTTTCCAAACCAGAGTGCTTAGAGGTTTCTTGGGTTTTAGAAAAGCAGAACGAGTCCAAAACAAAATGGATTACATTTTATGTAATGAGCACAAATTGAGTACAGAGAACAACTTGTCAGGCTTCTTGGTACACAATCAAGTGACAGCACTTTATGCCTTAGTATCAACTCCACTTACACAGGGTGCTTGCTTCTATCAGAAATACAAAATATAAATGCTACCCATATAGCATGCATGTACACAGAGCAAAGACTGAAAATACCTTCTATATAGACTTACGCCTTTTTCACAGATCAGAAACAGAGAAAGACATTTGGTACATTAGATTTCAGGCGTGCGACCACAGCTATTGTTCAGTGCTGCCACTTGGACAACTGGGACAGGGCAGAGGAAATATCAAGCAGCCCAGGAGTTGGTCAGGGCTTTCAGATCATCCTAAGTAGCTGCCAAGCATCCAGCTGCCCCAGGTACCTTCTCCTGATTACAAAAAAAGTGATGGGTATTGTCCTAAAGGTCAGTACCCATCTTTGTTCTGAATATTGATCAATCCCATGGAAAGCAGGCTGGACAGAGAAAGGAACTGGTCCCTACCAACATTAAGTGACACCATCTGTCATTACCATTCTGTGACAACTGAGATGTGACCATCACACCTTGCAATACTACTTACATGTATAGGTTTATAACATTTCTATGGCTATCAAAGCAAGCATAAGTATTTCCAGAAGCTGGCTGGTGGATAGCTTTGTGACCGACGTGACTCCTTTGGTCAAGAAATACATGGCATTACGGCAGGGAGGGGACTGAACAGTGCTGGTTTAAAACCTTTCCTTTGACCTTACAGACCAGGAGAGGGCCAACACGGCACGCTTCCAGGCACATATATGGTTATGAGTGGCTTGTCATAGACTGTAAATCAAAGGGAAACTGAAGAAAACGAGTGCCAGCCAGTCCCATGCCAATAACGAGAAGGGCCAGAGTGGTACTGTAAGGTTTCTCCTTATGATCTAGAAATACGGAAGAAATGAAAACGATTACTTCACTAAGCTCACCCTAATACAGCTGACAGTTATAAGAACACCAAAATGCTTAGCCTACTAACTCAAACAAAGACATAGCCATGTGGTAACAAAGGAGATACAGCCAGCTTTCCTCTTAGCGAGGGGACAAGTCGTGAACTCCATGTGAGTATTTATGGACGCTAACAAAAAAGCTTTTAAAACCATCCAAATATACTGTACAAAACTTCTGATCAGCCCAAATGCAGCTCTACAAATAAAACCACAAACACTGGACAGCTTCAGACTCCAAGGTGCAGAGGCTTAAGGAAAGGGGTACACCATCTACCTAACCTGCAGGATTAGCTGCCATACAGCACAGAAGCGAGGGCTTCTGCTGGCTGCTAGATACGACAAACAGGTTCTTTGGAACCTGCAGGGTCACACGCAGAGGAGGCAGCACAGTGCAACTTCTGCCTGGAGGAGGAAGAAAATCCTACAGGGTAAAAACATTAGAGGATGATCTGGCTAAAAGGGAAGACTTCCTTGGGAAAGCTACTATATATAGAATCTTGAGTTAAAGATTTTCTGACAATCTTGCCAAGCAGGGAAGAAAAACCCAGTTATGTAGAAACTGCTTTAACTCTCCTGGAGCTTTGTCTAATTGCATCCTTTAGAAACCGGCAGGAAGAGCGAGAGTTTCATACCAACAGTGACAACTCATTACTGGTGGAACAGAGAACAGGAAAGAGGACTAGAGGCTCTTGACGATGCTGCTTCTTTCTCTGGTACAACCTGGGGAAACTAGTTAGAATGTAATTGCAATCTCTGTGCCCAGCAGCTCTCTCAGACATCGCAGAATGTTTACGTGGGAGCAGACCAGGCGAGTTTATTAGGAGTTTATGTATTAGACACTGATGGCTTCTCCTCCTGCATCATTTGGCTGTTGTTCAAAGGATTAACCTGTTGCTCTGCTGCACAACCAAAGGAACATCTATGTAAGTTATAGGGTAAACATCTTGATTTTCTACACATGCAGTACCTCAGGATTTTGTTCCACGAACAGCAGATAACAGGGTTTGCTGTAAGTATTTTGGCTGTTACTGCTTGAAACAGATAACACTATCCAGCCAACAATAGTATCACACGCTTATGTACAATTTCATGGCGTATTTATATTACTCATACATTTTACTCATCAATACACTTACAGGTTTTACTCATATGTTTTACTCATCAATACTCTTAAAGGTTTCACCGTATAGGAAGCGATACACACTCCCTCTTCTGGTAACATCTTAAGAAATCTAGTTTCTAGACTTTGTGTATCAAAATGTTAGATTTTAAGTGTATCCACTTGGAGAACTGGTGGACATTCCTCCTCCTGCTCTACTGCAAAAGCAGTGTGAAAGCTACACACACACATGCTATCCACCTCTAACTCTAAAAATTATTATTTAGACTACAGAAAATAAGATTTTTTAGATACACTTAAGAAATCCAGGAAAAAAAAAGGAGGGTGTGAGAAGAAAACAAACGTAAGACGACATGTGCACATGCATGCATTTATTCATTTCCCTCCTTCATGGTCAGCGCCTCATAGAGCTGGGAGAGGTGTCCCAAGTAAAAACTGTTGTTTTTTTCCACCAAACCACACCAAATCTGAGAATGTTATGTCATTACGCAAATCACACTAATACACATTGCTGCCAAAACACTAAGAAAAAATACTGAAAAAGCTTCTGTTTCCTCTTGCTAAACCTCTCCTCCTTTTTTCTCCCTTCTTCCACTTTTCCCCCTCAATACAGAGTAATGAACTCAGCAATCTACCTACTTCATCCTCCCTGTTATGAGGTCATTTTCTCCTACTTTCCTTACTTAGCTTCCTCTTTATTGTCTCCATCTATTTCTTTTATAACTATGTTTTACTTCGGCTCTTTGTTTTACATTTCCCTTTTTAGCAATTCCCTTGTGTTCTCTCCTTCCCCCCCTCGGACACACACCCCCAGACTGCACACCACTTCACTGTAGCTGCAGGGAGAGCTCTGCCAAGCTGCCGTCCTCCTGCCCATGCTGGCTGGCTACTGCCACCACGGCCTCTTCATGCCCTCGGGCAGGTGCTGCACAGCTCCCAGCCCTCCTCCAGCATCGCGGCTGGATGCTGGGAGCAGTGGTGGCTTGGCAAAATATTAACCTGACCGCTGGGTACTGCTGAGATTACCTATCTGCCATCCGTAGCTGTGCTCACAGAGAAAAAGAGGCTAAGCGCAAATCCGCTCTCTTCCGAACGTGGCAGTTGTTTGAGAGATGGCTGGTGGGATGAGAGGGTACAGTCTGTGCAACTTGAAACTAGGTGCTGTCATGAAAAAAACAAGAAAAACTATATTCTTTATGACAGTTCAATACTCCGCACCGTTTTACGAGCTTCCCAGGATACTCCTCCCTGGAATTACGAAGAGCTGCGGTGTTCATCTGAGGTTTGCAATTCTTGGAATAATCTACTCACTGCATGAGAACACAAACTTCTCCCTCAAAATAAACGGGGAAGTCCTTATAAATACTTAAGTGCTTTGCATGCAGTTGGCTTTTGAAATTAAACTACTACCAGCCCCACTCCACCCCCAGCACCCAGTTCACATCTCGATGGCTATGACACATTCCCAGCTCTCCTCCATGACAGCAGCAATCTTGCTTCTTTTAAAAACCGATCCAGTCTCCTTTCAGCTCCCTAGCTCCCAAACAGGTTGCAGCTTCATTCTTCTGTGCTCAGCTCAGGGCTCCGTGCCAAGCCCTGCGTGCCCATGGCCTGCCCTCGCAATGCATGCCACCTCCTCTGGCTGAGCTCCAGCTTGAAGGAGTGGCTTAGGCGCTAGAAAGAGCCCTTTTAGCTGGGAAGGAAACCTTCCAAGGATGTGGAGCATGTAAACCGATGCAGAATTGCCTTCTCTGCATCTGCAGAAAGTCTGAAATAGTTCTGAGAGCTGTGTTCTGCTCCACAAGCCGAATTAATTTTGAATGAATGATGCAACTTAGCATTGAATTTTAGGTGAGCTACCTCTCTCATTTTGGACCACTTTTAACCGTAAGCCTGACGTGACTATTCCAGCTGGCTTCTTCCAAGGTGAAACTGAAGTCAAACACACTCAACAGCTACTTTATGAGAACTACTTGCTTTCTTCAGATCTTACTAAATCTGTCAATCAATACACTCTCGCTGAGCAAGTACTTTTGTAAAGCAACAGCGAACATGGCAGTGCTTCCTCTTTTCCCACAAAGATAACTATCTTTATTCTCTTTCTTTCCGCTTGTTCTCCCTGTGCTGATGTCTACCTTGAAAAGGGAGCAGTCTGCCTCAGTCTCTGCATACTTAGCACGGTAATTGTTACAAAGGAGCAGGGTTTCCATGTAACACCTGTATAATTATCTGTTAGCCTTGTTTTAAAATACTTTAACCACTTAGTGAGAACAAAATAGTAAAGATATTCTCTGTCCAGACAGTAATAAAACACAAGGATTTCTGCACGTAGGCCTTCTGCTATGGCAGAACAGCACAAAATTTGGTTCATGCTAACCAAAGGTAAGAAAGCCAAAAGCACACCAGAACATTTTTAAGTTCACAATATTTTAGCACACATGGTGCTGTAGAGTAACATGAGTTACATCGTAAGCAGTAAACCAAGCAAATTTCTTCTTTAAAACTGAAGCTGAACACCATAATTTTCATGTTCGTTGATACTTAATATTGCTTTACATCTTCAACTTTACAAATCCAGGTGCCCACAAAAAAGGGAAGTTTTAAGAGAAAACTGCCATCAACTTCTTAAACAGACTCCCTCCATTTTCACGTAATAAACAAAGACCACAGCCATTATGCTTACACAAATAGCTTTCTGCACAAGAGCTGCCTGCAATGGTACAATTAACCACAGTGCACAACTTCACTACTCCTGAAAACCTGCGTGGCACAACTGCTAGTGACTTGAAATCCCAGCTCACCCACTCAGTATTCGGTTAAAGGTTTTGGGGTACACATTGCAAACCCCAAACATATTTACAATTTCTTTCCAGGTGGTAACACTTCCTTATTTAATGATGCATTATTTTCAAATAAGTAAATAATCAATTGAAACAGTTTTCCAGGATGAATCCTGTACTGACCTCTGAGCCCATTCCCTTCTGGGAATATGCCAAGACAACTCTTGCAAAAGTTACAGAATTTCACCCATGTCTGCCAAGAAATTAGACTAGTTGTTGCTGGACCCAGAGACTAAGATTCTACTGCTGGAATTTTGACTGTGTGAACTACTGCAAAAGGGCTCCATGTTTGAACAGAAGCTGGTGAAGCTGCCAATGATAATTTGTTAAATCATATACATTTACTCAGGCTATAATATGCCAAATGCCACCTGTGCGTGTTTGGCAATATGCTTGGCGGATTACTCCAGCACATCTGTCACACACCAGATAATATCAAAGTTTTATTTTGGTTACTAGACTACTGTAGAAGATTACCAGTACCCAAGAATATTCCTGTAATTTATATCAAGCTTTTTCACACTGCTTTAAAAAGTCATTAGAGAACACTGGACACTTAGTTACTGAAACTTGCTGCCAAAAGCATGCAAGCCATAATGAAGGCTTATCCTTCCAAAACGCAGATGAGCTCCTGCAATCTCCTACAATAAAAAAGAAAAAAACAATACAAATCCCACCAAACAACAACCCCCCACCCCGATCCTCAGGCCCAATGGCTTTGGAACAGGATTCAGTACATTCTTTTCATATCTACATCAAACGCTGCCTTGTACAGACACTTTATCTTTGATTGTAATACTTGCTAGATAGTCTCTCTATACTTTTCTAAACATGCAGCATCTGCAGAACTTCAAAAAAAATTAGAATTATTAAATACTGATGTCAGATTTCCAGAACAATTAGCTGCTGCCAAATTTGAGATAACAAAAAACGGGTAGGACAAATTTATATTCAATTCACACTATGTCAAAAGAAATCAAGTACATTATGCTGCAGGGCCTGTAATACTTAAATTACTTGTGATATAACATCTGAAATACAACAGACTATTATCAGGGATAGTGAACGGATCACTTATCCCAATTAATATCACAACAACTATCACCCTCTGAATGCAAGCACTTAACACTCCCCTCACCACCACCCCCAAAACCAAACCAAAACAAAAAAACTCCACCACTTACGACAAGCCAAATCAGTAAACCTGCTACCTAAAGGTGGGTGTGAGAACTGGTCGAGGGAGGAAGGAATACGGTTATACAGCCAGAGGTACACAGAGATGAAAGATTCATGTGAGACTTCACAGTGACTAGCAGGATCCAAGTATGGGAACGTCTGTCCCTGCTGCCAGGATCTGCCCTGTTGGTCTCTCCAGGCCGAGAATAAGACTGGGTGCTGATCTTCTCTATTCCAGTCCCACCACCTCCTAGCCAGCTCAGGTGTGCAAATCTGTGTTGTTATTCCTTCAGGTTTAAATGTGCCCCGAGCAGAAACTCTGATGCTCAGGAGTTTCCCCTTGGCTCACAGAGCAGCAGAAAGCAGTGCTCAGAGCAGGTGCTCACCTTTGTTACTGCATGCCAAACCTATGGAAGTTAATCAAAACATTGGACATAGCTCTTTAATGACTCAACAGCCTGACACACTGTAATGGTCTCTTTCCAGTGCTCGCTGAATTAATGGTTTCCACAATCACTGCATGACTCATAAACGTTATCAGCTTGTGTTTCACAGGTAGCCTTCCTAATGTTTTCGTACAGATTGCTGGGAAGTTATAACCCCACTTCATGTTTACAGAAGCCAAGGCACAAGTGAATCAAGAAACTCTGCAGAAGAAGGAAGAACGTAAGGAAAAATTAGAGGGAAGAAAACCCGTATCTCTAAACTGATGCTCCATCCACACTAGCGAGCTATCTCCTCTCTCCTCTGAGCCACAAACAAGCACGGATGGTGAAGAGAAGCAGCTTTTTCCAGACAAGAAGCTGATAACCACAGGGAGACACGATAAACCCGTGGAACGGCTGAAATACCAGCGAAAGGTCATACGGCCCCAAAAACATGTCGCTTCAGGGTTTCCATGAAGTACCTGAAATAACCATAGCAATGGCTTCCACAAAGAGCAACGTTTTGCTGTAATACAGCAACCACCTACATAGAGAGAATGGTTTTAAGGGGAAAAAGGGAATAAAAGGAACACATTTGACCCTAACACAGACACGTCCTGCTAGCTGCCAAGGAGGTATTCCTGACAAGTACGAGGGTTAGCAATTTGACAGACAGCAAAGTCATTTTTACTGTAAGAATTAACATAGTACGAGAGGAAACTGTGCAGGCACTCCAGAAACACACCCAATTTAAATACGGAAGGAGAGAATATGTTGCATGGAAGCTGGAAAGGCTGGCACACGATCACCCAGCCTGACAAGTGGAACTGGAGAAAAATACTGCGCTTTTTCAGAAGAGGTCAGCACGATAAGAGATCTCAGGTGCTTCGCCCACAGGACGGAAAGCCTGCACGTTACAGCTTTGTCAGTCCTTCACCTCTGATTGATCTTGACTCATCCAAGGAAGATGCTGATACCACAAAAATGCAACCATTCAAAAAGACGCTGCAAGAATACTGGCAATAAAGTCCTGAAATCATCTGTTCAGTCCCGCGGATGAGGCAGCTGAGGTCTGACAGAGCGATGATTTGTTCTGAAAAGCCGGCCAGCCCCTCCTCGGCTGGCTTCCCTGCCCTGCTACCGCCCTACGGCAAGAGGGGAAAGCAATTTGAGCACGCTGGCAGGCAGCTGTTGTGCACAGACCAGGAGAAATCTGGCTCTATGCACTTAAAAACAGACTGTCCAGGGTTTACCGTGTAGACAATTAAATTTAATAATGGCCCATAGAGAAGGAATATCGAAAGTGGACTTCGGTAATTCTTTGTATCAGATTGCTTTTAAAAACTGCTGACAGGTTTTGACCCCTACACATGGTGCCATGCATACCAAACACCACAGAATTTTACAAATCAATAGTACAGAATAAGTTGTTAAAATGGCAATTCATACTCCAAACATATACTTAGATTGCCTCAAGCAAAAGTTAATTTTGAATTAGTACCTCTTCTAGTCACATTAAAAAAACATGAAATATAAAAGCGTGTTTTATACAAATATATGTGACTTGTATCAGTAAAGTATTTCACTGAAAAGGTAAAATATTCTGATAAATAAATTTACATTTAAATTAT
Organism: Anser brachyrhynchus; assembly: GCF_964034855.1. Lineage (NCBI taxonomy): Eukaryota > Metazoa > Chordata > Aves > Anseriformes > Anatidae > Anser > Anser brachyrhynchus. The sequence goes on from NC_137705.1 coordinate 7,422,900, forward strand.
TTCTGACTACATGTGGTTCAGAAAAAAAGCAAACTGTCAAATGTCCTGCAATGCACTTTCAGCCTACCTAAGCAGTTTATCACAAATATGCTTTGGAGGAAATTAATTAGCTCATTAGGCTTAGTTAATAGTTTGTTTACCATTCCTTTGACATAAGTGACGTTTTAACAGAGAATATTCTACTTCAGAAAACCCCACGTGACAGATTTTAAAGAACACCAAGTACAAGCAACACATACCACTGCAAATTGTAGAATATTTTAAGAGATTACCATTTCTCTGGTAACAATTTAAAATAACCTCTGAAGACTGAGAACCTTACAAAAAGGTACAGCTTCATTGATGCACTGTAATTTTTAAGAACATGTTAAAAGGAATCGCTCCTTTTTAAATCTCTGAAATAAAGCCACAGATGAAGACCTCATTCAGAGGAAACGGACTGTGGTGAATCCATTTTTTTTCCCCGTTGGTATCACGAAATTGTATTTTTTGTTTTAGGATAACTGTTATGTTTTGAGGACTTCAGTTATTTCCTTCTCTAAGTACACTGAGCAAAAGAATCCACTGCTGAGGTAATCAATCACCCCTCCTATTACCAGCTTTCACATTCGGTTTGGTAAAACGAGGGCCAACTGTGTTTCGAGAATGTGAAGACTGATAAAAAAAAGGAGACAAGATTGATAGCTCTATACAAAATCAAAGTCAGCCCTCTTACCTTTCTGAGACTATTAGTTTGGCAAACTGAGGTCTTTTAATAATTTACACCCCACCCAAGCCTGTTTTTCTCATCAGATTGGCTCCTCCCATTTCCTCTGCAAGCTGCAGCACTTGTTTAGCGTCTTCATTGTTCAGAATGGGATTAAGAAATACTAAGAATAACCTTGTCATTTCCATGCCTTCCTTCTACACTTCTCTCAAAGTATCAATCTGCCATTGATAGGTTTACATCAGAGACACATCACTACTTAGAGATCGTGCTCCTACAACGTGATACAGAATAGGAACATCACATTAGTATTTCTTCTTTAATCTTTTATAAATATTTTCTACACCTTTGCTTTGTGATTTCCTCTTCACTTTGTTCCTTTCAAATTGCAAGTAATGGTTACCGAAGGACTTGAATTAGAATAAAGTAAACCTCTGGTAACGTGTTTAACACTGATACAAGCAGCATGACAACACCCAGCCTGTCCATGGCCGTGGCCAAGGAGCGATGCTGTGCCTGTTCAGTTCTTGACCTGTTTCTTCAATCTGCCCACAATGCTGTCATGCCTGCAGCTACAATAATGGCTCCTAGAGTACGGATACCCATTTACAAAGATGGGTAGTTGGAGATCACCAACTCATTTCAGAAAGTCAGCCCAAAGAGTTTGCAGATGCCAGCAGCTCTCCATCAGCACCAACCTGAGCCAGCCCTGTATTCCTGACCTTGAGACGGAAGACTCAACATGCCAACACTCAGAACTGGGTACCGTCCAGTCCTCCCCCATACATTTATTTTTAACTGTCAGAATCAATTTAATATGATATTTTAGAAGGACTTATCGGACATCCCAAACTGATACTCAGTGACAGGTGAGGAATCACACTGGCAAGGAGTGGACTTACTCTCAGCTGATACAAAGGCTTAGAGCACCCAGAGTTAGAAAAGCATATTGCCTTCTGTTCTCCTGGCTCCCTGCAGCCCTGGAAACATAAGTTTTTTTTTTTTTTTTTTTTTTTTTTTTATTACTACTGCCATCCACAGATGAACAAGCAAACCAGTAAGAATTATGTCACAACTCCTATCAGATTCTTCTCTGAGTCACTCTGTGCAACACGACTGCAGAAATCCAGCAGCAAGGTTTGGGACATAACCTACACGACATCATAACACAAAAACCAAGCGAGAGGTGGAAAGGGATAAGCAGCACACCCTCTGCACAGCACAGGAAGACCCTTTCCCAGTCTCTAGGAAGCAGCAGGAGCAAGTAGCAACTCCTCTTGCCAAAGGGCTGGAGTATTTAAGATGCAAGAAAATCTATGCCTTGCTCTGAGCTCTGGGAGAGGCTCCCCACCCATATCCAGCATCTTCTATCCTTTTAAGCAGCAAGGCAAGCAGTGGTGTACTGGGCTAGAAAAAAGGGAACACGCACAAACAGACACACACATACAGAGGGAGGAAGGAGTAGTTCAGAAGATGCTTTGTCTATCTTTTGTTTCCTATCCAAGTGCCAATACACCTCCTCGACTTCTCAAGAAACAAAAAGCTGAATACCGAAAACCTCCTACTCAAATATTGACATCAAAATGTGTGATACTAATTTCTAGTCCTGAGAGGTGTATGGAAAAGAAGAACTGCCTACCTCCCCCCGTCACGTTCTGTAGGAAGTGAGAGAACACTTGAACTTGCATAGCACTTCACGTTTTGTCAGTCCTCTATAAACATTGGCTAGCACCAACCAACATGAGAGCTTCCTAGCACAGTTTATACACAAAACCATCTGACCATTAAAACAAATACAGATTGATACTTCTGAAAATAAATAAATAAGCTTACTGCTCCTTTGGAAAGGTATTATGTTATAGGGCAGAATTTGTAAGCTTAGCATTTAGCTAAGTTCACACTGCAACAGGACCTCGTGTAGAAAAATTATCAGTGTAAATAGACATGGAGAAATGACACACACAGACACAAACACACGACACAAACCGTCTGTGAAATACACTATATATGCCATTTCAAGACTGAACTGCATGCTTGCAGTGTTTCAAGACATTAAAAAATTAAAAAGGAACAAGATCTTCACGTAACTGCTTTACAATGTATATAAAATGATTAAACACAGGTTATGTTCTTTGACATTATTTATAATGTAACGATCCATGTACCATCAATTTAAAAAAAATTGCCAGGCTTAATCCTGATTTAACCTCACCCTTAATTATTAAAAATAGTTAAGCACTTACCATAATGTGATTGAAATGCCTGTGGTTTTACGACCTGATTACAGTGGTTACACATCACCAAATAGAAATCATCATGAGCCGGGCAAAGACCAAATATTGGCATATCTAAAAACAAAAAGACAAAATGGCATATCTCTCAGCTGCTTACAATTATTGAAGAACAGTTTAATTACAGAGCCATAACACTAGTGTTGAATCATAATTTTAATACATTTGTTTAAAATTTGAAAATGAGAAAAAAGCATATAATGCAATGGATAATTTTGTGCTGGAGTATTACAAAAGCAAAAATCTTCCTACAAAGATAAATGTAAAATAAGCGATTATTTGTAGAAAACACTTATTAGAAATCTGATTTAGGACTTATTATTTTATACCAGATGTAAGAACAGAATAAAAGACTGACTTCAAATGACAGACACAAAATAAGAGGGGATGTTTTATGGATGCTAAAACAGGTTTGGATTTTATTCCAATTTCATTAAATGAGTTCTAAAATGAAGTTTATTTTCTATTTAATTTTTTTTAACCATTTTAGATGAACAGTCATTTACCAGGCAGTATTACATGCCTAATGGTTTTATTTGTTTAACAGTGCATTATAGTCCAGCCATCTGCTGCCAGAGATCTGTGTAACAGCTATATGAGAGAGAAATAGAGAGAGATAACAGTATGTCAGAGCATGTGTGGATTTTGGAGATAACACACATACTTGCAGACTTTTACTAATAAAAAAAAGTTTCTGCAATGTTGCTTTTAAGAATACAGTTTGTTAAGAGTACAGTTTAACATTTAAAACTGCATTCATAGACTACTGAGGCATTATATACAACATTTACTATAAAACTTAAAGGTCTATTGCATTAATACAACTAAATATTATTCACTAGAAGACAAAAAAAAGGAAACTGCACACATAACAGTGTATAAATTCATTATTGCCAAAGAGCATGGCTAAGGGATCTACAGCACTATTCAATTGATTAAGACCAATATAAGAAAACTTATTTTCTTCTAAGAACACTCAGTAATCAGTTTATAAGTTAACAGTAAGTTAGAAATTAAGAAAGTTAAATTTATGTACCTCTGTGCTAGAAGTGACCCCAGAGTTCTGTTTTAAAGTCATTAATTTGCTTATGCGCATTTTTAGCGACATGCTACATTTGATTAGAAAAATATGTTTGTTCACAAATGGAAGAGCAATTGTTCAATAACTGGAGTGGGCTGTGTTTTAAGAACGAATGTGACATAACCCAAGGTAAACAACGGCAGCGCAACGCTGTCATCCCTGCAGAGCCCCCCGGACTCCACTTTGTTTCTCGCAGACAAAAGAATGCATCCACACCGAACAGCTCCCAGAACTAAGGGCTCCCTTTGTGATAAGCGTTTTCCTCCAAAAAAAAAAAAAGTAATTACTTTTCTTTAAAAAAATAAAGAGGTCTCCCAGGTTTTCCAAAAACCTTATTAGCACTATATTAAAATCAAATACCATACCTGTAATAACAGCTGCAACCAGATTTCGCATTTGGGCCCAAATACAATGACCGTGGATGTCTTAAGTGGCTGTGACAGATCACAGCTATGCTTATCTAAATCACAGGCACTTCTTAAGCAATTGTGGTTACGTTAAAAAAATTATGAACTGATTTGCACTTCGCTGAGTACCCAGACTTGCATTGTTTTTTCATTTGTACGATATTTTTGCAGAGAAATGGTTCAAGACCTCAGGCACACCTATCTTACTGCCAGCTAGGCAAAACCCCGTGAACAGACCCCAGGAGAAAATGAGATAGGAACAGTAAACTTCTGTTTTTCAATCTCTACTTCCTGTGATTTAACATTAAGCTGGTTAAGGAAAATATATATGTAAAAATGTAACTGTCCTTGGTTAATACTCCATTCAGGAGTTCTTTGGGCACGCCTGCCTGAAAGTTTCCACAAATAGTCCACAGTCACTTCCATTTGACTCCTAATACACCGTGATGAATGGGACAATAACAGTGTACACTGCCTGCTATTTACATTGGTAATAGCACACAGACAGGCTACTACTGTATAATACCTAACGAACTGTAAATGCACGCCCTGTAACCTGTTCCCCTAACCAAGCCTTTTCAGACAACACCGAACTCATGGCCTCTACACCAGCTCGTACAGAAGGCAAGGTGGGGGGAATAAAACCTCTAACCCAAGAAAAGGATTTCCTACTTCAGTGCATCTTGCAAGACAAAGCCCTCCTTGGCATTAGTCACGCTCTCTCTATTCAAGCACCCTCTTATGAATATTTGCTGGAAATACAGAGCTGTAATTTTACACTACAAGTGAAGCAAACTAGCAGACATTGGTGTAAACAAAAGTGTTTTCCCGTTTCAGTTTCAGGATCTCAAGAAATCTGAATCACTTAGAAGCGCTCCCCTATGCCAAGAAGCACTTCTTCAGAATTTTAAAATCAAAGCTCCAAGCGCTAGAAACCAGTGCCAGAACACTTAAATACACAAACTCATAAGAGGTAAGATCAAATTCTAAGAGTAAAACCAGTTGACACAGAAAAAAGGATTTGCTGCACACACAAAATCACAACTGTGATTCCAAAGGAAGTCAGGCACAAGGCTGCAGCCAGACCACGCGAGCCAGTTTCGAAGACCTTCCTCCCCCCAGTGCGCCACGACCACCCACAACTGAGCATCATTTAATGCAGCCAGCGAGGGAGTACCGAAAGGCAACGCAAATCCCTTGTTTTCTCCTACCTGGTAAAATAAACTATAGCTTTTTATTATCAAAGCATTTATTTAAGATAGACGCCAGAAAATCCTTTTGTTACAGTAACCTGTAGGGCTCCAAGTAAGGGTGGCACCTGCCGATGCTGAGCACTGCACGGATGCACACGGACAGTCCGAAGGGCAAGCGGGCAACAAGGAGCACGAACACCTCCCGGAGATCCGAAGATTAGTTTAACAATTGGTTTGACACTCTAAAGATTGCCATCCAGTCAAGACCGGCTAAGATGACTGGAAAAGAGCTGCGACCCGAATCCACATTGCCCAACCGAGCCTGTCTTAGGCACGTAAACTCCCACGCTTTTGATGTGCCTCACTTCACTCTAGTCAAGCAGAGCAAGAGCGGGGTTCAGGGAAGTCTTATGTCTGTTTCTGCGCTCCAGTGCGGCGAACACCGACGTGGAGATGCTAGGAGAATGACAAAAGATATTCCGTGCAACTATTAGAGATATACAGCAGAGTTTAACAAAACTTGGAGATGGATGCTCAATGTTTCTGCTCCCCCCACAACCCACCCCTCGTACAAATTCAGAAGTCTTGCAGCTGATATTCTCCTGTCTAATACTTTATACCTATTTCACTTAATGACATGCAAATTCGCTATTTTAAAAGTCTAATGAAGTTTATAGTATTTCACCAGTATCATTTCAGATGCTCTGTTCCTCCGAGTTGAAAGATTACTTTTTGAAATACTTGGCTGTAAATGTAAAGCCCGTGCCTCTGATGGAAGAGCCTAGCAACCATGATTCATATGTTCCTCTTTCAGAGCTGGCCTCATTTAACTCTCTCCATCTGGGAATGTTTTTCAAGGTCAAACGAGAAACTTAAAGCAAGACCTCAGCCTTTCAATTTATTTTTCATAAACATGGTATTTATATGGTGTCAACACGCAAACAGTGTTATAGGAGCTGCTGCTTGCATTAATTCTATTAGCACCGTAAAGAAAAATGACTTCATTTACCCCCGTAGTATTAGACCTCTGAACACTACAACCTCCAGAATTCATTTAAATGTAACTCAACTACAGTGTTTTGAAAAGAGATATATTTAAATGATATATTCCTGTACTCTTCCCCAAGACTAGTACAAGCACGTGCCATAGATACTTCTGAGGTATCTTAACTGCTTTATTTGCTGACTACGTAGTAAGGGAAACGCTTTTTATACAGAAAAGGCCAAGTCAGCATGTTTTCTGATAAAAATGGAAAAACAATAATAACAGACAACCTATCATACCCTACGTCAAGTAACAAGGAGCTCAGCATATCTACTCTGAAAGACTTTCATAAACTGAGCTGTCATCTTCTCCTCCGCCACGGCACGTGGAAGCACACGAGGCAGCGAGTAATTTCACCGGGTTTTCAGCATTCTCCTTCAGGATCGTAACACTACAGATGCTCGTCGTCACTAAAAGTACCTGTGTGTGTACTCCCAGTTCTACTACTTAACGTCACAGACAACAGAACAAATAAAACAGACTGAAAACACGCAGTTCGATAACAGGGCGACAGTTTGCATTTATTGAGTCACTAGAATCAGGGAATTCAGTGACTAACACAGCTCCACTGCGTAATTTTTTATTTTTATTTTTTTTAACCCCCCCAAATTTACCCCATTTCCTACAAATCTTGTCCCTTTTTCGATTGGGACCATTGTGCAATGCACCTATCCTAGCAAATAGTAAGACAACATCTGTTCTAGGACTACCATGGATAAAACATCACAAAAAGGTGAGGTTAAAATCTTCTCCAAACCAGCAACCTCTACAGAAAGGCAGCCAAAGGAGCCCAAATCCTGGCTATTTTCAGGGACCAGAAGGCAGGTTTCCTATTTTGCAGAAGTCTGCTCACCACAACTGAGAAAACAAGGAGAGTGAAAAGTGAAACACAGGAATAGAAAGCAAAAGCTGCTGAGGAGAGAAACGAAAGGGCAAAGATAAACTCTCGGAGTTATGGTAAAAGAACAGAAAGCTTGATGGAAAAAAAAAAAGTGGCAAGAATACATAAAAGTACTGCATAAATGTTTTCCAGACAGACCGCTGCTAATGCTCAGTTCTTCCCTATCCATTCCCAGCACAAACATCTGCTTAGGAGAACTGTTTTTTCAAAGTCTGTGTCTGATTTACCACAAACACACATGTACTGCTCCCAGAGCAGTAATGCTTGACAAGGAACATTTCACATGCCGATGCCCAACGTGGACAGTAACATGTTTTGACTACGGAGACCTCCACAGCACAGCGTAACGTGCCTTAAGCACAGCCCCAACCCGGTTACACTTCCAGAGTGTTTTCATCAACTCCGGTTACTATCAGATGCAACCCCATTAAAATGCAATGTGCTAGATTACTAACTTTACACTCAAAACAGCTTTAACTCCCCATTATCTTTACAACTCCCCTGCCACAGAATTTATTTTTCTTTTTACTGGGGCCTGATCCAAATCCACTTTGAGTAAACGTCCCAGCTTTCACCAATCCACTATGCTTTCCAATAAGATATCAGGGAATTGTTTTGGAGCTACAACGTCCAGAAATTGCAAATATATCCCATTATTCTGAAACGTTGCCAAATCTGAATTGTTTGAATTACTTACTTCATGGACCAAAACTTTTAAGTTCAGGATAGCTTTTGTATACATTATTTGAATACATTTACTCCACACTCGTGTTTTCTCCTCTTGTTAGAACAGAATTAGTCTTGAACAAGCTAAGGTAAAACAATGTGTACAAACATAATTTTTAACTGGACTTAAACGGTAGATCTCTTTCTCTAAAGGCATGCTTTTATTAGAACTTAAGATAACACAATCTATCACTTATGTCTGAAAGAATGTCAAAAAGGGGAGGAAAAAATAATACTAAAATAACTTTTGGCAGGGCAATTCAGACACAGGTGCAGTACCTTAAAACTAGCTGACAACCTGAAGGAAAAAAGTTGGGGTGTCACCTCCCGTAATTTGCTTAGGACACTTGCCCCAGCTACAGTCTCATCCTGTTAAAGCAATAAAACATTTCTATTGTGTTACCCTTTCCAGTTGCGGAGAACATGAATATCAATTTCATATCTGAAAGCAAACAAAAGCTCCCAAGCGACAATTTTTAAAGCTTGTGATTTGGGGAAAGAGGCATGAGGAGGGAGAAGGAAGGCGACTACCACGGCATTTAGGATCACGTGAAACGGACCGCGCCGCACAAGGGCAGATTTCAAACAAGGCTGAGCTTGGTTAAAAAATCAGACTAACGGCTTACACTAAGTCCAAAAAGCCACAATTCTGCCAGGAGATCTGCACAACAGGAGTCAGCGCGATCGGTTGCTGACGTCAGTTGCCAATAAGAGGCAATTTTCAGGTGCGAGGAGGATCTCAGATGTAAACCTGGGGCACTGAGCTTTCTGCTCCAACAGCGCTACAGCAGATCTGTCCCCGGGCTATGCCTCGTCCACACAAAAACTGCAACCGCACGGTAAGTTGTCTTAACTAAAGCTCCATCACTTCACATAGCCCCCTCAATTTAATTCATATGAATGTTAAAAAAACAACAAAAAAAACACCCAACCACGTATTATCTAAGTTAGCATCTCAAAATGTACCTTTCATGAACACATTTAACTTTCTGCAACCACAATATTATTTTCTAACCAATATTTTTTCCAAACCGTTTTCCAGAAACAGACCCAACTACTTATCATTCACGAACACACATCTGTTTTTGTATACTTATCAATGTTAAAATGAAATTAAACTACTGGCAAAGTAGTTTTAACTGGGTACTGCGCTAGATGATGATAATAATAAGAAAGAGTATTCCTAAGGAGATATCATAATCAAAATAAATAAAATTGCATAATATTCAGAGTGCTTGGTGACCAATTATGCAAGGTTTAAATCAAAATAAGAGATACCAGTAAAGTATGCATATTTGAGGGTGTGTGTGCAGAGCTCCAAGTAACGTACACATACATATTAACAGAGAACATTTTATGAACCATACGTGCAGGCACAACAAATTTGTGTTTGCAAAGAATAAATGCATAATCAAACAAGCTAAACATAAAACTATCCCATTTACATATAGAAACAGTCTAAAACAAAATCAAAAAACCCTAGCCTGCACAACTTACTCTCATGTTGCCTCTGATAAAAAAGAACCTTTTAATACAAAATACAGCAAAACAAATGGACGTTCCCAGCCTCCACACTGCCAAAGCGAAAAGCCAGAAGAAACCTAAGCTGTTTCATTTAGGCTCAAAGGGAAGTGGTGCTACCAAAGTATTTTCTGCAAGGTTACCAACTTTGAAATTCGTTGCCAACTCCGCTCTGTACATCCTTAAGTAGCTTACATTTTTTTTTGCACACACAGCTTTCAAAGCGAGGAGACATTTGAAAGGCACAGCTCTTCCTGGGCTCTGAGCACAAGTGTGTGAACTTTGTTTCACCATGCAGTTGCTGACTGATAGGATGAAGGAGGGAACAGCTGAAGTCTTGATTAAATGTTTTCATTGCATTTTCCACTTTGGCAAATGTAGCAATTGCATATGCTTTTATTAAAGTCCTAAGAATACCCAAACCTCAAAGTTTTGGCTCAGAGAAGTGACTTTCACTTGGAGAGAAAAAAAACAGAACCTAGTTTAACCATGCGCAGTAGTGGCATTACGAGATTTGATCAGTCGTAGATCTTTACTAGTATTGCAGTCCTTTATTTCTAAAAGCACAGTCCTTTCTCTCCAGCCTCCTTTTTGAGCACAAGAGAGCCTAGTTTTCCAAAGGAATACAAGCTACAATTCTGCAAGGATCAATTAGTGTATGATTTTTTTATTTTGCTTCCCCAGATTTAAGGCAGAATTTTGCACCACGAGACTTGAAAGGGTAAAGGATGACCTACCTTCGACCGCTCGCGTTTTCCACGTACTCAGCCATAGTGCATCCCCTGGACCACCCCCTCCACCTTCCCCTCCAGCATCCTGCGGGCAGCAAAACTCCTCCTCGCATAACCGAGCAGCAAATCCAAACAGCAGCCCTTCTGCGAGGTTACAAACACATGACCGCTGCAACTCTTCCCATAGCCTTTTCTCCCTTGCAGAACGCAACACTGACAATTGTTACCTCCCCCAAGATTTAATGGTCTTGGGATATTCCTACAGCAAGCCCACTGGTAAAAACCAGAGCAGCAATCACCAGCGAGAAGTGTGTCATGCACGCAGGCACCTGCAGCCTAGTGTGCAGCTGGGGGTTCTAATTTTAGGCTGCCAAGATTTGAATGTTCCTGTAATTATATATAAAACACACTAAAGCAGACATCCAAGTATTGAGTTAAATTCTTTGTATGCGAGTTCAGCTACGTGCAATTAATCTTTTAAAAATCTAACACACAACGTATTTTTAAATTGTTCATTCGAAACTTCAGAACTATTAAACTGTTTTTCAAAGCTGATCCTACAGAATAATAAAAAATTTCAGTGAGCACGTTTCCAGCAGATTGTCTTTAGAAAGACCGATTTATAAATTTCACGGTGAAATACAAGTACCATATTTAAAGCTTTTCAGCAGATAAAAAAGTCTCTCTGTACATATTGTATTGTTAAATTAGGTTTTCATCAGCAATTTGAATGAAGTCAGTCATCTGCAAAAACTATTCCATTTACTCATTAATTAGTTTTCAGAGTGGAGGATATTTTAAACTTCTCCAGCCAATTTGTATAATATTACATAAATGCTGAACATATAATTTGTCATCACTCTCCATATAACAAATCTTCATTTAAAGTCATACATTATTTTTAGGTGACATGATCTCATCGTGCAATTTTAGGGAAGCCAAAAAATTATTATTTGTGTTTCTGTGGCAAAAATAAATAAATAGTTACATATCTAATCCTTAAATAACTTAAGGAACTCTCAACATTGAGTTTAATTTAGCATTTGTGATATAAAAATTGGAATTAAGGGAGAAAAAAAAAGAGGTTTACCCAGTAATACTAATATCAGGGGTCACACTTCACTTACTATGCAGAAGAACAGGATCTTTTACACGGGGAAAAAAAAATTCTGACCAAGTAATTAGTCACAACCCTAGCCTCAGTTAAAATTAACTATATCATCCAGTGAATATTCTAAATGATTTCTTTTCATATACCTCAAAGGATGCTACCGTTTTAACTGTTTAAACATCAACAGTTTTTTTAATCCTCTTTTATATGCAGCCCTCTGTGAACTTAGCAGCAGCTGTACTTTTGTAGAAGGAAAAAGGAAGTTTGTTTTATTTAAATCTAAACTTACGGTTTACATAAAACTGCTCATTACAGCAGCAGTATTTTGATGCATTATGACTGCAAGTCGTGAGTGCGTTCCAAGTTCCTCACCCTCTCCCAGCTCTTATCTAGACGTGCTTTTGAAGAAAAAAAATTGGCATGTGTGGCTCAACAGAAGTTCTTGCAATCTTTCCCTGTGTAACTAACTGCCCACATCACACCACAGCAATGCCATTAGGTGCTGGCCAGATCCTGGCACTCAGCAACTGAGGAAGCAGAGCAGTAACAACCATTCCCTTATAGATTTATACATTTTCTTACTAACTGAGACCTGGACAAATACAATGTGAAGACAACTACAAGAAAATAACAATGAAACATACCATAATATTTAAAAAGAATGTAAACACGAGAAGTGGCATCAGAAACACCAAAGTCAACATAACCTTTAAAAATATGAAGTCTTTCGAACCAACAAAAATAAGAACTAGAGACAGTTATGCATCCTGTGCACGACGGCATCACTGCAGTCTCCATATTATAAACAAAACAATCAGGTAAGACGTTGCTTTCCCTCCCACACAGTGCATGCACCGCGCTCGCCTATGAACCTGTTCTGCTCTCTTCCCTGCTGACCTCAGCCCAGCTCCTCTGTGACAGCAGCAGGGCACCGCTCCTCAACTCTGCAGAGACACGGCGCCTTTCTGCAGGGAATGCTGCGCATGCATTTTGCATCATGCACTTGATACCTGAGGCAGCACATCAGCATATACCAAAAAAAAAAAAAAAGAAAATACAAATGACCTGTCAACTGAATTCTGTTTCAGTATTTTCTTTTATTAGGCAATCTATAGGCAATCTAGTTACCTAAACCTACCCCACCCCTGCCACTCCCATTCTCCATACACTCGAACATCCACTTCAAAAATGGACGTGTTTCAATCTTGTTTCATACAGCTATAAGGAAGCTGATGCCTGTCGTTTTTGGAATACCACCTTACGTTTCTGCATCCCCCTCAACTTGGCAAGCACTTTTAGTTTTTCCATTAAAATTTACTTCCTTTGCTTTACACATTTCCTAACAGTTAATTTGATACGATGTAAAAAAATAATTATGCAAGTTGCACAGCAACAGGCATATAAATGTCCTATAGCCAAAGAAACCCACAACAGTACTGTGGTACTTAATAGGATTAAAAGATAAAGTGGAAAATAAAACAATGTTTTTGTTGTTACGGTAAAGTAAGAGAGCTAACCCAGGTCTAATAGGTTTGAACACACAGGTAGTGACACTTTAAAACTTAGACACTGCATGACTAGAGAAATAAAGATGACTGAACATTTCAACAGTCTAACTGAGGAACTGGTAAACCCTAAGACTTCACACAGTTGATATATTGGAAAGAAGAATTTACTCGGACTATATAACACACTGATTTGGTTGGGCTGGTTTAACTCACACTTTTGACAGACACTTCTAAGGCTACTTCTCTCGTCCGGCCCCACTGCAGCTAGAGGTCCTCTGGGTGCACTTGGGAGGAAGGTATATGGACACGCACCAACGGACCCAAGCGCACAGGGGGATGAAGGAAAGAACTCTTCTCCCTTCTGTAGGCCAGCTAAGAAGCAGAACATCCTACTTTTGTGGGGAAAAAACCTCCCGAACTGGTCAAGAAGGCTGTAAGAAGAACAAACCTGCTTATACACGCAGCAAGCCAGAGAAATCATCCCTGTGCAGACGGAGGCAGAGGAGACCCATCCAGGGCAGGGGCGGTGGGCAGCGGTGTCACAGAGCCGGGCCTGGCCGCAAGCCCGCGGGGAGGCGACACGGAGGACGTGCAGGGTCAGAATGAAGAGGCACGGCAAAGAGCACAAGGAGCCAGCACTAAAAACACCCAGAGTACAACAGCTCAGAGCTCCGACGACTGCCCCGAGATGACACAGGATGACAACGGTGAACGAGATTAAAAAGATAACAGCAAACTGAAAGGTAAACAGGCTCCTCTGACAGCCTCTCAAAGGCGTAGAGTTTACCAGCCTCCGGCTTTCGAAAACAAACGCAGCCACCTTCCTAAAGCAGACAACTGCTGCAAACGGCTCTGGGAGAGCACCAGCTCGGTTTACGACAGAAGCGGATCCCCTTTGGCAGGAGGGCAGCCGCGGCCCGCGAGCTCCGGGACCGAGGCCTGGAGGAGGCCTGGAGGATCCCGGAGGGCCGGCGTGCCGCGAGCCTCCCGCGGGCTGGCGGTGCCGAGCGGTGCCGAGCGGGGCAGGCAGGAAGCCAGGGCCACCGCCGCCGAACCCGTCCGGCCTGTCTGCCCCGCGCCAGCCCACAATGCACCGCTCGGGGAGCCGCTCTCAGCGCCCTGCTCCCAGCCACCGCGCCGAGCGCCCCGGGAAGGATGCCGCGGGGAGCCCAGCGAGGGCATGACGGGGGCGCGGACACCCCCGGGGGTTCCTCCCCGGCTGGCGCTGCCTCGCGGTGCAAAATTCTCCACAACGGGGAGCCTCTGAGGGTGTTACAGACCGTCACGCCTTCACGCTGAGGAGCCCGGCCGCGGTGCCGGCACACGGTCACAGCTGTGCCCGAGGATCCCTGCGTGGTGGCAGAGAACGGCAGCTCTGCACCCCAAATCCTTTTTCATCCCCAGCAGTCGCGCACAAGGCTCGGAGGAGCACAGCGACAGCCCGCTCTCAACGTTTCGCTCTCTTCTCCCGTGCTCTACCTACTCGGCGGATAAAAATAGCGTTCTTATCTCCAAGGCTATCAAGCCAGCGCTTCAGATCATTACGTTCAGGCCGCAGGAACGACTGAAGGGACTCGCCGGTTTGATCCCAGCAAACAACACAGTGGTCCGGGCCTCTGCATTTCGGGACACGAGCTGATAGCCTGGGGAACCGGAGGGACACTTCCCAGACAGGGGCCTTCACGTTTCGGGCTCCTTGTCCCCGCTCCACACTGCACAGCAGCCCTAAAACGACCGGACCCCACAAACCACGGCAGCTGGCTATCGGGGCAGCTCCTGCAGGAGCCCCAGCACAGGAGAGGGCTCCAGCCAGCCCACCGACCTGACACAAACTGCGTCAGGTGCACTTCAGGCAATGAATTTCCCCAAGTCCTGGATCACACTCAGTAACAAAAGGTCCCCCTTCAATCATTTAGCCAAGAAAAAGAGTATTTAGGCCAAAAATTTACAATCTGTTACATAAGCATGAATTACACTAACTTGGGTAAGTGATACAGATATATTCACTTTGGCTCAAAACTTCTTTGTAAATTATGAACTGCAATATGGAACAGAAGCTTCTTAACAAGCACGATTTCTAGACAGTTGCTTTGGATAAGCACAACTTACACAGACATGAAAATGAATTTCCCCACTGAAATTCACCTTTAAAGTATTTTTATGAAGTAAATGCTGCCTATCAGGACGTTTGTTTTAGCTTTTCCTCTCAAATATTTCCACTTAGTACCAGGGAGAACTGGATGACTACAATCTCTCACAGCAGAGCAGAACATAGACATTCTAACACAGATACTACATTTTAAAAAACAAATTAGCTAGCAGAGCATCCTAAAAACCAGAATTATATTCCTTACAAACCAAAGGCCAACAAAGCCTTCCAGCTGCAAGAATCAAGTTAAACTGCTTTAATACATTTCAAGAGTAACCTTAATTGAAGAGGAATGAAACAGACAATTTTAACATTTTCTGGGAAAATGAGTTATTTGGAAAGCTGTTTTCCAAATGATTTTACATGGCTGACTTAATTATCTGACAAACAGTGTCCAACTATTGGGAACGATTTTCACTCCTCTGACATATCCAACAAAAAATAAAGCCAGTTAACCCAAGTTTTCGCAGAGCTTGAGGCCTCTGGATATCCCACACCAGTACAGATTCGTTTAGAAGTGTATTTGGTACGGTTCGCATTGACCTATACCATATAGATGATGTCTCTTTCTCCTTTTGGCATCATTTGCAACGTCCATCTGATAAGAGACAAACATAGGTGACACTAAGCCCTCCTCAGCAGAGTAACCTAGATTCAAATGTTGTCCCTCCAGTTCACAAAGTTACTGGGAACTACCTCGGGAATTTCAGTCAGAGAAAAAATTCATTTCTAATACCTAGTTTTCTGACATAATAACTTATGTTCAGTAATTAGCTAAAAAAATAGATAATATTAACCATTAAACAATACAAACTAATTCTTACTTGCTGTTTACTTTTAACAACAGACTTCTGTATTATAACTAATCCTGATTTATACTTTAGTTATTCGCTGATATAACATCTCTAACACACTGACAGATAACCAAGATACAAGATCTACTATATGATAAAACCACGTAGGCAGTCAAGGGAAAACTTAGATCAGATTCACTCTGAAAAGATACACAGCTAAGCATGGCCCAATGGATTTTAGGATTACCAGACAAAATACATGCTGGAAAAGTTTTTTTTTTTTTCATTAAGCAACCATCATCTTGTTTTGGAAAACAACTTCAAAGTTGGAATGCGACCATTATTTCACAAATGGTTCATTCAGCAGAGACCGAGGGGCTGCTTAATGCAGCACTGCAGGGAGAAAGCAGATCACAGAACCACACCCTAGGTGTAAACTGGTACAGATTTAGTGCTGTATTTTAGCCTGAGCCCAAGGCCAGAGGGTGTCATTCAAGCTATAGGCACCTTGACAAAGCGATGGCTACATCGTCTAGGGGGTAACAATTAAAATGTTTGCATAGCAAAGTATTTCTCTACTGGTTGTTTGATCACAAAGTTCTAGTGAATGTGGCTATCTTAAAATCGCAAACTGTCTTGCCTGCAGAGCCCAATAACCTGATCCCGCGTCCTCGCTCCAGTCACAAGCAAAACCTTTGTTGACTTCAGTGGCTCATGACAAGAGCTCACATCCCCAGATACCACTTTATAAGCTGGCAGCACTCCAGTTTTCCCACTGACAACAAATACTATGTAGTTTATGCAGCCAGTGAAAAAAAAAAAAACACCCTGCACACATAAAACTGCATTTATGAAGGCCAAAACATAATGGAATTTGAGTGTAAAGGAAAACAAACATCCCATTTACTGTGTATTCAGTCTACTATTTACTTTTCAAATTTAACTCATTAGAGCTTCTAAACTTCATTTTAACGAAAGCTGCTGTAGGACATTCAGGCAACCATACCAACGTCAAATAGTCCAACAAACCGTTCTGCAAATAAAACCGTATGAGCTCTAGATTTAAGAAAAAGTGCACATCACAGATTTACAACCTCACAGCTGCTCTCTATGGGATTTGAGCACTTCAATCATTTTGTATACATTTTTTTTGAGTGCCATTTGAGAACGCTGCTTTCTCTATTACACTACAAATGTAGCTGATGAAAGGTACAAGTAAAGTCCTGCTTATCCAGAGAAAAGCAGATCAAGAATACTGCGTAAGTTTTCTGACTGCTATAATCCCAGCAGAAGAGAAAGGAGGCATAACGAATTATCTCTTTCGCCTCTCATTACCAGTGAAGTTTATCTATTAGCTAGGCTGAAGCTATCAACAGCAGAAATCAGGACAGGAATGAGCTTGTAAATAAACAATCTTTCTCATGGGAAAACAGGTTACCACTGAACAGCTTATTCCACAAAGGCTGACAGCAGCGTTTACACACAAACAACTGAGTATTTGAGTACTTACTTCTCATCTACTTGAGCCAAACAACTTAGTACATTTACCAGGAAAGCGACTGTTTGCAAAGCTAGCGATCCAAGTGACTGGGAAAGCTGTGCATGCAAGCTACTGTGATGAAGTCATACCTCGTAGTATCTGGGGTTACCCAACTTACAACAAGAGACAGTTTGAGAGCCAGCGTGCCACCCGTCCTAGCTCACACCACCACACAGCCTGCACAAGCAGGGGTAACTTTTGATTGCAGAAGGCTTTCTAGCAACAGGAACACTGATTACAACAAATCTTTGCCTTTCACGACAACCGCTTTTACATTCATGCTACTCTTCTCCTTTGTACTTTGAATTCCCTTTAGCAGATTTTAAATGCTGCTTACAAACAAAGTATAAATGCAAAGCAGTATTCATCCCTGTGATGCACCCCAAGAATATTTAGGAAATAATGATGAGTATCATATATATATATGGGCAATTTACGCTGCAGTGCTGATTTTCTTCATTAAAAGAGGAGAAAAAAATTTTTAAGCATCTTAAATATTATTTAGAATACTTGATTACAAATCAAATATTATCATGATCTGTGAAAGCTGAAATCTTTCCTGTCTAAGAAGTGATGAGATCACACGTAACCCCAGCTGGCACTTGGCCGTTATAGCCATAGGCTATGCATAGTGAGAAGAGGTGTAAGAACTGCGTGCGTTTCCTTTTCTAGCTCCCCTGCAATGGAAGAAATAGCTTTTAAAATAGTTACCTTAGAGAGAGCAATCTGCATCCTCTTAACCCAATTTAGTTAGAAGTACCCTTCACCAAGCCTTTTTGTCTTTCCTGCTCTACTTAGAAGAGCGTTGTGTTACCAGCTCACATGGAAATCATAGTTCTGTATAATACTTCTTGCACTGTTCTTCTCTTAGCGTTTGTCATTAAATACAGAACAGATACTACGGAAAAAGCAATACTTAATCCATTATTATCAAGACATCAACTCTTCTGCATAGGAATAACCTAGCTAATCATAAATACCACTTAACAAGTGTTAGATAAGAGCGAACTCCTGACTGTACGTGCATAGACAGCTATTTCAGAGGTTCTTTAAAAAAAATATGCGAGGAAGCAGGAATTTAACAGATGGATTGAGGCAGTTTTGGAGCTGCATTTCCAATGAAAGTCTCCAAGGCCTTTCAATAACAGCCTAATACTCTGGTAATATCTAAAACCTGCAAAGTTTCTTTACAGCATAAGAGATGACACAGTTCTAACTTGCAGTCTAACATCACAATATTCTATTTATAACATGTGACTCATCGCACCAGAAATAATTAAATATTGTAAACAGAACTTGGTTTTAAGTGAAAAAAATAACAAGGAGGAAGAAAACCAGGGCCTGACACTGCAGATATTCTCACAATTAGCAACCTTTCAAATTCCATGTTTTTCAAGCTCTCTCATAAAGTCTCTACAATTTTCTTAAACAGCTCAATGCACTTTTAAAGTCTCCTTGTAATTGTTTTACAACAATCAGTCCAAAAATGCTTAAAATTCTTCATGTAAATAGCCATTTAAGATGTAATGAAATGAAGAAGAGATTTATCTGATTACAGCCTGAGCATAGCTACGCAGAATGCCAAAAAAGAAGCATCGCACGTTGTGCTGCTACCTTGAAATATTTATTTCAGTCTATTAAAAATTCTCACAGTGTATTTGCAGGCAGTCAAGGACTATAGAGCCCTCTAAGCATCTTTGACATGATTTAACACAACAAAAAATCAACTCAGTAGAGCACCTCCCAAGGCTGAATAAAAACAAATTTAAATTTGAAATAAGATGCTGTCTCTCACTTGTATTTACAACTTAATATTGGAATAAAAGTTTCACCGATGCTTTAATTATTTATTAAGCCTGCTGCTGGGAAAATTCTAGACCTTGGGTCTATGTGCTAAAGATGCTTCTAGTGAGCCCTCCTGGCCCAGCCCTGGATTTCACCGCTCAGCCTTTCTGAGCACAGGCTCCAGGAGAACAAGAGTTCATCGCACCGCTCTCAGTACTCCCACAGCTCTGGTAACTTCCATTAATAACAATTAATATAATCGAATCCCAAAGCTTCTGTTGTCTGATGAATGCCCTAGAGGTTCACAGAGTCTTTTTTTTTTTTTTGCCCTCCTCCTTAACCCCCCCCTTCTGCCTCCCCAGGACATATTAACTGTTCATGGCCAGAAGTTCAACTGCTATCAGGTGACACGATGCTGAGCAGAATTTGTTCCCACCTGCTCTCCTGATAGATCCCTATGGTAACAAAGTCTTCTGCAGCCACCTACCAAAAACTGACAGCCTGTGCTCTCACAGAAAATTCAGAACGTGCTTTACTAAGACAAGTACAGTCTAAAAACTGTCACAGCGGTACCGTGCTACCCGGCCACACAGGCAGCATGAATTCTGCCCTGTGAGCGCTCTGAGCTTATCTAACGCATCAGGGATCATCGCTGAACCAACCTCAGCCTACGCTACCGCAGTTGTCTCCTCGGCATCTCCCTCCACAGCCCCTTCACCTGACACAGCTGCCGCGCAGCGCACACAGAGCAATCAAACCTCCTCGGGAATCTCAGAGCCTCGAGTACAAACCGTTACATCACTGGCAGGCTTTAAGGATGCTGTAAGGGTGACAAAGAGTTCTTTTTAGCCATCATGCAACAGCCTTTCAATGATAATCGATCAAATCCAGCTCATGACCTAAGTTACAAATGCTGTCACCTTCCTCCTCTTCCTGTACTTTCTTGACAGTTATCTGTAAACTGTGCTGACGGTACCAGTGAAGCATTCAATATAGGTGGGACCAAGGGGTTCACAATTAAAAAAAAATAAATTAAGAAATAGGTCTGTACATGTAACAGAAAGAAAAAGATGCTTAAGCTCTAGTAAAGACACCCCAAAACTTCAGCATGCACTGGATATGTTATCAAAAACGCATGCGCTCAAATAACTTTAAATTGTCTAACCCAATCTCTCTTCCCCACTGTTTTATTTTCCATTCTGAGATGCTATAGTTTCCTTAGCACTTTTCTTATTACACCTATGTTTCTAAATTATTTCATAAGTCATTGTACCAATCTGACAGACTTTCACCCCAGCCACTCCAAAGGGGTTGCGCACATGAATAAGTATTACTGCAAACGTAATGATCACATCTTTGCTAAGAGCACACATGTTCTTTCTCTCTCTGCCTTGCTAATACAGCCTTGTGGGTTTTGGTTTATTTTTTGAAGGGCGGGGTTTTAAAATAACGTACGAGACCGTTGGTAGCAACTGAAAGTTTGCTGGGAGGGGTGGGGGGTTGCTGGTTGGTTTGGAGAGCCTCGGGGGCCATGGGAGGGTTAAGCCCCAGTTCAAGGACCAGGTTTAGGCCACATCATTTCTACTCCGAGCTCTCCTGATCCACAGATTGAAACGAATCAACCTGCTGTCAAATTCTGCAAGAAGCAAAAGTTCATTCTGTTGGAGCCTGACAAAGTTACAGTGAAGGAACTCTACGCCTGCAACCACAGTTCCATTTAAAGATCATCTTTGCAACAATAATAGGTTAGAAAATGTTTTTAAAAGCAAACCAAATCCAACGATGGTCAGCAAGAATCTCCTGAAAAATTATTATGTTTGCTGTTAACAGAGTACGAAAGTTTAACACTAAGAATGTAACACAAAAAATAAAGCGTCATATGGTACAAATGCATCAGCCTCCTTTTGACGTCTACTGCATCTCTAAGATGAACCACATATGTATAACACACGTCATATTTTAAAATGTAAGACGAATGAAAACTACTAGATTTTCTGCCTCATTGTTTTAGAACGCATTTACAGACTATAATCCAACATGCTACTGTTTCTTCATCGCAGCAAACCATGTGGCAGAGAAGTCACACCTTTAGCTGGTTCACAAACAGCAAGCAATTAAGCGATGGGATGAGCTATGTTCTGTTGTATGAGCTACCTGTGAAAATAACTGCAGTACAATTGCTTCTAACGTGGCCGTGCATTGATAGCACAGTTTGTCATGAGAAGATTTTCAGTGTACGCAGACAAAGTGAGACCTAGAGGGTACCTTAAAATAAGATTTTCCCATGCTGAAGGATGCCCGTTTCTCGTTTCCATCTGTTGGGGATTTTCCACACCAAAAGCGAGCCAAGTGCTTTGGGCCTGTACCATATTCCCGTGGTTCTAATTTCTACATCAAAGCTCAGCATGGACTCTTACTGCCTCAGAAAGCGACATGTGGGAAAGCATCCAGTGAGTTTCTCACTTTCGTGAAGGTCTTGGAGGAGCCCAGCAGGAAAGATTGTACATTATGGATTAGCAGAAGAGAAAGCACACAAGAACAGTGGATCGGGGAAGTACAAGAGGAACACTGGGCGTTTGGGAAGACAAACCAATTTCTACTTGTTACTTCAATGTAAGCTTCGGTATGTCAAGAAGGGTTCGACATAGTAAACACATTTGAGACTTTGAACTAATTTTGGTTTCCTGATCCCTCCATGGAACTGGCGTTCCTGACAGGTATTAAGGACTCATCAGGCTTCGCAACAACCAGCACGCTGAGAGAGGAGCTGCCTGAATAGCAAGTAGGAAATTCCAGTGACAAACGCCTGAAACCCTGCCTCTCTTCAAAGCTTACAGATGATTCTTGGAATGACATATTTACGTCCTTTATTCCTGTGAAAGAATAACAGGCATCCTTCTTTTCCTTTAAAGCATAAGCTGGTAACGTTAACCCTCTTTTTAATACAGCGTTATGGCAACAAGAACACTCGCTCTTCGTTCACGAGATCCACACTCTGCTGCCTGAAAGCTTGAAACACGTCTCTCACCATCAGGCAGACTGATGCTGAAGCTAATTCCCACCAGAAGACTGAAATTAGAGAAAGAGCATGTGGGAAAGGAAACAGCTATAACCCAGTGGGTACAGGCCAGTGGGAGCCTGATCTGGAAGTTGACAATTGTTAAATAAAGAAAACAGCTCTTGGTTTTGAACCCAGTTCAAATAAGTGGACTGTAAATTCATGTTCCCTTCTTCTCTCCCTCTCCAGGCCATGAATATTTAATTCTTTTATGCAAACTGGAAGAGTTGCAATACAAGGTTAAATTAGCCTAAATAACCTTGAAATCCTTCTGTCGAGTTGGGCCTCTGACTCGACGCCCAATCTGAAGAGAAGGAACTTTCTCTATACAACGAGCTGTGTATTTAACCTTACATAAATACCGTGTGGTATGACAACAATCTTGAAGTTTGAATTGATTTGGTAAAATTTATAATTTGATTCACATTTTCCATGTTAAGATCCATTGTTTAGACAGCCCAATTACTTAATAAATGTCAGTTCCTCAATTTTGAATGCAAAATTCTTCCTGGGAAAAGGAACCAGTTACAGTGTTCTCAAAACCTTATTTGATAACACAATGCATACACATGCCAGCACGTTTTGCCACTCCCCTAGTTCTTTAAGTGCACACTTAATTAGCACAACTTTATCTTTTGCTCTAATTTGTAGGCTGAGCTCCCTGCAGACCAACTATAGGTGTATGCCAAGTCGGTGTCTCATTCACATGTCATATAGCAGTCAAAAAGACTGTTGGATGTCTGACAGGGCTACTAAGTTCCACTTCTAGATCTTCAAGTTTCTTTTTTTTTTTTATTTTTATGAACTTCCTTCAAGCCATAATCCTACAAGTCATTCACATGGTTGGAGGCAGTGGAGAGAAGCTGTATTTCCGTGGTCAGCTTATGCAAAAAAACAGTTTCGTGATCTCTCTCCAGGTAAAAAAAAAGAAAAAAGATTATTCATCACCCTGCCAGCTAATCTTTAAAAACTGGAAACCTTAGATGCTTGTATATTATGAGGTAGAAATAAGAAAGAATGTTTGAAAATCCTTATTAGCAAAATCTTTCCTAGGATAATGCGTGCTTATTGTTACAAGTGTTGTTTTAGCATGAGTGATTTGCCTATTCAGAAAAATAAATGAAATATCCAACAGAAATACTAGATAAGAACTTGTCAATGAAATAATAAAGTGCTTTTCAAATACCCACGAACTTATACACGCACAAAAGTGATGGCAAAATGGCACAAGCGTCTATGAACGCCGCAGCGTAGCTTTCTACTGCATCTCTCTTATAGCCCAGTGCCCATTGAATCTGGTCCTATAAACCAGTTTTTTTTTTTTCTAAGTTTTAGCAACACTAGAAATTCTACAATAAGTAGACATTTTGATTCAGCTTCAGCACAGGTCACTGCCTCCCCATCTTACGAAGGCTGTGCCAGTGTGCTTTAATTTTCACTTGCTGCTTGTAGCTCACAAGCAGAGAAGTGCTGAATCAGATCGTCCCCTAAGGTCCCTGGCAAGTCCCGTCTTCTATGATTGTAAACAAAGTTTACAAACTCACTCTTCCATTTCGAACACTGTCAAATAAGTGACCCGAGTGTAACTGAGCTAGTATTTAAAGCAGCGAGGCCTATTCCACCACGCACTTCTCAGTAACAAAGTCTGCTGAAGCAAACTTGCACTAACAAGAACGTGAAAGTTTTAGGAAGTTGGAAAGAAAAAGAAAAAAAAAAAAAAAGGAAAGAAAATTGTACATCAAAAGTCAGGCTGTTGCGGCTTTTTCCACTCCCTGCCTCACAGTTACCGTAACTTACCAGTGTCATTCATCATTTGGTTACAAGCTCGAGCAGCAGTGCTACTTTTGAAGCGAACCCGGCCCTTCGTGTGCTTTTGCTAATCACAGGTGAAAGGTCACTCTCGCTTCGCAGTAACAAATAAACACAGCGCACTGACATGACAGGGAGGGAGACCTGCGTCCAGCAACCGGCAGGGATTATATTCCGAGTGAAAATAGGCTGGCTCAAGAGAAGATATTAGCAGCGCTGGTCACGCAACTTCCTTAGGACTGCTTAGGGCCAAAGAAAATCCCACTGAAAACACGGTAAACGCAATGCAATAAGCGACCTACGTTCAACCTCGGAGTTAGGTTAGGTGTTAATTTAATAACAACGCCAATCACGTCCCTGGTTGCCAGGCCGCAGGTCCCCAAACTGAAGCGCCAGCAGTGACGAGAAGCCTCCTTTCTCCCCCACGCGTGTGCCCTGCTCAGGAGTTGCGAGCAGGAAAACTTCTCGGGGCACTTTGGGTCAGGAACACCCCGCACTCACCTTCTCGGCAGAGTCGCATCGCTTCTCGATTTTTCCCGTATTCCTTGAAACTTTCTTCTAACGCCGTCCCTGCAAGCAGAAAACCCCCAGAGCTCAGCGCCCGCGGTGACACCGCACGGTGGGACCCCCGCAACCCCCCGGGACGGGGATGAGGGCAGGCGGGGGGCCGAGATGGGGTGGTGGAGCACAGGACCCGGCGACAAGTGGCGTCCCCGGGGCTAGACGAGGGGAAGGGGACGGCAATAGGGGAAGGGGACGGCACTGGGGGAACGTTGCTAGGGGAACCCGATGCCGTTGGGGGACCCCGGTGGCGTTGGGGGACCCCGCAGCCCCGCTGGGAAGGGAGGGAAGAGGGGAAGGGAAGAGAGGGCGGGTTTGGGGGACGCGGGGGCGGGCTGGGGGGCGCGGGGCCGGGCAGGGTCAGCCCCCGCGGGGCTCTCACCGTCGTTCCCGTGCAGTTTAGCAGCATCGACCCAGTGGCTCCAGGGCTGCCCCAGCATCGCCTCGGGGCTGGGCAGGGACCTGCGCTCCCCGACGGCCGCCATTGCCGCTGCGGTGGCGGCGGGGCCGGCTCCGCTCCCGCCTCCTCCGCCCGCGCCTCCCTCGCCGGGCCGGGGCCGGGGCCGGGGCCGGGCCCGGGGCTGCCGCTGCCGCTGCCTGGCCGCCGCCGCCGCCGCTGTGCGCTGCTCCCTTCTGACGTCACCCGCGGCCCGCGCCGACATTCTTTCCGCTGTTACAATGCACCGAGACAAGGCGGCGGGCGCTTAAGGTGGCGCCGCGCTTAAGGTGGCGCCGCGGGGTTCGCGTGTCCCCTCCAACCCCCCCCCCCCCCCCCCCAAGTCCCAAATCCCGCGGTTCCGCCCCAAAACCCGCTGCCCCCCCCCAACCCCAACCCACACCCCCCGCGGGGCTCGGACTCACCTGTGCGGCGGCCCGGGGGCCCGGAGCCGGGTGCCCATGCTGCGCGGGGCGCTGCCTCCTCTCCGCCGCCCAGGTGAGGCGCCTGCGGGCCGGCGGCGCTGCCTCAAGAGCGGCGGGGGGGGTGCGGGGGGGCCGGGCTACGCCGCCCGCCGGGCGCCCCCCGATTCCATGGGGCGACCCTACAGAAAACAACGGCCGCGTCACGAGCCCGCCCGGCCCCCCCCAACCCCCCCCCTCGCTGCACGGGGCCGGCTTGGGCTGGGCTGTGCCGGGATCGCCCGCCCCGCCCCGCCGCGCCGGGGCCTCCTTAAAACGCGGAGCCTCCTTAAGGGCCCGGCCACCGGGGCGGCGGCACCGGCACGGCTCGGGGCGGCCGCCGGCCTCCAGCCGCCGGCAGGGCAGGGGCCGGGGGCTGCGGGTCCCGGGGCTGGCCTTGCTGACCCACCTGCCTTTCTTCTCAACCGCCCCCCCCCGGTCAGGCACTAAAAACGACCGGGATTCGGGGAAAACGCTCTCCCGGCCAGTAAACGGTCGCTAACGAAGTTGTGAGGTTTTGCAGAAATCAAGTCGTTTAAATAAAGGGGCTCTTTAGGTTTTTGTTAATTAGCGCAAGCCGCCCTCTCTCCCGGCACCCCTTTTGGCGCTCGGCCACCACCCACCCACCTGCTCGCTGCGGCCCAAACCTGCGGCACCCCCCGGCGAACAAATCTCGACGGCGTGGGACCAAAGCCGGCAGCGCCGGGGGCTGCCCGTCCGTCACCTGCGTGGTATTCGCAAAACCAAGCAGCCGAAAGCCAAACAGTAAACAAAATGGGCTGCCCGCAGCCCTGCGGAGGTGTGCGTGCACGCTCAGCCCGGGCTTCGCTATTTTCGGTGAAATACAACCCTGGGAGAGCGGCACTACGGACCCGCTAGAGATGTGCCCTTCCCTCGTCTGTGCGTGTGAAGGATCTGCACGCACAAGCACATCGGGCAGTCAGCGCAGGGGTGGGATAGGCTGTAATTACAGGGACAGTTTCAGTGGTCCGCCCAAGCGATAATTTCTGTCGCACGCGGAAGGTGTCTTGTAAAACTGCACATCTGCTGCAGAACAGCGAGGGAGGCTCCTCTCCCCTCCCCATCACTCCAAGCCTACCTCCTTAAAAAATTCAAACTCTGTAAGATTTAGATAAAGACAACAAGTTCTGTTGCAGGCATTTGCAGCAGGACTAACAAAGGCTATCGATTTCTTGAGCTGGGTCCTGATCTGTCCGTTACACCTGTTCCTAACCGAGCTGCAGTTTCCCAAAAGAGGGGAATCTTTCCTCATCTTAGGTCTGAGCATGAGCAGGAGGTGCTTATGGGGCCAGAGTTGAAAGATAAATGATGAATGAAGGACACTATTCCTTTATTAATTATCAAAGAATATACTTAAAAATATAAATGGCTACTTATAATGAAAGATAAAAACATCAGTGGGAAATGGCAGTCAGGTGCTAAGCAACCTTGAATTTCTGAGCAGAACCTAAACTAATTTTATGGTGTAGAAACCAGAAAGGAAAACAAAAAATTATTACTGATTTCTTTCAAACTTAGTTCCTCAAATTTACAAAAAAAATCCTCCATTATTATGAATTTTACATTGATCCTAAAGCAAATAGTGATGGGTGTCCATACAGAGCCATAGAACACCAACACCTGCCTTTTAACAGCAACAGATTTTACCGTGATATATCTAATTAATGCTCTACATCATGATTCTTTTCTTTAATCATTACTGACGTATGTATGTCAAAATACACAAAAATAAAATGGCTTAATTTGGCAAAATTACTTTTGATTAGCTAAGTACTTTAACAAGCTAATAGATTATCAACTTTTCAGTTTCTAACATTGATACTCATCAAGTTACTCAGAAGTGCCTCTTGCTTTAAAAGTGCCAGCCAAAGAGGTAAAGCATACGCTACCTTTATTTCAAAGATTTTTTTTTCCTCTTTCAAACCTGTTGTTGTGTTTTATTCCCCTCCTTCTTTCACAGCTTATTTTTCCTATACATACCCACTCAAGATCTAATTCTGCAGTCTGGGCCTCTGGCTGTCCTTTAGCAAACTTTCTCCCTGTAGTGATTTTTTTTTGCACTGTGTCGTGAATGCATCAGTATTCCAGCAGAGGGAGGAAAGTGGCAGCAGAAAGATCGGTTCATCAGTTCAGTGCACAAGACCGATTAGTCAGAGAGCAGGAATAGGGACAGATGAAAAACTCATTTTAAAAGGACTGGAGGTGGAGAGAATATTCTTTTCCACAAGCCCACTATGCTGAATATGCCTTTTTTTTAGGCACACAAGTTCAATTATATTGTTTCCGTACTGCTATACATGGATGCATTGATGATTTTAGGGGTAAACCCCTGAAAATCCATCATGTTAGAAGAAGGACAGAATTCAAAACACACGTACAAGTTGTAAACTGTAAAGAGGTGACTGTTATGAATCTGAGATACCCAGGTAAGGAATGTGGTCATTCAAAGTTCCCTTGGCAATCACTGGAGAGCCAGGGATGCTTTTGAGATCAGCTTGGTCCTTCCTGGTCCCAAACAGTTTTTGAAGAAGCCCTTCTCTTCCCATAGACCATGCAAGACAAGGATGACCCTGCACCTGAATTAGGGTCCTCTATTAGGCACCCAGAGTCAAGAGGGATGAATCTGGTCAAGAATAGCTCCTTTAATCATGCTCCTTTAACAGGACAAAGTTTTCCAGAAACGCTACAATTTAAGGGGTTTAACTAAGAAAGCAAAACAGTACAAGAAGCAGCACTGGACTGAGATCGTGGTCAAACAACCACACACTGCTTGTGTGTGTGAGTGAGAATATATATCCAACTCTCATTCATCAAAGAGCTGAGAGGGAAAAAAAAAAATCACAAAACAAACATGGAGGAGTAAGTTAAGCTCAGGGACAGAGGAAGTGGAGAAGGAAATGTGAGGCAGGAAAACAGAAAGCAGCAGATAATGTAGAGAAGAGAGCCAAATAATGGGGGTGAAAAAAGCATAAACAAACAAACAAAGAAATACATCACAGCCTGTGAAAGGACAGAAAGAATGAAGTCAGGAAGAGGAAAGGGAACACACAGAAAAAGGAAAACCACAGTTTCAAAGCTCACTAAACAGATTTAACGACATATTAAACACGGTCGGTAATGCTCTGCTGACATGCATGCCTACAAACAGCATGCAATTGCTTAAAACTCCAGAGGACGGTTATTTTGTGTTGTGACACTGCAGGCATTTTTTCACCTGTACTGGCAGGTTTCATTCTTTTGCCAGGTGGTCCTGGGAAGCTGTTCAAACAGGGAACACCTTAGTCAGGTGTTTCGTTAGAATCTATGAGACAACCACCATAAAAGACCTGAGATATGATAATTCTTATCTGGAATGAAAAAGCAAGGATGAGTCTGCAGCTGAACTCTTCTACGAACAGAAGGATAATGATACGATTGATTTGCTGGTGATTTTCCACAATGACTGCAAAGGATGCATGAATTAGAAGTGTGAAGGGGGAGACAGGGAGAGCCTGCAAGGGTGTCAGTTTATCGGTACTGAGAAGAAAAAAAAAAGTGGATTCATAAAAAAAAGTCTACTGAGGAAAAGATCTGAGGGGCGTTACAGCACTAAAGGAAATCAAGTAACTTAATTATAGCCAAAAAGTCTAAAGTGAACAAGAGGGACTTAAAAACTAAGAACAAATACTATTAGCGAAGACTTGGTAAATGAGACTCAGGCTGAAATGACAACTCAAGCAGCTGATACACTGAAGCAATATCCTGACCCTGGTGTCAGCTCCTGTTGACAGCAGTGGAACTGGGAACACACTTCGTGCATTTTAAAATGTCTCCAGTATGAGATGTATAGGAATATAATTGGGCAAGCAGGGAGGCAAGAGATAAAAAGTTCATATAAATCAGCATGTCCAGGCGATGAGAGAACTACCCAGACAGAACAAAACAGACCATTTCATTTAAGCCACGCCACAGAAGAATATTAATAGATTACTAACATGCATTATGGTAATCTGCAGTTCACTCTCACCTCCAGTGAAATCAACCAACTTGTCCCTTTATACACAGGACTGTGATCCCTCAGGATAATAATCATGAACAGCATGTGACAAAAACTCAAACAGTCTATAATCCTTTTCCCACAGATCCTGGAAACAGGTTGATGTGTTTAATTTTATTTATGACTAACACTTCAAAGGGAGATGAAGGTGCTCAGAAGTGTTGGAATACATCTGCCTTAAATACTAGAAAGTGAAATTATTGTGGATACTTACTATAACCCATGTGTACCAGGGAAAAGACTAATATTGTTAGGATTAGAAAATTAACTTGAAGTATCTGTTTCTGAAGAGAAGTGGAAGCAAATAAATGTAAGTAAATCTGAGAAGATTTGTGCATTGGGATGAGAATGCAATGGACACCCCCACAAGTTTAACTAAACTTCACAATGACTACACTGTGATATTAAAATAACATAACATTTTAGGACCCAAATGATAAATGTATGCCATTGCCACTTCTTATAAAATTTATAGTATCTGTCTTATAAAATATATTGTATCTAACGAAACATTGCAAACACTTCCTTCTTTACTTATCGTATGTGACTTAAATGCCCCTTCAATTCCACGTGCCAGAAATTGCACAACCTTGCAAACAGTACCCACAGGTAACAGTTTTATAATATTTCTCCTTCTGAAATAGCACCTGCCTTCACATAAACTTTCCAAAAAGAATTTTCAAATTCAATATGGAAGGTTAAAAAAGGAGTTTTGGCTGAGCTGTTCAAGAGAACAGGGCAGTTTAAGAGCCACACCATGACAAACATTCCTCACTCTTCTTGAGCTCAGATTAACTCTGCCACTTAAATAAATTCTGCAGACCAGCTCCATGCTAACTGTAATGGCCCTTTCTGCTACAATCTATTTTGAAATATATTAAAAGATGATTTGCACAGCAAATATCAGTCAGACTGTAACAGACTAGATTCTCCAAGTCTATGCATAAGAAAAATGAAGACTGAATGAAATCTTTTCCTTCACTCTAATAAGTACACAAAATGGTGAAATGCATATGATGCTATAGAGTAGAAATAAAGGCTGGGGAAACAGAGAAAGAAATAGATACCGTGTCAGTGAATTTGCAGCACCTGATCATCTGCAATACCAGCTTTTTAGCCAAAATTTCACTTTATTATCATTATTCTCTCTTTGTCAGGTAACTATACAGTTCTTGCCTTAGTATAAAACTCTACTTTCTGAACATGTCAGACAACGGCACTGACGAAGCTGGTAGGCTGTGATTTGTACCAGAGTATAACAGCCTTCAAATACCTTAAAGTACCACAGAAATGTTGAAATAGACAAAACTAATTATTTAGAAAAAGTTTATGCCTTCTAAAATATAATTAATAAATCTAAAATGTTAAATTGCCTGTATGCCAAACCTTCCTTGACCAGCTCATTTCATCTAAGCGACTGAAATGTGTCATACAACTTGATTTTATCTTAAGGTTTGACTGCTCCGTGCTTGAACTCCCTTTAGATTGATTGTAAGGTCGCTTTATTTCCCACTGAAACATATATTAAACACCTGCTTTTTTTTTTTTTTTTTTAAAAAGTCTCCCCACTGCATCTGGTAACACTTCAGACTTGCTTTGCAACCCTGTTAATATCCTGTTCTCCACGCTTCTCACTTCTAAAGTATGTGAATATTATGCTTAAGGAAAATATGTGGGTAAGCATGTCACAGTACCTTGAAATTACGGTGAATCGCTGGGTTGATTTATCAATTGATCTTCATCTGTTCAGATTTTGGAAGCTTTCTCTAACTTGTATCTGATTAATTCTGAAACAAAACAAAAAGGAGCACAGCAGTGAGGCATTTGAAACCTTATCTCAGTTTCATAACTCTGATTATATCTATTTAAAAGCTAATATGAAGCATTTTATCAACTCTTACAAATACAGTTCCTGCAATGGAGTTAAAACTGAGAGGTAAGCAGGGAACCGTTATACACTCTTATGTACAGAGCAGCTCTTTAAATGGCAGCCTGACATTACCAGAAAGGTATGCATTGGTTTAAATCTCAATCTTCAGCCCAGTTACTGCACTCACATCGCCGATTACTGACCAGATTTCCAAGCAGAAGGTTGTGTCTGTATCACAAGCCGGTAACACGACTGCACCGGGTTTTCTGCTCAGGATTTTTCTAGAATACAGCGTGACTCCAACAACACGAGCTCTTGGTACGCAGTCATTGACATTTTTACCCCCATGTCATAGAACGTAGATAGCTGAAAATGATCCCTCATGTAAAAGTCATTGGTGACTATTACTCTATAACTGATGCAGAGTTTAATAAAAATTAGGGAGATAAATGAACTGAGGCCCTTCCTACAAGAGGAACTTCCATCATCGCAAGCTCAGGGGTTTTAAATCCTTTCATTTAATGCTTGTAAACTTACTGTTTACATAAATTTAAGCACAGTTTGCTTTGCTTTACATAAATCAATGCCTAATTGGTTAAAGCTAAACCAAAGCCCAGTTAAAACTTAAAAATTATTTTCATCCATCCTCGTGCATGGGTTATATTGAAGATCAAATAACTGATTTTTGTAAGTGTTTTGAAATTAAACTAGCAATTTTTTTTCATCTTCTAAGAAGTCATGAAGTTAGCTATAAATAAGCCAATCTAGTGTTGGGGACGCACGACACTTCAGAGAGAACTATTTTTTTCCCCTCCAAGGATTAAAGTCCAGACAAGAGGAATGCAGTCCAAGAGGGCACCCAAGCCACCCCACAGGCTGGAGGGCTCTGCCCCAACGGAAGGTGCAGAACGAAGCTTTCCTTGGCTTCTGCTGCTTCTCTGGAAAGCCGTCTGCAAACCGAGTGCATGCTTTTAAATTCTTTTTATGCAGCAAGGATAAAACCCTCTTTTCCTTTCAAACTGCAGCTTACCAGCTGACACGGCTTCGACTGAGATCACCTACAGATATATTTACTATTTCTAACCTTTACTAAGGTTTACCCTGCTCAGTGAGGTACTTGATCCTAGGAAGCACAGAGCTTAATGATATTTTAGGTATTCAATGAAATAAAATAAAAATCTTGTCTTCAGTGGACAACACTTGACAGCAACTACAGCATTATTTCTCTCTCTCTCTGCCCTCTGCATAGTTCTGCTTTATGGTTAACAGGACTCGAGGTAACTGATCATTAACAAATTTCTATGCCAGTAGATCTCTCAGAAATTTTATTTCCTTCTTACGCACACAACTCTCATTGAATAATACAACATTAAAATTTTCACTTCAACTCTTGCTGCTGCTCATTGGGAAAGGAAATGTAGTGTTTGGCAAAAGTCTTTTTTTCCCTTTGTCTGTTTAGGACATGAAGACTGAATTCATACAAACCATCCTCTTTACAGATCATTCAGTGCTTAGCCTCAGAGCCTCAATCCCTTCAAGCATATCATCTCCCTGCTGTGAAGGTAACTCACTCCTTCATCTCTACCCTAATTTCTTCAGGGGATACGGCAGCTCTGCATGCAAAATGCCTTTTCTTTCATCCTGATTTAAATGATACTAGTTGGATAAAAGGCGAATTCCATTGCTTCACACAAAAATGAAAACAAAAAACTACCTATAAAATAAAATGCTTTCCAAAGACTTAAATATCTAGGAATTGGGCAATAAGTAAGTGGTAAGTACAAACAATGAATCAGATGAGGGTGAAGGAAGGAACAGTAAAATTTTTATTCCTATATACAAGGGAACAGAGCACACTATGTCACCACCTGTGAATTTTGCTGTAGGGATTACATCTGGAGTCGAGTTTGAAGGAAGTTAACAGAGTAAATTTCAAAAGAATAAAGTGACAGCTTAACGACTCTTTAAAGAGAGCTCTTTCTCTGGATGATAGGTGGCAAAGAACAGGAATGATTCTTACTGAGGATTTACAGCAGGTCAATTACAACCACAACTGTCAGCAAAGAGTATTGTAAGGAAGAGATCAGATGATTGAGAATAAGGCACGAGGAGCTCACTCTCCAGAAGGCAGGCGCTTCAGTGCACTGGGAAAGGGAGAGCTGGCTGGAGGATGGAAAGATGACAAAAACAGTCAAAGTGGCAATCCAAGAAAATGAAAAAAAAAAAGGCATTTTCAAACCAATGAAGCAGACCTAGTGTATACAACTAAATATCAAAGAAATCAGGTTGCGATTGCTACTTACTACTATGCGATACAGGAAACCACAATCGAGCAGAGCAACAGCTATGTCCCACCCAAAACTGTATCTACATAGGCATACATAATTAGTCATGATGACTAATGAATATTATCCATTTAAGGGGAAATATATTTACATGAAAATTGCAATTTCAAAATAAATACAGGAAATGTAAATGAATGTGATAAAGCATCCCTGACTATTGAAAGTATCAAAACAAATGCCTCAATTATCCAAACTCCATTAACTCCTTTTCAGATGGCATGTCAGAAATACGTAACAGAGCACATACGTGAGTTTTGGAGCACTCTTTCTCCTTTGTTAGGTACAAAAGATATAAACATTTAAGGCAAAATACAATATCTACATTTATGTAAACAAAGATTTAGATATGTTAAGTATAATCATTGCAAAATTGGGCTTTATTTTGACACATTATGATTATGGGCATAACCTAACGAGGTCTTATTCTGCCCCTTCGAAAAATGGGCTGGGGAGGTCTGTGTTGAAAGAACACGAGATGGCCAGGACACGGCTATGGGCTGCCATTATGGCTAGCAAGTAGCTCAAGAGTAAAACTGAGCAAATTCTGAGGTTGATCTCATTTGTGCTGGAGAATGACTCCTGACCTGCCCATTACAGAGTATCAGTGGGTCAAAGATGATAAAAGAACTATAAACACTACCAATTACATAACTGGTCCTCCTTCATCCCTTAGGAGATGCAATTCTTTACATCTTTACAGATTCAAAAAAAAAAGTACCAGTTACATCTTTTAAATAGAGACTAGATACCAAATTTCTATAAATGCCAATTAGAAAGTTGCAGCCTCTCAAGACTTCATAATTAGTATGTATGCAAATATTAAATATTTCACACAAGTACTTAAATATTTCCTCTGTATTTATAAAAACACAAATGTAACAGAATATCCAGCGCAAAAACACAGTAATAATGTGCGGTTACTCTAAAACTATGTCAAACATGTATAGGTATCTTCGTAGATAATGAGAAGGGTCAATTAAGATACTAGTTACTTAAGTTTATTTAATAACTAATACCTTAGTCAAAGGAGAAGTAACAATGCCCTTGGAACAATTTACACTAAACTGATAAAGACTGCAAAACAATTGCACACAGCAAAGTGTACTTGAGCTATCTTAAATTTGACTAGTGTCATTTTCCTTTGCCTAATTACAACAGAAAAAAAAGATTAGCATTCATTATTTTCCTTGGCAACTCATCACTTATTTTAGTTTTATCTTGCAACAATTTTTCTTTTAACTTAGAAGTTTTCTTCAGCGGTACGATTAACAAAGTCATAAGAAGCCTTTGCATAATGCACTTCAACTGTGGAAATGCAACCACACAAAGCATAGAACAGAGAGGCTAAAAAATATTTGGTTTCAGAAATAAAATATTCTATAAGCAGGTATCTTGTCTTCCATTTCAAAATACCTACTTCTTCCACTGTGATTTATGTCACCATCTGAAAGTTCAATCTATAAAACACATCAGCTTACTGCAGCAAACTAAGGCAAATAATGACAGTTGAAATTGTATTTATGTGTTTCTTTAAAAAGTGTATTTGTATACACCTGTAGAGAACAAAAAGGTATGTTCTATGTTTTGTATTTTATGTAATAGGAACATTTCATACCAACTACAACTTGTATTACATCGGAAACACAAGCAACAAAAGACTGGTAGCAAGCAAAAAAGATACCGGACATCAGAATTTTCCATTTTTCTAAAAATAAATGAAACCTTGATTAGCTCATTTAAAAGTGTTCACAGAGTAAGACTATAGTGTTAAAAAGAATGCACAAACATATAATATAAACAGATATTATTCAAGACAGAAAGGCACAGCTAATCAAGACAATGCAGAGTACACGATTAACATGATTTGCAAAATCTATTACTGAGCTCCCCTGTTAAACGTGATATTATTCAAACTACACAGTCATGGTTATTGCAGATTAAAGATTACAAATTAGCTCCTCATGTATATCGTTACTGTGAGTGGTTGCATTTTATCTGTCTAATTTTATATTACTGCAGGCAGATGAAAGTCATCTTAAAATCTGACTCATAATTTAGGCACCATACCACTAACCTGGGCAGAGACGTTGGTTCCTACTCGGGCACAACACCATTCTCAATGTAAACAAAGGACACCGGCATGCACCCGGGGCTAAGGATGGCAGCATTTTTCAAACACCTTTCTGACTGTTCCATTTTATGGTGATGCAATATGACCTACATTTTCAATGGCCAAAGAGAGACAGAGAGATAGAAAGGGAGGAGATAGAGAAAAGAAAGACAGAGAGACCTTTTCCGTCCTTATCCTCCATTAACTAAAGCTTTAGCTGTCCCTCATGAGGACGGTAACGGACAAGAATAAAAGCAGAATACCATCACAGTAGATTCTCAGTAAGAATCTGAAGGATAGAGTAGCATAAGAAACAGCAAGATTTTTTTCTTCCACGTTCCTGTGAACAAGTAAATAGCAACACCCTCAACAGGAAAGAAGAAGAGCAGGATCAGTAATTTTATTACAGATTGCCAGTATAAAGCTGTCTGTAATGCAGATGCTTATTTTACCACCTTATATTTCCCATCATGTTCATAACACTTCATTTTTATGTATTCATTTCAGATATCAAAATGAAAGACAAAATAATACGCATCGTTATCATAATTTTTACAGAGAAATCGAGGAAGAGAGAATGATTTGCCACAGTTACCAGGCCCAGCGCAGGGTTGGGAACAGAAAGCATCACTCTTCATTATCTCTGTACTGTGCAATCTATTAGGAACCGTGATACCTGTCATACTAACATATAATCTTGACATAATTCCAAAATTATCTCTATCATGTCTCTCCTGCATATGATCCTCACACAAAAAAACGTACTGGATTACCGCTAACTCTCAGAAAGCTTTCTTTTACAAATGATAAACCACATTTGTCAAGCTGTCTCTGGAAATGCACTTGACTGTGAACTGCAAAGCCTGACATAAAGTTCCAATGGTATTTTTCGATATAAGAATGTAAAAGTAAAGACCTAATTGCAGCTTTAGTTGCTTTTTCATTTTTCTGCAACTAAATCACCTTTCCTTTCAAAAACTGGTATTTTTCCACGGTTAAACTAGTATGTTAAAAAATTAAGGCTTGTTGATAGGACTATAGTAAGCAAAAATCAAGATATTTTGTTTTTCAGCTACTGTTTTTAATGCAAGTACTGTCTTGCAGAACGTTTGCCAAGTGCTTACAGCATCACAGCCCCTTTACTAATGCTGGTATACATACATATACACAATATAGCAGTAAATCATTTTCTTATTATCGAGACTGAAGGCCAAAATTTGATCTTAAGTATACCTCTGTAAATCCAGAATGACTCCAGTGCTTTCCAAAGAGTTTCTTGGGATTTGCACATACGTAAAGAAGCCTGTAATTTGGCACTGAGTTTGAAACCAGACATCAATAAAATTTATAGATTAATTCCTGCTTTTGACCTGTATTTATTATAACAATAGCTTCCTTATCAAACAGTATTCATCTCCTGAAATGCAATCATCCCTACACAGCACGTACTGACAAATTGCTGTTCCTTTGCTTGAGTGCTGCTGCCTTTTATAACTGCAGTGTTACATCCAGCTGGTTAGGCAGGCAAACAGCACCCAGATAAAGAAAAGGAGAGAAAAAAATTGAGGCCTATCCTAATATAAAAGGAAGAAAGAGTCAAGAGACAGAATGCTAACAGGAATGAAAGAAATGGATTACCTGTAAAAGAATGGGAGGGAGATTAGACATTAAGAGGAGAGGCTGGGCATTGCAAAAGGAGGATGGGGGACAGGGCTGGGGTGGAAAACGATGTCTGAATCAAGAAGAGAACTACTTCTTAAATGACACGTGCCTGTAAGACTGTGAGGAAATCCTCAATAATTAAAATCAGATTACAATCACACATTCCTCCATTCCTGTTATCCCTGGTTGCAGCTTGTTCAACCTATCTCACGCTCTGAAATGGAATTTAGAGGGAGACAAGTATTCCTCCCATTACAAACACAAATCTGCTCCTGTTAGTGTAGAACAAGAGTCTTGCGGATCTAAAAAGAAAGTCACTTCACTATTTTCAGTGTTACTAAAGCTCTCTTTTGTGAATGTTTCACTGCACCACTTTCTCAGTTACTCTTATTCAATGCTGCCTTTTTTTTTTTTTCTTTCTTCATAGCATCTCTGTTTCAGTCCAGAAGGGAGAAAAGCTGAGGTGACACTTTTATTGCTGCCCAACACCATAAAAATTCCAAGTAGAGAAGCCAGCCAGCGCGGAGATTAGCAGGGTTCAAGCCAAACCACCCAAAGTGATCCTTCCCTTCTGCCTACCAGTGACTGCCATCTAGAGTCAGAGACACCGGCTCACAGGAGAGGAGAAAAATGTTACAGCAATGAGAGAAACGTTAATCCCAACCGCTTAAAAAAGTAGTAATTCATAATTTAGAAATTTACATCTATCTTAAAAAATTATTTGGGTTTCTCTTCTTAATGCCTAATTTGAATCTGGCTGATGAGCATTTGGTCCATGTCTCCCAGCTTTTCTTTTTAAACATGAAAAGGCAATTTCCTTTTGTTATAAACACTGAAGTTGTACATGTGGAGAAAACATATATGAAATAGCATGAGAAACTATATATGAAATAGCACTACACCGCTTTTCAAGTAAATCCTGTGTTTCGGACTGTTTGCTCATGTTAAGAATCTGAATATGAAATTTCATCCTCAGCTGAAGATGCAAGTCAATACATACCTTTATAAGACTACCTGTGTAAAAACACTGACAAAAACTTTAACATTGATTCCATTACAGATACTAATGACATTAAAATGTCTTTCTAGTACATGAAGCTTAATTTTAAAACCTTGTTTCATTTTTAAGAAATATATTCATATTGACCCCAATATACTAATGGCTTAAATGCCTACAAAAGCCCACTTAAGCCAATAGGATTTCTTACATAGTGTACAGGCTTTTTATTATGCTGTATAAAAAATAAAGCCCTCACTTTGCAATGCTCTGCAATAAATTTGTCTTCTCACTCTCTCAGTCCCTAAGTCTCCTTTAAATTAAGGAATTACATTCTTTTGGCACTTCTTTACATGCCACATTTTTTAACTCTTTAAGCAATTTCACTGGCATCTCCACACTTCCTCCTTCCTAATTTCATTCAACACAGACCCTGGTCTCCTGCAGGTGTGTAGTTAATTAATACTTAATTTCAAAACTGAAGGAGATTGACCAGCCTGATTTTCATAAACTCAGGATCCTTAATAATTTACATTTTTTTTTTTTTTTTGTCTACCAAAGTTTAGGAAACTCAGCTGGAACACAATAGGCACTCCTTCCATATGTGGATATGTGGTGTCCATACTTATAAATAAACCTAGCAAAAGTATATGTGATATTCCTATCACTTAAAAACTCAAGTCATGTTCCCAAGATAATAAAATGTCATTATTATGGTGAGAGCACAAATAGAAAAAGGAGGTTGGCCCCGCTGCCCAGCAGCAGAACTATGCACATTCCTGTTGACATCACAGACGGTGCACAAAGAAGAGCTGGTGAAGCACTTGAAACCTAGAAAACTGCTTGCCGAATGGGAAGAAAAATAAAAAGCCAAAAATTAAACTGAAAGCTTCAAAGTAGATCTTTGAAAAATGTAACCAAATTGTATTTTTGTACACAAACTCCCAATAGTTACAGTTTCTAGTTTTTAAAGCATTTGTAGTCCTAAAGCATATTTTACTCTTTAAGCTTTCAGTTCTCCAATAACAACAGACGACTGTATCAAAGTGTTAACACTCCTCGTAATACAGACACTTGTCTGGGAAGACCTTTGACTGGACATCAGATGATTTCTGGCAAAAGAAATAATGGAATTTCAAATGACTCTTTCCTTCTTTCTCAACTACAAGGACAATGGAGCCTAGCAAGGTTTGGGCCCCGCCAACAACTGGATTAGCAGAAATCATTCCTCTTTAACTACAGTGCCACGTAGTTAATATTTTTTTTTTTCCTATTTCTGTAGCTTTGTCAAAGAAAAAAAATTCACATTTTGATATGAATTACTGTAATGTTGTCTGCAACCACAAGAAACAGTCCTTACCCATACCTACTAGAAGCTGTCCTGTGCTAGGGCTGGTCATTATTTATCTTTCCCCAAGCAATGACAGCTGCTTAAAAGGTAGGACCTGCACAGAAGCCAAGGAGAACAACTGCTTAGTGAGGGAAGCCTCTCTGAAGGAGTAACACCTCTCGCAGCACCCATCTCCACGGAAAAGCAGCAAGCACCAGCAGCAAGAGAGATCCAGAAGAGCGGTCATACTCACTGATGCAAGCAGAAAGAGAAGAAAACGTAGGCTGCAAAATGGCTGTCTTAGAGTTGCAATCTCTGTGCCAAATTTAGGAGGCCAGTCCTAGAAAGACATGATGGGGAACAGACTCTATAAAGAGGCAATTACAAATACGGAAGATTCAGCATGAATAATCCAGTCATTAGGAAACTCAATACCTGTATTGCTACTGTACTACAAGTCTATGCCAACGCTTGAGATCACTGGTGGCACATGCCTGCTCCTCCAAAATAAGTAACCATCATCATTTACTGTACCGGTTTAAAGGGAAAAATCAATCAAGAGTCTTACACACTTGGGGCCAAAAATATTACATACAGTGAAAACATTTTATTGTCGACGTTTTCAAAGATAAAGCCTATCTTGAAATGTAAACACC
Source organism: Anser brachyrhynchus (assembly GCF_964034855.1). NCBI lineage: Eukaryota > Metazoa > Chordata > Aves > Anseriformes > Anatidae > Anser > Anser brachyrhynchus. Next base: position 7,463,741 of record NC_137705.1, read on the forward strand.
ACGCAGCCCTGTACTATTATTATCATGACACACAGGATGCAGCTCATGGTGTTAATAATTCATCCAAAAGAAAAGTACAACCTCAGCAGTTTAAGTTATGTGCAATTAAAAAAAAAAAAAAGGAGCTAATTCCAGAATTAGGGCTTAATGTTTGTTTGTTTTAAAAAAAGCTAGTCATTTACCTTAGCACTGTGTAAAAATCCCACTGAAATCACTTCGATGCCTCTCACTAGTACAGTTCAAAATAAGTTCAAGAGCTTGCAAGACCAGGACAGATTTCTTTAACATAAACATTTGAAAATAGCAGCTCTTGAGCTACTTCCTTCCATGTGTTTGATGACATTTTATCTACAGTTACAGTTAGTTGCTCCTGTTTGTACAAGTCTTTCACGTAACAGTAGGAAAGAAAAGCTTTACTAGAAACTGGACTGTAAATACCCTCCTGTTCCAATCCTGGCAAAGCAGCTGAAGCTCAAGTACAACTTAGTTTTTTCTTTTTTATTTTTTTAAAATTAAATTTCAAACTCATAACATCATGTAAAAAAAAATCCCATATGTTTTATTTTAATATGCATATGCACAAGTTTATTTTAGAATATTATATTGTTCAAAGCTGTTCTAACTTTACATAAACACACACACCAAAAACCACAAGCAGATCTCAAAAATGAGTAAAACCAACAAACGATAAATAAACCTAACTGCCAAAGCAATATTGGAATGAAACTGAAGTGAAAATATTTACAATGAACCACAAAATCACAGGTGCATACTTGTAGTTATTAGTAGCATGGCTTTGTTCTACCTTCAACTCTTAGAAGCCAATCTCCATTCATTTAAGTAGCAAAATCCAATTTATCTGCCACTTTTCTTTCATTAGATCATTTCTATCCACATATAATCAACACGTACATTTTTATCTTAAAAAATGCAAAAGGCAGAGGACCAGAAAGAATCCCTCATGGGTTTCACACATTCTACACTAATGTTTTGCAAAACAAAACCAAAACATAATGCTTGTTTACACCAAGTCTCTACTAAAATATTATTATAATACAAGTTGGACTGGGTGTTTTGTAAATCCTAAAGAGAAATAACATTTGGGGCTCAATGTATTGACTTTCACATGAATTTGTTTGCATACACGGTTACTTTCATAGCCACACGTACAACCACTTTGTATCTCAACTGCAAATTTGCAATATATCAAAATATGTATATATGTATACATACACCATATATATAACGTATCTTATGTCCAATGCCTCCTTTGTCAATAAGTTTGAAACTAATTTTTCTATTTACCTTTTGCAATTCCCTGGAATAGTTTTTGAAGCAGATTTTTTCCCCACAAGGTGTTTTTTTTCAGTTTGCCTGTACTTTTGAAGTCCAAATTCTATTCCTGCTTGCACATAAAATTTGGAAGTTGCCACAAAGGCACTCGTACACCTTTGAACAGAATCTGATCTTCAGTCTGAAAGTGATCTTTCATGCCATGCCACGCTTGCATGTTTTGCTCTTGCACTTCTGAAACCACAGGTTTGCTTTTATGGATTATTTCCTTAAATGCTTCGGTCCTGAGTCGTCTCATAACTATGTGCTGGGCTACAGAGCAGCTTCACTCTGACTTTCCAACAGCAACACCACCTTATACTAGTCAACAGCCCGTGGATTACAAAATTCACTCTGATGGAAAGAATTAGGGGCATTAATCCCCTCTGGATGGAGGATGGCTGGGTTGAAGTCTCCCACACGTGTGGCGAGCGTTGTGGCGGATAACAGCCCCGCTAATGACAAAAAGGGAACCAGAACCATTACCACCCCCTGGGTTTTGAAAGCAAAGATTGACCTTTACTCCTTGTTTGAAAGGAAGAGCTTATGATCCTAATTTCAAGAGAGCATGAATCCAAAATGCTCCCTGGAGGAAGGTGCTTAGCTCTGGATATAGGCAGGACTTAAGCACATTCCTACTTCTGTTACTGCGCAGAAAATGTGCAGATTCATCAGCTCCTTCAAGCTGCTTCAGCTGGTATAATTCTAATGAAATACCAGAAAATCCTAAGGCATTCGTCTCTCCCCGTTCTCGTGGTAACACCACCCATCTGGCCCCAGCTAGACCGAGTCTTGCCTTTGGTACACCCAGCTGAGCAGAGCGAGGAGCTGCCCCCACTGCATCTCCCCATCTGGGGCGCGGAGTCTCTGCTGGAGAAGGCCACTCATCTTCTCCACGTACATCTCCCGAAATGTGTGTGTAAACCATTTGTCTTCACGGCAACTGAAGCAGTATTTTAGAAGCAACACTTGGCCCACTCACAAAAGAAAACTAGACAGAGGAGAGCATGCCTTCTCCCTAAGAAGGCCTCAGCCTCTCTTTGCAGTTTTACCCAGCTCCCAGTCACTCTTGGTAGGGTAACAATGCTCAGGAACAAAGCACGGTGTTATCACTCGACGTGTGACGTATGAAAAGCATAAAGATGAGCAAGCATCACCAAAGCGTGTGACCGTGCCTCCGTTTCACTGCTCAGAGCCAGAAATCAGAGTATGAGCACATGTTCCGGTGTATCATGTTTTACGGGAACCGTAAATTGTAGCTGCTCTCAAACTGACAGAGTTACTCTATTAAAAGAAAATACACTTTAAACAATAAAACGATCCAAAGCAAAATAGAAAACCATTTTAAAACCAGAACCATATGTTTACCAATATAGACCTGATACTCTCTTTCTCCATGTTCTGAGACAAAAATGCTTCTTCCAACACCTTTCCACAGCACAGGGTCTTACTTTGCCAAGCTCAAAGCCTTGTAAAAATGTCTAGGTGTTCTCTCACAGATCTGCCTGCTTCTAAAAAGAAAAGAAAAATGGAACAAGCAAGAAAACCAACCGAGCACCTTCTATAAACTTGAGGGGCTGACTCAGAAGCTGCGCAATAGCTCTGATTCAGCTCTCCTGGCGAGTCAGGGCACCGCGATGCTCGTGACGCCACCGCTCGCAGGTCGGGCACGAGCTGCCTGCCACAGGAGGAAACCTTCCGAGGCTTTTCCTCGGAAGCTTTTTGCAAAATTTCCTCAGGAGCACTAACAGTTATTTATTTAGGTGTCGCAGGAGTAAATATGGCATTCGCAACCCGCTGGTTGTTCATCCCGTGTTTAAAGGCGCAGTTAAATACAAACGTTTACCATCTGGGCCAGTGCCAACAAGGACAATTCTGCTTCTTAGGCAGTGGTAAAACCTCTTTCAACGCCCACCTCCTCCTCTGAAAACTCTGCAATGCCATCGATGATCTTCAGGGCACAACGTGAATGCCACCAAGTCCGTCAATTGATGGATTGGGAAAGGGAAAAATGATTACTTGCTCTTTTTTTATATAAATAAATAAATAAAATAAAGGCCAGACTAAAACATCCTGTCAACAAAGAGGCTAGTAGATAAGTGACTAAACCTGTCAAAACAGCTCCAAAAGCATAAATAGCTGCTTCCTTACAAAACACATGAAACACGAAGTGCCACCCTAAAATCCCCCGAGTCAGTTTAAACCAGGCACAGCGCGGAACCTCCTCTGCATCGCACAGGCGGCCGGAAGCTCTGCTGTTAATCATTTTCAGGTTAAAAGCAGAACCTAACCATCCAATGCATCTTGTTGCAGTTTCACGATACTTCGACATCCACGAGCCACCTGTTACAAACGCCCTGACGTCCCTACCAGGTTCCCTACCGAGTTCCCAGCAGCAGCATCGCGACCCAGCGTGCCGCCCCTGAGCTTTGATACTTCCACTGCCACGACTCAAGCACCTTTTGCTACGCGTGCGAGGAATGCTTTCATCTGCTGGCAGCATCCCCGCACCTGCAAGCTCTGCTTTCCACACTGAACACCTAAATTTCCAGCATCGCGTAGTTTTGAGTTTGACGAGTTTTACTAAATTAGTGACAGATCACCTTAAAGCGTACAATAATTGATCTTCAAGCTTCATAAATACTCAGTAGGATCCGGATACGAAGTGCTGGAAGTGGTTAGGTAATTCCTGCTAAGACCTCTGACAAAGGGCAGGACCAGAATGCCACCAGTGGAAGCCACGTTCCCCAAGACACAGAGCCTTTCCTCAGGAAAAAGTTACTTTAAAGGACCACGCAGCACACTGGGTTTTCACAAAATGACTAAGAGAAATTTTGTTCCCCCCAATAAGCCCTCAAGAGAAAAGCAGCAGTAGTAATGAAATGTTTCTAACGCACAAAATATTTTCAGGACTTGTATTTTGCAAAGTGCTTCTGTCAAAAATTCGGGGATTTTACATGTTTCTTTCAGTAACAAAGTGAAAAATAAGAAATAAAATAAGAAAGCAAAACAAGGGCAAAACACCATAGCCACAACTTGTGCTTACATTATTATCTGATAGAAGGCTGGTTTTTAAAGTAAAGTGTTAACAATACATTTAATCAATCTTGGTAACACAGGCAGTAGACAGCACAATTGATTTCTGTTCAGGCAACAAAATGTAGCATTTTTTAATTATTGCTATTGTCACTACAATTGAAATAAGCATTTTTACTCTCCCTTCTCTTGTTATGTTGTAATTCTCTGAAAATGTGCTAGCTCTGCAGAAACACAAGGGTCCATGTTAGGAAAGCTTTTCACAAGGCTAAGAACCACGCTGTTTAGTGTCTAAAAAAAATTTAAAAAAAACTACTACTTTTTTTCCTCCAATCACTAGATTGAAAAAAATCAGCTCTATCTGCCAAAAGTGAATATTTTAATATCTGCAGAACTAGGCAGCAAGTATCTAAGGATTTTTACAGACCGGGATGACAAGCACTGAAAACACTGCTGCTGATTTTCAGTAAGTACTGAGGCTAAAGAAGCCAAAGACGATAGCAAAGAAAACACAGCACTAATTTAAGACAAGGAAAGAGGGTGACACCAGTAGGTTAGCTTGACAGCTGTCTTGCACAAAATCATGGAACACAATCAACAAAGAAATAAAGGACGGTGGTAAAAAGTAACGCTAAACATAGGCCACAGAAAATAGGTCTCACTAAATAAAGTCGGCGTGGCTTTCTGACAAGAATATAGGTTGGACTGGATAAAAATACCTCGTAGTTTCTGACCTACTATACTTAGATCTCTGTAAGATTTAGTGCCACACAAGTCTGATTTAGAAGTTATTCAACACGAAGAAAACCTGGAACCTAAAACCACCTCATAAATTATTAGGGTGGCTTAGGAAAAATATTTTAAATCCACCTCATCAATAGTTAAAGCTGTTTTCTTAGCTCTAAAAATCATAGCTCATTATACCCTCGAATATTATGAAAAGCTTCTTCCCCTTTAACTTCTTCTGCAGTTGGAAAATACATACATACACATAGTATACATAAAGGGGAGAAGTTATAAAGGTAATTTAAACTTTATGAAATAAGTTCAGAGATTTTTTTCAAGAAAGAAAACTCCACATTAACAGATTTCCTCAATTAAAACAAAATAAATCAGGTGTACTTAAAAGCCATTTTTCAAGGAAAAAAAAAAAAGGGTAATGATGAAAAATCTGAGCCAGTTCCACACACGTGTAACATCTTGCAGCGCTAAACTTACCTAGCTTATACTTCTTGTATCCAGAGTCACCTGGAAACATTACAGAGGATCATTTCACACTTTTGACAAGGACAGGTGCGTAACAAATTATTATTTATAAGCTGCTTCAAGGTCTCACCATATGGCACACATAAAGGAATTCAAGGAAAGAGGAAAAACTACTTCACATTTAGCTTGGCTGAAAGCTTGCACACACAGGTACTTATTCCAAATGACCTGGCATGGAGGCAGGTGCTATATACCCTGCACAAGACATTTTTTCCTACTGCATCAGTCTGCAATACTGATTCCTTAAGACCCAGAACAGAGAATTTCCAAGAATTTTGTAATCAGTGATATGAACGATGACAAGAATGGCATAAAAGTAATTCAGTATTATTAACTAATTATACAGACTGCTATGTTCTAAATTAGTTACTCAAGGAATTTGTCATTGTGGAGGGTTTGATAAGACTATCTGACCAACACGGGAATGACAGACAAAAAGCGAGAAAAGATTATATTGGATTAAATGACAAAATAACACAAAAGTATTCTAACTTTACTAAAGAAATAATTGTGGATTCTCCCCTACAATACTCTCCAGTTCTGATCAACTTCTTGTGCCAGTAGAAATGGAAAGAGTACAGAGAAAGGCAAGAAGAATATTAAGTCTTCATAAGACTGGGATGCTTCAAGATGTTGAAGATCCTAGTTCCAAGAGGCAATCAACGTGTAAAGAGGGAAAGGCAGCAACAAACCGCACTGTACAAATCCTGTGTAGAGGAGTTCCCCTAGGCCTTCTTCTCACCCTGTGCCAGAGTATGAGGGCTGTATCAGAAGGACCAATGTCTTAGCAAAAGCAAAGGGTTTTGTCAAATCAGGTATATTAAATGGCAACAAACAAAGAAAAGAACTTCTTTTTAACAGTACAGAAAAAGCTGATGTATGCATGGTCCGTTCTTTGGCCCAAACTTTGTATAACTGAATAGAGAGCCAGATTTTCGCATAAAATTGTATCACTCGCAAATCATATATTGAGCAATACATGTAGATGTCAAGAACAGAAATTACTTATCCTGATTTTCTACGTTGGAATTGTTTATTCTCAAAAGGTCAGACGGTGTTTCAATGACCCCTCACTGTAGCGCATTCCCGATAGCACCTGCCAGAGAACCTGACCAGTTGCCACCGTTGAAGGCAAAGTACTGGCTCGAAACCACCTAGCAATATGTAAATTCCTGTTAAATGCCTCTATCCGGAACAAAAAAAAAGAACCTGTAATCACTCACAGCTCTGAAAGCGGTAAAACAGATTACGCTGCACGCTGACTTTGTTCTTTTCTTACCTCCGTTTTCTGCCCGACCCTGGAGCTGTCAGTGCAAGGCCCTGCGCAGAACAAGCCCTCAGACCCGCAGCGTCCAAGCCAAAACCATGAGGAAGTACCAGGCTGGCAGGCCTCACGTATCATTACTACAGTAGGACACACATTACGGTAACGTTGCCAACTTTAGCATGGCATAAGCGTCAAAGTCTGTGGTCCGAAAAGCTAAAACTCAACGCTTGATACCGGTAACACCATAATATCTCCAGACACCCAAGCGCGGTGCCAGCTTTGGTTAGCTTTCCAGGGCAGGAAGAAGCATCTTTTGTTACTACCCAGTGCTGACAGCCAAACTACCCAGGAAATGTACCAGAATAAAAAAGATTTTTGCATCCCTAGAACTAGATGGGCTTTGAAGTCCCTTCCAACCCAAGCCATCCTGTGACGCCAAGCCACCCTGATTCAAGCCCTGCTGCTTTGACCTCCTGGCGTTGTACTCCAGAGGGACGACCCCGAGTACAGCCCAAGGGTCCAGCAGGCCCCCACACGCCCCCAAGGTCACATCCATGCCCACGCCACCCCGCTGCCCCCCGCCGCCACCCAGCCTGCCACCCGCCGCCTCCGCGGTGCCAGCCACCCTCGAGGAACCCCGACCCCCCAGGACCCCGCAGCGGGGTCCGCGGGACCAGGAGGACGAGGCCACCGAGGCGGCGGTGGCGGCGGCCTCGGGACGAGGTCTCGGGGGGCTCGGCGAGGCGTGCGGGCGGCGCGTCGAGGCCAGGGCGCCATGTGCCGGGGGCATGGCGGGGGGCGGCCGGCCGGGGGGCGGCGGGGGGCTCGGGGCCGGGGAGGTGGAGCCTGGCTCGGGGTGGTGGTGGTGGTGGGGGGGGAGCTCGGGGCCCTCCGCTTCCCTCACCTGGCGGGGCCGCCCCTCGCCAGGGGGCCGCTTCGTCGCCTGCCGGCCCTCCCCAGCCGCCGCCGCCGCCGCCCGTTCTCTGTCGTCGCCGCCGCCGCTCAGGCCCCGGCCGCCGCCGCCTCCCCCTCCATGGCGGCCGCTCCCGCCGGCTGCATTGTGGGAGCTGACCTCACTCCCTGCCGCCGCCCCGCCGCCTCCGCCGCTCGCCGCCATGGGGGCCGTGACCGACGGTGAGACCTCCCTCCTTCCTTCCCTTCCTCATCCCACCCCCCCCCCGGCCCCCAGCCCACCCCACAAACCCCCGGCCCCCTTTCCCCAGCCTCTCCCCCCTCCACCCGCCGGCCTCCATCGCGGGCCCCGGCCTCCTCCCGCTGCCTCCTGCTTCGCCGCAGGTCCTCCCGGGTTAACCTGGCCCGGGACGGGCATTAAAAACGCCTTTTATTTTTTCTTTCCCTCAGATGAAGTTATCCGCAAACGGCTTTTAATCGATGGCGACGGGGCTGGCGACGACAGGCGGATCAATTTGTTGGTGAAGAGTTTCATTAAGTGGTGCAATTCCGGATCTCAGGAGGAAGGGTATTTGTTTTCCCGATTGGGTTTTGGACAAATTGGCCTGCGTTTGGGTGGGAAATTGGGCTTGATCTGTTCTGAAAAAGCAAGTCTGCTGTGTTAAAATGCACACATCTGCTTCTCTGCTTTGGCTCTGTGGTGTTTCCAGAACAAAGACGGGGTGTTACGGTAGGAGATGAGGACCAGAGATGGCTCAAAAATTACGTAGCAAACCCTCATGAAATCTAACAGTGCTCTGAATGTCCTCAAGATTGCCTTGTTGCTTCATGATCCAGCAGTCGCGTTATCATAGCAGGATTGTGACTTGAATATTTTAGGTGGTGGTTGTGCATTTGTTCCCCTAGGTAAGGGCAGCGCTGTTTTTGTGTCTGCTTCTGCAGGTCTTTATTTTTTAAAAACAGACCAAAGCAGGGAAATAACACAGTGTTCTGCTGTGGAGGCTGTTTTAAGAAGAGATGTAAATTCCAGGAGGACACCAAGTAATAATGATGGCTTGTACAGTGAAGCACTGGAGTATTAAAATGCTAATCTTGGTGGTCACAGAGCCACGTATAGTTGGAAAGTGTACAATGCCTGGATCAACCTGCCCATTGCTTTAATACCAGCTTTACACCTTATAGGACATCATGATAGAATTACTTGATACAGTGTTTCTGACTGCACTTCCACAAATTATACATTGAATCTTTGAAATATTTTATTTGTTTAATAATTACTGTTGTTTAACTGTTTCTTACGTTACGTGAGGCTTTGTTTTCTTGTTATATAAAAGTAGGCAGGTATTTTCATGCTGCTTAGGAATGAATATTTTGTCTGCTTTCAGTTACAGTCAGTACCAACGAATGCTGAGTACTTTGTCACAGTGTGAATTTTCAATGGGAAAAACTCTTCTGGTATATGACATGAACCTGAGAGAAATGGAAAATTATGAAAAAATCTATAAGGATATAGGTAAAGATGAGAAAATACTACTTTTTTTTCTTGTTGACTATTTCTCTTTCGTGAAGAAACTAGAGCCAGTTCTGGTGAATATAATACATATGATGAGTAATTTATTTCTTTTTAAATAGTACTTGTGCTTACCTTGTAAGCCTCTCATCCACATGTAAAATACATACAAATAAAAGCTTTTTAAATCTATTGAAGAGTATGTAGTTTTGAAGCTCAAGGAACTAGCAGACCACCATATCAAAAACAGCTCTTTTTATTTTTATAGTTTAGTAGAATGGCTCGTTGACATGCGTTGTTTGACTTCGATATAACTCTGTATATCTTTTTGTTAAAGAAAACAGTATAGCTGCAGCACACGAGAAGATTTCTGAATGCAAGAAACAAATCCTGCAAGCAAAAAGAATTCGAAAAAATCGCCAGGGTAAGAAGCAACACCTGTATTTACAATGGGTGGTTTCATACATTGTACCAGAAAATAGATTATAAATATTTGAAAATGCAGGGGAAAGTACTAGCATCATCAATATTATATACAGTCTGGTGGATTTCATACCCACTACTATAAGTTTGGTGGATGAGCCAGGAAAGGTTGACCCAGCAGATCTCAGTGACATACAACATCAGGAAAACCGAAAGAATAGTTCAGAAAGTTGTTTTCAGGCCAAAGGAAAAAAACCAAAAGGATCCAACGGCAATTCAGGTGACGTAAGTACTAAAGCACATCATTAAAAGCAAGACAAAAAAATTAAATAGGCTTGTATCCAGCACTGAATATCGTACAAGTGTATGGAAGGTCATGTCTTAGCTTACACAAGAAAAATTGTGCCAGTTGCACACCCACCAACTCCATGTGTAGCCTTACAAAATACCTCTAAACCAGGTACAAGAGGCATATTTGTTCCCTGCTCTTAAAAGTATGTGCTGGTAATTTCAGTTGAAACTTAAAGCATTTCCCTGTAATACTGTCTAAGCAAAAAATTACCAATTGCGGAGAAGCAAAAATTTGTTTTTTTCCTAAAAAGTATGATGTGAAAATAGTTTTTAAAAAGAAAGAGCAAAACAGATGAAAGGTTTTAAATACTAATATTTCATCAATATATGTTTTGTGGATAATTTTGGGCTCAACTAGAGGTTGAAAGAACCCTAACCAGTAGGAATATAGAGTACGTATATCTTCACAAACGTAGATCTGAAGCATTTGCTTTTTGATACCTTCTGTCTAGTCTACTGCACAAGTTTTCCTATCTGAATGACGTGTTTAGCATATGTACAATATTACCGTTAGGAAATGTCTATGTTAGTTGCCTATATGACCATAATGTTGTTCTTAACATGCAAAATGTTAAATAAATAAATACATCCAGTTGTTTCTCTTGTAGTATTCTATATTTTTCTCTAAAAAACTTAAATACTTGTGTAGTATCTTATCAACAGTTATATATATATATATATAAAAAAATGTGGTATCTAAAAACAGTATTTGTGAATCATACACAAAAGACCAAGTGTGCAACAACGCAGAGTTATCTAAAGGTCATGTTTTCTGGCCTCATCTTTTACAAATGACTAGTACTAGGTAAGTTTGAGTGAGTAAATAATAGCTTACAATCATATCTGAAGTTTATTTAAAACAGCTTTTGATGTGATCATCTACTTTTAAATGTTATGGTACGATATGAATTATATACATTTTAATATGTATTTTTGCATGAACGCTTATTTTTGTGTATCAGCTATTATGTACAAATTTGAAAATATTAAAACAATTTTTCAGGAAGTAGAAAACTGGTACTATGCTATGGTGTGAAAGTTTTAATTCTTGAATCTGCGTTTTCAGAATTGCTTAGACTAATAACATTTAAATTTCTTTCAGAATATGATGCATTGGCCAAAGTAATACAGCACCATCCAGACAGACATGAAACACTGAAGTAAGTATGAGAATGCATTAAAGTATAATAACCCAGAAAGTTAGAAATCATGAGATTTGACATTTCCTTGGTTTCACAGTTTGACCTTTCCTTGCTGTTGTATAATTTCTTTTGACACAAGAAAAACTTAGGTTTCATTTTAAAATTGTGCCCATATGAGCTTTCTTTAATTAATCTCCGTCTGTATGGATTCAGAAGCATTGCTAATAATCTTGTATTTGAAATTTTTCCATTGTTAAGGTGAATGAGTGAACTCAGATGTAAATGCACGACAGTTTATCAGTGACAAGTTGATCAGGACAGAGAGATAGCGCGGCAGTACTGTAAAGTGCACCAGCAAGTAATTATGCAGAATATGTATCACACAGGCAAGTAAGATAGAATTAGAGAAAACAGGAGAAAGCTTTTAGGCTTGTTCTATGTTTTCCTTGTAGTAGTTGTTGCTGCATGCCCGGTTATAAATCACTACCTTATATACCACAATATAACCTGCCCTAGCACGTAGATTAGACCTACCTGCTGTCCAACGTGTCCTGATTATAACTTACAGTATTACTTGTGTCATAGTTGGATTTGAATCACTGTTTGTGCTTTTGGGTTATTTTAAACAATCATGGGGATCATCTTTTGAACTTTATCAGGCCACAAAAACTTTCCATCTATGAGTTTGTTCTTTACATGATTGAAGGTGTAGCATTGGATTGCTTTCTCATTTAAATGCAACTTGTGCCTATCCTGATGTCTTCTTACAATTAAATTATTTCACATTCCATGGTGTTTTAGAGCAAAAGAAAGATTTTTGATCATATTATTACCCTAATAAAAACATTTTTATAGCTATAAACTTCTGGGACTATCTCACACGCTCCTTTTTTCTAATGTTATTTTTTCCTGCCTTTGATTTTGCTACCACAATTTGGATTATTTCAGTCCATTCTCATGTGGCTGAGCTACTTCGCACTTCATTAGTCAGCATATGCCATTTATCAAGTGAGACTTCATAATAAAGAATTATTACAAGTGATTTTTTTTTCAGATAAGTCAACTGATTAAGAATGGAAACAACTAAACACTTTTTTTTAAAAAAAAAGATTCTGGGTTGTTTAGATTTTTGGGGGGTAGTTTTAATTTTGTGCAACACATCCAGGTGTGAATTTCTTGAGCAAAGCTAGGAATAGCAGTAAATTACAACTAGTAAATTTAGCATTTTGTCTTTTTTGTAAATTCATTTTCTCTTTAAGGGTATATTGTTAGAAATACCAGTGTGCTCATGCACTGTAAGAATGTCTATAATATATGCCCTTTTGTCCTTAGTCCTTTGTATTTGTAGTCAAAGATACAGACTTGAACTATAACAGATTGAGTCTCCATTTTACAGATTTTATAAATGGAACATAATAATGGAAAAAAAAAGTTTGAAGGGAACTTGGTAGGTATTGAAGGTATTTCAGCTTTAATTAACCTCTCCAAGTGAACATGAAGTACAGAAGCTAGATGAAGTTTTCCTCTAGTGTTTTTATTGCAAGGCTTCCTTTCTCTCCAGTTTGAGGGAAGTATACAGAAAAATCAGGTACTTTGAATCAAGAAAGACCACCCTTAAATCAGAGCAGAGGAAGCCTTGCTAACAATGTCATGAACTCAATCACTGAAAACACTAGAGAAAATGTCTTGTGAGGAAAAATGTCATAGTTTATCGCAAGAGTTACATTTATAGCTTTTGCAGGTCATATGACACAATGGGACGAAGTTCAGAGAAATAATTTTTTTATGCTTTTAAGGGACTATTTCTTGGAACAACTAGTCCTGCAGCACAAAAGAAGAGAAGCAGTTATTGACTTAGTCAAGAGTAATGCACAGTAGCCAATTCAGGAAGTGACAGGAGCTGAACCACTAAATGACAGTGCCCACGGTGTAATTAGCTGCAGTATCAGAAGAGCTGTTACAGCACCGAGAAATGACACTGTCTTAGAAAAGGAGATATAAAAATGAGAAGATTAGGCGAAGAATTTCTGGAGCTGAAAGTGAAGAAGTAAAACACCAGGTGTAGCTTGGATCTAGGTAGAAAATTGCATGTCTTCTCACAGTCTTACAGATGACAGCAAGGCATAAACAGCAACGTTTGGCAAAATAGAAGCCTTTCAGAAACTAGAAGCCAAATACTAGTGAAATAATTGAATAAGCCCATAATCTGTTAGCCTCTTTCCAGTATAGGAAGGTTTAAATGTGACATCCAATGCTCTTTCAAGCATTCCCCTCAAGATACCAGTACACAGCTTCAAAAAAAAAAAAAAAAAAAAAGAGGAGAAAGAAAGAAAAAGACAACACTCTAAGGTAGCACTAAACCAGAACTTTTCCCCAACCATCTAGAGTTACTCCAGACTGGAATGTCTTTTGTGATTCCCTGCCCAGACTGGTTGCAATAGCTGTCAGTGCTTCAGAAAAAAAAAATCTTTATTCCCTTGCTGACCTCTATATGTCTCTGCCTGCTAATTAATCAGGGATGGTCAGCCTTAATCTACCTGACCTGTAAAGAAACATTGTTCTCATCTTATGGAGCATAAATGATAGTAGACATTACAGGAAATCGAGAAGGGCCAAACTGGAGGTTTGAGTGTAGGAGTTATCCTTCATCCTCATTTGAAAGCTAGTCAACATTATAGTACCTGCTATTTACCCTATCAAAAAGGGATTTTGGTGGACCACAGTGGGTCCAAATAAGAATCAAAACCAATCAGATGCTTGCAGAAAGGTCCTCAAGAGGGCTTGACAGATTACGTATGTCAAAAGGATAAGAGTAATAACAAAGAATATAGACGTTGCATGCTTCGTTTATCTCTTAATTCCATTATCTCTTAATTTTCCATTAAGATAAAAACTAGGATTGGAGAAGGAAGTATTTATATAGATCACAGTAATAAAAGTATTACATTTTGTTTGCTGAGACGTAAGCTAAATCATGCAGTATCATCCAAAATATGGATTATTTTACACATTCTGCTGTGAATTTTGTGTGTTATCCGCTGCTATGTCTGGCCAGGCCATTGTCAGAGATAAGGTACTTGGCTATGTGTTTGAGTCAAGTCTCGCAATTGTGTGTGTTTGTTGGCTATATCACTTTATCAGTTATGTTCTCCACACTGGTGCTATGTTTTTATTAATCTACTCCTGTCAACATAAAAAAACTGTGAACTAGCGAGGCCTAGGAAAATACCCCAGGTGTTTAGTGTAACCTGCTTCTTTAAATTTTATTTTATGGTCAAGAAATAACATGTATACAGGCTGAATACCCAATGTACAGTTGTATTCCAGCTTGGTAGCCCTGTTTTCTATAAAAGTCATGAAATTTTAAGTTTATGACGTTATAGCTTAACCACTTACATGAAGTAGCCTTGCTTATATGTCATTTAATTTATTATACTTTGTTTACCTTTGCATTGCTATTACCTATACTATTTATTTAATGGTTCTTTTTCCTCTACTTAGTTCAAATTTATTTTTTAAGACATTCACAGAACTTCTTTGAACATACTGTCACAATTTCTTTCCAGGCAGCTAGAAGCTTTGGGGAAAGAACTTCAACATCTTTCTCACATTAAAGAAAATGTTGAAGATAAGGTAGGTTTCTCATAGAGATTGTTATATAATTTTTTAATAGGAACATAATTAATTGATAGTCTGCTATGAGTTGGTTGGTTGTTCGTGCTCTCAGGTTTCTAAATATGTACTTTGTCATTCCAGTTGGAACTGAGAAGAAAGCAGTTTCATGTTCTCCTGAGCACCATCCATGAGCTTCAGCAAACATTGGAAAGTAAGTGGTGTCCTTAGGTGATATATATATATAGGGGTTGGGTGTCAGCAGATCACAAGTAATGGCAGCTTCTAGCTGTGGACTAGCTATGTGCAATTGAAGATGGTGGCCTCTTGCATCGGCAACATCTATTTCCAGTCTGAGTCTGTTCAGACTTTTGTTTTTTTAATTCTACAAGCTAGCCACTATGTCATCTCCTGACTAGCCTTAGGCTGTAGGCAACGCTTCTTAAAATTTTAAAATGTGGAGATTGAGAATAGCTATTTTAAGTGTGATGGGTTTGTTTTTTGTTTGTTTGTTTTTACAAAAAAAATAATCCTGTGCATAGTTTCCAAACTTTCTTGTATAATTCAGGTTTCAGTAATATTGAACATGTCACTGTCCTCATGGTATCATTGGAGATATTACTAAAAATAAATCGAAATATAGAAAAGCCAAATGACTTACCTACTCAGGCAGGAAGCCTGTAATCGAGCAGAAACTAAAACCATCAAACACGAGCTAAATTCAGGAATGCAGTCATTAATCTTTCATCATACAAAGAATATTTTTAAATCGGTGTTTACGGTTCATGCTCTAAGATAGGCAATATTGTTTTAAATATTATTTGCTGGATATTTCCTGTGTCTTTTAAAGACACAATAGTAAGTATAGTCTGTGGAATGTGACCTGATTAACATACATAGGTGGCTATATGAGCAGACTTTCATTCTCTAAGGCCCTTTAGATCTTCTTAAGCAGAATGAACAGTTAATCCTAGGTGCACTTTAGCAGAAGGTTACTGTTATTAAAGTGTTACTAACACTTGCTTAAGTATTAGTCTCTAAAATACGTTTTCGTATGGATGTATGGTTTACCTTTCAGTGTCTAAAATTTTGTTAAAAAGAAAATAACAGCTTAGCGGAAGGCACAACTTTATATGGAATAAATAAACCATCAATAAACACAGATAAGGCATGTAATTTGAAGCAGTCTAGCACTATTTGCTTGAATTGATCCTATAGGATTTAACCCATGTTTCCTGTAATAGCTGTAGCATATATCAGCCTTAAACTTCAGGAGGATTTTTTTTTTTAATTTGACCATAGCATTTTTTTTCAATATAGTCCATAAATATAATTTAAGCATATTTCACTAACGATAATATATTATTTTAGATGATGAAAAACTTTCAGAAGCTGAAGAATCTCAAGAAACCCAGATGGAAACAGAGACCAAACAGTAGATATATTGTGAAAACTATTGATCATACCACTGAAGAGTGTCCAAATATCTTCGTTTTGTGTTCAAGCCAGTAGTAAAAGAGCAGGAGCTAAAAACTTTTTCTACTGCTCCTGTGAATTTTTATACAAAAATATTTTGCTTATGTTTTGTTTTGCTTATGCTTCAGGTAAAAACAGTTCCAGGTCTGTACAGGCAGACACTTTGTGTTAGTCCACAAGCTTTGTAAACCAAAACACATTTCATGTCAAAGGGTGAATCTTCTGTACAGTATTTGTGAACTAAGATGTTTGCAAAACAGTGTCAATAAAAGGTGTTTACAAACACTCTTCTATTATTTAGTAGGCCATGAGTCTAATAGCAAAGGCTTTTTTTGTTACTTGATATTGCACTGGTGTGAGTGCACATTTGCACGAGTCCCAGTTTCCGTACCGTAGTGCAGATGGGATCTAAAACAGAACCACGGTCTTTATTTTTCAAAGTAGCTGTCCTTTTAGAACTTATGTGTGACTAGACTAGAATTTGCTAATCTAATTCTGTAGAAATTATTTGGTTTATATGAATATTTGTCAAGGGGCGTAAAACAGCAAAAATCATACTGTACTGTTTTTTTCTTTAAGCCGATGCAAAGAACTGCAGTGATCTGTGCAACCATGTCAAAAGTCACATTTGAAACTGACACATTTAGAACTGCTACGTAAGTGCTTTGTTCTTGTAGAACCAGGAGTCTAATCCTGATAACACTTGTTATCTGCTTCTGGATTTTCTCTGTTTAAACACATTATGAAATGCATTGCAGTTCCTGAAACAGACAGTGGAACCCTTCTTTCCTCATGATGACAAAAGTAAACTGTAGAGCTACAATTGTAATGTTAAAGAATATCAGATATGGAATGTATCCACCTGGACTGTCCTGTAGCTTGCAGCTGAGCAGTTTGCTGGGAGGTAAGAAATACAGGTTACTACCTTCCCAACAGGAGAAGAGAATTGAGTGTGCTTTATAAGATTTTGTAAGACAGGGGAAAGGAAGAAGGGGCAGTAGCGGGTCATGTCAGTACCTGTTAGCTGTGTTCTAAAATCACCTGTTAAAATCAACCCTTCAAGTGGTTTGGGTAAAGGAACACCTTTTGGATCTTGCTCAGACTGTGATGTAAGTGTATGTGGTTAAAGTAAAACAACATTACACAGAATGGAGCCTCCTCTTCAAACTAGGTGGCAGGTGAGAGGGATTTCTGGTGCTGGAGCTTTGGACTTCTGTAGTCTAAATGCGATATAATTCCTACTCTCAATGGCTGTGGATCTGCATGCATTGGGCTGCACAGACATATCTGAGCTTGTTTTGCTTGCATTCCAAGTTTGCTAAAGGTAAGCCAGCTGAACAAGAAGTCATACAACTTCAGTAGCACAGTGCAGCCCTGGACTTAGAAGCTGTCAGAACTCTTCTGCTTCACAGCTGGTCAACTCAGAACACAGGGGAAGCTCAGGTTTGCCAGATAAAGCCTGTGTAGACATGCACTGCTTCTTGTGCTCTTAAGGTTTTGCAGACTGGGGCGGGGGTGGTGGTAAGCAAACAAAAAGGATTTCATATGAAAAATACACTGTCAAAGTATTTACTGTTCTGTGTTTTTTTCCCCACTCCTAACAACAGTGAACAGTAAAATATTTTGTAAAGCAGCAATACTAAATTATTGCTAAATCAGGGAGGAGTCACCTTCATGAATTATGAGGATCATAAATGACAAAGTCTGAAGACACTTAAAGTGTATTAAATTTTTTGTGGTTGAAAGGCCTTCTGTCAGCCACAGGAGTGGGTGACGTTTAACAACTAGAACAGGTTTCCATAACAGCAGCAGCATGGAAAAAAAAATATCACATTTTCCTATTCATTATTTTACAGTGTTCTTTGGAAATTATTTGGATCACTCAAGTATCTTCTCCAGGAACTTGGACTGATCTCACTAATCTCAGGTTCTTGCACTGAACCTGACCAGAAACATGCCAGTGTGTCAGTCTGCCCACCTAGTAATACGTACACAGAATTGAAACTTGCGCTCAAGAGAAGCGATAGAAATATATGGCAAATGAAGGAATACATTCTAGTTTGAATTACAGTGGTGCAATCTTGAAAAGAAATTACTGCCCTAGAAAATCAACTCGCCCTAGTGCAACGTGGCAGCAAGAGGTTGCTGTCACCATACTGCCTTGGAGAGTAACCAGAAAAAGTATGACATCGATTCATTGCAAATGCAGCCTCAGTGGGACATCCACAGTCTTTGCTTCTATTTTTTTCAGTATTTATTCCTCTAACTTTTTGAGCACTGGATTTGTACCCAAAGAGAAAAAAAAAACAAACGAGGCTCTAATGCCAGGCAGTGTTTAAAACCACACATTAAGCAACAAATTCCAGGTTCTAATCTGCTCTGCATAAGTTGAAAATACATACCTGCCTCCCCCTTCATTCTTCTGATGAATTTTAGTTTGTCATATTTCCAAGGCACAGATGATTTTCACTGTTTCACCCCTGCCTGGAAGGCTGTCCTGCTACGATGTTTCTTACCTTCGTTGACTCTCCATGTACACATATAAAGATCTGTACACGTACAAACTCCAGATTTCAATAGCCAAGATATTTAAATAAGAAATCTTTCCTGTTTTTATGATCTTCCTCATCCCTATCTGAGCCGCAAAATTACTACTTGTTTAAATGCTACATCATAATTTCATTGCCATACAGATGCAAAAATACAGGCAGAAAGCGAGATGCTGAAGTGACAAGCTGACGTTCTCTATGCTGGGACTTGTTTTTCTGTCCTCTCCAAACAAAGGAGAGGTAGAGGGAGAGTGGAACACTGGACAGAATTGGTAACTTGAGTAGAATTTTTTAGACAAAGATTTAGCAAGAAGGGAGAGAAAGAAGGTCACAGTGACACACTGCCAAGTGATAGGATCTCTCTGAAACCATGGTAGTTTGAAGACAGCTGCTGACAGTAAAGAAAATTGCAAAACTATAGCCCAAAATTTTATGATAGAAATTAATTATACTAGATATTTGTCATGCAAGCTTTCTAGCTGTCACAACTGACTTGTACCATCCTTTCCACCACTCCTTTATTTCAAGTCTCAGAAGGTTTTTTGGGGGAAAGGAAAAGCGAAAGAAATACAAGTAGTATTAGTTTTGCTCTGGGAACCTGACTGCTCTTTATTTTACAGAATACGTGCATCAGGGAAATCCTGTACTAGTATGTGAGCCACTGAAAACATATATACAACAGACACCAGGGAAAACAAGTCAGAAATAGGCAAGTTCTCTATCTTTCATGCTTCATCCCAATTGCCAGACATGTTCTTGGGTTACTTCAACCTTAATTTCCCAGGTCTATTTTAATAAACTTTATTATCCATATCCAGATGTCCCTAAAAGTGCCACTCACAGCCCAGGCCCGTGTGTTGCCTGGCACTGTGGAGGGGCAGAACAGAACAGCCTCTCCCGCCCCAAAGCACTGGGCAGCACCGCAACAGCCAGGACTTAAAACCATTTTGGAGCAGTGCCGTGAGCAGAGCACACGCCTGCAAATACCCTGCTGTTTGCCCTGACCTGGCATCCTTCGGCTGCCTGCTGCCAGCCCCCCATTGCTGAATTTGGCTGCTCGGTTACGTGCTGGCAGCACTTGGGGGTGCGCTTGGGGGCACCGGGGCCAGCACCTGCCCACCGAGGGGGCCCAGCATCCTGGCCATGAGTTAAAAAGAAGATTCTCCACCCGTTCAAGAGTAACCCTGAAGGAAAGGCCACAGTGTGCTGTGGTCTTTCTCCAGATTAGAAGTATCCTGAAGAGTATGAGTAGCCTCACACCCCTGTGTAGTACGAAACGGGGGTGTGCTTGTTTTGCAGGAGCTCTGGCTCCGTCCTCACATGAAGCAGCACTGCTAGCGGTGCAGCCTGCATGGCAGGAGCCGGTGTAAACTGAGGAACACATTATGAAGGATCTCTGAAGTGAATTTAAGTTTGTATTTCGATTAGCTTTCGCAGAGGGCCACACAAAAAGAGGGGGATTTACAAAAAGTTTCGCAGCTGCCAGGAGCCAGGCAAGCTGGGGCCGCCAGCACAGCCGCAGGGATGGGCCCTGTGCTTATGGCCGGGCCCAAAACCTGCACCTGAAATGATTCATCGCCGCACAGGCGAGCATTTACTGAAGTACAGGAGGGGAAGGATGACTTAGGGAGTGCTCGGTTTCCACCCAAACGGCACAAAACCAACCGCCGAGCCCCCGCAAGCCGGCCTGTTATCTGGCACACCTTCCCCTGGTCTCCACGCGGAGACGCGGCCCTCTGTGGGCAGGCCCAAACCACAGCGGGAGGCCAGCAGGCGGGGGAGGTCTGAGCCCGGCCGGGAGGCTGCTCGGGGATCCCCAGGGTCTTCGGGGGGCCCTGGGGTTTCGGGGGGCTCCGGCACGGCCCCTCGGCAGCGGCAGGGGGCAGCAGACGCCAGCCTTGCCCGGCTGGCGAACGGCTCTGGGCTCCCCACAGCCACGCCGCTGTGCTCACGCAATGCTCCCGGCCTCTCGTTGGGAACAGGCCGAACAAGCGGTTTTATCGGCATTGCTTCACAACCTGGCGAGTCCTAGCCGAGCTCCAGTCCTGCCTTTAGCCTGCAGCGTGCCATCAGTCCCACACCGCTGCCTGGAGTCGTAAAAACCACGCTGGGTTTTCTGCGCTTACCCGGCGAGGTCGGTTTGCAGTGTCTCACCTGAACGACCCTAGTTTTCAAAGCCTCTCCTAAAGCACCCTAAAACCTCTCCTAAACACCCAAATATATAAAACACTGCGAAGGCGTGAAAGGTGCCATGCTAAAACCATTGCTGTTTGTAACACCCTTGGACACGACATAAGCAGACTGTAACCAATAGTTCATTTTCCCACTGAAGTTAAAGAGCAGAGAGCAAATCCTCCAGCTGTCTCTCCCACGTAGGGCAAGAAGAGCAGAGCATGGCAGCGGGGCCAAGCCCGGTCCCACAGACGTGTTGGTGTGCGAGGCTTTCCTGCCTCGAGCACACCCAGCCCTGGCAGCCTGAGGCCAAGGCAAGAGCCATTTTGGGGATCATTTATTACTGGGATGCTCAGAATTTGCAGCATCACGATGAGAAACCTGGCAAAAGTTGCTGGAAGTGTTATACTGCATGAGAACTCCTAAAATAGACAACAGCCGAGACATAAGCTTTTAAAATTGTTCTCGCATTAAAGAGAAACAAAACAAAACCAACTAAACGACCTTTTTTATGTTTTTGCCAATTTGCCTTGTAATGAAAAAGTCACCACCGAGAGATTTTAAAATGATGCTTTTTTCTCCGAGGACAAAAGGATCGTGCTCTTCTCACCAAAACACAGTTTCACCATAAGTACATGCTGGAAGTAACAGAGTGTACTTCATGTTACAAATAGGCCCCGTTAGTAGCCCTTTTGGAACAAAAACCAACATATAATTTATGAGATGGCAGGGCAAGTTGTCTGCAGCCACCGTTCCACTGCCTCAGATGAAGTATCATTTCACTTAAATCTCCTCACACGAGCCCCTGTGAAATTCATTTTTACACTGAACTTGCTGCACCAAATTCCACGTACATTAGCTCCCGTTCCAAATAAAATATTTTCCCTAAAGCATTGTGTTGTTGCTGACAAAACTGCCTACACCACGAAGCTCTAAAGCTGGAAACAAAAGTCTCTGTTTACCAAGCACAAGGGATGAGTTTAGACACAACACGTGGAAACAAACACTGCCCAGAGCAGCTTCTCTCAGTAACAGTCAGGAAATTTCCACAACTTGGTGGAAATTCAGAGGTGGAGGCATTTAAGTTTATTTGATAAGAAGCCTGGAAAAAAAAAAAAAAAAGTCTCGATATCTTTGTTTGTTAGAATTCCCTGTTAACACTGGTATCTTTTGACTTCATTCTGCATGAACTTGCAAAAAGCCTTTGAATCAATTCTGCTTTGCTCTGCTATTGGGACTGATGGAGATGGAGGCTGGGGAGCATCGGGGCCACCACTCCTGCTGTGTGTGTCATTACTGTCCCCAGTACCTAAAAGTATTTACCAGTGTGTGACAACAGCACGATTTACTGGAAGAATGAAGCAACTTCTATATTTCAGGACTCATCCTATCAGGGGCACATTTTCACTCACTCACTCACACATAAAAGCAAGTTCTTCCTTCCCAGCACTCCCTGGCACATTGATGAAGAGGAAAAAAAGCCCCAGGACAAACCTTTCCAGGCCCTGTAAAATCCACTGAGGGGGCTTCAGCAACATCGGTGGGTCCGTTTGCTTCTATCCACCCCCAAACTGCCTGCTGGATACGTGCATCTTCCATACCTTTGGCCAGCATCTGCGGTCACCCAAGTTGCTGAGCAGCAACAAGCAGGTCTGACACAGAGGCAGCTTCAGCTGGCCCCTGGGTGAGCAGAGGGTGTTTTGGCCAAAGTATCACCTGTGCTCACGCACATAGGGCAGGGGGTGACAGCAAGGGGGGCAGGGAGATGGGCTATCCAAGACACCTGCCTTGGCATCAGCACAGCGCAGAGGAGCCAGGGGAATAGAGCGGTGTTTCGGGGTGTGTTTGGGGTTTGGCTTTTCAGTAATACCCATTCAGGAGGATTCTGTAAGAGACAGCAAATCCCTCTTTGAATGGGTAGATTATATGATTATATTTGTATTTACATTGTGCTCAATTTCTCTGCCTTTCTCCTCCTTGCTGCCTAACTCATCAAGCCTGCCAGCTGCTTGACTAAGTACACCAAACAATGACAAAGGATCTCAAGGCACAAGAAAACCCCCCCAATAATCTCCTTGCTCCAACACAGTAAATAACAAGCATATTTACTGAACTTAAATAGATGTTGAAAGGGGATTTGTGTTCCAGTGCACTCTCTCTCAGTGCCAAGATGCAGAGACATTCCTTAAAGCTTTGCAGGACTAAATTGAAAGCCCAAATCTACAACTACATGAGTTAACCCTGACATGCCTATGCTGTCCTACACCAAATAATGTAATATGTAATGAAACAAAGCAGTTCACATATATTTCAGGCTTGTCATATGATGCTGATCTGCTAGACATTGTTAACAGCTGCAGTTAGCACCCAACAAGCACTTCTCCTTAGGGACAAGTCATAAGAAAGAAACAACACTAACCCCGTGTTCTGGGTGCTGAAAACCACGCAAGGAGGTTGCAAAACCACTCAGCAAAAGAAGAAAACAAGGTGAGAAAGAATGAATACACCACAGATCATAGCATGGCTTGAGGGCGAGATCCCAAGGAAAGGAAAAAGGCCATTTTGGCAGCACAGCTGTCCCACACGGCTCAGACCGCAGGACGGGCAGAAGGCTGAGCTGCGCGAGGCCAGCCCTGGTGCTGCAGCGAGGGATTGCAGGGATGCTGCTGGCATGGAGCTGCCTGCTCCCCGTTCCCACAGGCCAGGGCTTTGCTTGGCCCATGGATGCTTTTTAATCCAATGTCATGGTGTTTTCAAGTGTGCCAATCCCCCCTGTTGCCTGCTGCCAGCTGATTGATGGTTTATGCCATTAACAGTGCCTGAGGATGAGAATTGCTAAAGAGCAGTGGGAATATTTACTTTCTCCTGCTAATGCAAGTAGCAAGCCGACAGCTTTGAAAACCTTATAACCTATGTGCAGCGAGCTGCAAACCAAGCCTGGCTGAGTGCAAAAAGGAGCTGTGGGACACTGCTCCATAGGGAGAGACAGCTAAAACCAAACAGATCCTCAGAGCAGAGTGCTCAATGACAGGCTGTAGCATTCCACTGCTGCATTGCCTGCAGGGAGTGACAGAGTAAGAGAGGCGAGCCACTGGGCTTATTTTCTTGGAAGAGCTGAAAGAAGAAAAAGAAGAAGAAGAAGAAGAAAAAAAAAAGGCAACAGCAGCAGCAAGGAAAAGCCAAGAAAATTAACTGTGAGCTGATTGCCCCTGCCTTATTCCCATTCCCTAAGACTAGACCTTTAGCCTCTGTATGTCCATCTGTAGGCACAGGTGCATGTGCACACATCCCTCGAACTGCATAACCTGCAGATGCTCGGGCACACTGTACAAAAGCACCTCTGGAAACTCAAACCGAGGGAATGAACACACATCTCAGTGGCTCCTATTTTTTTCCACCCACAGCTCAAAGCTTCACACACGTTGTTATTGCAGCTTCTCAACAGAGCCAGCCCAGGCACCACCACCCTGCAGCCCCCCTCCTTCTGCGCTTCCATGCCTCTGCCTGCAATACAGAAACAGAGCCCCAGTGGAGGAGTAAATACTTGTTATTATTTGTCTTGACACTTGAGGAAGCATTGGAAAGTTAGGCTACCTTGCTATTTCGCATTGTCCTGTTATTACCCATTGTCAAACTTCCTCCGCTTGTTTGCTGCGCAATTACTCATCTCTTGGGGAGCAGCGGGGGAAGAGACTGGGTATGGGGAGCGGAGAGTAGCAATTTCACCAAGAAATAATAGTAACAGACCAAAATTAACTGATTACATGGATACATCAGTGCAAATGAGACAAGAAAGATTCCCGGTTGTGTTATCTTCAAATAGCTACCTGTCGGTTGCTGTGCCCCTGATTACCCATGTCAGCTGCAGCGGGGCAGTGAGCGATGGGCCAGCTCCAGCCCCCAGCCCTCCTTCTGCTCATTAATTTCAATAACAATTCCCTGCGAGTGCACCAGGAGCAGGTTGTGTGTTCACTGTAATGCTGTAAATCTCCTTGGCTGGTGTGCTTGAGCCAGAAAGACACATTGCTCTGAGGTCTCTGTCTCTGCCTGAGCAGAGCAGCTCCTGGTGTGCACCCAAGGGACCCAGGCACGCAGCGTGGGTGCTGCACATCCCTCCTGCCCTGCACACCAGCCGACCTGCTCTGTGCCTCACCCTAGCCTGCAGGTAATGGTAAGGCACCTGAACCAGGGGCTGCTGCAGAGCTGAGAGCATCACATGGATGCGACCTCCCTCCCCAGCCCCAGCTGTGCTTGCCACAGCCAGGATCCAGCCACTGATGTTATCATGCAGTTCTGCAACTGCTCATTTAGACAAAGCACTGAACGGGTTAAAAAAAAAAAAAAAAGCCCCGGTATGAGCAGCATTCTTATTTTTTGCAGTGAAAGTGGAGATGATGAGGTAGGACTTCATATAACACAGGAACCGAGCTCCTGGACAGCATCATTACCGCCCTGCCCTCCCACAGCAGGAGGCAGAGAACAGCCCCAGGATTTGCCACATCAGGTGTTACACTGGAACCACCCTGGGTGGATGAACACCTTCCCCTTGCACTTTTCCCTCTGGAAGCAGCTTTGCCTGCGGTCCCCCACCGAGTGCTCACACCGTGCATTGCACCAGCCCGATGGGGAGACTGCCAGGGAGATGGCATGGTGACCGTACCCTGCCCAGCAATATTGTATTTGAAGATCCCAAAGAGAAATAATTAGTCATGTTCCCCATCAGAAAGGTAAACAGTTACAGCGATGAATGATGTTGTGGCAGTGCCTATAATTAAGGAACTGCCAGCGTTATAATTATAAACTAATATCTTCAGCAGCTGACAGTTCAGCTGTACAGCAGGAACGGTAAAAATGAGACTGTCAGTTCCAGAGTTGTAGAGCAGTGATTAAAGTTTTAGGGAGTTTTTCTACTTCTTGCTAATTAAGATGTGTTTCTTGCTTATTAAAAGCATTGGGGAAATTTCAGCAAGATCCTTACGTTAATGAATAGTGGCTTTCCTTTACCTTTCCATTACTCCTACATCCCGGCACAGGGTGGGGACATCCCGAAGCCACCAAGTGTCTTGTTAGGTCTCCTCCAGGGCCTCCCATTACACCGAAGCCTGTGACACTCTGTGCCTTCAGAGCACTGGGCCAGTTATTGCTCAACGGGGCTGAACACTGTCTAGAAGGTGCCCTAAGCACCACCAGGCATTTATTTAGTCCTTATCTAAAATGTAAGAATACGTTTTAAGCAATAAAATTTCATTAAGCACAAAGAGGTGGCTGAGAACTCACCAGTTTGCAATACCCAGACTATAAAAAAAAACAGGCAAAGCCTGGCTTCTGTGCCCAAGCCACCCCAGGAGAGATGGCAGCACCTGCCTGGGTAGTTTTCTGCAGAAAACTTGCCCACCCACTGCACAGTGCAGGGCTGCCATGGAAATACCACTGGTAAGTGATGCCACTAGGTCAAGCTGCTGCAACCAAGTCCAGGTGAAAAAAAGGATAAAAAACTGCAAGGGCATCTTTTTTTTGGGGATTCTGCATGCTGGTCCCGGGCCCAAGGCCAGGCGGGCACTACCCCTTCTCACCTCCCCACCACCAGCCCGTAAGGGGGGCCGGGGTCAGGTTTTCCCTTGCCCCCTGACTCGGGGCACACGGAGATGCTCAGTCTTTGCACAGACATCCGCTGCCTGCAACACCGCCCACGCTGGCACACATTTCTGACAGCAGATTCCTGTCCTTCAGGCCTGGCTCAAGGGAAGGGTCCCCACAGAGCTCAGCAGAGGGTACACCTGGGTAAAAAACCTCTTGAACGAGACGTGCCGTGTCTCAATTACCCAGAGCCAGCATTCCCCGGCACCGCTGACACGGGAAGAGAGACACGAAGCTTGCTGGGTGGGTGGGCACCTTCCCCCAACGCTTTCTGGTACCGGGTACTTGCCCAGGTGGGCTCCTGGACCCCTGCACTGCTGCCCCCGACCACACCACGCACTGCCAGCAAGGTCGGGCTGGGCAGAAGGGGATTTAATGGGACAGGGCAACGCGATGGCAGCTGCTTGGAAATGCCCCAGCTCCATGCCTGGGGATGGTGCCCCTATTGAAACCTCACAAACCATGCCCTGACTCCTTTTCCATAAGCTGAGTTTTTGAGGATCTGGGCTGAGGGAGGGAGGATGAGCCTCAGGGCAGGGCACGAGCAAGGACAGAAACCACAGCTTGTTCCCCACTTCTCATGACAGGGCTGCTTATGTGAGATGTTAATTTGAACCGGCAGCAGTTTTTGCATACAGACATCTCAGAACACCAGTCAGCCCCAGCGTTTGACACGGGATTTAGCTTCCATGTTATTAAAACCTTACAATGAAGTTTTCCAGTGCAGCCCTTGCTTCAAGCTCTGCTGCAGAGACATTCAGTGCTAGTAGAGAATGCTCCCTTCCAAAGGGTAAATGGTGGCATGTTATTACTCTTACCTGTGCTCAGCCTTAGCTTCTCCTCAGTATAAGACACTAAAAAAAGTTGGGATTGCGTCTATGGGATTTGTGGCATCTTTCCTTTCCATGTATGTGACAGGACTGCCTAGAGCTTTTATCCAGGAACAAAGCATTTGCTGCTGCTGACACTGGAACCACTTGTGCAACATCCTCTTTCAGTCTGGAAGCTATTTATTTTATCCCTAGCTAAAAGTGTTTCGGCTAGCTCTCTTTTTACAACTAGTTTCAACAGAGTGGTTATCACTCCTCAGAGAATCCTCCCTGAACAGCTTTCATTTCCCCTCTAAAACCATAAGCAACCCATGAAAACAGCTTCTTCCTCTTTTTTTTTTTCTTCCCCTAATTAGAAAAAACCCTCCCCAAACCTTGAAGTTGCATCTCTAGAAGACTGATGGGGCAAACCCCGAATTCATCCACTTGTTCTGCACATACAGCTCGCCAGGTGTCACGCAGTTCTTATCTACACACTCCCAGCTCCTTGTTCAAGCTTTCTATCTCATATTAGGAATAAAACCAGCAGCTTAGTTTCCTCATCAAGACGAAACCCGTGAAAGGGTTTATTTTCCCCTCTGCCTGTGTCTTTGCTGTTACTTGTGGCTGCCTGGCAAGCAGCACCTTCCCCTGTCGGTGCTCCCTGCTGCATCCAGCGTGGTGCTGGAGCAGAGCTCAGTCTGGATCTATCCCAGCTTGGGGCAGATCCTGGGCTGGATCCTTGTGCCACTGGGATCCCAGAGCAAAAGCAGAGGAAAGACCACTGCTGTTTGCTTGCACCGTCTCATTATACGTAGTGCTTTTATACACAGACACAAAATGTTAATGTCAGGGAAGCTCATTTCTGTCCTGCATCTTCCCTTATTTATTTTGCACTCTTCTTAGGATACTTGAGAGCAACTCCTACATGCAATTTGTATATGTATATAACTCTAGATATGTATGAGAGATTTTTAATAAAAAGAGGATGACAGTTGCTACAGGAAATTACGAGTAGTTGCATGCATACACATAAACACATCCTGATCCTTTGAAGCCTTTCAGTTTCTCAGAGGAAATACTTCTAGAGAAGGGTGAAGCTCAAACCAAGAGCTCAGCAGCAAAGAAGGGGATGAATGTAGACTCGAGCGCTTCTCGTGAGCTCTGATCCAAGAGGACATGTATTTTCATGAAACAGACATGTGAATAAGTTGTCTTTGATAGCACAGCTACTCTGGTGTAAATGTTTCCCCTCCAGTTCATGCAAGGTAGCAGACACGGATGGTAACTACCTGGCACGGCAATTGTGAGCTTCAGCTTTCAGCTACAGGAAGGAACAGTGGCGTTTCACTTCTGCTCCACCCTAAACACACCCGGCAGAGAACCGAGGCAGCCTGACCTGCCACCTAGTCACCGACGCAGCACGTTAAGGCCTTCAAGCTTTTGTTTTCCTCTAAAACTATTACCATTGCTAATCAGCGAAAAGCAGGCTGGTTCAGTCTGCCTGGCCCTGGGAAAACGTTAAGTAATAACAGTTCTGTGCAAGCTGCAGACGAGCGTCTTTATTAAAACCCTACATCAAAGCCCACACCCCGTCCGGCCTATTCATGCCGCCGCTCGTGTTTTGAACGCGCTCGTGCACTGAAGAATCCTGACGGGTCGGAGCCGTAGGAGGTAAACCAGCAGATTGAAGAGGTTAAATGTATTTCTTTACTAATGGGACTGATGCCGTTCAAAGCTCCCATAAAAATTCAGCATCAAGAGCTTCCTAAGCTCACGGGTTTTATAGCCTTCATGATCATTCAGCCTTTAAGCAGATACAAAGAAATTTTTTTTCTCTGCCTCTCGCTGAATATTTCCATCTCCTCGGGAGCAAGTGAAAGACTTTTCTATAAAACTTGATAAAATTCCTGTGACGGCTCATTAATTCCAGTCACTTCAGCAGTGACTTCCCCACCACTTGTAGCACTCAGAGAGGTTATAGATTGCCTTAGTAAGGATGAATCCTATTCATTAGCCATTTCCCTGCACTTGCATATTAATATTGTCTGGCCTTGTTAAGTAGAGAAATCTATTCTTTTTTTGATCTGCTTTTAACAGGCATTTTTTTTCCTAATGAGTTATCCTGCCTCTGGAAGGTTTGTGAAATTCCCTGAGCAGCCTTCTGGGGAGCTCTACGGATATTGTGCTTTTGCCCCTGTTTTGGTGGCAGATTTAGGAATTCCCTCCCCGCACACCCTCTACTCCACTTTGTGGAGACTTAATTTAATCAGGCAGCAGAATTTATCTTTTACATGAGCCCATAATCAGGGTCTGGTGGTGAGAACAGGAAATAATGATGACAGATAACGCACGTGGCAGGCGTGAAGCACCTTGCAGCAACCACTCGCCCTCTCTGCAGCTCAGCATCCCCCCAGACAGCACGACCCCACCGACGACGCTCAAGTAACTCAAAACCAGAAGGATTTGGCACCAGCAGGTAACTCACTTACAAAGAAATCTCTTTTATCCAAGGTAGAGAGAGTTCTGCTAATTTATTTGACTTAAATGAGAGCTGGTTGAAGTCCCTCAACTGTGCATTATTGAGTAATGTTAATTTTCTTATTTAAACAGAAATTTTGAAGGACCTTGGGGAGAGGTGGCGTACTGGAGAACATCTTACTTGCTTGGCACCTGACAGCTAAAAACGCGAGGCCCCTTGTGCTATTAACCACATAAGGAACAGTGTTATGCACTGAAATAGGAAATGCAATTTTCTTTTGATCAGCTTCCAAGATTAATAGCTGTGCAAGAATCTAATCCTTTCAGAAACCCAGCACAAATATTTCCCTCTTGCATCTTACAATAGAAAACTATTCAGGCAAAGTGGCTACACAAAAAATTAGCAACTAATTTGAGCTAATTTGGTGATTATGATCAAGCTGCAAGAAAAGAATTGTAGACAGAAGAAGTAGCTGAGAGTTCCCCCTTAATAAATGGCAGCCCAAAACTACCCCTGGCACTGACAACACACCGTAAGCCAGGATGGGCTCAAACCCATGGCTGCTGCTCTCATCAGCGTGGTCACACTTTCAATATTATAACGGGGAGTTTCTGATGAGCTCTTGCTGCTGTTTATAGCACGAGCCCAGGCATAGCTCATTCTACAAGAATACCTTTGGCAAAAAAAAATTAAAAAAAATCAACATCTGTTACAGCTTTTTGACAACTTATTATTGCAGTTAAGTGATTTCAGACAGGAGACAAGGTAATTTCCCAGAATTATCCATTGGGTCAGGACCCTCCCGTCTGAACACCTATGGAGAAGAGAGCTCCCACTGTTCCAGCTCTTGCAGAACATGAGCATGAGGGGGGAAAAAATGCCCTTCCCCCCCCCCCCCCCCCCCCCTTATGATAAAAAGGAACTTCCATACTTCTGTCCTTTAAAACCTCTAGTGAATTTCTTTGTAGTAAAAATACACGGAAAATCTCAACTGTCAAGCTTGGTCCCTGTACAACGCTATTCTGGCTGTGAAACCTGGAATTCCCCGAGTGCCCACTACTCTGCACTGGCGCCCCCGGGATGAGCATTGCTCTGTGGCTTTTAATTCTGTGCTATGAGGGACCCCCACCCGATTTATGCTGGCTTGACACACACCACCCATGACAAAAGTCCTTCTTCCTGCTCTTTTAAGGACTTGTTTCTCATCCTCAGAAGCAGTGCTGGGTGGTTGGTTCACTCCGGAGAGAGTCCAAACACCATCAGTAGTGCACCAGGTCCTCTGCTTTTTCGGGAACCTGTTCCCATCATGGGGCTGTGCAGGTGGCTGTGGGACAACAGGCCTACATTCAGCATCCTTCAAATCAACGCTGACTTTGGTGCTGTTAGAGCTGAGCCTTCGCCCTCCAAATCTTGCAGCTACACTGATGCAAGGCTGGCATAAACGAGATCAGAAACATTATTCATCGCTTTTAGAAGCCACTCGGCTGTATTTTTCAAGAATCATGACACACTCAGCTGAATTTTACCAAGAAATCAATTATCTACTAGCTATTACATTTATCAAAACAGGTCTCCAGCGAAGTAAATCATCCTCACCTTGCTCAAGCTGCTAGCACCAAGCCCATTACACAAGCACACCTCCCATTAGGGTGGATGGCAATATATGAACCCGGTACAGCTGACAGACATTTGCGGAGGATAATTATGGAGATTGCTAGAATATCAGTTACTCTGACATGTTAATGGTTTCTTTTTAATTAGATACACAGGCACAGGGGTGATTGCAAATAATTCAGTTGTTGCTGAGCTGACATTTCTCTACCAGGACAGGTCCCCAGACGCACCTCGCTCTGCACCAAAGAGCAGCCCACGGAGCACGAGAAAGTCCTTCAGCAAGACCAAGGCTGGGAGCACCATTTGTGAGCCAAAACCCAGCCCTACACGCCTTGTTCATCCCAACCTGCCCTGCTCACGGCAGTGCCCCTGCCTGACCCAAACTGGAGGCGAGGCGGATGGGGTTTGGGTCACGATATGCTGATAAACCACAGAGTTCCCATAAAAGTACAGTCGGTGTGGTGTGCGAGCTGCAGCGGTCACACCTGTAATTACTTAAGCTACAGTGAGTGGCAAAATGCCTTGATTTTGTGAACGGGGTGTCAGCAGACCCTGCCTTGCCTCTGCAGGGATGGGGTCCCTGGGCAGTGGGGAGAGCACGATGGGCATCAGCCAGGGTCCCAAGAGCAGCCTGGCTCTCGGGTCTAGCTTGTAATTTCCATCTCCACCCTCGGGAGGTTGCCTGCCCAGTTTCCATGCCAGAACCCAGCAAAAAGTGAGAGCAGAGCCACTGGGCACCACCTTGTCGCCTGCCCTCAGACCTGCTGCTCCTGCCTCCGGAGCAATGGGCATGGGGGTGGTTTGGGCAGGAGCTTGTTGCCTCCTCTGGACTATTTTTAGAAAGCAATTAGAAAATAAATGGTAAATGCTCTTTTAACCTCAGATATGAATACCTCAAAGAATTACCTTGCCATTACATGGGATTTATGTTTCCAGGCATGTGGATTTTCCACAACCGCCCAGCACCAGCAGAAAGACTCGCTTTGTCGGGTCTCAAGGTCACCAAATTGTTGGTTTACGAGGCTCCAACTGAAGCTGCAGGTGTCAATACACATGAAAGGAAGATGTTTGTATACGGTGACACAAGGCCTTTCCACACAGAAATATTTCAAATGTTAATTCCTTATTTAAAATCCGTTCTGCAGGCCCATTTTATTTTCACATCCTATGAGCCAGATTTCACAAAGTTCAATCCCTTTCCCAGCAAACTGGCCGGCGAAGCAGCTTTCAGCTCACTCGAGGCACCACAGCTGTGGCACTGCCACAGACCAGAGCTGACATTTTCCATTTTCCCAGAAATTTCTTCCTTGCAGCCCAGATTGAATGGCACTGGGTAAAAGAGCAGCGAGCTGCAATGTTTAACCCTTTGGTTTTAGGAGCAGGATGCAAAGCCCTCTGAATTTCCAGAATGGAGGCTAGCTTTATTAGTTTTCCAGCATCCCATGGCAATCCCGTTGGATCTATATATGGACCTCTACACAGAGGCCACAAGTGCAAAACCTATATGTGCTTTAGCTTCTCTCTCTATTTATTTATTTTTTTAACTTAAATGGGAATAATGGAGGATGGCATTGAGGACGAGGGGCTGGCCCAGTAACTGCCCTTTGCTAAGATTTAAGGAGAAGAAAACCTCCACTCCTCTCCACGTTGCCTGCCACAGCCTCCACAAGGACAGGAGCTGCTCTGCTCAGCACCAGCCATTCTTGCTCAAAGACAATCTTCTGTTGTGCAGACATATAATTACTACATGTGGCATTCATAAAAACAATATCTTTTTTTAAAGCAATTTGTAATATCAGACATTGCAGCCCATTTTATTTGATGGAGCCTGACAACTTTGACCAAAAAATTAGATTTCTTTAAGCTGCAAATAGTCTTTAGCGGAAGCGGATTCAAATACAAACTCGAGTTGCCTCACACTATGCTGTGAATCACAAGGGAAACATAATTCATTTGCAGCAGTTTTCAACAAGAAAACTTGGCAGTCTTTCAGCAAGTTTCATAATTGCTCTATTTTAAACTTCAGCTCGGAAAAACGCTTGAGATAGCTCCTAGTTTTATTGAAAGGTTAATTTCACACCTACAGAAAAATATCAGCTTTCCATTAGCTCTAACGGAGTGTTAAATGCGAAAATTACAGGCCCCTCGCACAAACGTGCGGGGCCTGGTGCGTTTCTAACCCGCGCTGCTTTTCCATTCTTCCCGAGCAGAAGCAGCAGCGCAGCGGCAGAGGAAAGCAGCCCGTGTTTGAGGCCAGGCTCCTTTCCCGTGCCTTCTTATCGCCCGTGGGCTGCTGCGAGGCGATGCCAGCACCACAGCTGGGAGCTCAGCGCGCAGGGTGCTGCTGCACCGCAGCCCACGCTCATCCCAGGGCAAAAGGGGACGTTTCCCCGGGACGAGCTTAGAGCCAAAATCCCAATTCTTCGCATTTGTAGCAGTGGTTTTGGTTATCCCTGACGGGTGCAGACACTTCCTGGCTCCTGCAATCGTAACTTCTCGGAGCAGCAAGTGTGTGAGTGCTCGCTGAGGGGGCGGAGGAGCCGGGTATATAAAGGAGCGAGTTTGTGCAATCGCATGCTCAGGGAAAGCCAGCAGGAAAAAACATAGCTTCTGCCTTCGGGAGAGCTATGATTCAGTCACTACTTCATGGGGTGGGGGGGGCGGGGAAGAGAGTCACGCTGAATTTTAAGTACCTGAAGTTCAACCTCACCATAAACTGTCGAGGGAAGAGGGGGAGGCAGGGGTTCATTAACCCCAGCGCATCCCGGTGCCACGGCTCTCTGCAAGGTGCACAGAGGAGTGGATGGTGCTCCCTTGAGCAGGCAGGGTGCCCTGGCATTGCTGCAGACTCCCCAGGGTTAGGGGACATGCTGGGAGCACAGGATTTTGGCACACACGTGGGTTCCCAGGATCCCCAGGAACAAGTCAATCACTACCTCATAGAAGAGACCTTGAAAGATCATCAGGTCCAACCTTCCACGGGAAGAGAGAGCGCCCAGATGAGATTCTCTTTCCAAATGCATTTGGTCAGGACGATAGATAAAGATGTGGAAAGCAGCAAGGGGCAGCAGCCCCCCGCCGGCGCTGAAGCAGGACTCCCCGGGCTGCGCTGCAGGCCTGGAGGCACCCTGCCTCTGTCAGGCTGGCACAGGATCTGCCAGGGATCTAAGTATTTCTGCCAAGGAAGGTATCAGTAAAACAACTGAGTTTCCTCTGGTTGCTTCCTTTCTTGTTCTGAACAAGTTTCTAGTTTCTCCCCATAATTATAAAAATAAATAACTTGGATGTCTTAGGTTCTCTTGTCTAGAAGCAGCAGGAAGGAAATGTAGCTTCTGAAAGAAGCTGCTGCCTTTGTAAAAATAAGCTTTCTTTTAACGTTTACAAGTTATCAGCATTGCAGAGGATCCTGGCAGGGGTGAGCCGTTCTGCAGGAGATGGATGGGCGACTGCTGAACAAAGGCTTGCACAATTTGGCTGAGTTAGTTGAAAGTAGGAAAAAAAAAAAAGTTGAGTGCCCAGCGAGAGCACCTCCAGGCATCGCTCTGCACATCCCAGGTGAGCACCATCGCTCATCCAAAAGGCAGATAACCTTTCTGCTGCTATCTGACATTCAGTCTCTGGCCTTTAGAATTGCTGCTCTCCTGATCTTCCCCGTGTAAATCATCACACTTCCCCTTTTTATGATATTCTAATTAAGAAAACTGTGATAACAGTAACTAATTATGTCCATAACACATTTTGAAGCGATCTCTCTGCCTGTCAACACTCAGAGCTGGAGTCTAAACTTTGGCAAGTGTCCCAGAGCCAAAAAAGGGTACGGAGCAAGATGCCAGTAACCTCCTGTCATTAATCTCGGATGAAGAAGTTCCTATGAACAACCAGAGACTTGTTTGCCGTCAGTCTCCCACATCCTTGTACAAGTTTTCTGATACAACTCCACTCTCCTAATAGCTCACTCAACCACAGTCTCTGTCGTTTTACTATCTCATTTTCCTGAGCAAACAGTGCCCTATGGAAACGAGCATAAGGATTGGGTACTGGGATGCACCACCAGCAGTATTTCATCTTTTAGGAGACACTGAACTACACCAGTCCTTTAAAACACGGCAAACAAATCAAGGCAAATAAAAAGCTTCCCCAGACACACACAAAACCATCAAGTTCTGCAGCTGGAACCTCAAGGTGACAACATCTGTCATCCAGCTGGCAGGGGCTGCTAGGCGCGTCGCACCAGAGGAAGGCTCCCCAGGCTGTGTTTTCTCCCTGCGGTCAGAAGGGAGAGCTTCCAGAGCTCCAGGAGAAGCCAGGACACAGGGATTTCCATGTTGGGGGGGAATACAATTGCATTTTAGCATTGCGAGACAGCAATGCTCTGCAGCCCGTGTACCTGCTTGAAAACAAACAAACAAACCCCCTACATTTCATAAGTTCCAGTAACGCTGTAATTAGCAGACAGTCTCACATCTGCCTTGCTGGGACATCACAGAGGTGGTGGTGAATACACCTGATGGGAGACCCCACAAGCTACCGTCAGCGCCAGCAGGCTTCCCCTGCCTCCAGTGCCTCCGTCTCCTGCAGCAGCAACACCCCCACCTGCAGCTGGAGCCCCCGCCCCGCTCCCCGTCCTGACTGGGACTTCTGCCCCTCACCACGAAGCCCTGCAGGCGTCTGCAGCCACCTGTGTTGGGGACTGCTGTATTTAAAATGCTGTAGAAACGCCTCCTGAGTTAATAACAGGTATGGGGTCCAAGTCCCCCATAACATCTTTGGTCACTGAGTTTATACCATTTTTTTTCCCCACGGTTTAATTCCTGAGAAAGTCATCTAACACATTCCACATTGCAACATGAGGTGTGGGCTGTCTGAATGCCCCAGCCCTGGGCTGTACCCGTGAAGTCAAAGGCAACCTGTCATCCCGATGACCACGGGGTGAAACTGGCCGCGCTCTGACCATTTAGAGGCACTCCGCACCATCTATAACGAGGTTTAATCTTATAGCCATGTCAGACCTATGACTTACATCTTTTCACAGGACTTCGATCACGTAGATACACACGGCCTACAAAATACATGCACGGCACAAGAGGTAGCAGAAATAAATACTGCAGCACCAACGGCCTGTCTTATTTCAGCCTGCCAGCTTACAAGCGACATCGAAGAGGAGAGCGACGAGCACCAACTTCGCAAGGCCTCTTTGTATAATGCAATTGTATTTGACAGTGCTGCTGGTTGGACAAACCTCAGCAGTTTTGAGCTGAACTGTTAGGGTGGGGACTTGAGCAGCTCCGCAGTCCTGCTCAGATAGCACCTGGTAGCGTGCTCGGTGCTGCGCTGAGCGTGCTGCAGTTAGAGAGGGGCTATGGGTCCCGTCTTGGGGGTAAACTTCTGCCACGTCTGACACAGTGGGGTCCTTCGTGACATGTAGAAAGCAGAGTTTATTAAAAGGACTAGATAACGAGCCTATTAACGGCGTTAATTTCACTTTGGTTATCATGGTTAAAAACCGCACAGCTTTTGCCAAGCCCGCGGGTGCAGTGCAGTTCCCTAGAAGTGGCAGGGGCGAATCACGTCCAGGCAGAAGCAGCCTCTGGGGTGGTGATCAGGGCGCTCGCCACATCTTTTACAGCTTGCTTTAAGGAAGAAATATAGACCCATCCTTCTGTGACACAGGATGCACACTCGGAGCTGGATTTCAGGGGTGACACTTCATCACCACTTGGCACACAGCAAGCTCTGCCCACGAGCTAACACGTTTCTGTATGAACTGGGGGCAATATCGGGATGCAGACTGACCAAAAAAAGCTTGCAAGGCAGCCATGAAAAAATAATAGCCAGCACAAAGATGACCAATCGTTTCCTTTTGATGCTGTTTTCCAGATATTATCAGCAGATTTTTAGTTTCATTTATACCATTGCAATATATATCGGGGATACTTGCATGTCCCCTTCATGTTCACCCCAAGAACAATTTTACATGGTCAGAAGTTTTTGCTAAGAAACCTTTTCTGGGGATTTTAACCATACAATGGGATGCAACTCAGCATCTGTTCCCTTGGCAAACTACAAGCTCACATTTGTTTGGGGATATCAGCAGCTTTATTCATTATTAAGGATGATTCGGATGCCAAGGAAAGATTGGCATGTCTGAGAGATGCTCACAAATTGTCCATGAGTTTTAACACATGCCTCCCTATTTAAAGTTTACACCAGAAATATGGCATCGACCATCCTCTTGTCCTTAAAAATATTTCTAATTCATCAGCGGATGGTTTAGATCAAAACCAGAAAGCAGGAACAATTCCAGTGAACTGTCTGTGAGCAGTCCCTTGTCTGGAGGATACCCATCCATAAGTGATGAGCTGTTGATCACACTTTTTAAGAAAAGAAAAATACAAAAGTGCCTTGCAAATGACTGCTTATTGAGAAAGAGATCTAATTTGCAGCTTATCACCTGG
Organism: Anser brachyrhynchus; assembly: GCF_964034855.1. Lineage (NCBI taxonomy): Eukaryota > Metazoa > Chordata > Aves > Anseriformes > Anatidae > Anser > Anser brachyrhynchus. The sequence continues at coordinate 7,501,786 of NC_137705.1, forward strand.
CTGTGTCAGCTCCCATCAATAGCTGCCACCGCGTTACTGATGGATGGCACTTCTCCTCTAGCCCGTGGTGCTGCTGTCGTGATCCTGGGGGAAACCTGGTCAAAAAATGATGCTGCCGCTATCCAGAGCATTAGAGTTCTTTGCGCAGAGGAGCACAGCCAGCACTGCTGAGCCCTGCAGGCTCCAGTGGCCCCATTTCAGCCCGGATACGTCCAACTGGCCCAACGAGCAAGGCAAATGGCCACGGTGGCAAGGCAGGGGCAGCGAGCCCGGCTCCCTCTGCTGTGTTACAGAGGGAAGAACCGAGGGCAGGGCAGGTTGCTCGCGGGGACAGCCCTGGCCACACACCACTTTGGCTCTTATATACAGGAATTGAGAGAGAAAGAGTGAAAGCATTAAAGCAGCAGCTCTTCCCAAGACAAACAGCTGAGCTCTGCAAGAGGCAGAACATATTCAGAGAAGGCACCAAGAGACCCTCCCTGAGAAAAGCATGGGGCTGACCCCTTCCACACAAGGTCCCAGGAGGTCCCATCTGCTATAACCTCACACCGAGAATCTCTTTTGAGACACAATTTTATGCACCTTTTTCAGCCATATGTTTGAATATTTTCCTGCATATAGAAATCTGCTTCACTATCCTTTTAGGATAAGCTCTTTAACTGATGACCTCCACCCATATCGCCTATCTTCTGGCTGCAGCATTAAGACATGAACAGACTCAAAGTCAGCACGAGAGCACAGCTGCATATCCTCAAGCGCAAGCCATAAGCTTGCATTTGTAACTTTAAACGCTTGCATGCATGCACAGCTAGCTCTGATTTACTGGGACTGCAGCCCCGGCTCAACAAATCCAGCCAGCTTGCATCAGCCGTGCTTTAACATGCTCAGCTGCGTGCTGCAGCAGCAGATCGAGATGTCCCTGCCTCTGACAGAGGGAGGAAGAAACCCCACAAACCCCACAAAGCCAACCTTGGATGTGAGTTAGAGCATGCTAAGTTAATTCACTTCAACCGCAGGGAGGGCAAGGGCCGGCCTCTCTCCCAGCACAAGCGTGTCCAAGCATCTCATCTAAAGTTAAAGGCCTTGCTATAATTTTTAGTAGGTATCTTGAAAGGAGTTGTGTGAAGATGCAATATTGCAAAGTCTAGGTTATTAGTATTTACCTTTCAGAAAGCTTTTTCAGAAGCTGTTTACACAGATGGGAAGGAGAAAAAAAAAGTCATACACAGGGTAGGTGCAGAATCTGTTGTGTATGAGACTCAGATCTACGCAGTGATTTGTCTGGGTAAAGGTTATTTAATTTAGTGAGATATGTTGTGCTCAAGTGTTTCAATTAGAAACCTGCTCTGAGCTGAGGATCTTTGATTAGACAAAGAGGAGAGCAGTAATCACTTGGAGTGCTGCACACAAGGGGCGAGCAGCCACACAGAATCGCTAATTTGTGACTTCTTTATGCACTGCAAAACCACACACCTTAATGCTCTAGATAGGCCGCTTTACGCCACGTGACTAAATGCTCCGTGTATGAGCAGACAGCCATTCTCAGCCAGGTCATTTATCTTTCAAAACAGCAACCCAGCAATCTCGCCCTCTCTGGCTGGAGCTGCTCTCTCTAGGCACAGGCGTCCCAAGGTGGCTCCATTTCAACCTGCATCATATGAGAACATGCTGTGGGCAAGTTCAAGCAGACAGTGACACTGTAAGTTTGCCTCTCAACATGCAAACCATGACAATTGTGTGCTGTGAAAGTACCAACACGTCGCCATGCACAGCAGCCACAGGAGAGCTGCTTCTGGAAACACAATAAGTGAGTCTCCTGTAGCCCAGAATCAGACCTCTGTTTCTACAGGTAAAGTGTGGGAAGCCCGAGCTGCTCAAGGACTGATAACACACTAGAAAAAGCCAAACAGAAGAAGTATATACATGTATAACTATAGTTGGAGCAACATTTCTCTATATCCATCTCCTCTGTCTGACACAGACACTGTGGTGGTGTCAGAAGTGGTCTCAGCCTTTTTTTGCCACACTTCACACATAGTACACTGCAATGGCCGTATTGTACTGTGCTGCAGACACACAGCATCGCCCCGTGATATCCTCAGGCATGAAAGAGCCCGGCATTGAGCCGGGGACCCGGCTGTACCCGTGGGTAGGACGCACGCCCGCCCTCAGCACCTGGGAGCAGAGCCCCACAGCCTGCTCCTGTCGCACAGACAACTGCTCACAGTCCTATCACAGGGAGAGAAGAGAACTGAAAAGCCACAAACGCCTTCTTCAGAGGCGAGCCCAGACACTGCTGTTCTCTTTATGGCAGTTTTTAAGTGGTATCAGCATGCACCATGCTCAGCGGTGCAGCTGAAGTCTGTTGTGTCTGGGATCAGCAGACAGAGCTTTGCCTGCTGTCTTCACTGCTACATTAGCATGTCTTACATGAATTCATCAAATTAAGAGCCCTGCAGTAAAGCAGAGGAAAAAAAAATTATTGGAAAAGAGCTTAAGTATTCCACGCAGCTTTGCTTTGGCTACTTTGGCCAGCAGAGCAGCAGGCACACAAGGGAATGGATGGGCCGAGGTCTGGGCAAGAGGGCTCCCCGAGCACCACGGCACAGGCAGCCAGGAGCTGGGCTCCGACACGCATGGAAGCTTGGAGGTGGGGTGGTGCACGTGCTGTGGGATGCTTGTCCCAACCAGTGGGCACTGGGGAGGGTTTGCAGCCTGCACCGTGAAGACAGGCAAGCACCTACCAGCAGAGCGCTGGGAGCTGGGAGGTGGCTGGGCTAACAGTGCAGCACCAGGACCAGCAGCCTCTGTTCTTCTAAATAACATAAAACCCTTATGTTTTTGGTCCTGTATTGCTAGGCAGGTTCCCCAGTCCCAGACCATACCTCCCCAAGGAGCCATTAGCTAATGAGTAATTGAGAGACCTGATTTCAGAGCAGCATCCCAGAGCTCACTTGTGTGCGCATCACGTGGAAGGCAGGGCTTGGCTCCCACCACACACACCTGTGAAGGGGGATCTCTTGAGAGTGAGCTGATGGCTTCTGTGGTAATTACCTTCAGGGAGATGCAGTTATAATGCAGCAGCGTATTACAGAAAAAACAGCAAAGCAGCAAGTCTCTGTTATCAGCAGGGCCCCCTTTCTCTTTATTCTCCCTATAAATTAACGGACTCTAAGGCGGAGGAGTTTCTGAACGAACAACACATCAGAAAACATCCTTCATTAAATATTTGATGTCTTTTGGATTCTAACTAGCAGGGAAGGAGAGAAGACGACATTAAGTTAGGAAAACGGATGGGCTTGTATTCTTACACTCTTATCACAAAGAAACTAGTCCTCAGCTCACAAACAAACAAAGCAAAATACATTTCAGAGACGCTAGCCACAACTGCCGCTGATGGATGTCCCTGTTCTCACTGAGATCAACACCGTAGGCATGAGGAATGACTAGCTCAATACTGGATTTCAAGAGAGCTCTGGGACAGGAGCCAGGGCGTGGAGACCTGTTGGCCTCAGCACCTGGCAGACCGGGGGGAGCTGCGTCACGCAGAGCAGCAGCAGAAAGGGACCAGCAGCAGCAGGAAGGGACCAGCAGCAGAGGTTACCCCATAGGGGGTAACCCCCCCCAGACCCCACACTGGGCAGCAGAGACCTGCCTCCTCCAGCAGGCATCCGATATCTCAGGACATCAGGGCATCGCCCCTGCCATACCACAGGCCTCCAACATCCAGCCCAGCCCAACCTCACAGCTATACCCTGCGAACACACCGAGCTTTCCTCCTAACCCAGCCCTGCTGCAGGGGCAGCTCCTGCCGTGCTCTGGGGGTACAAAGAGCCTGCAGCTCCCCTGTGCTCCCAAGGGCTATAATAAATACTGGAGAAGAATTAAGCATTGCTGCTTCATTTGATATGCTTACCCGCTCTTTCCCTCACACATACTTGAGCACTCTCAGCATTGCTTCTCCTCGGGGTGCATTCAGCAGAAGGCTTTAGGTGCTCATTAATTAATGCCTAATTTGTGTGGGCCTCTGCTTACAATTCTTATGCAAATTGCTCTCAAATTGCGTTCTGTTTTCAGCTGAGCTGAATCCGAGCACTAAAATACCAGAAGAGGAAAGACAAATTGGGGAATAAATGTGCAGGTAATAAAGCTTCTCTATTTCTCAGAGGCTTTGCAGTACCCTTGGGTCATGTGTAGTACAAGCATAAATTTAGAGAAAAGATAAAGAACATTGTAAAGGCTGAGTCTCAAAAAAATGCAAGTTAAGAGCTGCTGATGGGAAGAAACTGCTGCTAAACACTCATTGATGTGTCGGCTATTAATGTGATGTTTTTACATAAACTGATCTTCCTCCAGGAATATGATAGATTTTTACCCAAGTAGAAAAGAGGAGCTTCTCCATATCATTTAATCACTGTGTGTGTTGCCCAGCATTAATACAGGATTTGACAAAGCCACCTTTAATACGATCTCTTTTTAATTTGTGGTCTTTATTACAGCTTGTTGTAGCTGCCTAATTAAAGTTTGTCAAGGAAGTAATCAGCCTTATTTCCGTAGTGAGAGCAGTTTAATAAGAAGGTAATTTTGCAATTTGTTTTCTTTAATTGATTAGACAAAACCCTATAAAAATCCTCATAGTCAGGCACAAACCCAAGGAAATGGTGACACCAACTGCAGTGTGTGAGGAAAGGGGATGTTTCACCTCTGGTGGTCTGTCCCTGATGTGGTTTTCGTACATGTCAAGCACAGGGGTATTTGCAGCTCTCAAGAAGCAAACTCTCTCACCTAAAGCCTAACCTGCGTGTCTCTGTAAGTGCACGTGGTTTCCAAACAAACCCCAAAAGAGCATCAGGTGGAGGCTGGACCCAAGCACAGAACAACTAGCTCAAGAATAATCCACCAGCAGATGCGGGAAATGGGTCAGCTTTGGGCACAGACTTCCCCCAACAGCCCCAGTGTCAAAATAAACCACGCTTGTACTCCTGGAAAAAGGAACCAGAGAAACGACTGGAGGGCTCTGGGACACTGCTGGAGGAGAAGGAAAGGTCTCAGGGCTGGGCTGTAGATCTTTTTACTTGTCCCCACTGAAGGAATATTTGGTTCATCTGCAGTAGTACCCAGCTTTGTTTTTCAAACTCAAGCAGAGGGCTAGTGTACATCAATATATCCAGACAAAAAGTTACGCTGACTTTAGCTGCTTTTCAAAGAGCTCATAGTTCGTTTTGTAACACTGACTAACACTTACTGAGCCTTGCAGCAATCTTATGCAGTAAGGCAAGACTTTTGCTAAGGATCATTTACCGTGACACTTGTTCTCTTTTGCCCCGGTGACAGCAGGGTGCCCAGAGGCTGCTTAGTTTTGGTGGGTCGCGAGGGTGGGGAAGCTCCTGAGATGTCATTTATTGATCATTCAGGACAAACACAGGTTTGGTTTTGCCCACTGATGAACTTCTGCATTTATTCAGCTGCTATTTTTACTGGAGGGTTGGAAACTATCCCACCTGAGGAGCTGCTTTCCTCCGATGAGAGGTCCTGGCCTCATTGATTTCAGCAGCAGCTTCATGGGAGCGTGCGCTGTGCCTTGCGTAGCTCTGGCCATCAAAATCCAGCAAATGGCAACTCAGAAAGCCAGCTCAAGGCTGAAGGGGAAAGAAAGGAAGAAGGATGAACGAGGCACCGCTCCAGCTGTGCACAACCAGCCTCTGCTACAAGCACCCAGCTCTGGACTTGGTTCAGTTTGGGGGAGCACGGTTTCACCCCCTCGGTATGCCTGGGAGGCTGGGGCTGGCTCTTGTTATGGCTACACATAACATAAACTCACTCCTACAATAATAATGAATAAAAGATAAGTCCCGTGGCTTTGAATCTATCTAAGTCTAATGGCTGATTTGTGCAGCTGGGGATTGGAGAGAGAGCCCGATATATCTGGCTGCTGAACATCATTTGCTGTTTACCTTTGCTGGAGGAGGACTCGGGACCAGGGCTATAAACACTCGGAGGGTGAGGGAGCAGCAGATGAGCGAGGAGAGGAGAGGAGAGGAGACGTAGCTCCGCTGGAAACCTTGTAAAGCACTGGCTGCAGTAAAAGTCAGTGCAGGAATTAAAAGCTGTCAGTTCAGCAAGCCATAAAAAAACACACCATTTCTTCTTTATCTAGCTTCCCTGACTGAGCCTGAAACAAAGAGCTTTTCTTTTTTCCAGGAGGCGTTTCAGAGTGCTCCTTTGTGGCTCACAAACCATAGCACTTCGGAAGGAACATAATTCTGAGACAAAGCTTTTCATCCGCTCTGAAGCGAGCTCCCGAGGGTATGCACCACCTAGCATCTCTCTGAGTCAGGGCAGCACTCCTGAAGAGGAGATAACTGCTGCCTTGGTAGGCCGACATGCAAACCTGTGCCCCCTCCGCGGTGACCTGCAGAAATCACCGCAGGAGTGCACGTGGCAGGCAGCTGCCAAGGTGCTTTTGTGGGCATGCAGCTAGACCAAGGTGGGAGCGTGCAACCCAGACAGGCTTTATTTTACATAAAAAAGTAACACAACACTTTGAGGGGAGAAGAGACAGGGCAACACGTCCCTCAGCAGGCAACGTTTCAGGCCTCAGACAGAAGGCCTTACTGAAGGTGCAATAACAGCAAGCCCCTCAGGGAACATATTTCTCTTTCCTAAAAGTTTTATGCAGTTTTGCAGGCACAGTGTTTGCGGCCTCAGGGTCCTGGCAGAAAGTTCTCCATGCAAAGCTCTGCTGTGCTTCACCCCCCGAAAGTCAGCGGGCTGGGGTGTGAGAGCTCCCCTGCAACCTGGGAGGGCGCCTCGGTGGTTCGGCTAAAGCAGAGTTTCAAAACCTTCCAAGTCCAGCAGGCTCTACTAAAGCCAGATATGAAGTAAGTCTCATGGGGAGAAGCAGTAGCTCTGGGCGTGCTAATTAGAGTATGAGAATGAAGCTGCCTCTCTGAGACAATAGTTGGAAACAGAAGCTGAAGATCTGAGGCTGAAGCTTTCAGCCCAGCTCTCCTGACCCCCATGGCTCCTCTGGCAGTCATTTGAAAGCTCACAGACCTGCAGAGATGACTCAGGCTTCTCCAAACAGAACTTAAGACATAGATCTGAAGTCTGCAGAGCCTACCTGAACAGTACAGCTGCAAAAATCCCAGTCCAGGCCCACAGAGGTCAGGTTTTGACTAGCTGCTCTTCACGCTGCCTTCACTTCCAGGAGTGGGATCGGATATTGATACGATGCTCACACTTGCAGAAGGGTCTGTAGTTTTCATCAATTTAGCTGCCTGCTTGACTCCTGAGCACTCGCGTGGGCTCTGCTATGAGAAATCGATGATGAACTCCCATCGCTTCCAATAGGAGCGAGCTAGGAACAAAATAAAGCACAACAGTAGCCTTTTAAGGAAGCTTTTAGCCAGCTCCCCGAGGATGAAGCCAGACATGCTGTCTACGCCAGATCAACTTCAAAGCCGTCAGCTGAGAGTGCTCGGGCAGCCACAAATAGCCTGAGCTGATAAAAGAGCACCTTCCACAGCCGAGCTGCAAACTTCTGCCTACTCCTACCTGTAAGAAGATGCTGGGGCTCTTCCGAGTGCACCCCCCTGCTTTTGAGCATCAGGCAGGACTGTCAAGGGCAGGTACCCAAGGACTGGCACACAATTCCAGTTCTGCTACATGCACCGAGCACTCACTGGTTTCTCTGCACCTCTGGTTCTTTCCCCACCGTTCCAATATCTATGCTGTTGAGGAATTACTTCTTACTCTGGATTTTTGCTGTGCTGCGCACAATAGGCTTTTGATGGAAGCCAGGCACCCTGGATGCTAGTGCACAACAGGGACTGCATTAGAATACGAAGGGTTTGCACATGGTGAGACGACTGAGTGAACTGATCTGACAAAAGGCTCTTAAGTCATTAATTCAAGTCACGCAAGATTAAGAAATGTTTCAGCAATAACAGAAACTGTGTTAGGACCTTAGCGATTTCAAAGAACACTTCCTTAATTGGCTTCACAATATTGTTCCTTTTGCCTTTTTGTTGTAACAGAGGGATATTAATAAATTCATGTTTTCAAAGTCATCAGCGGCTCTCAAACAAGTTTTTCAGGGCTATGCCACGATTTCTTTACTTTGGTAATGGGAAAAGCCTTCTAGGGACTCTTGCATTCAATCTGCCTTTCTACCCTGGAGAAGGAGCATCTGCTTTTTCCATAAGCTTTCACAGAAAAAGCAAGGGGCTGGGGGAAGAGGTTGGGCTCACATTAACTGTACAAAGCTGCGATGCCCACATGGATAAAGCTACCAGAATTAGGCCTCGCTTTGATCTGTGAATATTTACCCTCCAGGTCAGGCCAGGCCCTTGCCCTGGGACCAGCCCCACCACCCGAGCAGCCCTTTCCCTGCTGAGCTCCATCCCCAAACCCATTCACATTGCTTCTTTCAGCTCCATTACAAGCTGCAGAAAGACACAGACCTGTCCTCTCTAAACAGCTGGCTGCCGTCCTCCTGCCACAGCTTGACCAAAATCCAATGCAAAGCATCCTCTTTGTTTCTGGAAGCACTAAGAACCTTTTCATGCCAAGGAGTTAAATCTGGTGACACAGCTGACGTTAATTTCCCTCTTTTAGCACCAAAGGTTTTCATCCCATCCTGTTTTATATATATTTTTATGTACCAAAGCTAGATCACTGTCACCTTTTCAAGCAAGGGAGAGGAGAAAAGGAAAGGGGTTGCACTGTTTTGCTGGTTCGCCCAGAGGCCTGCTAAATTCTTACCGAGGATGCTCTGTTACTGGCGTGCGAGAACGCTTTTTGTGCCCCGGAGGACTATTACGGAGGGCTAAATGCTGGCTGTGAGCCAGGACCTTACAGGAAGGAATCAAAGCAAGCATGAGAACGATGAGCATTTAGCACCAAGGCCCTAGCCCTAACCACGCAAGGTGGTAGATATCACCCAGTTTCAACACCTGCACTTCATCAGCTGCCCTTTTCCCACTCCCCTAGTCCTGACCATCCCTGAGCTTATCTGCTTTCTCTCCTCTTCCCATTTTCAGGAAATAACAGGCCCAGCTGACTGACACGTTGAACTAAGTCACCCCTCTGGTCACACGAGCACACCTCTGCCAAAAGACGCATTGCAAAGGCTGGACTTGGAAATTCCTTCCGCAGTGATCGCTCATTGAACGGGCCAGCTGGAGGAGGAAATAAAAATAAATAAATAAAGCTCCGTCCAGAAGGCTCAGCCTTAAGGCGAAAAGCACGTGGATTAACTCAATTCTCACTGAAGGCTGCAGCAGATTGCCCCACGGGTGGCAGTGGCAAACCCCACCACGGGTGCTGCTCCACGGACCTCCCTGGGGGCTGCAGGGCAAGAGTCGACCCCGGGCTCAGCCCCTGGCACAGACACGAAGCCCTCGGCCCTATTTCACAGCCGTTCCTGCCAGGACACTGCCCACAGACACTTTCCCTGCACAGAAGCGAGGTCAGGCGGGTTTGGACAAGACTTTATTCCATTTGAAAGGGAACAGCAGAGGGGATTCAGGCACTCGGTGTTATCTCTGTGCGTGTTTCACTCCCACTTTCCTTGTAAAGTGCAAAGCTATTTCTTCCTTTAAAGCACCGGTCATTTGGTGGCTTTCATGTTTTTGATCTCCTGCAGCAGGTCAGACATTAGAGTGAGACTGACCAGCAAGATCATGAAATCTTCAAAGTCAATTTTGTTCTCTGTCTCCTCATCCAGGGCAGAAATTACTTCCTGGTATTTTGGTTTGTTTTCCTGGCCCTATGGAGAATTTTAAATGGAGAAAAAAAATAATTAAGCATTAAGTTCCTTTTTTATTGTATCATCTGTAAAGAAAAAAAAAAAAAGCATCATTTTTCGTTTCCTATATTTCTATTCAGGATTTTATGTTCACATGCATATTAGTTTTTCTAAAGTTATCCCAAAAAACTCAAACAGAAATATTATTGTAATCGGACAGGAAAACAACCAGTCCCCAAAGTTTCCTGGATGCAGAATACATCTTTGAGAAGATACCTAACCACGACTGAAAATCTGGCAGTGATGAGTGCAGCTGGTAATTGCAGCATTTCTACCACTTGATCAAACTCCTGTTCTTTTTGGTTTAGAAAGAGAGAGAAAAAAAATGCAAGAAGTTTGCAGCCACCAGTACTTATGTAGCTGGTTTTCCACCACAGCTGGCTGCTGGTTTTACTGGGGGGTGGGTGATGGATGGCGAGGTGCACATGGCTCCGTAGCACGGGGTCAGCGCTCTGGCAAACTCCCAAATCCCTAATTAAATGCAATGGGTTTCTTACCCCATAAACACACAAATACCTGTCATTATATGAGTTTTTTTTGTTTGTTTTTGTTCATTTGTTTGTTTGCAATTGCCCTACTTTATCAGCAACAATATAAGCAGGCATGTCAAGAGTGATTTATTGCTGATTCTCCTCCTTTAGCCCCACACCAGACTCAGGCTCAGCACAAAGCAACTAATCCAAAGGCGTTTTTCCCAAGCCACCAGCTCCTCACCTAGGATCACCCCGTGGATGGATGCGCACACAGCCCGAGATGCCCACTCGTCCAAACTCTCACCTGTATGAAACTCAAAAACTGGGTCTGCAGCAGGTTTTTGGTTTCAGCTTTGCTGAGTTTGCCCTCGGGGTCAGCAGCGTTGTTATACACCAGCGCAGCAGTAGCAACAGCTTTTTCAAGGTCTGAGCCTTTTTCTAGAGCTAGGGGGAAAAATGTTGCCAGCCTATCAGGAGCAGCAGCGTTTGAGGTATAATTGAAAGGAATGTGTCAGAAACATCCTGAGTGGGTGGAAATCAGCGTAGTTCCATTAAAGTTAATAAGCCTGAAACTGTTTGCACCCACAGAGGACCTGGCCTAGATTTTATTTGGAGTGGGCCAGCAACACACCTCCTGTCCCGTGGAAACACACCCGAAGGCAGGTTTCACGTGGCCGGGGTGGGCACCAGCAGGGACGTAGGGTTGTGGGTGAGACCTGCCCGGCTGCCCCCTCCTGGGGACCTGCTGTGCCAGGGGGACAGGCCACTCCAGACACCTCTTGGGTGCGTGGGGACCCCCTGGGCCCTCTAGCAGGGGAAATGAGGCCCAACAGATGTGCCCGTGTCTGAGTATCAGCGACAGAGCTGCATGCTAGTGTTGCCATGTATTCAGGATTCTGGCTAAAACATTTGGCTGGGTTTATCCCCTCACTCCTAAACCACTTCCTAAAGACCATACGTTCCCAGCAGGTACCAGAGGTGGTTTGGGCTGTGATTTTAAGGGAAAGGCAAGCAGAAGAGGAGACATGGATGAACGCTGGGGCATCCAGGGGCAGTGAAGGGTCCCCTTACCTTTTATTGATGCCAGCTGCTTGGCTATAGGTATGCTGGTAGGGAGAGAGAAAGGACACACAGTTATCACCTGGTGGATGGAGCATGCATATGGTTTCTCCATAATAAGCTTTCTCCCTTTCATTTTATGTAATCCCCCAGAAACCCGGGGCTTCCCAAAGGAGACTGTCTTTCCTTCGCAGCAGGAAGATCAACATCCCTCACAAGCGGCACACAGCATCACACAGCTCCCAGTTCTTAACCTAAGCAAGTAGCCTGGAGTTTTTATTAAAGATGATAATTAAATAACTTGATCACTGGAGAGAGGCACTGCAGCCTGCGGTAGGTCTCTTCCCGGAGCTCTTTCATGTTCTGAAGAAGTTCCTTGGTTTTGAGCCCGTCCCCAGGGAAGCACAGAGGGCTTTGCCATTCCCTGCCCAGGGGTCCTCCCGCTTGGGAGCAGACACCGATAATAAATTTAACATTTTTGCAGGTAAATAGATCCAGATAAAGCCTTTCACGAACAAATCACCAGAGATGCAAAGAGCAGAGCAGTCACTTACCGCTTGGGCATCCCCGCTGCGGCTGGAGGGCTCTTCTGGGGGGCAGCAGGACTGACGGAGTAGTGCTTTGTGCTGGGGACGCTGGCCTTGCAGCCACACATCGTGAGGGCAGGCTGTTTGTGATCTCTAAGCAACTGGAGTAACAGCAAACAGGTGGATTCAGGCTCTGCCCCGTGCAAGCAGCCTGCCTGCAGCCGTGCCCCATCAATAATGTAAGTGCTACCTGCTGGTCACGGGACCAGCAAATACGTGGGTCTCAACGGCCTCTGTGACGTTGGCAAGCGGAGTGGCTCTGTATTTTCTGGGAGAATTTAACAGAAACAAACCAGACTCAGATGGAGCCTGAATCTGTGGGGATGTAAAACTGCACCAGGACTAACTCAGCCACCAAAGCAGTACCCATTATCATTTCAATCAGAAGCCTTCCTGGTGTTGGGCTAATGTAACTTGCCCTGTGCTACGGAGAGAGCTGCTCCTGTAGACAGTCAGAAACCGGGTGTCTCCCAAATCCTGACCCAGCATCGTCCTAGGAGAGCACACTCCTGCTACGACATTCGCTCCCCCAGCGCAGCACAAAGCGCTCTGCTCCTGCCCCAGCTACTAGCACAGCAGCACCCAGCACCACGCCTTGGCTTCGGTTTTTCCCCGAGCAGACACCGCCTGCCTCCAAAAGCAGCACCGAGCCATCTGGCAGAGCAGTCGCGCAGTGGAGGAACTGGAAGGGCTCTGATGAACTTTGTTATTTATTGGCATGGATATGGCTCTCAGGAAACCCACAGCTTGTCACACCACCCATCTCTGGGCACGTTCTTGCCGAGCATCCTTTGCCTAGAGGTGTCCGGACAGGGTGACGGTGACCTAAAGGGCCGAGCAGCTATTTTCATCCTGGGGGGTCTGTTAAAAGGTACTGACTTCAGCTACCTCGTCCAGCACATCCTTCCTGGGGAAAAGATACAACGCGGTGTCAAAACTTCCCAGAATGAGACTTTATGTAACAGGACACGCAAAGGAGACTGCAACAGATGGCCTAGAGAATTAAAATGTTTTCCTCGTTTAGTAGAAGCTAAATTACTGAAGGCTAATGAATAAGGATGTTCACCACCTTACTGTTCCTGGATTTTAATTATCTTAAAAAGCATGGGAAAAGAGAACCTTTAATTTTCCATCTAAGAGTGTCATTACTCAAACAATTCAGAGCCTTTTTCTGAGAGGTTTAAGCTGTCTTAGATCTCTAGTGCGTTCTTTAGGACTGGCTCATGAATAAAACAGAGCCTATAATTGCAATGACGCAGCCAAAACACATATAATCAATGCTCATTATCCCATCAATTAACACACTAAAATTAAACAAGAATTCAGGCTTAGTAATCTGCCATAAGCTCTTAAAAAAAAAAAGTCTTGATATCACGTTGAAGTGATAATTCCCTTTTACATCTGTTGAACCATACAAGAAGGCATGAAAAGCCTTACATCCTGGTTAATCCACAGAACGGGGGTGTTTGGTCTCAGCATCCGAGGTAAAAAGGAGAGCGAGGAACAGCCCCCGTCGCGTGTTTATCAGCTACAGGCAGTGCTGGGAGCTGCCGAGCAGAGCCAGCTCCCTGGGTTTTGGGCTCTTTCCATCGCAGATCAGATTTCAGCTCAATTTTATTTTATTTTTTTTTAAATTTAGCTGACTTTTGGGAGCCTGTTCTCCAGAGCAGGTGATTTCCTTTGCTGGGGCATTAGCAAGCCCAGGCAAGCCTGGGAAACTTTCTCTCTCTAGGATGTATTAATTAGTGTACACGGGAGTGTTAGTGCATTACAGACACAGGGTAGCACAAGGATAACCCTTGCTTTTGCAAGCGTTGATCAGCTTTGAAGACAGCAAGATTTTGGCTGTATGTGTTGGTGCAGTATTCTGGTCAGCAAGGTGCGAGGGAGCGGGGCCATCTGTTCTGTATCTATTTTGATCCACTCTATTTATGTTTGAGATATCCAGGTGCTTCTATCAGGCAATTTTTAGCACATTTCACACGTTAACAATACTGTCTGCATAAAACATGCAACCTGATGCTTACGACTACACAATCTTTACATGCAGTTCAGTTCGGATTTTGCAAGCGCTGCAAAAAGCCTCTGCCTCCTCTTCCTTTTTGGTGCTTTCCCAGAGTTTTCCCATCCCTTCTAAGAACTTCCTGCCATTCAGGACGACTTATGTTGCAACACACTTGTGTGCACGGAGTCCCGGCTCCCTTAGCGATGCCCCTACAACAGCAGCCAGAGGCAGGTGTGAGCTTGCCCGTGCTGGGGCAGGGGCGGTGGCACAAGGGAGTGCCCAAAGCTGCAGATGCTCTCGTGCCATTTTCCAGCCAGCCTTCGTTTCTGCAGCAAACTCCCAGGAGCTGCAGAAGAAGCGTTGCTAACTTGCACCCAGGGAGCTAACAGCCTGATTTCTTTGTGACCAGAACGTGGTCGTTTTGATCTTGCCTGACGTGAATTTTTTCCCCCAAAGGGTGAGGACTGGGAAGCCCCCACGCGATGCCCCTGGGTCTCACTGTGCAGGCTGAGCTCCGTGGGCTCAACCCCAGCACCGTGGTGGCTGTGGGACCACAGCAGCCTGCTGTCCCCCAGCACTGCAGCCTGCTTTGGGGTCATTTCCGTGGAGCCTGCACCTAGAGACAGGGACACTTCGTCTCTAGAGGGAAACAAAAAAGGCAGCTCAACAGCAGGAGGGTAAAGCTGACACCAGCCTCCTGCTGAGGCTTCCTGATTGCCTTTATTGAGCTCACACGCTGCTAAGCATCCAGAAGAAAACAAAACGCAAGCCTGCGCAAAACCTGAACCTAGGAGTGACCAGGGAGAGGTCCCCACCCGGGAGGCACGGACACCTCAGCCCACCTCCCCGCCCCGTGCAGGAGATGGCTGCGTGTGGCGCTCAGCCTGGGGTCACGAACAAATAAAATGTTAATGAATCCCACTGCTGAGGCAGAGCAGGTAAAATGCCATTTAAGAAAAGCTATTAGAAACAGGCTGTCTGCAGGGAAACATCGTTTGTCATCGCACGCCCAGGCACTTTTCAGACGTGGCACATAGCACAGGCCAAAATCTGCTCGTGCTTCCCGTGGGGCTGCCGGGGAGCTCAGCGGCCGCAGGGGTCCCTGGCACGCAGGCACCCCGCTCCCTCGCTGCCTTTGAAGATCTATCATAGAAAAGATATAAGGCACGGTCCCAACAGTTTTGGTATGGCATTCGTTTTCAGTGTGAAGTCTGAAAATATTATTACCAAATAATCTTCCCTCTGAGACACATTTGGCTAAAGGAAGATTAGACTTTAAAAAGGCAGCTATACTCATTAAAAATGGAAAATCTTATTAAAGAAAGACACAACGATAAAAATGTAAGAAAAGAAACTGGTTGCTAAATGCAACAAAAGGGATGCCCCCCTGCTCGACTACTAAAATTTTAAAGCAAAATGCTAACAAAATCCAAATCTTCACACTAAGGACATATGCGTTGATGGACGATGGGACAACCTGTGCCAGATATTAATATTGAAACACAGATTGTTGCTGCTCTTAGAAAATTCCAGGAGGAGAAGCTCTTGGGTTTAGTAGCAAGAGGGAATAGAAAGTAATCCTGGAAAAGAATAGTTGAGTCAAGGAGAGCATAAAGTAAGTAGCTCATCCATCCACATACATGCAGATTTTGACCTGCAAAAAGGGAGCAAAGCAGGCAGCAGAGGCAGCTGGTACCCAAAGCCATGCTCCCTGCCCTCTCCAGCCCCTCTCCTCATCCCATGGAGGGGATGAGGCTGCAGCTCTGCAACATCCTTCCCTCTCCAGTCGAGGGCAATGGGGAAATCCCCAAAGAACACGTGAGCATACCTCTTGCTTGGCTGGGAGGCGCACGGAGAGAAAGTCCTGCGCTCCCACCTCCCTGTCGTGCTCACAGAGGTACCTGCCTCTCCTCCTCAGCGCTACACTTGGTAATGCAAATATGCTCCCATCCAGGGTAACTGAGAAATGGGCTATAAAGAGAAACACATGGGAAAACAGGAGGGACAGCACAGAAGCTCAGCTAACATTTTTTTCTCCCATGCTGACCTAGTTATTTAACTAACTGGCAGAGATACTCACTAATGATGGAGAAGAAAAGCAATCGGTCTGCCAGCAGCAGTTTCACAGAGGATGCTAGAGTTTACTTAGCTATTTGTCTTAAAACCAGGATACATCAAATAAAGTCTTTGCTGTCTTGCTGCTTGACATTCTGCTGTACAGTCACTATTCCCTGTTCAAATAAACTTCCAATTCCTCAGCGATTGCCAAAGGATGTGATAAGACTTGAATCCAGATGAACACAGAGGAAGCATTCAGAAACATTTTCTTATGTAACACAGACAAGTACATGTATCATTTTTGTTTTCACTTGTGCTACCGCCAGAGTATATTAATCTGAGGAGCTGTAGATGAAGAGATTTTCCATCCCTTCTAATTCACAGTGAAGACTAGTCCCTGAAGGATGTGTCGGACAACCACCAGCTCATCTGTTCTGCGTGGCAGCAAGGCAGTAGTGTACCTGTGGCCAACCAGTAAAGCAAAGGACAAGTCCTTCATGAAAACATGTGCCTTTTTTACTGCTTTTGTCAACTATAGCACTAGCTCTGCCCTTCACGAGACAATCTTTGCAAAATCTTAGATTAGGGGTTACACAATTAATACCCAAAATAAGTCTACGTCTCACTTCCACCAGGAACAAACCTCAGCAAAACTCAAGTTTCTGACACTCAGCATAGAAAAGTTTGGAAATGGGACCCTAATCACCTAGGTGGAAAAGTTGATGAAGAAAAATTTGGATCACACAAAAAGCGTACTCCTCTACCTCTAAGAGAGAGGCCTTGAGTACACAATTTACGATAGTCCCAATCAACTAATACAAAGTGGATTTAAAAAATAATAAAAAATTATGAGGGAAAGTAGGATGAGATGTGAAGAGCCCATTCCCATCCCTCCCCACTAGTACAGATTGCAATTTCTTTTTGCTTGCCTATATTTAACTTTTTTCCAAACTGAAAAATGAAGGAACAAAAGAACAGAAAGCCAAAATAAAATTTTTCAGACCCAGAAAATTGAATTTTGATCCCATTTGGAATACAAGGACATTTAGTTATTCAAGTTTGTCTGTTCTTCAGGTTGAGAAATGGCTTTTCCAGCAATCCACAGAACTGGTGTAGTTAGCACAGCACAGGGCTAGTCCTACTGACAGATGGAAAGAGAGGCATAGAGGTGGGCAGATATTAAATTGCACAGTTTAATTTTTGTTTAAACTTATGATAGTGACCTTTAATGACAAGTATCTGTAGAAGTGTTGTACTCCACTGAACATTAAAACAAACCTCATAAAGGTGTTGGAAAACAGTGAGAATATGACCAATAAGGTCAAGCACAGAGATAATATTCTATCCATCTTTTTAGTTATTTTGCAGTGACATTTTAATATTATCATACTCTGAAAACATGCATTGTATGCAATAACTTTATTAGGGTCAAATAGATATCACAATATAGATTCATCCACCGAGTAGCCATAAACTGGTTACAACAATCATAGAAGAAACTAAGCTGTTTTAAGCTAATATGCTTTCAACATTACAGCTCATACAATAAGATTATATACTGATACACTTTTATTTAGAAATGCAGATGATCAGTTTGGATTAGTATACTGTGCTTCAGGCTTTAATTTCTGTCAATGCATCCCATATGCCGTAGCGAGGAAGGGATTAATTTTCCAGGGAGAAATCGGAACGGGCTATGAACCTGGCTCTGGCTATTTTAGGGCGAGTTCCTCTGAACCTGGGTTATTTGGTCAATCCAGTTACATTCTCCAGTAGCACCAAGCTAGCGCTCAGAGCAGCAACAGAACAGAGGGATATCTAACAATCTCTGAACAGCACGGATAGAAAGACTGTCTTACAAGAAGAGGGTAGAGAGGAATATTTAAGCTTTGTAAGGTCACAACAGTACCACGCATTTTTCATGTTTTGCTGTACTGAGCAACAGGGAATCTTCACGTGGTTTTGTATACTGATATCTGCACCTCTGTTATCTTAGTTAAATAAATACCTTTGTAAACATATAACACAGTTACTTGGTCCTTATTCTCCACAGCTCACATTAAAAGATTCACAAAACATCCATAGAAATAGTGATTTATAGAAGGAATACTTAGCTCAGTTAAATGGAATAAACATTGGTTAGGTACCATATGTACTACTGAATGCCATTTCAAGGAAAAACATTTTTGTTACAAAGCATTCAGAACTTGGGTAAGCCATATATTCAACTCTGCAAAATATATAAAAGATGCATACTTCTTTTAAACGGACATTTAACAAAGTGTAGTGGCAGAAGTTGAGAAGTTCCATTTTCACAGTCCAGACATTTGGTAGTATGAAACTGCTTATCCATGCACTAAATTACAGATGACTCGCTTAATTGAAATAATAGCAAAATCTTATGAAACAGAAGATATAATCAAAACAAATGCTCTGAAGAGTCACAGACAGGCAGTTTTGAAAATGTTACATGCATGGATATACAGAATAATCAGTAGAAATAACAGTAAAACACTTCTGTTTGTCACCAAAACGCAGAAGGAAATTCAGTTATATTACACATATTAAATACTACGGACTTGTGGCTACAAAATGCTTCTACCATCTCAACACATACAAAACTACCATAAAGTTATCTCTACAGAACATACTACAACACGGACTCCAGGTCACCACCCGCAATGCGCACATCCTGACATTAGTCAGGGGCTAAAAATGTCAGCCCCAGCCACAGGCCACCTCCCGTCCACCTCAGAAGGTAGGGCAAGATCTTCGATCGACATTGAACACTGCATCGTAGTACTAATTTGTGTGAAACCCTTAAAAACCTGGTGCCGCTGAAACTCGAGACCTGTTAAACGCTGTGTGTGTGAGGGATGTAAGAGCTTGTGCTGCGTGAAACCTTAGATTTGATTAGCGAAGGAGGTTGGCCCGCTCTGGCCGTAGCTCTGGGGCTGGCCATAGTCACCCACCTGCCCATAGGAGCCCGGCTGGTTGTAGCCCCCGGCCGGCCCGTAGCTGTCTTGGTTGTAGCCACCCTGGTTGTAGCTGCTGGACTGCTTCTCCATGGTGTCCGGAGGGTGCCGCTGGCCCGAGGAATGCCAGCCCGTCTCCTTAAACACAAACCAAATGTTGCCTGCCCACAGGATAAAGTTCAAGAATCCAAAGACCTGGATGGGAGAAAAGGAGCTCATCACCCCGCAGCCACGGTGCCACCACCCAGCCTGATGGTTGGGACCCTGCGTGGTCCTTGGAGAAGTCAGGGCCGTTCCCAGTCAGTCCTTCTCCCCAAATCTGCCAGAAAGGATCCTCAGCTGTGGAGCAAACACCTAAATTCACCTCCGTTAGCTCTAGCTCACTAGGTTAAGTGCATTTCCCCTGCTTTTTTAGAACAAGGTTGGGATTTTCGGCCCATTTTTTGTTGTTTGAGAACATAATTTAGCTTAAAGAAACATTGGAAAGATAAAATGGGAAGAAAATATTTTTAAGAGAGAGAAATTAATTGCTCAGCTGACTTTAAATAATTTTGTTCTTTAAACATTTTCTAAATACTGAAATGACATTTAAATATGCCATTTAAACACAGAGATTGATTTATATTGCTCTTTTTGAAGATTTTTAAAGGAATCTGTCAGGCACAAAACCTTTCCTTCCTTAAGGACAGCACAGACCCCTTTTCCAAAGTGTTGAAGATGGGTGGCTTACAAGCAAGCTGTCTGACAGACACGCTCGGAAAGGCACATTGCTTCCCCCAAGCTCCTGCCCTTCACTCCTGTTCCATGGCACCTGCTCTGAGTCAGGCTCTACCTTTCCCCACAGCAAGCTTCTACTTGCAGCGACAGCATTTCAGCTAATGGGTTTGCATCAGCTAATTTAGGTCAAAACACGGGTGAAAGAGCTGAAAATACGTTTGTAAGGTAACGGTGAAAATAATCAAATTCACTTACAACCGAAGTGTTCAGGCTCGACATAACGGGACTGCGAACAGGCAAGCATTTGTTGGACTGCTGTTTGCAGGCTGACATCAGTAATAGCACCTCGTCTGGGTCGGTCGCAATCTTTACATCTGACAGTCCTTTAGCCCAAGCAGATGAGCCCACTAGCCACAAGAATGAGAAGACCACTGTCACAATGAAATCCTAAAAGACAAATCAGTTGGGAGCATTATACTGGTGTGTCCATTGAGAAGAAAAACAATTTTAAAAAATCACCAGAAAAATGAAAGCTTGAATCAGAGGAGAGAGAAATAAATAAATAAGAGCTTGTTATTTTGCAACAGGTCCTGATTACCATCATCACCTACAGCACTAATTTTCAGAAGAGCTTGGTGTGCCCTGTGGCTGCCATCAACATCTCCAGCCAGAGGGCAGATCCTTACAAGCACGTGGACGATATGCAGGGTGCTGAGCTGCCTTGGAAATCTGGCTGCTTGGGAAGTCTGGTGCAATTTAAAAATGCAGATGCCCAGGAAGGAGCTGGGCCCTCCTGAGGGCTGTCCCTGGTGTGGGTTTCCAATGGGAAGCGCTTCCATCGGCAGCGGCATCTGAGGCAGAACCTGGAACTGGCTAATCCTCAGCTACCAGATGAGGAGCTTTCTCACAAGCTACAGGTAAGGCCAAATGTCCCTGTTGCATGAACTGTGCAGCCGCTCATTATGACGAGCAAACAAATAAACAGAAAGCCTTGCCAAGCACAGAGACTGCTCAGCTCCTCTGTCCCGGCAGCGCTTTTGCTCCTAATTCCCATCGATGAGAGAAGAGGGGAGAAGGTGCGGCGGTGCCTCCAGGCTGCAGCGACTCCCGGCAGCTCTGCTCTGAACCACTCTGCTCACTTTTCCCTCGAAAGGCCTCAGGAGCACGCACAGGCATAAACTTCTCCTTGTCTTGGCCAGAACAAGTGGCCAAGTGACACTGTTGCTGTGTGGGTTTGGGGGGGAGAAGGGGGAGGAGGTGTGATTTTTCAAGCTTTCTTGTGTCTTGCTAAAACAGAAGAGCCTTTCTGCTGTCATCTCTCATCCCATCTGTCAGCCCACAGCAGATGGTGGAGGTGCCAAAGTCTAACATACCGCTGACTGCATTGCTGCGGCTTGATACCCCAGCTCCCGTGGGGGCTGCTCTCCCTTTCCCCCTACAAAGTAAAGGTGTGCGAGGAAGGAGGAGAAAACGGTTGTTAAGAACACGGCGTTTAGGGTCTGTATCCAAAGAAATAAGGGATCCCTGGGAAAAATCAGTCTCCTTTTCTACAGAGACCCTGACATTTGGGGATTGGGCTCTCCGTGGCACGAAGCGTGGACGCGAGCCTCTGCGATGGGAGAGGCAGCAGCCGATGAACCAGCCGCAAGAGCGAGTCCCGAACAAAGGACCGCTCCGCTCACGCAGATGGGATTAAATTAAGCGTGCTTGGATGCTTCCCAAAGGATACATCCTTTTTTTAAACAGTGCCACAACTTATTCTCTGCAGGCCCGTGTCTGCCACGGCGCTTTGAGTTCCTCTGACCTCCCTTGGTGCTGCCCAAACGGGCCCTCTGGGAGAGCGTGCTGCGCCAGGAGCTGACACCTATCTTAACGCCCAGCAGGACCTGGGGTAGGCAGAGGCACGTAGCCCACGGTGTATTCTCTCTTCGGGGAGATTTCCAGCAAGAGAAGTTATTATACGCTTTGTGTCCTCGCACTAACGGAATGAGAAATTATTTCCTAGAGGCAACAGCTCAATTTAAAATATTTTCCTAAAAATTCCAGCTGGTAGAGATGCCAAATACTTGCCAAGCTATGAATTTCGATGGTGTATGCTTTTTTCTTGCTATGAGGCTTGACGTGTTACATACCTGGCTGCCAACCCCACATATAGGTTCCCATGAACCCAATAGACTAGGATGCACCAGGGGTTTGGGGAATACTTTTGTTAAACAATAATGAATTCTCTCTCAATGTTGCCATGCTGTTATATTTTGCAAGTGAAATCAAGCTCTGGAATCAGTGCATTAACAGTAAAATAAACAAACAGCAGGTAGAAATTCAAGGGAGAGACAAACAGACCAAAACTAATGCAATATAGAAGATGAAACTTGCTAAAAAGAGGAAAGTTTTAAAGTAAGAAAAACTCTCCAAGCAGGTGCCTACAGCAGAAGGGTTCAGAACTGCTCTCCAGCTCACACCGTCAGGCTCCTGGTTGAACCCTTCCTGCTCACAAACATCACTTGTGAGCTGCTCCAGCACTTCCAGGTAGGACACGCTGAACCTCGGTGCTGCAGTCTGAAGGATTCAAATTGCTTCAAAAACTGCAGGGACTCGGGTCAGCGTGGTCTTCAGCCACTAACACAAACCTTTCTGCTCCAAGTGGAGCAGGGAGGTTGGAATTTGATGGTCTTTAAGGCCCCTTCCAACCCAAACCCTTCCACAATTGTGACTGGAGAATTTTCTCCGTCTCTTCCACACTGCAGGGAATAAAATTTATGATGAGAGCAAACTTGTGTCTTCCCTATTTATTTTGAATCTTTGCTAACCTTCAAGCTTTGGCTGGGACTTGAACCTTTCTTGTTTTCAAGTGGGTTTGGATTCCTGGCTGAACATTTTCACAGCTCTGGGTGGAACAGAGTTACAAGATAATGACATGCTGAAAATAAAAGTGAATTTCAAGCTAAGCTGTTCTGTGGCTTAATGTTTATCTGGGGAATTTCTCCTTGGTAATTAAAGCCAGAGTGCCTGCATACTAAAACAAATCTAGCATTTGAATGTTTAATATCCCCATAGCATGTTTCCTTTTTTTTTTTTCCCCCCTCCTTTGGAACAAAGTAATTTTTGTAGTTGTTGTCTTGAAACGATGCCTACAGATCTCTTTGGTGTGTATTGTGGTATGGTTACTCTATACTTCTAATTGTGAAGTTTCTTTTTCAGATCTCAGCTGAGATACTTTGGTCTGCCTACAGGTGCCTTTGGGAAGAAAGCAAAATAGGAACATGTAGGAGAAAGCAGAAAACAAGATTTAAAATATGCAGAATATCCAAGGAGGGAATTTTTAAGAGCTTGAAGCATGCACAGCAAAAAAAATCTTGCTGCCTTATTCACACTGAAACTTCCTATTACCAGCTTTGCAAAAAATTCCTAATTGGGACAATTTTATCTATTATATGATTTAGAATAGAACTGTGAATATGCCTTTTCCTCTCGTGGTAACCAACACGTTTCTCTTTGCTATCAAACCACCGGCTTTCGCCAAATTCCTGACTTTGGGGGCAGCAGTGAGATGTGGATCCAGAACCCCAGCACCCCGCACGCCCTCAGCCAGCCAAGCCCGCCTGCAGAAGGCACTGCTCCGCGCAGCAGCAGGTGCCTTCCCCTGCTCTGAGCTGCTCAGCGCCTTCAGCAGTCCCCAGGGACCTGTAACCCACATCCCTGCCTGCCCTGCTGTCCCTCCCGGCCAGCGCGGTACCAGGCAGGACAAACCACTCCAAAGCCTGGCTCTCACAGTCACGCAGGAACCACCCCACCGACAGGGGTCCAGGACAGCCCCAGCCTGGGACAGCAGCCAGTGGCCGCAGGTGACAAACACCTTACAATTTAGCTCTTTTTTGGTAGCAAAACGTGCTTCATCTTTTCCCATGTCACTCGTACCTCTCCCCAAGGAGCCCCGAGCACACGGGTGAGGCGCGTGCTGCTGCACCCCAGGGCAGGGCAGCGGGCTCCCCTTGCTCTTTGTTTGCCCCTTGGTCTGCCCAAGGTCCCACCCAGGGTTTCCTGCAGAACCCAGCTTCGAGCCAGTTACGCACTTCTTGTCGCGGTCTGCGGCCCTGGGAGCTCTCTGACAGCAGACACACGTGGGGCTCTTTGGGAGGCACCCGCTGTTGCAGCAAGGTCAGGGAGCTTTGAAAAAGAGATGACAGAAATGGGCTGAAACAGCTCTTTGAAATGCAAAGAGCTACTCAGGTTATTCACATTTTGTTGTTGTTTTGTTTTTTACTAAAAAGGAATTCGTCTTTGTTTTTACAGGTGGCCCTCTATTCTTTGCCTATTTATTTTCTAGAAGGCAGAGCAAAGCAGAGGAAATTAAACATGTTTAATCAAAGACACCTCCAAAGAGAGAATTAGCAGTATACTTTACTCACTTGGTCCACAAAACATGTAAAGAACCAAATGGCTTTCTGCTTAATGTGATTATTCACGGGACTCCAGATGCGAAGGATCTCATCTCCTTACCTGTAAGCATCTTTATGCACTGCAATCATGAGATTATCAAATCACTACAAAAATTAAGTATCTCTTTCCAGGGTTACATTAGTCGGGTTTTTTTTTTTTGGCTAAATCACTTTATGCTCTTATATCAATTGATTGGGATACTAATCAAGAGATAAACATACACACAAATGCATCTGATTTTTCCCTCTGCAACTTTAATCCCAGGTAAATTCCCTTCATTCCTTTAGGAACTGGCAATCCAAGGTCTTCTCTCAGATTTATCTATCCAGGATGAAACCACCCAAATTATCTGTCTGTGGAGCCAGCAAGGCAAGATGAGGGCGCACACGTTAGCTACAGCTGTTGCTCACTGCACAGTGAATCCAGACAGCCACAGGAGGAGCTAGCGGCTCCTCGTACTGGGAATATTTCCCTGCCATGACATCTCACTCCTCTCTGAACATTAAAATATTTTTCCACAGTTAAAGTGCTGCTCAGCTGAGCTCTCAGCACAGGCAGTTGCTCTTCTCTGTATTTGTGTGAACAAGGCGAATGCAAAACGTTTGTGACTGAAATTCTCTCCATGAGTTTCCTGTGACCAAGTGCTCATTTAATTCTTTACAGTCATATGGTCCGCATTCAGTCAGGCCTGCTGCAATTTGGGATGCATTGATAGTGCTTTACTGCCTGTGCAAGGGATTTTTGATTTTATTGTTTTTTTTCTCTCCTCTCTCTACTTCTATCATACTTATTTTTCAAATCCTAAGAAGTTGTCAGGAAGAAAGGCAGCCAGCTCTGGGAGGGCGCAGCCAAAAGGCAGATGCCACCCCAGACTGAGCAGCTACCAAGCCAAGAGGAAGTAGAAGGCTTAAAATGGGAAGGGTTTTAAATACAAAAAGGGTTTTAAAATTGTGATCAGGCACTGCAGCAGAAGCAAGGACAGACAAAACCATCTCCGAGGTCATCACTAAGAGACAAAAAACCTGGTAGCCTGGCAGCGCTGCCTGACCCACTGATCCGCTCTGCCTAGGAGGGGTGAGCGAGGACGGCTCTGCCTCCCACACCGATGCGCTGGGTGACTGCTGGTGCAGCTCCAGCGTGCACAAAGCAACCCAGATCTCCGCAGAGATTGTCTTCGGCAGGAACAATCTCAATCAAATATCTGATTTGTTACAGGTGTGATCTCGTTGGGTACTTCACTGCAGGGTAGCATCTTCCCAGAGCTGGGAGATGCGTCGCCTACCTCCCTTGCACAAGGTGTGACATCCCTCAGGTGAGCCCTGCAGCCCTGGGGAGCTGGTTTGCACTCCAAGTGTCCCTTCACCCTTGAATCCCTTCTGGCTAAAGCTGCTTTCTTCTCTGCCTTAGACCCTGCATTTTCCTTAAATCTCCACCGCACAGGACTCACACCTTGCCCCAGGCAGGCTGCAGATATCTACAACCATTGCAGTGGGCAGCCTCTGAGGAGACCACAGGGGATGTGATCCAGGTGAAAAGTTTTTTTTTTTTTTTGTAAACAAAACAGAGCTGGCAGCACAGAGGAGATGCTGGAGCACACAGGACTCCCTTCCTGGCAGGATTAACTGGACATAACCCTAAGCCACAGCCCAGCACCTCTTGGCCCGGCTCCTGCCCCAGCAGGAGTTGCTTTTGCTGTAGGGCACAGAAGTATCTTTACATTCAGAACAAATAAGGTCATTTAGGCTTAGTTTAAAGACTGGAAAACTGCAAACAGCGGCTTTGGTAACAGACACCAGTTAAATTTAACCTGTAGATTCAATTACAATCCATTACACAGAACAAATTAAATCAATGCCACGCTGATGCTGTAGCGGATTGCACCACGCATCCTGTGACAAACACGACTGCAGCAGCTGTGTCAGGAAAGTCCTAGACAATGGCAAATGGCAGCATCATAAGCTGACATATTAGCATTATTTATCTTGTTCCTTTTTCTATTACGCAGGATAGCGTGGTTGGTCAGAAAAAAGAATTATTTTCCACAATAAAGTTAAAATGGCATATCTACGCAACTGATCCGTTGATGAGACAGTTTGAAATGAGATATTGCTTGGTACCAACCGAATCAAGCAAAGCAAGGCACTATTTATTTACTGTTTCTAAAGGGACCCCTTCATCTTGCCCAGTTTACCTCTCCTTTTTCTGTGATTTCCCTTCCTTCCTCCTTAATTTTTCAGGGTGAGGGGGAAATTCCCAAAGACTTCCAAAGGAAGAAGCTTCATTCCCTTTAACGCAGATTGAGAACCTTTACTTCTGTATCAATTCATCACTTTTCAATGATGCAACCTTAAATTACTCACATTTTCTTGCAGCAGAAAATCTCTCTCTCAAAACTGCCAAGATTACCTTCCTACAGTTTTATCTTTCACCTGCTGTTACTGGAGCTATTTCCTTTATCAGGTACAGACTTTTTGAGCCGGTGATTTATTTTCCTTCCTATTATGTTTTTCTGATGTTATTTTTTGGTGGCTTTCAGTCATTTGAGAAACAGGTCTCACCCAAACACCTAGTTCCTGGGAGTGTTAAACTTCATATTTTCTGAAATAGAGAATCGACTTTTTCCTTAGCTAAGTCCTGACTAAAACCTTGCCTTCTGTTTGAGTTGCTCTCTTTGCACCAACACTTGAGCATGGTATTTCCTTTCTTTAGTGTAACCTTATTCTTGCGACCAAGGAGGAGAGTATTGCCTGTAGCAGTGTGATGTGCCCCTAAAACCTGTGCATGCAGGGACCTAGCCAAACTTGATGCAGCTGAGGATTTGTGCACAAGTAAGACCAAGGGGTCTGTCACAGGTCATGATGCACTAACAGGTAAGGGACACCTCGAACAAAATAGCTGTCATGCGTTTCACAGCCTTGATTTATAAGAAAATGAATACATAGCAGCACTCGCTTCTTGTCATGACCCTTTCAGAGTCAGTAAAAAGAAAAATAAAGGCACAAACAGGAAAAGGTTGATGGGTGCATATAGTGATAAGTGGAAGGTGAGGAAGCTCCTAAACCAGCATGGAGACAAATGTACTGGGTGCTCATGGTAATTGTGGAAAAGCCACCACGTAATTCTCTGAAGAAAAGTCAATCGGCCGCACCCAGCAGTAATTGCACACTTACAATTAGAGGTCCCCTGTTGTTTTCACGGTACTTGTTCTGGAAGAAGATGTAAACCACGGTGGCAGCCAGCGAGTAGAGGAAGGCGAAGACCGCAATGGTGACGAAGAACTCCGCGGAAGAGGAGAAGTCCCCTATCAAGGAGAGCTTTTCTCGGCGCTTCCCTTCACAAGTGGGAGCATCAAAATTCACTTGATGCAACCTGGAAAATATTCCAAAGAGCAGCAGGTGAAGCACAGAAATAGAGAACCATTACCTGAATAAAGATACATCGATATTTGCCGCTTCCCTGTCTCATTCCTGATGCACATGGATCTCCTGCTTGAATAACCGGCCCTGCGAGCAGCCTTGTAGGCTGTGCTCTCTGGAGCTGCTCGTACACGTGAGGTTGCTTCTGGGTGAGACCCAGAACCTGCACACATGTTTTCATCAGACTTTTAATCAATCTGAGAGAAAAGTTGCTGTTCCAGTGGTTTGGTACAACTCACCTGCTCTGGGGCTTTGCCATGGCAACAACTGAAAAAGGGTGACACGAGAAGTGATTTGAGTCTTGAATTCTTACCATCAAGGAAGAACAGAACAGGTCTTATCCTCTCTATCAGTACCATGGGATACCTACATTTGGAAACTCAAAACTTGTGTAAAACAGCTTAGTGCACAGCTACCTGCAGCTGTTGGGCCGTGGGGCTGAGAACTGTACAGAGCCTTCTATGCTAAAAGTTTTTAAAGCCGAGCTGCAGCAGAAATACACAACTTGAGTCAAAGAAACAGCCTACACGCCTTGGTTTTAGCAATCAAAGCTTGTGCTCACACACCGTTCGCAATCAGCCACCAAGCTAATAGATTTGTGGGTGTCTGACAGCTCCTGCCAGAGCCTTCTTTGCTCCAATAATTTTAATTTCTGATTCAGAAAGAGAAATGGGGTCCCTTGGGTGTATGTGAGTGTGTGCTTTGGCTGGTACCACTGCACGTCCCAGATTAGCATCAGTGGGGACATGGGGCCCGATGAGGGATCATGCAGTTCTGCTCTGAGCTGGGAGAGCAGAAGGGACAAAGCCAGCAGAAAGTCAAAAGCAGTAATTAAAGAAGTTATGATC
The DNA here is from genome assembly GCF_964034855.1 of Anser brachyrhynchus. Classification (NCBI taxonomy): domain Eukaryota; kingdom Metazoa; phylum Chordata; class Aves; order Anseriformes; family Anatidae; genus Anser; species Anser brachyrhynchus. The sequence continues at coordinate 7,530,175 of NC_137705.1, forward strand.
TGGTGCTGAGAAAGGATGAGGCCTTTTGGGAGATATTCCTCTGCTCAAGGGCAATTAATGTGCACAGCAGCGAGCCGCCGGCGGCAGCAGCCGTGAATGTATGACTAAATAAAAAGTTCAGTCCCTAGGGGAAAACAAAGAACCCACGGCAGAAATCGCAGAGGATGGATTAATGGACATTGGAGGATTGCACGACTTCTGTTTCCTGGTCTGAACTAAATGTATCCAAGCATGTAGGCAGAACCTTTTCATCAGTGGTTGATGCATAATGCCAGTTATCTGCCTCAGGCACTTTCCTCCCCAAGCTCCTGTCGCTGTAGTAGCATGGGGTGGAATCACGAAACACGTGCCTAGATCACAGAAACAAGCAGTGGCTGCCTCATCTTCCCTGTGAACGCAGCCAAGTCTGATGAGAGCCGCACACATGCGACTGATGCCTCTGAACACATCCGACAGCTTCCTGATGTGATTGCAAAGCTTTGTGGCATCAGTGCATGTGCGTTTTTTTTATTAAGTCTTATTACCCTTTCCTAAAGGTGGAGAAGAGGAAAACAAAGACTTCCTAGTGCCTGCCATGCCCGTTCTGCAGCCAGGAGAGAAAGTGGCTTCATTTTAACCATTGTCAGGACTACAGAACGGGTTGAAATGGATGATGTGCACGGTCAGAAAAGAAAGCTCTCTCTGCTTTCCTCATGCACAGCTGCTTGGGTGCTGTATGGACACAGAACCAAAGTGGGAGACGGAAACCCGTTTCAAAACCCCTTGAACTCAGTGGAAGCCTGTGCAGTATCTGGATCAGCACAACCCCCCCGCCCCAATCCCCCAGAGGAATGCAACACCATGCACAGAGGCTGTGCCAGTGGCCCTCCTCTGGTCTCATCCTTCCTCCAGGACTTGGGGCCAGGTCCAAGCCCTCTGTCCCCTTCCACCCAGAACCCTGGGGTGGGAAGGACACCCACGGTGGTGTGTGCGGTCCAGGGCCCCTTCAATAATTGACTGTATTTGCCCTGCCGTGCTCAGGTGTCCCTGCTGTGCTTTCAGGGCCTTGCAGTGGGCGCACAGGCCGCATCTCAGCTGAGGCAGGCAGGCGCAGGCCGTCCCCTCACGGAGGGCCAGGCCGTGCTGTGCTGATGGAGCTCCATGGTGCTGTGTTACCACCTCACACTGCAAAAAGACTTCAGAGAATTGCTCCGACCCTCAAGTTTCTTTCACAAACACTATGGAACCAGGCCAAGCTATGTTAAATACAATCCCACTGCTCTGGTGAACAAAAGAACAAGGCAATTCTGACTATTTTACCACGTAAAACAGATCTTCAGGGCTGCTTTCTTCTTTCCGTGGAGTCCTGAAATACCACACTTAGCAACATAATGTTTTACACACACCAAAGGTGAAATAACTTGAAGAATATTCCTATCCAAGAGTTGCTGCCCAGTCCTGCCCCTTGGGCTGCCCTGGTTCACCACAGCCCCATCCTGCCCACCGTCAACAGCCCACCAGCCTTGCTGCAACACAGCGAAGGAACCAGCACCACTACCCTTTTCTGTTCCCTATTTTCTTAGTTCTTAGCTGCCTCTTAGTTCTGAATCACAATGTTAACATCTTACTCTTGTCTTTCCAGCAGTACTTTTCTGGCCAAGCATCTGTCAGTGATACCAGATACCTTGTATTCACAGAAGAACTTCTTCCATCAAGTTATATTTATTCACTAGCTTTTCTTTCTAGACTTCTCCAGCCTCTAACAGGACGTGCAGCAATTGGTGCCTCCTGGGGACACCACATCTCTGCCCAAACCACTGAGATCTCCGTGCAAATGGCCCCAAAATAGCCCATGACACAGACCTGGGAAGAGGAGGCTGTGGCAGGGATGGGAGGTGAGGGAGGCCCTGAGGTGGTGATGGAGGATGTTGTGCTTTCAAGATGCATTTTAAAAGTTCCTTTAAGACAGAGGAGGGCCAGTGATAAGAAGTCCAGTCTTACTAATCAAGTCTTCTTTAATCTGGAAGTTCAAATTTTTCCACCAGTGCTGCTGAGTCAGACTTTCTGGGGGCAGGATTGCTCAGTGATGACTCAAAAAATTGCTTCTACCTCTGCCTCCCACTTTCAATGTAATTCTACCTGTTATGCCTCCTATTTCCTCTGACTTATTCTTCTTTCATCTTCTCTCATCTCTCATTCTTTCCACCCCACCTTTTCTTCCGAGTCATCCTTGGCCAGTGTCTTCCTTCTGCTGCTTTTCCATCTCCAGCACCGCCCCTGCATTTCATCTTCACCTCTCCATTTCCTAGAGGAAATCAGGAGCCCTGAGAGCAACTCTTTGCAATCACATCCTTTGCACTTTGTTAACATCTGAGCAATGCTGCTGGGCTGCATTAGCAGAAGTGATTTTCACTGACTGATAATACAAATAAGAAACACTTCAGTGATAAATTTACCTAATTAGGGAAAAGTCACAGAAATCTTTCCTCCCAAGTTCCTCAAAACCTGAGCCGGACAGTGCTTTTTGCCTTGTGCTGTGCTAAGTGTTGCTATTAATTGAGAAATAAAAACAGTGACTCAGGAACGTGACCTTACAGCCCGCACTCAGCAGAGCATTGCTAGGGGCAGCCTCACTGCTCAGCACTGCTAACATCAACCCTTCACCTGCTGTGGCTGTTTGCTAACAGCACCACCATTGCCAGGCTTTCTGGGTCTGTTTTCCCTCCGATTCACATGAATCAGAAGCAAAGTCCACCAAAGGCAGTCAAGTTGCACTGATGAAGTCACAGTAATTAAGGGCTTGTGAGATTTCTACCACTTGGCAAACTTTCCGCTGCCGTGGGAAATATGATGACAAGACAGCTGTATTGTCTGGCTTGACAAGATCAGAAGAGGGTAGGAATGTTTTACAGTGGAAAAAAAGGATTTTTACATTGTTCCCCGACAGCAAAGAGTGGTTAGGTTTTCAGACACTAATTACTCATACTCTGAAAACAATACACGCAGCCAGGCACGCTGAACAAAGCTACAGCTGCTACATGTGCGTGGGGAACAGAAGTTGTGCTCCCTCCATGCAAATGTGAAGCTGCCTTTCCTTGCTGAACTTCCTTAGTACAATATTCAAGACAATTTGCTTTCAATTATGGCCCCTCTCTTTCTCCAGCAGCCTAGGCCACCTGATGATCCTGGAGCACAAAAGCAGACAGAGCCAACTGCTCCAAAAGCCCAGCTCGTCCCACATCCCATTCTACCAGCACACAAAGGACAAGAGCCCAAGCAGGAGCGTGCACAGGGTGATCTGATCTCCTCTATTTCAGAGAATCTCCTCCTTTAGCAAGGCACTCAGGGCTGAGCCTTGAAACCAACAGAACATGCAATTAACAGCAAGTGCGTGCTCAAGTATTATTGATGAACAGGCGCAGATTTCCTCTCCCAGGCTCTGATCAGTGCCTGGATTAATAAATAACAGACAAAGTTCTGCCTCTGAAAATTCTCAATGGGGTTAGTGTTTCTCCATTTCTTTACTAGGATGTGGTGGAAAAAACATGACAAAAAATCTGTTTTGGCAGATTGTCCTATTTTCTGAAAATAGCACCTTGTAATCCACCCCCCCACACACACCCGTCTATGACATGCTTGAACAAAATCTGCAACACCCACACACGCACTTGCAAAAGCTCAAAGATCCATTATCCTTGCATCGGGCTTTCTTTCCCCCTCACTTATTTCTGGCAGTCACACTGTCAATTGTATTTACTGTCTGCAAAGCAATCGGAGAAATACACCACTGGAAATTAGTTACTGCAGGTAGCGCCCGCGGAGGAATTTGTTGCAAAATGTTTATCTTGGCTGGTAATCTCCAAAACAAGGGATAAGTGATATTTCAAAATATGGTAGTGAAAGGCTGAAATGCACGGGACAAAGCTGCTCTGGCAAGACAAGAACGTGATGGGAATTTTTGCTTTTCTCTCTGGCATACAAAGTAAAGGCATTTTTTCTAGTCACCCCTAGAAACACCGCGGGTCCCTCATTTTGGAGGACTGTGCTGATGTGCTTTCTCACCAGCATCTCCAGCCAGCCAGTCCCTGGACATATGCACCTTCTCAAGGTGCCAAATGTGGATTTTCTGTAGGTTTAGTGGAAGAACACTAATAAACAGGACCCTTTCCTCTCACAGCAGAGCCCATCATTCCCTGGAGATGCTCCCTGCATGAAGAAAAATACTTTAAAAGTGACCTTTAATGCTCAGGTGAAAGCAGAAATCTTCCTGAGAAGGAAAGCCCTTCTCTATAATGAAATCAAGGTCCACTGACTCTTCCAGAGCCACAACGTCATTCACAGCACGCCCTTTAAGGAAGGAGCAGTGCACATACTGCTGCTTACTGCAAAGAACATTTCCCCTGGCATTGGACATCCCTACATTTTTGGTGCTAAATCTTGACTATCCAAAAGGCTGCCCACACAGCAAGGAACAGACTTCCTTCCAGCTTTCAGGAGGGTGGCTGGATCTGAGCTCCACACCTTCCTCCTCCTCTTCCTCCCCCAAATCTGCTCTCTGAGGACATACTGCTATAGGAGGGGAACCCTGCAGCAGCAAAGCCATGCTGTGAGCTCTCATACACACCACAAACGCTTGCAGAGGGAGCCACTGCTAAGCAGTTGTCCTCCATCTCTCTATTTTTAAATTATTTTTTGCCAATTATAACCATTATCCAGTAATTCCCTTGGGATCTGAGTCTTTGCATGCAGGCCTCCCGGAGCTGTTGAAGTCGCTCTCTTTGAGGCAGCCAGCCCATTAATGCCACGTTTGATCTGCTTCGAGTCGTTAATACCAAAAGTTCTCTCCAGCCTTTCAAAGTCAAATACCTGAAGTGTTAATAGACCCCTGGGCAGCTGGGGGGATGCGAGGGGCTCAGCCCGGCAGCAGGACAGCAGGTACCATGGTGATTGTTCCCTGTCCCTTTTGCACCTGTGATGTTTTGGCAAAAGCTGAGTTTTCCACCCCTTCGCTAAGAGTGACAGGACTGTTTCTTTTCGAGCCTGCACTAGCAGCTTTTTTTTTTCCTGAGATAAGAGAATTAGCATTTGCTTGAGCATTCGGTCCCCTACATTTCCCACTGCCCATCTGCCACAACATATCCCAGCACTGCCCGAACATACCACAGCCATTCAAAATTTGTGAGGTGCTTACCCATATTTCCTAGGTGTCCCAGCAATTTTCCGTTCCTTGCTTTATCAGTCCCCCAAAAAGTCCCTCCCCTCCTTCAGTCTCCCCAGTGTCCAAAGGTGCCTTCAGACCCTCCTTTTTGGCCTCCTCCGCTTCCAGAGCAGCTGCGGTGCCGCTTGGCAGCCCTGCTGCTTTTCTTTAAGGAAGCAGAAATGGACTTTAGGACGCTATTTTCTGCCACATCTATCACTACAAAATCAGTTCATTTCTCTCTGGAAACAGGAAAAAAAATCTCCATCTGACTCAGCAACCCAAGCTTGATCTTTTGTTTCTTTGCTTTCTAGAGAAAGAAAGCAAGCAGTTTGCTGATCAAAGAGGGTTTGAAAGTATTTCACTTTGAATTTGTCCTCTCAATTTCTCCCCCAAAAGCCCTGATCTCTTTAGGATTATTCAGCACCATCAGTAGTTTCACACTTACACAAGCACTTCATCTTGCAGACATTTATTCTTAACTTCTGTCCCGGACATTTGAACATCCTAAAGACCTACCAACCTATATTCTCTTCTTCATGTCCAGTCAAAATGCTGGAAAATATTTCCCCCTCCATGTTTTCTCTTAAGTTGCCAGGTTCCCAGTCCCCACACACACAGCAGCAGTGCAAACATGTGGCCAGTACTACTTTGCTAGGCCGCTGTTTTTAACAGGACAAGCTGCCAGGCACAGTTGCTGACCCAACACTGCACCGTGTGTGCCCAGAGGTGGCAATTCCCCCAGCACCAGCAGCAGAGTGGGCATGCCACAAAGCCTGCCCAGAGCCATGTGGCATGCACGTCCTCTGCTCCAACCTCCTCCATCCCCCACCTCCTATCTCTTCTCTTCAGCACAGCAAGACAGGGGGCATCCAAGGTGCCCAGGTCTCCGGGAAGGGAAAGAACAAAACCATTTGGAGGATGGAGCCTAAAAGCTCTGGAACAGGGACATCCTCATTAAGACAGAGACCTGGCCCTGGTGGTGTCCACAGCTTGGGAGCCCTCTCATGGGACCTGCTTCCAGTGGTTGCGTCCGCAAACTTCTTGGAAAGCAGCAAGAGCCTCGCCACACGCTCCCGCAGGAAGACGTCCCAGCCACGCGCCGCTCGTAGCAGCGAGCCTCCCCAGACTGCACCCGTAACAGCAATCCAAGCCCTAGTACTCCATCGTAACACCAAAAAGGAAATCCATCGTAACACCAAAAAGGAAATCCATCGTAACACCAAAAAGGAAATAAAACGGCTCATTATAGAACATGCTGCTGCAAGCACTCGCAAAGCTGAGTGGGTGATCCCAACCCCAATTCCAAGCCCACATCCAGACCCAGATTTATCTCCCGAGAGACTTTCACAGCTCTCCTCGGAAAGGCACACTTTCCCTTTCCGTGCAAGCAGAGCACAGCAGTCAAAGACATCCTCCACCAGTCTTTGCAAACCCAAATGCTTTCTCAGATCAGGCTTTGTGGTACAGACTGCTGGGATTTCCCTTCACTAAGCTATTTTCTCAGGGCAAACTGCTTCCTAGCCACCAGGAAGCTTGGCTACTGTCTCCGAAGGAAGGAAACCCTTGATTATCCTTTAGAAATGTCACTGGGCCCACGGAACAGCACGAATTGGGAGGCCTGGAAATGTCACAGGCACATGTTAGCATTGCTGCACCCACAGCTGTCCAACTGTACCCAGTCCCACAGTGAGGACCTGAGGGAGCCCACAGCTCATCTGTCCCCCATGTGCTCCCTTCTCCCCCGGACAGACAGGGGAATCAGCTCAGAAAGCAGCGAGCCTGTCATAGCCAAACACGAGCTTCCATATGGAGAAAAACCTATGCAGATCTCAACTTCTAAGGTTATATTGCAAGGAATAGAAAGCATAAGGCCATTTTATAAAAGACAGATTGATCTAATGAGACCATTCCTGGGAGAGGGTGCACCAGGCCCCTGGGCAGTACATCGACGTGGAGCAACGTGGGGGCTCTGAGCCCCCCTTCCTACACCCCGCCAACACGATCCACAGCTGCTCTCACCAGTTCATGGCATTTACACCACCTCCATCTCACCTTGCCTCCCACAATCTAATGGGCTACTAACTCCGCATAAAGTCAATCCAAATTCCTGGGTACCACTGGGTGTTCAGCCAGAATCACCCAAAACCATAAATTCTTTGCGCCCTGCAAGAAGCAGGGTTCACATACAGTTTAATCTAGGTCTATAAACCCTGAAAGCAGCAATTTCAGCTTCAGGACCAGCAGACATAAATACAGGAGCAATTACAGAAGGTGCAGCAACATTCATTCCTTTGTATTATATTTTCACATTAACTTTGTATTTTAACTATAATTTTCCCAAGTATATTGTCCTAAGGCATTAGAAGCAATCAAATTCAGTCCTCTGTGGAGTTTTACAGTATGACTCCAATAAAACTCCCAGTCAAGACATTTTCATTCAAAGTAGAAGTCAGTACCCTTTCTCAGGGACCCTACTGTTCTGGGGAAACCTTCAGGGCTGCTGCACAGCAAATGCAGATTTGGGAGCAGGGGAAGGACTTGTCTGATCACTGCCACCTGGGGTATGGGATCAAATACCAAGCAAAGCCAAAGGGTTTCTGCTTTGGTTATGTCTGTATTGGCAGCATGAAAATTGGCAAAAAAAATGCAAGGGAAGTGGTAAAAAGACTGACTTTTAGAAAAAGCCTTTGTGGCAGGCACAGATAAAACACCATCACCATACAATGCTGTAGAGACTACTCATGAATATATATTAAAAATTCAAATAGGAAAAAAGCTGCATATGTTAAGAAATCCAAGAGTGACTTCCACTTTAAGATCAAGTTACAGTTAAAGTATTAAAGACTTTTTCTTACACCAAAACATTAAACATAAAATAGAGCATCTACAAAGCAAAATAAGCCAGTCTGTGGATCAATACCATCCACACTCATCGAGAATCCAATTGCTTTGAGTGTCAAAAGAAAAGCTTCTACAACTCAATGAAGATTTAAGGAGCAACATTCTCCCTTTTCTGCAGCAGACACCACCTCCAGAAAGTCGGTGACATTTTGGTAATTTCAGCAATGGTCACTTTTGCAAACTGTCCACCAACATGCATGGAAAATGACTGGGTTTTGAAACAATACTGAAAACAAGATAAGCTGACAAAGACTGCTGAGAGGAGAGACTTCCATAGTTGCCTGAAGTCAGCACTGCAGATGACTACTAAAGTTTAAAAACCTCCTATTTATCAGCAGCTCCTTGTCTCCCAGCAATGACAGACATTTATAATCTTTTGGTGAAAGCGTTTTCCACTGAATTCTGAAGCAAGACTTACTACAAATGGGTTAAAAAATGAACACTGGTACATTCTGGCACAGAAATGTGCTAATATTGACAGAGGCTTTTTCCAAAGAAAGATAGCTGTAAAGCACCGAGATCGCTACTTTCTCCTTAATTATCATCTGTAGCTTCTAAGTAGGCAATTTAGGCCTGACTGTCATCTTTCAAAGGAAAAATTAGCCTACCCATCGCATGCAGATGAGGTGTACACTTTAAAGGGTACTCAGTGGAAACATCTTTATTCAAATGAGATGCCTAAAGAGTGAAAAGCTCCCGTAAAATACAACTTCCTTTTCCTTCAGACTCAGGGACTACTTCAAGAGACAGTTTTACTAGCACTCTGGAAATATAATGTGAGATTTAAAATAAAGAGGGAAAACAGCATTTGTTTCGGTCACTGCTGTAGTGCAAAGGCATGCATAGACGTCTCCTCTCATCAGGCTTTCCCGTTAGCACTAGTAGGCAACCCTGCTCTATCCCACTGACTTATAAGCCAGTTTTATATATATACATATATAAAACTATTTTTTTTTAAGTCAGAAACTTAGAGCAATTATAGGGAAATGGGGCGCTGAGCCACTGTTTCCTAGAGTCTCCATCCCCAGCTGGATGCAGACCTGTCCAGCCCAGTCCATCCACTCCTGGAGTTCATCCCCATCATCGCGCTGCAGCCAGGGTCTGAGCAAGGCACTTGGTCAAGACAGGGATCTGCAGAAGCGAGCTATCCACAAGGCAGAAGATACGATACTAGCAGATGACCTCTCTGCCTGGCAGCACAGCATCCTGAAAGCACTGCTCCTTCACAAAGTTTCATTTAAATCAGCTGCTGAAGCCCAAACACTTCAGTGCAGCTCTGCCAGTTACAAGAAAAATGTTAGGCTTTTGACATGAACAATAAAGTAGCAAAAATTCCTCAGTACAAACTCAGTAAATAAAGCCTGTCAACTAAGCTGGCAATCAAGAAAAAAAATGTTTCTTAGAGGATTGGTTAAAACACACCTTAAAAAGATGAATACCAGCAAGAAATATATGTGCACAGCAGGTGTACTACTCAACCGCTTGCTGTCAAAGCAAAACCAATTAATAGCCAAGTGTGCAACGAGGCTGAGATCAGAAGAAAAACACAAATAAGTTTATAGGACCTTCACCAGAACCCTTTCCCAAAGAAAAAATATTGCTTCAGGGCACTTGGATGAGTGACAAGTCCAATCTGAAATGGTGGTGGACTGTTCAACTGTAACAAATAATTCCAAGAAACTGTTTTTTTTTTTTTCTTCTTAAAAATCAGTACTGGGGTGAGGGTTAAGTTGTTGAACATCCAGATATGTGCCAAATTTGCAATAGATACTGTACCAAGCACAGAGCCTAATGCTGAGAAACTTATTAACATGGGACCAGAGATGTTCCAGCCCCCAAAATACAAACTTGTAAAACTTGAATTGCACATACAGGTATCCAGTAGAAAGGCTGCCTTGTGTTCTAAAGTGTGAAGACGTAAAGTAATCCTTTGTGATAAAAGCAGAAGAAACAAGGAAAAAACCTAGGGTGATCATTAGAAACAGCCTTATGAAGATCAGCTTGGACATGAAAAAGCCTGGCAGAATTGTGGAAAAGCTCGGCAGAGCTCCAGGAAACACTGCTGGTGGGGTGGTAGGGTTGGACTACGGGTTTCTTTGCACATTACAGCGTGACTACAGGGTCATGGATGTGGGCTGCAAGAAGCTTACACGAATTGGTGTACCACTTTGCCACAACTCTTCCCCAGAGGTTAACATGCTTATTTGTATTTCCCCGCTTCCTTTTCAAAGAGCAAACAAATCCAGGCCCAGAATTAAACTGGAAAACACTTTATACTGGATTTAGTTTACTTGCTTGAAATTCTTGACACTTATCAACTAGCCATGGTCTAAGCTGCGCACCTTCTAGGAGAAGAAAATGAATATCCTCACACACAGCAATGAGAACGAAAGCAGCTGCTAGTACAGCTGCACGCTTTTCTACATCCTAAGTCCTGCTGGAAGGTGCAGCTTAAAAAGCAGCGCTCAGGTATGTGACTGCTTCAGCACCACCACTGACAGCTGTGACAGTGCTGTGGTGTCAGATGCTCGGCAGCATCCCTTCTTCCACCCACACCTGCTCCAGTTGTCAGCCAATAATCAGAAAACTGAAGGCACTGGAAAGGAAAATGCCATGTGAATACGGACTTACTCAGACCCAGATGCAAGAGAATTGGTGGGAAATTCATCCTACCTACACAAAGCCTACGTGCCCATGCAGGCAGATAAGCTTCAGGATCACAGACCTGATGAAGGAGCCTGAGCTCAAAGCATCTCTGATTTTTTCCAAGGGTATCAACTGCTCTGACAGGAGACATAGCCTTTTCCAACCAAGGCCGCTCCTGTTTTTAGAGCATCTCCTCTCCATTCAGTGAAAGGAGCACTAGAAAAAAGCGGAAAGATCAAATTCATGAAAAAACAAAACACAGAAACATTTAGATAAAACTTATTAAAATGAAATCAAGTTCCACAGGCAGCGCTGGGCCAGATTTTCCATGCACAAGTCTGCGTCTGCTACCCCACGTGCTTTTTGCATGTTCCTCATGTTTGCACACAAAATGGGCAGCCTGCAGGTACATTCACACCACAAGAATATATCCAGGTGCTGGCTCCTCACATCCCACACTGCTCAGAGAGCACCAGCCACAGCTGGCAGCCACACCAACAGCTCAAGGGCCATCTACAGCCTCAGTCCCAGCTGGATCCCTCCTGCAAATAAATCTGATTTTGTATCATGTGCTACAATTACTCAGCAGCATCTCTAGTTTCCTAATAAGCAAGACCGGGAATTGCAGATCTGGCCACTTCCTTCCAAAAGCAATGGTCAGTGTGCCTGTTAAAACACCGGGAGATATTTGCTGACTAGTTTTCTCAGTTTTATTAACTTTTTGTATAAAGTACTACTCAATAATCATGCAAATTAAAACCACTTTACTGTAGGGTGTATTCTGTAATGAATGCTGAAGAAGTGACCTATTTGGAAGTGAATCACATTACAGATTCATATAACTCAATTTTCAGGATCCATCTCATGCATACTAAGCAGAAATGAAAGAAAACACAGACAAGTTGAAGGCAAAAAGTAAACATTTGTAATACCAGGAAATAGGACTTCTGGGGTAATAAATGTGTGTCAAGTCACAACAACAGTTCAAGGAATCAAATTCAGTTTCTGCTGTTTGGAAAACGCTACATTTTAGAACATGTTAAAGTAATAGATGCTATTACATCTGGTTTGTACATACTCATAAGCAAAACAGCATGTGATTTCCCAAGGAACCAAAATAATTTCAGTCCTAATATACTGGGTCTGAGATTGGATTATGCTTTTTTTTTTTTTTTCCTTAATCATCTCAATTCCTTAAAGAAATCACTTATGCAGAAGTGAGAGGTTTCTAGAGTGGTCCTGACATCTTTAAAAACAGAAGACTGTGGGTGTTCTTTTGAAGCAGGATCCTAAAACACAGGAGCATTTCATACATATTTTTAACCTCACTATAGTTTTCAGATGTACTTGAACAACAAAACCTCCTCCTCAGTTACTAGTGGTCCTACTTTAAAGCATTAAGGCACCAAGAGATGCAGACAGGCAATCAGTGTAATTTTCAAAAGAATTTCAAAACTGTCATTAAAACTTCCTTCATTTGCAGCTTAGTTAATGGCTACTCCACAGTTAATGACTACTTTATCCCCTTTTTTCTTTTTTAGGTCAGTGTGCCTTTGTTTTTTCTTCCCTTGCCTGCCATGGCTCCCTGTGCTGTCCTGGCCTTTATGAGGCTCTTCGTGCCCACAGCTGCTCTTCTTCACCGAGTTCCTATTCCCCCGTGGTTCCTATGGCCCCATCCACACCAGGTCCAGCCAAATTAATTCCTCCTGCCCACCCAGAGTCTAAATAGTGTTGTGAGCAAAATTCAGGAGCCCCAAACTGGAGCTTCATCAGGAGCAACCTGCAACCGAACCGCCCCGACCCAAAGCGTACCTGAATGGGTAGGCAAAGGCTATGTCGATGTTGAGGTCACTCTCTGACTTGTTTGCACAGTCCACACTGAGGCGCAGTCCTCCAGAGTACCCACCGCATGTTGCAAATGCAAAGATTGCAAAAAGCTGTCGAAAAAGAAACAAGATTTTTATTTTATTTCATTTTGGCAACCACCGCAAGCAGATCCGTGCAGCAGCAGCTGCCCCCTTGGGTGAGGTTATCCATCACTCCATGCACTCACAGCTTTGCCATGCAATATTCCTGCACCCTTCCCAAAAGCCAATACAAAGAACCATAAAAATTGAAGCTCTGTTGCTTCACATAGACAGAACCATCACCGTTTGTCTGTGTCGGGCATCTCAGCCCTCCCCTCCAGCCCCAAAGCCCACTTGGGATTCACAAGACAGTCAGCTATTTAAATCACCTGGCTGATGGGCAAGTTTGGACTAGAAGAGAAGGATGAATATTGACTGAGCATAACGAGTCAGTGCTGACACAAATAAAACATGGGCAGAACTATTTATAATGAGCAGGCAGGGATAGCAGTAGTAGACCAAGACAGTTCACATGGCCGTCATCCCATAGCACAATGAAACAGAGTCGTGTTGCCCTTATTCCATTTAATGTAAAACTTGGGGAGAAAATAAGATGACTTTTTGATATTTTTCCTAAATTACTACTATAACTCAAGATAGACACAACAATGCCATAAACTGAAGCTCAGCAAAACAGAAAAAAAATAAAAATAAGACATAGGATAAGCTCAGGCAAATTGGTTAGGAACAAAGAATTAGGGTGGTCTGATGCAAACCCACAACACATCTTAATCTTCCAGGAGAAGGTAAAGGAGGGATTGGGCAGGCCACAGACACATCAGCATTTATAGTTATTTCAGGTGTTCAAACAGAGGAAGAAGAAACCTCATTGATGCAGGCTGCCTTGGAATATCCAGAGCAAAAGCGGGGAGAGCTTACTTACACAACTGTGATCTAAATTAAAGGACAGGCTAGGCTTTGTTCCCATTGCATCAGTATAGACCTGAAGTAAGTACATCAGCTTTAACTGAGCTATTCTGAGATCTGCAGTGGGTCAGATATGGTAACAAGTAACCCCCCAGTCACAGTCACAATTAAATATACTAGAGGCGAGAAACCCAAAGGAAACAAAGTGCATGCATCTGGAAAAACATCTGATACACGGCTTCCCCAGCACAGATGTACACTTCAATACTATTCACCCACCTTAAGATGGCTAAGGTTGGAGCCAGCAGGGAGCAGACCATGCTTTGAGAGAAGAAAGGAGGGCAACCAAAGAACGGTGCACAAAGCAGTGCACACGCCTGGAAAAATAAGGCAAGGTGCCACCCTGCTACTCACTTCCACTGCATGTCACTAAGGGGCAGGTTTGCAAAGGTGTTTAGGTGCCTAATGATAAAGAAATTTGATAAAATTGTGATTGATTTTTTTTTAAGCTGGGTTTACTAAATAAAAAAAAAGAAAACTGAAGTTTACTATGAATTGGCTTGTTAAGTAATTTGAAATAAAACTTCATGCCATAACTTGAGTAGCGTTCCTTAATCCTAAACCAGGCATTTCTGGTAAATACAAAGTGTTGTTCTGCCTTTACATGTGGAACAGCACTAAAATCAGTATTAATCATCTCACTGCAATTTGTGAGGCAATGTCAGAAAACAATATATTAAGGAGAACAGGAGAGATTAGGGCTGACCTGCTTTCTGGCCTAATTAATGGAGTCGCAAATGCAAGTGTTTTGCAGATGCATAGGGAGCCGCAAAGATTAATGGCTTGCAATAAATAAAGAGAGAAGCGAAGGGCTGCAGTGCAGGACAGGCCTACCGAAAATGAACAGCCATCACCTGCAGCTCTCAGCATGGGGACAGGGAGAAGAAAGACGTGCAATTCAGTGCACCTCCTTTAGTGGAGTATCAGAAATTAGTTTGTGTGCCACCATGTTTATTCACCAGGGCCAAAGTGCCACCCCAAAACCCACAGCTCAGACTGTTCCTTCTCAGAAAGGATGTTCTCCTTACGGAGCATCTTCAGCAGCAGACTCAGGCCCCCACAGCCTCAGTCCCTTCAGATCCAGCACCACTTACCCTGAGTGCCACGAGGCTTTTCCGATGCCTCCTCTTGCTCAGCAAACCCTTCCTGCTGCTCCCCCTGCAGCCACATCCCACCAGGGCTGCCCACCACTTTCTATCCTTGCTCAGCACACGCTATGCTACGAGCGCCCAGGCAGCACCCACAGCGTGGGAACAGGTGGGGAAGGGAAAAGGAACCAGCTGGAGATTTTTATACCCAGCTCCAGCGAGGGCTGTGCCAGCCCCAGCCCAGCTCTCAGCTGCAGCTGGGTCAGATGCTGCTCGCAGCTGTGCGCTGAGGCCACGCAGCACCTTTTGGAAGCACATTTACATTTTATTTCATGGGGGAGCAGGGCAAAGACTTTAAATCTTGAGTATTTCCCCAGGGTGTCTTGGCCAAGCAGCAGGCATAATTCTCCTCTTGGCAAAGCAACTCTGTGTCTTTCTTTCCCCCCCCCAAGTTTTGCTGCTTTATGTTGCCAGCGGAGCGCCTGGTGCATTAAGGCAAGATTTACTTGGTGGGTTCTGTGCGTGCTGTAATTCTGCGGCAGTTGCAGGAATGCTGTAAACACTACTGTATTTTATTATATCAGGATTTGTGTAAATGGCAGTTGTAAACCCCATAATGGGAGCTTTATGGGCCAGATTCAATAAAACCTCCATCTGCAAGATAATTTTATTGAATCTAGCCTCTCTGAAATTGAAAAGTTTATGGAGAATGGGAAAGCGTTTCCCTATGTTCCTATTTACTCTTTGCCTATAAATCCACGCTCAGCCCTTGTCCCATCTGCACCGTGCATGCATATCGCTTTTCCCCTTCACATCAGATCAGTCTCCCAGTGCGTGCTTACCTCTGGTTATTTGTTATGTGCCCTCTGCCCTGAGGGCCAGCACCGTGCCTGCCTTCCCCGAGGAGCAGCTGGGAGAAGCACCGTGCCCCTGGGGCATCACATCCCTGCCCGTGCATGTTGCCCACCTCTGGCCCAGCCCCGGCTGGAAGCCCCTCCGTGAGATTTTGGACACATTTCTAACAAGGCAGCACGTCTCTGAAGATGGCAGTGCCTTTCTGAATGGCACATAGATGTAGGTATTAATACATAATTAATCCCCTGCTTTTCAAATGATGATATTCTCCCCATGACCTTGCAGCCTTGGCCGGTGCTGTTGGCATATTTTTGTAGGGAAGCCAGGTAAATCTCACAGCCTAGCTTAACAGAAATTTATTACGGTACTGTGCAGTCATAATGTCTTTCCTGTTGAATCAGATTAGCACGTTTTAAAGATCAGCTGGACACTTAGCACACTGAGAAAAAAACAGCAGTATAATTCCCAGCAGAGCACGTGCAGCTCACACCCGTCCAGGGCAGGCAAAGACGGGAAGAGCAGCCCATCGGCTGGAAGCCCTCTCTTCGATTCCAGCCTCAGTGCAGTGCCGGCAGCTTCTCTATTTCTGTGGTCAGGAGCTGCTGGCCACCCCACGACGGGTTCCCCCTGCAGCCACCCGACCAGAAGCACCTATTTGCACGCACGCATCCAGGCTTTCATTTCAGCAGCCCCTGGAGCGAGGCTTCGGCCCCGCTCCCCTTGGTGCCTGGCGCTGGCACCCCCAGGAGCTGGTCCCAGCTGTGCTGGGGCAGGTGGCAGTGCCGCAGCACGGGACCCCAGGCACCGCTCCTCCTGCCCCAGGACTGACAAACAGGACGGTTTCCTATCGCTTCTCAGTGCTTGGCTTTCAGACAAGTCCCCTCAACAGGTTTGCCATGAGGACCAGAAGAAAGCAGAGCAGCTCCCGACGAGGCGAGCTAAAAGGCTTATGTAGAGCACGCTGCACTAAAACATCCTGTCGGGAGGATAACGCTGTCATTTAAAATTGATGAAACTTTTATATAAGCCACTTGCCTTGCCTGGGATCACACCAGCCCCGTGCAGCAGCCCTTGGCAGCTCGCTGGCAGATTTTGCGGGGCTGGCTGGGGATGCACCCCACGATGAGGGCTGGTCCTCAACGCTTCCGCTGGGCCGGGAGGGCAAAAGGAGACTGAAGCTGCCGGAAACCCACCAGGAGAGCTCCTGGCCCTGGGTCCTGCCTCGGTGCTGGGAAACCGAGGGGGAATTCTGACACTTGTGAAGAGCAGCAAGCAATTCTTGAAACGCCTCCTCTTTTATTAGTCACTTTACACATCGAAAGCATTTCACAAAGACATGTATTTCTGGCAGGGCTTTTGGAGGTAAGACTTCCCCATAATATACACACTGAGAAGTGTTTGCCAGAGCTCCGTGGCTTTGTGCCTCCTCTGCTCGCTGGGGCCAGGGGGAGGGAGCACCCCCGTGCCCTGCAGCCAGCATCGCCCCGCGCGCTGCCTCCCTTCACTTGGATTATTTATTTATGGAGCACAACCGGCAACTGAACATCATTATTAAGACTGCAAAGGGGAGATTCAAAGGCACTGAATGACTCTACGGGAAAACATTTACTGCAGAGCTGATGGCCCAAAATATGTCACCAGTGAAAGATTGGGGAGCGCTCTCTCCTCCAGTTGCCTGCCTGCTTCTTTTTTAAAATCTGGCATTTTTCCTGCGTGGATCCGAGCTGCAGACTTCCTGGAATCACTTCTCCTACGTACAAGCCTTCGTGCACTGGAGATTATCAGATTATTGACTTTGGGATTCCTAATTATATCAGTTTGACTGGTTGATGAATTGGAGGTGGATAGCACTGCAGCCAACGCAGCGCTGGGGGGGAGGCGATGACTAGCAGGGCTCATTTTCCTCCAACGACTATCCAGGGAGCGAGCTGAAATATATTCTCCTCCTGCTGAAAAATAAAGCCTAGAGCAATTGTCCACTAATTGCCAGGATTTAGTGTGCCCTCTTAGAAATAACCAGCAGCACTGCAAAAAGCAAGCCTGTGCCTGCCCAGACCTGGCTTGCTTGGACCAGGAGCCTGGGGATTAGGGAATATTTGAGGGTGTGGGGCTGGAGGAACCCCACGTTGGGAATGTTGTGTGCCCCATCATTGCCTCACTTTTAGCATGTTGGTGAAAGACCGCTCAAGCAGCTATCCCACATCCTCCAGGATGTGGTGGCAGCTGGGACAGGACTTCTGGGGTCACCACTGCGGCTGGGCACGCACAGCTTGTCCAGATCTCACACAAAGCACCTCATAGCTCTCACTTGGGTACCAGGCTTCATTTCTAGTGCATTCTGAAAGGGGAATGGAAATGCAGCTACAATTGTGTCGGAGGAAAATACTTGCATCGACAAGTTTGCCTGGCTTTGCACTGAGCTAAGCAAATCAGGCTTTTCTCACACAGTGTGGCGAGGACAGCCATTGCCTAAAAACACCCCGTCCTCCATCCCTGAGGCTAGCAGGACCCTCACAGCGGGCTCCAAAATGTCCCCACGTGGCCAGGCTTTTCCCTGGGCCGTTTGGGGCAGCAAATCCCTGGGCTGGATTTGGTGGCACCTGCGGAGACCGTCCTCAGTGCCGCTGGGCAGGAGCCCTGCAGCGGGCAGGGGCCCTGCAGCACCCTCTGTTTCAAGCACAGCATTTCACTTAATGCCTTGTGTTTTTAAAATTAAAAAAAAATACTTAATTTGATTCTTAATGGAAAGATTTATGGAAATGAAATCGGGGTATTTTTAGTGAGTGAGGACCATGTTATAATAATTCAGTTCTACAATACTTTAATCCCAAGGAGACAATTTTCTCTCTTTTTCTTTGAAGAAAATCTTTATCTATTTTACTCATCTTTCATTGATTATTCTAAAAATCCCATTTAGGCCCGCCACATAATGGTATGGTAGTCTTTTCTCATTATATTTTAATGGAATAAAACCCAACTGTATATGAGAGGATTAGATAGCCATTCGTTGAGGTAAAGAACATTGTTCCTCCAGATGGCCAGACAGAATCTGTGTAATGCCTTTCCTATTTATTAAGTTCAAAATGTAATGCAAGCTGATGAGATGTTTCATCCAGTGTTTAATGGGTCAGCCATAAAGTTGAAAGCTAATGCTAAGGTTGGCAGCTCGCACGGAAGAGTTAACTGGCAGAAAATAAAGACATATTTCGACATCTTCTTGGACTTGGTGAAATGAAAAGTTGTCAGGGAACAAAGCCACTTGCACAAGCAGGGCAGAGACGTTAAGCTCTTCCAGCCCCTCCAACCACTTGCCAAAGGCTTGACATAATTGAAGACATCTACAAGGACCTGCTTCATTATTACTATTACTATTATTAGTAGCCTTATTGTATAAATTGCCTTTTGCACATGGGCAGTGACAGGTCAGCAAGGAAACCACAGAACTAAATGCGCCGATACTCACCGCCGACAGATTTACGAGTACCTGAGTAACTAGTGGGTGTGCACCTGCTTCACTGGGGATGTATCACACACAGTTGTAGCTCTCCCCAGCCAACGCCTGCGGTTCTTTCCCCCCCGGCAGCCTGGAAGTTACAGCTCTTCCTCTGCTGCCTTCCTAACTCCACATCCCTACCCTCTTCTTTTAAGGAGGTGGGAGCAAAAGCGAGACAGATTTGTTTAATTTGTGCATGCGATCCCTGAATAACTCATGTTGTGACATATGCCACTTCAGCGGAGACGTGCACTCCTTTTTGGGCCTGAAGACTTTTCCAGCCTGCTGGCACAAGAAGGCAGTTGTGATGCTCTCGGCGGGGATGTTCACTGCCACGGTGCCCCAGCGCCAGGAGTGGCCACCCCCAGGCTGCTCCAGTTCACGTGTGAATGCAACTCTGTCCCTGCTCCCTGGTGAAAACACGGGATTTTTTTGCGGGCTTTACAGTCTGATTATGTGGGATTTGCTGTGTAATGAGTGTAAACATTTAATTATAAAAATAAAAAGGTTGGACGGTTGCTCGTTTCCTTGCTTGCCTGGTGGGTTTAA
The DNA here is from genome assembly GCF_964034855.1 of Anser brachyrhynchus. NCBI lineage: Eukaryota > Metazoa > Chordata > Aves > Anseriformes > Anatidae > Anser > Anser brachyrhynchus. Next base: position 7,549,720 of record NC_137705.1, read on the forward strand.
AAACATCTGGGTTTAAAACAGCCCACCATATAACATAACTGCATACGGAGCGTGATCCAAACCATTACTAAGGCGGATTTACTCTCTCCAATAAACACAGGGATTTACCTTAGGGCTGAGCGGTGTCCACACATGAAGCACTCTGAGAAAGTGCCCCAGAACCTAATGCCACTGACACCCCTGACGGGGGTCCCTTAGGGGCTCAGAAAAGCCATGGTGGTCCCATACCTCCTGCAGCATCGGATGGCAGTGGGATACACATGCAGCTTGTAAAAAAAAGTGTCGTACATGGTAGCTGCACCGTCTGCCCTGGGACACCGTCTGCTGTAATTGCTTCGTTAGCCAATTTGCGTCTTTGTTCTTTCCACCCGCCCCAGCGCTGCCTGGCAGACCTGAGTGCCGGAGGAGCATCTTCCTGCTCTGATTACAGCCTGCCACATGCGGCACCGAGAGGTGGGAGCTCTCCTTTGACCAGAAAATGCGCTGACGGCTGGGTGCCCGCAGCGCAGCGCAGCGTGGGGGCTGCAGCGAAACCCTCCCCGGGTCAGGAGCAACTCCACATGATTACCACAGGAAAGGCGCCTGTCCTTCAATCACGCTGTATTATATATGACCTAATGATTGCCCATTGACTAGCAGGGATTATACGTTGGCTGAGATGTTTCTGGGTGAATGAAAGGGCATTAACCTCATTATTATCACGGCCGTGCTCATCAGAGGCCATTAGCAGCTTCCTCTCGGCTCCCGGCGCTGCTGCGAAGCCACTTGGTGTCATCTGCTCCCTCTCCACCCGCCGCCCCGCCAGCACGCATGCCTGCGCTCGGCTCTGTCTCATTTCTCAAGCAGACTTAAGGAAATGGGTGAGGATTATTTCGTTTGGGAAGGCATCCAGAGAACCCTTGGGACGAATAATCCAGCGCAACAGCTTTGTCCCATGAGGATCTGAGAGTGCTTTCAAACTGCTAAGCAATGAGGCCTCGCGTCCTCCTCACATCCCCAGCAATGCTCCCTGAAATGATGGCTGGACGTTTTTTTTCAGTCTTCCAGCCTCACAACACCCTTACGAGCAGGACCACGGGGAACAAGGCTCTCCTTTAGGAAGTCACGGCTGCGTTTCCAGGCAATACGTGTGCGCAGCCAGTCCTGGCCACCAAGACCCACGGTGGGTGTCCTGACCATCACAGAGGTGCCCTTCTTGCTCCAGCCCAACCTCCCCATGGCATCCTTTGCGACACAGGAAGGCTCGAGCTGTGCCCAGGCTCCTGTGCAGGACCAATCCCCTCGTCTCAGAGCAATTTTGGATGGAAAATTCCATCAGCGCCAGCTCCGACCTCAGCACCCGCCTCTATGCAAAGGGCTGGAAGAAGAATTTGCTCCTGGCTAGCTATCAGCACACATGGTAAAAATAATTTCTTTTCTAATAATTAAAACGATGGGCTATAAATGAATGCTTGCCTTGTTGAGCTCTGGGAATTCACAGGGAACATTTTGAGCAAGAACCGTTTTCAACATTAAAAGCTCCCTTCCCTCTTCTTTTCCTCCACTCCTCTTACACTGTCCCCAGAGATGGCATTGCTCTCCTTCCTGACACTAGATCATAAAGAGCAACACCAAAACATTAATGTTTTTAGGGAACAGTAATAACAGTGTCCTTAAATTGAAAAAAAAAAATAATAAATATTCCATATCTCACTAGCTCTTGACACACTTCATCTGGCCAGCTTAAGCTGTCCCTGTTTCCTCTCCATCCCCACCCAGACCATATTCCTCCACACCTCTTCCTTGTCTCTTTTTCTTTCCATGCCTTCTCACTGGTGTTCCCTGAAATCTGCAGCTATACCTGTTTCTAAACACACACAAAAAAAAAGATAGAAAAACTTGGCAACCCCCTTGCCTGAATGCTCCCCATTTCCTTCATGTTTCAAAATACTTGCGATTCGGAAATAATCAGGCATGCTTTTCTTTCTCTCAACTGCCAGCAGCTGCTGTGTATCTTCTGTGCCACTTCCCAATGTACTTCAAATCCTATCAGAACCCAGAAAAAAGCAGGCACTTGTTCAAAACCCAAATGCATCAATATGGTTTTGGCTGTTGCAATCTTTATACCTGCACTGCTGGCGATGATTATCCAGCTTTTGCATCTGCAGATTCAGGTCTGTGGAATAAAACCAGGGCCAATAAAATAAGGAAGCAAAGAAAACACAAACAGAAAATGAAAAAAGCAATTGAACATGCTATAAATTCAGGATCAGGTAAAAGCTAATTATGGTCATGTTCGCTAGGAAGAAGAGGGCACAGTGAGGGAGATAGACTTATTAATTATTTGTGTTATGGTAGCACTTAGAAGCCCCAGTCCTTTATCTGGGACTAGCTGTGCTATACATGGCAAACACTCAAATATCTCCGGGTAATTGCACACATTTTTAAGAAAAATGTGCAAATGCTCTGTTCTTTCACCTTCAGCAGCCTCTGCTTTGTTGTTGCTGCTGGAGGAGTCTAAGTTCACCCCTGGCCTCGTGCCGAGCAGCTCGCTGGATGCTCTCATGGGTCCAAGAACAAATAATTCAGCACGGAGGCATCCTCCACCCATAGCCAAAGTGGGCAAACAGCAGCAAAACCCTCACTGCGGGCACGAGGCTTATCCATCAACAACCCCATCCCCCGGCCTGGGGGGCAGAGCGCTCACTGTTGCCAACAGGGATGTTTCATCCTCATTGACTCTGTGCAAGTTTGATTGCTTTTCTAATTAAGATACATTTTATGGTAATCTACCAGGCCCCTTAGACTAAATCACTCAGTTAATCTGTTGTTAGTGCCCATATGTTTACAGCTTTCGAGCCTGCTGCAGCATATTTGCTTTGCCAGGGTGCTGGGGAAGTTTGGTGAGAGATGAGCTGCGGCATGGTCCTTCAGGTGGTGGGACAGCTTCCACCCAGACGGCCAAGGCAAGGCAAGGCAAGGCAAGGCAAGGCAAGGCAAGGCAAGGCAAGGCAAGGAAAGGGATACACTGCAGAGACAGAACCCCATGCTGATCACCTGTCTCTTCCCCTGTATGCACAGAAGGGGTCAGCACATTTTTCTCATTTTCCTTTTTTCCCTCCAAAATCATAGTTGGACATGACAGCAGAGGAAGGCTGAAGACTTTCACAGTATTGCCACGTCTCTGACCCCAGACACCGAAGCAAAGAGGATTTTCATCACAGGCTCAAGGGCTCTGAGCATCCTCTTGGGCAAAGGACCGTCACCACTTTGCAAACCAAGGGTTTGGTTTGACTAGCAAGAGTCAGCCCCCTCCCCACCTGCACCAGACACCGAATGAAGCAACAACTGAGCGAGTGCTGTACCATGCTGCCCCTGCAGGACCCCAGCCTCCCCCCCAGCCCCCAGCCCACCACAAGACCATGCTGCATCAATGAGGGGCACCATGCTGCTCTCTGAAAGGACTCGTGTTCAGCTTGCTGAAGGAAAGAGAGCCCAGAGACAAAATCAAGAAAGACCAACCTCCGGGTCAAGTTGCCATCTGCCATCCTACATACAGGGAAATATTTTCTGAAAAAAACGGTCATATAATTGTACAAGAACCCTTAATCAAGAATGACACGACGAATAAAACACCACCTGCCATCACCAGCAGTGACAGGCAGCTGCTATCCAATACCAACAAAAATACCTTCCCCCCCGTGGAGCACCTATTGATCTGAACGGGATTAACAGAGGTGAGGAAAGTATTCATTAAGTCTTCCAAGGACTTGGCTAAAAAAAGAATATCTGGCATTCAGGAGGAGATATTTAAGAAATCAATCTTTTAAGAGCTTAAGGAATTTCTCTAGGAACTGACTGAGCTGCTAGGTGCCACACAGCCAACGAGACGCGTCTCAGAGGAGAAGCAGCTCCCCAAAATACCTCCCCAAAAATAACATTTTAGCTCCCCTAAAATAACATTTCTACCTCCTTCCAAACCCTAATACACCTGCCAGAAAGAGACAGCAGCTCCTCCACCCTACTGGCACAGCTCTCGTGGTTTCAGCCCTGGAGGTGTGTGAAGCTCTTTGGGCATGGTCAAGAAGAGGTGGCAGAGGATGCTCCGAGGGGGGCTCAGGTGGGGAGAAGCCACCCCCAGACCTGCCACCACCAGGGAGCAAGAGGTGGAGGAGGACCACACCTTGCAGTGCCAGGATGGGCGAAAGGCGACAGACTGAAAACCGTGAGCACGGAAGATTTTTGTATGTACAACATAGGGAGTAGGGCAAGCTCTGCTGTCCCCCCGAGTTTGTCTTGGCCGTATCCTGTAGAGGGAGCATGTGGGGGCTGGAGGGATCATTTCTGCTCAGCCACAACGTCCTCTGCCAAGGAAAAGCCTTGCAGCGATGGACGTAACCAGACGGCTCACAAAGGGCCTTCCACTCCTTCGGCTGCTGGCGAGGGTGAGCCCTGCCCTGCCTGCAGTCACGCCAACCAGCCCTGGCCACTTTTCCTGCTTCAAATCTATAAAGACAAGCCGAACCATCTTCTTAATTAACCACAGCATGCCCAGCTTTCAGGGAAGTCTGGCACCCCTGCTATGATGAGTTACGCGGCACAGAAACCCCAGCCCTTTCGTTCTGCAGGACTGGAGGCAGGAACCACGCTCCTCGGCTCATGTCAGCCAGCCCCTTCCCCTCCAGGGGCACCCAAGCGTGCTCCTCGGCCACCTTCCTGCTCACCTGGAGGTTCCTGCCCTGAGCCACACGCCTCAGGCTCGGCAAAGCTGGAAATGCTTAAAGCAATCCTCAGGCAGGCAGGATTATGCTTAGAAAGTGTGTGAGATACGTGCTGCTCACTCATGCCCTCCGCACCTGAGAGATTAAACGACTGGGACAAAAAGATTAGATTGGGAAAGCGACAATTATGGTTACGCGCCTTGGCCCCCAACACTGTGCCGAGCACACACGCTCATGGGAAGCTATGCAGTATAAATACACTCGGTGCTTACGAAACAGCAATCGTAAAAATGGAAAACAAAAAAAAAACTGAACCGGGCGCACGTTCGTCCTGTTTTGGGGTGGGAAGCGGAGCCCCAAGGACAGGCTCCCTGCTCCAGCAGCCACCGCGCAGCCCCCAGCAGGGCTCGGGAGCTGGCTGCAGAGGGGGCACAGCCCCCAGTGCTGCCTGCAGCTGCTGTGCACACAGGTGGGAAGGCAAGCGCAACTCCTCCGTCTGGAGAAAAAAAAAAAACAACATTGGAACAATTAAGCTTGCCCAAAAGCAGCTTAAAATGACTAAGCAGTTATTGCCAATTTGAAATTTTGCTCTGGAAGAGTTCAGCCTGCGCTGCCAGACACGTCCTTACCTTCTCTTATGGGTTTAATAAAGCCAGTTACTCTCTTACTGGAGCACACTTCAAGCATCTATTAGCATGCCCTGGTATCAGGAGAGTAGGTGGATTATTCCGGGTATGGTGTGTGAATTTTCCGAGCAGGTGAATACTCGAGCCTGTTCTCACAGCAGCTCCAGCTCGTGGAGTTTTTAAAGACTTGTGAAGCACCGACGTGATCGACTCCCAGGGATATGATTCAAGTACGAAAGAATCAAAGTGCCGATAAATTAATGAATATAAAGCAGCGAATTCAAATGTTTATCATGCAGTCTGGAGGTGTTACAGCTATACATCTTGTTTTCCTCAGCCTGACTGTTACAATCACTGTCTGGCATTGCCCGGAAAGCACACGGTGAGCTATGGTGGGGAGAGAGAAATAACTGCGCCTCGCTGTTATTTACAGGTAACAAAGAGGTCTCCAAGTTAGCCGAGAGCGCGGAGGAATGAGGCTGCTGAGCTGTACAAAGCAGAGGCAGGGAGCAGAAAGTCAGAGCAACAGTCTATTGACCTACATTAACGATATTACACTCTGAAAAGAACGCTATGCTCTTAATTATTTTAAAGATTTTCTTTATTTCGGTAATACGTTTCGGTGAGGAGCACGTTGCTGCCCACCTGCCGTACTTCAGACTGATCTCTCCAAGGTAATGTGCAGTCAGATATTCATGCTTCAGGTTGATCGATACGAAATAGCTCTTAACTGATTTTTTTGTATCAAATATTGCTGCATTATTTTCGAGGAGCCTTTGGTTAAAAGTGCCAGAAGAAACATGACAAGCGTTACGTTTGACATTCCTTTAATCCTCACTCTCCACATTTCTGCTGTAAAATGAAGTGCAAAACAAGTTTTCAAAGCAGGCACCCCCCCCTCTGCAATGCAAAATACAAACCAAAAATATTTCAATGTATCTAAAAACCATGGAACAGTTGGGCTCAGCATGAGAGTACAAAGAAACCAAAGCTAAAACCAATTCGGTGGGCTTTGCAATTCCTTTAAAAACCCACTTCTCCCCCAAAACAGCACAGTTACACAAATAAATAGATATGCATATAACTTACCGGAGCAAATATCACCATACACATTTACAAAAGGATTTATAATCCAACTTGCGTCTCCTGAAATAAAGCAAGGTTTGTCTCATACTAAAAATAAAGGCTCCCAAAAGCTTCTCGCAGTGGAGAGGGAGAGAGAGAGGGAGGGAGGGAGGGAGCGAGCACCAGCTCCTTGCCTCTCTTTTTATGAAGCAAATAAGGAGAGCAAGAAAATCAATGCTGAGAGAAAGTGAGCTGATATACCAATCAGGCAGCAGCCTCAGCCTTATTTGCGGAGGGATAGCAAAATGGTCATATTATTAGACAATGACTACACGCAGCCTAAGTGGAGAAATCTAATACTTTCCCCGTGGCGAGAGGCTGATTGCTTTGTTGTGGTGCAGGTACCACCACGGCGTGCTGAGATGCAGCCCAGTCCTCCCCACGGAGCATGCAGAACAGCTTTGTTCTGCGTGCACGCCCTGGGGAAAGGAGCACCTCGCCACTGCTGGGCTGAAGTTGGGCTCAGCTTAACGAGCCTCCGAAGCTGACGCTTGCAGGTTGCCCCCGGAGCAGCGCGTCTTCGCGGCTGGCTTTTGGGGGCTCTTTGCTGTGTTTTTTTGCAGACCTCCCTGCCGTGCCTCTCAGACAGCTGCCTGCAGCTCCAGCAAGGAGCCCATCCAGAAAGGGGATCAGACCTTTCAGGTCACGTTTACCGTAACGTGCACTGAGCTTCTCCTGTGCCCTCACAGAACTGGACCTCCAGAGCATCTCCCTCAAACTCGTGCTTTTTCCACTTCTTTTGTGTCAGAGAAAACCTAGGGGGAACCCACGGGCTCCCTTCCACCAAACAGGAAAAGTTCTACGCTATTAATTTACCCAAACCAAACCTTCACCGTGCCCCTGGTGCCCCTGTTTGCTGGAAGGAGGAGGAGGAGGAGAGCGCAGCAGGAGCTTAGCTCACTGCCTCCGACACGCAGGCATCTGCTCGCCAGCGGCACTCATCTCTGGCAGCTGCACACCGGGTCTTTGGGATGCTGCCACACCTGCCTCCCCGGCACCGAGACACAAGGACCCCACAGCCCGTCCCTGCAGACTCCTCACCAGGTTTCAGACCTTGGCAAGAGACAGATCCACGGCTCCTTCTCTTTGCAAGGAGCCCGGCTCTCATCACAAGCCCATTGCCCCAGCGGTGTTTTGTGTAAGTGAGACCATGAATCACACTCCATGCTATTTTTTTTTCCCCCCAGCCCTGGATTTATCACTGTTTTGCCCTCTTTTCCAGACTCTGCAACAAACGCATGTGACTTAATAGATGAAACACAACGTGAACTTTCTCTTTTATTTGGAGACAGAAGTTACACGCTGGCGTACAGAAACACCTGCTGGCTCACAACAGTTCTCCGCAGAGCAAAATTTGAGCGCATGTACTTTTCCGTAGCAGTTTGGAATTCAGATTGTGCCAGGAGAGCTGGAATTCACAGGGAAAAACATAAAGATAAAAACCAAGGGGACTGAATGCACCTGGTAATTCAATTTGTCCATTTGGGGCTGGCACTCCCAGCACTGGATGCTCACAGCCCGGGCACAGAGGATGCTCACACAGCCCCCGACGAGCTCCGAACCTCTGGGCCTGTTTCCCACGAGTGGGAGCCGCACCGCCACGCTGCCAGATGTCCCTGCTGGCACCACGGCCCTGCCTCTCCAACAGGGGCGGCTCGCTGCCAGCCAGCGCTGCAAGGAGACATCACGGTGCCGAGCGAGTTCTCCGGGGAGAGATGCTGAGGCGCTGCTCCGCAGCTTGGTGCGTTCGAACGGAGGGGAAAAGCATCTGCCCGCTGCTGTGCGCGCTGCCTCCCCGAGTCGCAGCCACCCCGCTCAGACAACCACGGTCTTCTGCGTCGTGCTCAGGTCTACGGCTGGCACCGAAACTCGCTGCATCTCGCGCGGACCAGCCTCCTGCTGCACGGCGTGACCGTAAGCGAAACGCAAGCACCCCTCGTTCTCGTTTTCTGGTGGGATCATTTTATCTTCCCTCCCCACCCCACCTCTGGATTATCAACAGCTACACAACGCTGCTACTTAAAAACCTCACGGAAGTCTTCGGAAAAACCTTGAAAAGCGTCCAGTAAAATAGCTTTGCAGAGGTGCCCCCGGGAGCTGCCAGGCCTTGGCCCTCCAAAACACGTGCCCACCTGGGTACCTGCGCAGGACGCGAGGGTGCAGGTTTAGCCAGAGCACGATGGGTGGCAGCAGGTGACAACCCATCTTGTCCCACAGCTCCTTCAAACAACGCTGCAACACAGACTCCGTGATGGAAGGAGACCCAAGCTTGATTTTTTGTTTTTAATCCCAAACTGTGACACGCCATGAACGGATCGGGTCTAACACTGCTGACAGCAGATGCATTGGTGCTTGCTGATAAGGCAAAACTCTCATCGGGATGCAGCAGGCCCTGCAGCACTGGTGCTTGCTTTGGCTTTATTAGATTCCTTTGGAAAACTTCATTTGAAATATTGGATGGGACACTTTACATCGCCAAGCATAAAACCAGGCTCTGCCAGTGTCAGCACTGCTAGGACACGTCCCTCTCCGTGCTGTATCAGAGCTTTCCACTTTTGATTAAGCTGGGAGTTTCAGAGCAGACTAAAATGCTTCGTGGGATTTGAGCTCCAAACTCCTTTAGATACCACCGCAGAGCTGTACACATCCAGCAGATTTCTGCCAGCTTTGCTGCACCACTCCAGGGTCTAAAGAGCCTCAGCCCCTGCCTGCAGAGGGTTCCTGGCCGGAGCAGCTGGAAGGGATGCAGTGACACCAGTGACCGTGAGGGCTGCAGCCTGCTGAGAAAATCCTCCTCCCCTGGGACAGAAGCAGACTTGGGAGGCATCCTCAGGAGGACAGCATGAAGCAGGGCTGCTCTGCTCCCATCTGCACTTTGCCATCTCCCCTCACATCCCCCAGCCCAGCGCAAGGTGCCTAAAGCCCACATGCTATGATGGGAAGGGCAAGGAGGGAGCCCAAAAGTACAGGGTACACTTAGACCCTCCTATTGCTGTGCTGCTTTACTCTTGGTACATGAGCTCATACCACCCCAGCAGCCCTGTTTTACACGTCCCACCGCGCAGGACCTATGCTGAAAACCTTCCAGCTCATGGCACCACGGTCCTCAGCTCTGCCCGCGGCTGCATCATGCCTGCCTGGCCAGGCTAAAGCAGGAGCAGGCAGCTACATCAGTGCCCATGCCACATTTGCAGGACCTAATTAGCACTATCAGAGCCTCCATCCCGGCTGTGCTGTAATGAAAACATACCTGAAGCAGCCACTGCAGATAACCCACCAGCCCAGGGAATACTCACAAGGGCTGCCCTTTTGCCAACAGAGATTTTTCACATTTCCCTCTCAACCTCTATTTAAATTTGGGAAGACAGAAAATTAACAAAGTCTGAGATCTAACTGGAAGCCGTTTGTTTTTCCCAAGGAAATGGAACGTTTCCTAATGAACCTCCCCTCCCCCTGCGCCGCCCGGCTCTGGATGCAAATATTGCTGCGAGTTTATCAATCTGCGCCTTGTTTCACGCTGTTTGCAATGCTAATGAGTAAACCAATTTTGACATATTATGTAAGCCAGTTTCTGAAACAGAGATTCTTGGCAGGCCAAATGTAAACACAGACACCCTCTTGCATCCAATTTAAATGAGCATGTTGCTGAAAGCACTGAGGGCTTGATTCTGTTGACTTATTCCTGATTTACTCCAGTGCAAAAAAAAAAAGTGGAAAAACAAAAAAAATACCCTTCAATTCAATTACTAGTGCAGCAACAATTTGCAAAATGGATCTAATTTTGTAACACGGAAATATGCTGGAATAAGCTAATGCAGGGTGGTGACTGGGGCACCGTGTGAGCATCAGCACAACACACGGCCGGGAGCACACATGCCATTCCAGATGGAGCTAATGGAGGAGATGACAGCTCTCCCCTCCCTACCTCACCAACCAAATCCAGGTCCAGGTAGGGGACAACCCAGAGCGTGACTCCTTTCAGCCTCCTGGCTCTTCCACCATGGCTTTGCAAGAGGACCCTGCACACCTTGGCAGCTCCATGAACCACTCGTCACCTTGTCCACCCAGCCTACTGTGAGGTCCCCAAACTGGCACCTGGCCCCAGCACCGGGACAGCTGGACACCCTGATGGATGGATCGTATCCAACCTCTGCAGGCTGTCCGAGCAGCAGAATGACGTGCTGGAAGGCACACAGGTTGGATGGCAGGCGGCAGTGCCCGGCAGCGCTCTGCCCAGTGACAGAGGAATGAGCTGATGCAGATTTAGGAGTAGCAGAAAGAAGATGGGATGCATTTTAAAGGCACCTTAAAAACAGCTCTGCTAGAGAGCTGGACAGGATTCATTAAAGTGAAGATGGGCTGGAATCAAATCTCTAATTTGCACTTTTCACAATACCATCTGGAACATTTGCATCTGCCAAGAGCACAGCGTATTTCTGCGGAGAAGCAGAAGCAAATGGGGTTGCAACATACCTGGAGGTGGCCTTTACCCCTCTAATGGATCTGGGCATCTCCAGAGTGTTTTAAAGCTAAAACACAAGTGTGAAGCTGAACTGTGCTGCTCCCGCCACAGCAGAGGAAAAGAAATGAGATGCTCTGCTGTGAGGTTGGGTGTGCTGCTGCAGAAAATATTTATTACACGTGTCAGAGATCCTGCCAGACATCACAGCTACAAAGCCCAACCCCACGTTCAATCCCATGTCACTTCACGACATCAGGACCAGGATGCCATTAATCATACCCGGCTCTTTTGCATCATAAAACAAACGAAAGCGTGAGGAAGAATACTTTTAGCCTCCAAGCAAATATCCCATCCTGAGCTTTCAACGATGACAGCAAACCTGAGAGCTTTTTCCTTCATGCTGCGTAGCACTTTCAAGCTAGGATCATAAGCAGCCGAAATGTCACACATTTGCTGGCTCATCAAGTTCCACCCTGCAATTTTGGAAGTACACAGTTGCTAAAGTAATTCAAGGTTTTAGCATCAAGTTTTTTCTCATGCCATGACTGTACATGAAAAAGAAGAGGACAGTGCTCGAAAACAGGGCAGCTGACAGGTGAGCATCACTTGGGATGGAGACAGCAGGGAGGTGAGATGCCAGCACGCACCGCTGCAAAGATTGGGAAGAGAAGAAGCCCTGCACACCCTAGAGACCATGCAGGACCTTGTCCAAACTAGTCGGAGCCCAGCTCTTTGCCAGACATCTCCCACCCCTCTAAGCATGGACGCTTAGAAGTCTGGCTGCTACTCCTGGCAGCTCCCTTTGGAAAGCCCTCACTGCCCATCCAAACACCTCCTGCATTTCTGATGGGGTTACTGCCCACTCCCCCAGCCTTCTTTTTCATGTTGCTTTCCGTGTTTTCAGCATTAAGTACTGTTTCTGCACTTCTAAAATACCAAAGACTAGAAAAACACAGAACAAAAATAACCTGAAAGCCAAACGGGCATGGATTGGATGATGAAAACAGCATGGAACAGGAGTGAATCAGATTAATTTCTATTGTAATTTTTGTAGCTATTTAACAGGAAGAATGAGAAAAAAATCTAATTACTGTCAACTGTAAGTTTTCAGCTTCCCAGCCAGCAGAGTGCTGTTATTAAACTACTGCATAATTGCCTCTTTTACTCCGCTTCCCACAGAAGTTGTGTTATTTCACTCATAGTTAAACTCATAATATTGGCTTCATAACTAATCCTGTCAATTGAAATCCCCGGGCTGGTGCAAGGATAAAAATAGCCGAGTTGCTTCATTCCTCAGCTTTCCTTCAAAGCCCATCTCATAAGCACTGGGGCTGCAGTTCAGCAGGGCCACGTCCCTCTGACCCACAGCTACCTGCAGGAACATGTCCAGCCAGGCACAGGGACGGAGGTGACTGTCCCTCTGTGCTGGGCAGGACAGCTCCTGCCCATCTCTGTCTCCTCAGGACGAGAGCCGAGGTGAGATATTTAGCATTGCACAGCTGAACCCCACCTCTAAGCCCAAAGCTTTCTGCCCACCATGGGACTTCAGGCCAGCACTGAAGTTTAGGTGATGCTTGCAAAGGCTGCAGGTGCACAGAAAGCACGGGTTTTTGCCTTCCCCAGACACCGAGCACTAGATATTCATCTCACACACAAGACCGTGCCAGGGCACCCAACTCCATACTCAATCAAAGAAACTCATTGAGATGAACGATCACCAAAAAGAAAAAGATTTGTCTGCGCACTTACTCAGGAGACTGCCATAAAGCACTGGACCTTTACCCATCTGAATTTTGGAAGTTCAGGCCCTGCCCGAACCCCCATTTGCTCCTTGTGCGTTGGGCAGACCCTCCCTGCTAACCCCCAGCACCGTCCTCCCCTGCAGACGCAGTGTGTTTGCTGCAGGAGAGCCAGGCTCTCGCAGGACTTCACACGGCGACGCATCCTCCTGCCAGCAGGATGCTTCCCTTGCCCAGGACACACAGCAGGGCTATAACCTCCATCCAGCTCAGGTTTGGGCGAGGTATCAGGGCTGGAAAGGGTGAAGGAAGGTGGCTTTGGTCTCACACCCAGCCCTACTATCCCCAGCTCTGTCTCTGGAGACACCAGCCCTGTGCCAGGGATGCTCTCTGGTGGGCACGCACAGAAACTGCTGAGAGCAGGCAAGGAGCAGATGGGAAAGGATGCGACATCCAGCACAGGTGCCTGGCCAGCAGCTGCTTCCCCTGCAAGCCCAGGACTCCAGCTTCACCCTCAGACAGAGCTGCAGAGAATAGGAAACAATATTAAACCCCTCTCCTAGGGCTTCCACATGGAGCTAAAGCAGCTCTGCAGTTTCTGCATTTGCCTCCACCCCATTCAGCTGCTTCCTTGGCTGCAACTGATGCACAGCCCAGAGCACAAAACACTCCAGCTGCACCCCGGGCCTGCAGGGGAGCCACAGGAGATGGCTTCAGCTGAGTGCTTTCAATCCTGGCAGAGCCACCAAGCAGCAGTACCACCACCTTTGCTTTCCTGGTTGAGATGAGAGGATAGAAAATCATTTGTGCCATTGCACAGTCCCTCGGTGCTCTCACACAAACCAGGACCGCTCCCAGCAAGCCCAGCCTGGAGACCTGGATGCCCTCTGGGGCTGGGGCCAGCAGCCCCCAAGATTTAAAATAAACACAGCCTCATGCTGTGCTTGTTTTCTCATTCATGTTTGTGCAAGTGGACCTGCAGGCCGACGGAGCTCCTTGACTAGTAAGCCTCAGAGATGCAGAGAAGCTGTGCTATAAGCCAAGGTTAGCCCTGCTGGTGGTGTCACTAAACTGCCAGTGCCTGGCCTCGGGGTCAGGGAGCAGAGCCCACAGCCTCCACGCCTGCTGGCCGTAGAAAGGATGAAGAAAGAAAGGGCCCAGGTACCAGGACTGAAGGAAACCCACTAGCCTAAGAACTGTCCCTGCACAGTTCTCTAACGATGTCCAAGTACAGGAGGAGAGGAAAAGGCAAAGAAAATTGAAGCTGCCAGATACGTGGGCAGCAAAACCCCCAAGAGGAAGAAGCGCTGGTGATGGGACACCACGTGCAGACACCCAGAGCACCACAACACATAGGTGGTATAGGCCAGCCCGCCTCTACTAGAGGTGACAGCAAATGCTCCCTCTTTGGATGCTCAGCCAGGTCCTCGAGGAGACATGGCAAAGCAATTGCTCTTATAAACAAAGGCCTTGATATCCAGGTGTACGTCCCTGGGCAGCAATTCTTCAGTGTCTCAAACACTGCCAGGGGCTTCTGCTCTTCCTCCATCTCCCCAGACTCCAGTGCCTGTGGCATGTCCATTTAGTTTTGTCAGCTCTTCACCCCCAAAGAGAAGGGGGAATGAGAGTCCCAGACTGCCCTCTGCTCCTCATGACGTGAGGCAATGTGTTTTGGCGGCTTCCCATCAATCACCACAGGTCCTTCAGGAGGAACCTGGAAGAGGAGAGCACAGGCCGCGTTAACACTAGGTAAATCAAGATTTTAAAGAGTAACTTTCAAGTTTACAACCTGGTTTGAGCATGCAAGAAAGCATGCACAAGGTCTCACTATTCCCCACATTCAAGTACTCTAGGTGAAAGGGTAAAAATGCATTTCAACCAATGATTTGGCCAGGGGAAAAGGAAAAGTGCATTTCTGCCTCAATAGCATCTAATTAGCACTGGGATTTTAGATGCAAAAGCAAAACATAGGCCTTGCCACCAACTTCGCATTTTACAGTTCAATCAAAGAAGTCAGCTTTCCTTGATGGCTGTAATTAAGGGTTTGCATGGAACACAAGGCCTGTTGTGCTTGCAGCTGAGCGGGGAGCCTTTCCTTTGGCAAATCTTGCATGCCTGGGTGAGTCTGCAGGCCACATCTGACTAAAAAGAGTTTTCAGCCAGCTGTTATCAAAAGTCTTGTTCCCAGATGTGGGACATCCCACTGCTCCAGCTCCCTCAGATCTGGGATCCATCCCCCACCACATAACTACATCCATCACAGGAGCAGGACACAGCTACGTTGGGTCCTCACCATGCAGCAGACATGACCATGTGCCTGGGGGCAGGGACTGTCTGCACGTGCCCATCTCATGATGTACGACACTTGGACTTCGGTCCTGCAATGGATGTCCTCCTCGTCACACCCACAGCAGTAGGTAGTCCTGGGGGACAGGGACCACTGACGATTCCCCATGTGGAGAAAGAGGCTGGAGGGAAGTAGTGGGTTGGCCATTTGGTGAAAGATTCCACCTCTCTAAGCAATGCCCAAGCAGACGGCCACTTTCTTGGTCATGCACTGCCCTATCTCTTCAGCTCTAAGACACGTTGACCATGGAAGGTCATGAGGACATCTTGTGTAATCCCGACGCTCAGTGAAACCAGCCACGCCCATGACAGAAAATAGTATTATCCTTTTTTCCTCTGGCTATATCTTACCAGAATCAGCAGCAGCAGGGGTCTTCCGAACATCAGCTTCAGGAGGGTCGGGTGGTGAGGTACTGTATTTCCCCTGTGAACGAAGGGGAATGGTGCATTTTTTAAGTTCTGCGTTAGGCAGCCGCACAAGTCCTCTAGGTGGAACTTCCCTGTGGATCGCAGGAGACTGTCCTTGTCCAAGCATCAGAAGGTGTCTGTGCAAGTCAGCTCATTGTCCTTAGACTTTTGCACATTTTTGTGAATATGAAATTCAAGCATTTGTTATTATTTCTTGATGTGAGGAACCCCCCAGGAGCACTCCAGTTTGCCCAATCTCACGCAGTGCACGCAAGCTCTCACCTATGAGCTCTGTGCCAGTCTTTTCCAGTAAATGGATCTTAAGTGAGCTGCCCAGTATCAGGAACTCCTTCTGAATGAACTGTAGTATATATAAATCCATCACACCCCAGCTGTTTCAGGCTACCTCTGGTGGCTCTTTGTAGCTTTCTACCCCATCCACCAGCCTGGCAATTTACTAACTCTTATTCTCCAGGCACCTCACTTCTCTTGGTAGAAAAGCAATGCCTGCTGCTGCCATCTAGATGAGCTCCACCTCATTAGCTCTCTGTTTCATTCTGAAACTTGGCTGAAAACTTATTTGCTCTTTTTCTGCTCACACCTCTCCGTTTCCCTCTCTCTGCTATTATCTCTCTAATTATATTATTTCATCCTGTAATGAATGTAGCGCTTGTAGGAACGATGCTCTGCAAAATTACCTTCTATTTGCATTTACATCTGAGCTTTTATCTTTACACAGAATAGATAAAGAGGGATGAGGAGGGATCTGACAGTTACCAGGAAGCAGCTGTGGCTGAACTTTTCACCAGCTTTTGAATTACTAATGCCTTTTTTTTTTTTCTCTCTCCACTCTCTCCTTCTCCCCCACTTGCATTTGTCACCTTTGGCAGGAACCCTCTGCAGCAGCCTCTCCTTCTCCAGAGGCACTGACAGGTCCCTGCTCAACACAGCCACCTGGGCCACCACACCTGCCACCACAGTCAAATTTGGTTAAACAGGCTAACAAGCCTAAAATCCATGGGGAGGAGGAGGGAGCTGAAACAACGTGATCTTGTAGGCTTCATTTGCTTCAGAAATCAACTTGAAAAATACTGCCAATCAGGACTTATAGAAAACATAGGTTTCAGGGAAAAAATGCGAAAAAGATCACTGTATGCTGACTAGTAAAGCATCCAACCCCACATGTGGGCTATTTGTGAAACAGTCAAGTAGATCTGGTTTCAATGCCAACATGAGAGCTGCAAGCCCCCATTAAGCTCCGAAATTCAGTATCTTGAAACTCTGCATGAGATTCCCCCACACCATCACTACCCACCGAGGGGTAAAGTGCTTCCAAATTGGATTGTCCATCCCTCCCTAAACAAATTCCCAGCTCCACAAGACGATAATCTCATCTTGGGAGCTGAACCGTGAAGCATGTGAGACAAGGCTGTAAGCCGATGATCAAACTTTATGAAAATGCCCTAGCTCTTATCAGGACAAATCAAGCTAAGACGGATCAGAGAATTGAAATCCCATCATTTCATAAATCAAACCACTGCCTGAGCGCTCCCACTGGCTGTCCAGGAGCACTCATGTTTGAAGGACTAATTGCAAACCAGTATGCTTTTCTTTGCTCTTTTCCAGAAGATAAATTAACAGAGTTATCACGAAGATGCTGTTCTCCAGGCAGCAAGCCACCGCTAAGTCTGCCCAGGTGAGCCCCCTGCATCTCATTTACCTTACCCAGTGCAGTGGAGGATTGCAGACACCTGGTTTTCTCTCACTACTGTACTTGCCTGGTTTATTGCCAGTGAAGCAGAAGCAGCCAGCTCTTCCCGGCTATTAGCACAGGATGTGCTGTGCCCCTGATGCAAGGCACTGCGCTCTGCAGTCCTCGCCCCTCCAGACCAGTGACTTGTTCATGGGTGCTGGGGCTAACCAAGCCCTGGTGTTTGCAAAAGGTTGTATGTACTCTCAGAGGCAACACAGGTATTGTTTATTTATTATTTCTTAAAAGAAAACCTCCAGGCTCTTTGAAGCCACACCACCCAGTCCAACCATGCTGAAGCTGGCCAGCAAATTCAAAATTTATTTCTGCACCTTCCTGAGATTCAGGGAGCCAGCGTGCACACAAGCTGACTCACAGCTGAGTTATTTCAGCTGTTGCTTAAGACAGGACTTGCAGACAATAAAGCAAACATCCTGCTCAAACTAATTGCCCTCCCCAGAAGCCAGGCAGGTAGCAAGCTATCACTTCAAACCTCAGCTAGCACTCCCAGGCATCTCTAAGTGCTCATCTCCCCTTGAGGCAATTAACTCCTAACTCACTGACAGTTTCTGTCTCCAAGAAGCAGTTCCCAAATTACTGGCACAGGACTTTGCGCTTGGATCTCCAGCTCCTGTGCTCTTATTCCCTTTCATCTGCAAGGCTTTGCACGGGTTTGTGTCTGGGCGTGTGAACCAGTGAATTCATTATTTATGGGGCCGAAAGAGCCAAGCTGCTCAAATGGCTGCTCATCATTTAGCTCTTCTGCATGTCTCTCAAAGGCATAATAAACATTATGGGAGAGCAAATATCAGGCTCCGCAGGGTTGCTTGAGTGAAAATAGAGATGTGACCTCGCGGGTGCCGCGCAGAGGGTGTGCCACGTGCCACGCTGTGTGCCAGACCCCATGCCAGCACCTGGCGCTGCCGGGTCCCAGCCCTCCCACAGCACCCTCCCTGTGCAGCCCCAGGGGTCTGCGTGCTCCAAGGGATGCTCTGGGTCAGGCACCTTCCCAGCATCACCGACGTGCTCGGTTTTAACAGCTTTGCCAAGCAGCACTAGAGGGCAGAGCTGTTTACCCTCAGCATATCTGACACAAGGTTAAAAAAAAAATACATATAATATATATATATCTTCAGCAGCATCTGATTTCTAAAAGACTCCCCAATATGCAAGTCTGTTAATATGCAAAAGCCACACAGCACATTTCCACCTAGAAATCACAAACACAGGCATTAACAAGCCAACATTGAGCCCAGCTTTCCTTGCTCCAACTGCCTTCCCGAAGCCTGGAAGACCCCACATGCGGGGCTGCCTCTTGCTGGCAGCACTGCCAGCCAGGGCTTCTTGCAATCGAAGACACGTGGTATCTCCAAATAACCTCCATGACTGACAGATAGCAAAGCCTGTGTTCTTCCCATCACTGATTTTAAAAAAGGACCTTGCAAATCAGCAAGCTTTGATCAGAGCCCTGAGATCACACACCACACCGACACTCCCCTGGCCAGGCTTGCTGCTAAGCCTCTCAACAGCTGAGAAATGCTTCTGAACAGACACAGTGTTCCAGGCTTTATTTAGCTTTGATTTTGAGAACAGAGAGCCCACAGGAGCCCCCCCCACAAGGTAGTGAAGCAGAGCTGTTTGAGGGTACTTCCACCCACCCACACCAGGAGCCTCGGTGAGCATCTCCACCAGTGACCACCACTGCTGCCAGCTCACTGCACCTCGTTCATTAGGGACAATAATTCCTAAACCTGCCTGCTCGCCCCATACCATCCCAAAGCCTTTGTCTGTCATAACGTTCCCTAACTTTCTTATTGCACTTTGCTGATGAGCTCCTGGTACCAACTGCCCAGGGCCCAGCTATTTGGGGAGACGTCCAGGTGATGGGCATCAAACAGAGCAGCGGGGAAGGAGCACCAAGAAACCCCAGGTGAGGATGCAGGTCCTAAGAATCCCACTCCAAAGCACTCACAAATCTTTTTCTTATTATTTCCCCAGCGCACACACAGTGTGCTTTTCTTTATTATCATCAAGATCAGTCACCCTGCAGGTCTGCCTGCTGCCGGGAAGGGAAGCGGAGGAGCCTTATGTGGGAAAGTCACTGTTTGTTCCAGAAACAGGGGAACTTGCTTATGAAGAACCGTAACGCATCGTACTGGAGCACCTGGCCCCGCTTCCTATGATGGTACTTCATAAGGAAACCTCTCCTGAGAGGGAAGGAAAAGGCCTGCAAGATACAGCTCTGAGCACAGTGCATTAGCGGCTTAAGTGACAGCATAGAATAAAGCTACCGATCTTGATAGTCTGAAGAAATAAATCTATTATTAATACTTACAGAGCAGGAAGGAAATTATAGTTATATTGGTTTCATGTCTCAGTCACGTTTTGCCCCTTGCCACAGCTACTTTACACCACATCTTTTCCTCCCGGGCACAACCTGCATTTCCTTCCTCGCAGAGAAAAGGCACCGCATTGACTTATTTTTGTGCGGAACTTGCTTTTAACTTCACCCAGCAAAGCGGGTTGGCAGGATCCTCAAGCAGAGGCCAGGCAGCCCGTTGCCCTGCCCGAGGCAGGGGCAGCCGTGCCACTTCTGGCAGATGTTTGTCTAACTTCCGACCCCCAGCAACTGCAACTCCCCAGCTTCCCAGGGCAAATCTATTTTGGTGTTTCTCAATCCTCATATTCAAGTTATATATCCCTTAATATCATTTCTGCTCATCCCCACCACCACAGATGTAGAGAACGACCCATTCCCTTCCTTTCCGTAGCAGCCCTGGAGAACCCATCCACAACAATCTCCTTGCAGTTCCCTCCTCTTGAGAGTAAACAGCCTTAGTCATACAACTTTTTTTTTCCCCCCCCCACAGCCTCTATTCTCAGCTCATTTTTGCTGCATCTTTCTGTGCTCCGCTTCCCCAGTTACCTCTTCTTCTGAGGGCAAAGCCCAAACCAGGATGCTTTCCCAAGGTCTAACCAGCATGGAAGGACTGCCTCTCCCCCCCATGAGGCAGCTGCTGTACCCCACACCTACTTGGCTGTTTTGCAACACCACACTTGTTCCTTTCAGGCTAGGAAGCAGCAAGTCACAACCAGAGCCTGGCCTCGGGGCTCCCTGTGGGGTCACGGCCAGGCTGTGCTGGTGAGGCTGCTCCTGCGGCTCCCCAGAGGACGCTTACAGGAAACCAGATGGCTCCAGATATTTTCTCCGCGTAAAAGCCAACCCTTAAATTACCTCAAGGAGCCACCAGCCTCTTTCCCCTGGCTACATAAAAGGCCCAGGCAGATTACACACCACAATTTAATTACCCTAAGAGCTCCCGATCCCCTTACTCACTGGCCACTTTGGCTTGCCTCGTGCACACTTTGAGTCCTACCCTGCACATCTCCATCTACTCACATGCTGCAGAAGAAGAAGCCAACAGCAAGGAAGAGCTTTAGGTCTGACTTACACAAGCACCCGGCCTGTTCAACTTCCACCCGTACCAGCCACTTGGTACAGAACCACTACTCAGGCTGCCCCCCTCCCTTAAAAGCCATGGCTCAACAAGCCTCTGCAGATGGGATTAATGACGGCCCCTTAAACTTTCAGCCTGGTTAGCCTGGAATCACCTGCACTGAGTGAGGCCTTCAGCTCCGGTGAGTTTATTTCAAGCTGCCAGGCCAGGTGTGGCTGGGTTCCCCCTGCTCGCTGCGGGCAGCTTCTGCTTTGCACAAAACTCGAGCAGCTTTTAGATTGCAGCTGAACTTCCTTCACCCCTTATCGTGCGTTTAACAATCTGACGTGCAGCTATCTTCTTCAAACAGAGTTAGGCAGAACATTAAGATGGATATTGTTCCTGCTCCCCGAATGATTATAAACAAATTACTGCTGGAAGGAGCAGCATTATATCATACTAACATTAGATCCACTTCTTTCGCTGGCTGTGTGGTTGCTCTCTAACTGCGACTGTGCTTGGCACAGGCAGTGGTGTTCCAGCTCTGTGCTGGGCTTATTTCATAGAATACTTACATTTACTCATTTGACTTACACGTTATCTCCAGGTCTGCTGCAAGTCTCATTCAGAAGCCATAAATTACGAGCAATACATTCACAAACCATACAGAAGGGCTAGCCCTGTACCAAGAAGAACACAAAATACTAGCACCCTACATAAAATGAAGCAAGGCCAGACAAGGTTCAAGCAGCATTACAAAGCTAATGCCCCCTGATGTCCATGACCAAGACTGAGCCTGGTTCAAACCACCCCCAGGTTTTAGTGTACAGCAATTCGTGACTGTAGCCCACATGTACCTGCAAAACCTGCTTGTGGCAGCACATATGGTGGTTGTGCAGCAAAATACCTGAACGGCAGAAGCAAATTTTCATGATAATCATAAATGCTCAATTAGCTTAGACAGTTTTTCAGTGCTTGCTCAGAAGCTGTTTCACTACTTAATAATTTAAGAGTAGAGCAGCCTTTTTGTTACTGCAAAACTGGGGCCTGTCATCAGGTGATAAATAAAACACATACAAACTGCTAACTGAGAAGCATCAAGAAGTCAGAGAACCCCAGGGCCTGGACGGATTTAAGATCAGAGCATAGCTGTCATTTGGCTGTGCCTATCATCACACTAAGTGTGATGGACATGATACCTGCTTAGGTACTATCCAGGCATCCAGGAGGAGCTTGTGAAGGGGGCATGCAGGTGCCACTCCACGGGGCAGTTTCACGCAGCCTGTGCCCATCCTTGCCCCCACGATGCTCCCTGTACCCGCAGAGCTTCCCTCTCCTGGTGCCACATCCCGTGGTGGGTAGGAAAGGCACCCGGCACGGGGCTCAGAGGTGCGGGGCCAGGACCTTCGGGCTGGGGAACACACTGAGCAGCCTGGGATCTCTTTGCCTTGCACCTGCAGCTCACTTCTTGTCTCATATGTCTGCCTTTATTTATTTATTTATTTATTTTTATTTATTTTGAAGAGCTATCTCATCAATTAGGAAAAAGAAAAAAAAAGGGGGGGGCCAAAGAATATCCGACGTGACATTTAAAAACTGAGAATCACCTTGTAGCTGCAAACCCACATAATGAACGTACCCATTTTCTCCTCTTGTATCGTGCACGTATTTTTAAATTCAGCTTTCATAAAAACATCTTCCATAAGAAAGAAATAATAAAAAAAAAATCTTTATTTTTAATATAACAATTTGATTCTCTTTTATGATGTTTGCATAGTTTTGTTTAATTTTGTAGAAAACCAAAATGGAGACTAGGATCAAAGAGAGTGATTTCATTAGAGCTGATAGGTTTTATAGAGCTCCGCAAAGTTCTACCGTCGCCTGAAGATGTTTTAATGCAGGAAAGATCTTTGCATTTCCAGCCTGCCAGTTTCTGTTAAAATTAATAATTGCAGGCATAAATGGGCTGCTGGTTCTTACCTGAGCTGTGATTTTAGCACCCAGCTCGGAGGTGACATCTTCCCATCTGCAGAGGGCAATTTGGGGCAGGCTTAGAAATGTCAGCCGGGTCCCTGCCAGCAGATGACACCATGGCCCATGCCTTGGATTAATTGAAACTGCAAGTACTTCTCTGTACCTCAGGAAGGAATGAGTGGGAAATAAGAAAAAAAAAATCACCAGTCTCAAGTTTATTTCCGCCAGCTGTGTGGTCTCTAGTTATTTTCTTAAATTTTCTTTTCATTGTTTTTGTAAAAAAAAAAAAAGAAATCCCCCGTAGAATGATTGTCAGTGACAAAGTTTGACAATATTGTGCAGTTCATAACCTCAGATGTACACAGGCTTAACTGAGGCTTTGTAGGCGGTGTTACTAAAATACAACTAAATTCATTCAGCTTTGGGGTAATTGATACTGTTTGTGGCTAAGACTAGTTGAAACAAAATCAAACAGAGGTCAGACTCTGCCCTCACCTTCAACATCCGTAAAGTGCTGGAAGGTAATGGGGGAAACAGGCTATTATTTACAGGACATATAATTAAAAATTGAGTATAACATTTCCTGAGGCCATGTCTAGGGCCCGCTGCTGACATTACATTCCCGTGTTAGCACGGACACTGAGATGCAGTTCCCTCAGGAGATGCCTGGCGTGGCCAAGCCAGGGCCAGGTATTCACACCGTGGAAGAAATCTTTGGCTGCTTCTGGATTTTTCTCCTTGTTTCTCTGGAGCACGATTATCCTGGAAGGGCGAAGTTCAGTCAATCCAGCCCAAGCTGGGTTGGCTGTATTGAATCTCCAAGATTTTAGCTAATTAAAGAACTATAGCAAAACAATTTTGCTCTCTCTCCCTCTTTGAGGTTTGGACCCAGGAAAGCAGAGAAGCTTTGAGACTGTCACGTCCAGGACTCCTTCTGGCAAGGCTGGCCTTGCTGCCAGCCGTGGTTATTTTGGTGCCTGCTCGCGGCTGAGCAGCAGCAGCCCCGGAGGCATTTGATGCAGAGGAATTTGTTCAGAAACCTCACAAGCTAACAAAACATGAAGTTCCCAGCAACCCCCTCTTTGAAGAGTGTTTTTCTTAGAAAACCAAAAGTTATTTCTTTGCCAGTTCTCCACTCCCCTGAGTACCCGGCTCCACCACCAGAGGTGATGCTGGGATGGGACCACCACATCCTTCCAGCAACACCACTCACCTGGGCCTTTGAGCAACCTCCACGGTATTGCTCCTGCTCTAACATCAGCAGATACGGCTTTCCTCAGTGCCTCTGCTATCTTAAGGCCCCCATCCTCTTTGCAGAAGTGTATAAAGAAATGATAAAGGCTTGTGAGAGCCACTCCAAAGTAAAGGCACTTTGAAGCCCAGGCCGCTTTTGAGGTTTCTGTGAGCTTGGCCAGGCTTCCCGCTGGGCAGAGATGCGAGAGAGAGCTGCTCCCTGCCTTGGAGCCCGGCTGTGCTCGCTGCACGCCCCCGGCTGTCCAAAAAGAAACGGAGATGCTCCATGTCTCACCAGGGCACCGGCAAGGTGGGTTTTAGGGGAGGTGGCATGCAAAGGAAAGAGCCAAGGCTGCATATTCCCCGCAGCTTACAGCAGGTGAGAACATAGTACAGATATTTAGTGATCTTGTCGTTGCTATAATCCAGGCAAAGTCACAGCTGAGTCCTTATGGGGCTTTGATTTTAGAGCTCAGTCCTTGTAAACACGCTGGCTGAACTAAGGGTACGGATAAAGGCAGCAGGAGGTTTTTCTTCTGCAAAAAGCAGGGAAAAAAAAAAGGTTTTATTGAAAAAAAAAACATCACAAAAACAGGCTTCTATTTAAGCAATTTCTTTCCAAAATTTTGGAGAGGATTTGATTTCCCCTTGAACTTGACATCAAAGCAGACATTACGTTTGGATTAATAAGCACAAGAAGCGAAACCAATTAAAATATTACTGTCACTGAAGACAGACCTGGCTGGGTATAACAGCCTGCCAGATTTCTGCTGATGTGGTGATGAAACGCAAATATTTATGAGCCGAACGCTGCCTCCACCATCGTTCAGAGCCTTCTGTGTGCTCCAGCACCAAGTCAGGATTACAGCAGGGGAGGCTCGTAGCAGATCAGCTCTTCGTCTCAGCCCCCCCTGCCAGGGGAACAGCAGCAGCCGCATTTTGTCCCAGCACTTCTCCTCTTCATCACAGCGTTAGGCAAATGCAAACGAAAGCGTCAGGCAGGGTAATACCGCTAAGAGTGAAAAATCCGGAGATAACTTTGAAGTGATGAATCCAGCCGCCGCACAGAGAAAGCCTTATTTATGCCACAGCAACGGGGCCCGTGCACTATTAAAAGGAGCAGCCTTGAGCTCCCGGCAGACAAAAAGGAACTCTTCTCCTTTACAGCCAAGGCACAAGAAGAAATTGCTTGCCAGCCTCGCACGGAAAGCCTGCAGCCAAGCCAACAGCTGAGCCTCAGTTCCTCGGTAGCAGCCCCGTGTCCTGGAAGAAATACCCCAGCAGTGCAAAACTTTACCTGAAAATTACACCCACCTACTTAAGAACATATTCCTCCATGTCTATGACATCTATTACTACAGCTCAAGAGGGATTTGTCCTGTTGTTTCATAAATATCACCATTGCCTGCTATTATATATCCAGTAACGCCCAAGTCACAGGTTTGAGTTTAGACACAGAAATGTTTGTTTTCTGCATGATTTGAAAGCTTCTACATTATCAACTACAGCAACAAGTGCAGTAGTTACGGGCTTGTGGCTGTAAGTGAATCATTGTAATTCTTCTGACATACTCTATCGTGCACTTCTTATGTACAATGCCAAAAGCTCCTCGGCTCAGTTCATGTCAAAGCACGCTGCCCTACGACTGACAGTCTTCTGTTGCAAGCTTCTATCTTCTTCACAGCGTGGTGCTCCTGAGAACCGAACGGCAATAAGTAGCTGGGGGTACCGAGGCACTGTTGTATTTTTCAGGAGGCTATGGGTCTCCACCGTGGTACAGAGTAGGAATAAGTCAGATAAATCCCTGTCAGGAACAGTTTGGGCTGATCCTGCCTTGGGGCAGGAGGATGGACTCAAGGAACTCTCAGGATCGAAAAGGATGAGAAATAACTGAACCACACGGAAAAAAAATTACCCATTGGATGGACAAAGCTGAGTAACTACTTCATTACCTTTCTATCTTTCTAAATGACAAGAGATCCTGTAAAGCCACGTATGGTCTTGGTTTTTGGAAAGTACTTTTGCTGAGGAAAAAATTGCTCATTTCAAGCAACCTATTCCCAAATCCATTTTCTGGGCCACATACTTGCTCCTATGTAACATTCACAGAGGGAGAGTAGCTACAAATCTTTCAGGAAAATGATTAATTTAATATCAATTCTACTATGATCTACACTGCATCCTCAGAAGGCTGTGGGAGAATACAGCAGCCAGAAACGAGAAGCGAGCCAGTTATTAAGTTCAAGCAACATGTTAATTAACCTCCAGGAAAAACACCTCCAAACCTTTAGGGAGGGGAAGGAAGGAAGGGAAACCACTCCTCCCCTCATGTTCCAGGTAGGTTCAACATCCAGCTGCAAAATGAGCCTGAAATAGGGCGAGATATAGGGCGAGATGCTGCAGCCTTGCCGGGGACGGTGCAGGACTCAGCTCTTGTCTCCTGCCCGGGTCCCCCACTGCCTCCTCCACACGGAAGGAGAAGGTGCAGCTGCAGTCTCTACAAAATTCGAGCAAGAAACCTCACCTTAAACTAACAGAGGGGAATTCCAGCTTGGCCTACAGGGAAGGACCGCAGGTTAGTTGAGATGCTGAGCCAAAGATCCTTTACAATCTCAATACCAATTTGCCCGCTGCCCTCGGGACAAGGCACTGCCTCCCTGTTCTGCCCCAAAGGGCCGGCCCCAGGCCATCGGCATGCCGGTGGGTTTTCACGGACTCCGATTTTCTCTCTCCCTGTTTCACAACCAGCAGCAGCCGCTTTGAGCAGACCAACCCCTGCTGCTAGCACTGTTCTGAGGAACCAGCACTGGACGTTTGCTCTTTTCGTATTCTTCGTCCACGAACACAGCCCCCTCTGGGCTTCCAGTGTGACCACTCTGAAGGCAACCTGCACACATCTGTCAGGGAACGGCTGGGTGTGATCCTGCCTCTTACACATGGGCGTTTATTTCTCATCAGTCTTCACTGATGGAGGAGGTCAGCTTGCCTCCTTCCTTGCCTCCAAGTGCTTTGCACTGAGTCCCATGCAGAGCATCCTTGTACTCGCCTTTAATATTAGGGTGGTTGTGGTTCCCAGATAAGCACAGATTCTCCTCATTTGGAATTACTTCAAACTGTACCATATTTCTTTTTTTTTTTTTGTCATAACCTTTCCTCGTAGACAGCATGTGCACTGGTGAGATAAACCGGCAGCAGGTGAACGGGCAGGGGAGTGGGGATTTCTCACATTCTGGATGTTACAGGAGGCAAACACAGGAAATCGTGGGTTTCTCGAATTGTTACAACTTTGCTGCCAAGCCTCAGCTCGATCACAGCACGAGGAGCTGGAGCTCACCTCAGAGAGGGGATGGGTGGTAGGCAAACCTTCCACCATCAGCATCTCGCTGTCTCACTGCAGCAGCACAGGCTCCTTCCAAACCATCTTAAATACCATTAAATATCACTCCTAGCACACTAATTGTGCACTAATCCACACACCTTTGGCTGTCTCTGATACCAAAGTTATAAGCCATGGCCCAGCAAGTGGGGACCATTGCTCTTCGTACCAAATAGCTTTTCCCTGCATTCAAGTTCATCGCGAGTAGGTTCTCATATGCTAAATTTATGCAAATAAATGCCACTTTGGCAACTTCTTTTGTCAGCACTTTCATGACAAGTTACATACATAATGCAATGAATCCGTCCTGCTGAAGAAAAAGGCAAGCGTTCCTGAGGAAATAAGAAAAAATTAAGGAAAATATTCCAGCCTGGAACAACCGTCAGCACCTTCAGAAAGTTATTCATTGTTTCCTTCGCTGGTGAGATTTATTGCAAACAAAGGAAAAGGAAAAGCAGTTAGGGAGAAGCAGAGAAGCCTCCTAATGACCAACCTCTGCACGACAGCCCCCCACCCAGGGCGCTGGGGCTGCTCTCCAGCACAAGCTGGCGTTCAGCAGGAGCACTGGCAGCAAAGCCTCCCTCTTTGCAAGCTTCCAGGGCCCTGATTCACCACCATAAACATCTGTGGCACATTAAGCTGTGCACCTCTGAGCTGGGAGAGCGATGTCCCCTATCTGACTAAATAAATCACATTACTACTTCAACAGACATCACCATAAGGACTCCATACCCGGGCAGATCTTGTTAGCGGAGCTCCTCAGCCCAGCACCTTGGAAGAGGTTAATCCATTTAGTCAAGCCTTGAAAGATCATGCTGCCAGCAAAGTTCAACGTATTGCACCTGGGATCTGCACAGGGCAGAGATTTTTGGGTGAGATTTTATTTTATTGAGAGCAGAGCATCCTTCCCCTGCAGTGGCATCTCCCAGCACCAGCCACAATTGGTGGCTATTTTGAAATAGCTTTCTAAATCATAACTGCAGGCAAGCCCCCAGGCTTCAAGAGGGCTCCCTCCCTATTTTTGATGGGAGCACAAAGTAGGTTGTTACATAGGTAAAACCAGATATCTGTGTTTGTTTTGTTTTTCTAATAAGCCATGATCTGCTGACACATATAATGCAGATTACAGGCTCTGAGTACATTTAAAAATGGCTGCTTACTTGGTCAAAAGCTTAGTGTCACAAGGTTGTCTCAGGGCATGGAGATATAGGCATATTTCCTTACATTTTGTTTAAAATAATGAAAACTAGTGACTCTCTTCAATCTGGTGATGCTGTATCCACTGCTCCAGCTGAGAGATGTTATATCCAAAATATATTCTGTATCTGGTATCTGAAACAGCAGATGCTAAGGGTCCTCCATCCCCAGACACAGCATTTTTGACCTGGGAAAGTCTCTGCAATTATGATTCCATCACTGTTGCCCCTAATGTGTAAGAAAAGAGCAATAACTCTTCTTGGTTTGCTTTTAACCACATTTTATGGGTTTCAATGTAAACAGAGCCACCTGTGCAAAACCAGGAGACTCCAATTACAAATAAGCTTGACTGCTAAGATGACCCAGCTGTAATAAGCACAATGAAACACAGCCCCCCCCAGCCAGAGAAGGATACCTCAGTTTTCCCTGTACTCCACTTTCCTGATGTGTGCACGTGAAAGGCTGTCTGTCAAACCAAAGGAGAAGATGGACGTAATGTCAAATCATCATGTGCTTTTATATATTCATATTCCATCTGAGCAATAAGTAGAAAAGTGAGTTTAAATGCTTGATATTTTCACCTTTATTGAAATGGAGCATTTTTAAAAAACAAAACAAAACCAAACCACCTACTGCATATTGAGAACAGTTTCAAAGGTTCAACAAAGTGATTCCAGCGAAGTCCACAGATCACAACAAATACACTTGGGTGTAAGTGTTTTTTAAAAATTCACCTGGAGTGGCTAATGTTACTGTCTTCGTCCTTCACAAAAGCCAGGTTAGCTCAAAAAGACATCAACGAATATTTTAGACCAGGAAAACTCTTTATTGACCACTACTGAGAGGTGTACAGAGACTTCATCGGGACTGGAAACAGCTGTCATCTTCATCCATGCTTACACATTGTTAAAAATGTAATATATATTTGTAAATGTATATGCCATAGTATATAAATATGAATACAAATGATATCATAGAGTTCATAAAACAAACTCACAGCAGTACAAGTCTCCCCGCTGGCCTCTGCACCAATAAAAGTACCCAAGCTGCTGTACCGCTTACTATACACAGTTGCTCTACTGCATGGACAAACAGCAATACGTGCAAAATCACACACAAACGTATTTTCCACCCACCAGGATAAACAAAAAGGTTTCCCAAGAACACAGATAGAGTGACTTTGATATCACGGTGCCTGGGAACGCAGAGATAATGAGCTGTCACAGCCAGGAGCAGCTCGGCACCAGCGACGCAGCTCTGAATGGTCACAGCTCCCAAATAATACCGATTGCTTCAGCATTTCTGTCGGGATCAACTTGACACCTCAGGCGGTTTGGAGAAGAAGCACTTAGTCAAGATACAAGATCCAACCACATCCAGAGGAAACTAATTAAACAGAAAGCATAAAATACTTCTAAAGCATTAAATGATGTCTGGAAGGACACCTCAGTACAACTGAACTGACCGGAATTCAGCGAAGTCTCTGTTCTTCTGATCCCACAACACTGGGAGTTTTAGAGCATTCAAGAAACGTGTTTGATGATTGTTAATCTCTTGCAGTGAAACCATCGTTGGAGAAGGACATCAGCAGCAATACCTTCTGAATGATCCTTTCATGTCACTCACTGATATAATGATGCTACACTTACTTCCATTGACTAGAAGATGCATTTATAAGGGATAAAATATTACTTTCAAGGAGCCTTCATAAATATTTAACTTTTTTTTTTTAATTTTACAGTTTTGGAACTGGAACCACTCTGTTTTTCGAGGGGCAGCAAGGATCCCGCCTGCAGCCAGCACAACCTCCCTGAGGCCGTCCCTTTGGCTCTGCAGCAGCGAGCGGCACCCAGGGCTGGCCCCAAAGAGCAGCCGGGGCTCATCCAAAACTGCTGCTCCCCAAGCACATCAGCCTGGCAGGCCCTCTGCATGGAGGTGCTTGCACCCAAACAGTGAGCTACTTCAAAACTCCCCTAACTGAGCAAAAGCATTCTGCTGAGCTAGGTGCTGGCAGGTTTAGCCCATACGGATAAGTGCAGGCATGCTATTTTCTTGTCAGTACCATATCCCCTTATGTCTCTGTAAGATGAGCCAGATACAAGTGATACCAAACTTATGCATCCTGCTAAGTATGCATTTAATTTATTCAAAATGTACTAGACAAGA
The DNA here is from genome assembly GCF_964034855.1 of Anser brachyrhynchus. NCBI lineage: Eukaryota > Metazoa > Chordata > Aves > Anseriformes > Anatidae > Anser > Anser brachyrhynchus. The sequence goes on from NC_137705.1 coordinate 7,580,259, forward strand.
ATTCAGCTGAGCTTAGCCCCTGCTGCAGTCTCTTCTTCCCAAATTCTTCGTCTGTTACAGAAAACACACTCCGGGTGACTGGAGAGGAGGGGACCAGCTGAGTGCAAGGACTTGGGGACAGCTCGGGGACATATTCCTGCCTGCACAGCTAAGGCACAACTCCGGGTAGGGATGCTCCCATCGCTGCACACAATTACCTACCAGGTTTTTTCTCTCTGCAAAACAAGCACCATAATTTGGAACCTTTTGCCCTTGTTAGTAAATTGTCGCAGATTTTGCAGGAGCACGCTGGAAGGGCAGCTGTTGAATCTGGGTCACCAGAAAAGCCCATGTTTTTCCACAGCCGGCCAGAGCCTGCCACCAGGTGTCACTAACTTCTTGATTAACGCAGATCTGATCTGAAAACGCTCCTTTATCAGGGTATTTCTTACCCAAGGGGACGACTTTCACACACGCCGCCAGTACCCAGAAAAGATGGCCACCTCCCCCTCCAAAATCAGATGGCACAAGACCCACTCTTGTACCAAAGCTTTCATTACAGCTGCCCCTGCCAACGGCGTTATGTTTGCAGCCGTTCCTGCAGCCTACCAACTTTTAGAAAAAGAAAACCTAACCCGACCATTGAATTTAACTCGTTTCCATGAAGGATGTTGGGGCTAAAGGTATAAAACAACAGGGTTAAAGAGTACCTTGGGAAAGGGTAGGTGGTAACTGCAAAAAGCACAGTTAACCGTCCTGATGGCTGGAGCAAACGGTGCTGGGACAGCGACTTCCCATGTCAATCAGAAATAACACAGGAGTGGAAGCAATGGAAAGAAAACAGCTCAGATGGTGGAAAAAATCTTTTTTTGTTTGTGTACAGGCATGACATTTCTACAGTCAGCTCAGAGGGAGAACTGGAGGCAAAACATGAGTTACTAATACCTCTGCATCCATTAGAAAACTACCTGGAAGGAAAATAAATAAATAAATAAATAAAAGGTATCACAGGAGGTACCATACCCCAGGTCCCCTATGCAGTACCAGGTGGACACAAGGTGGAGGCCGGGGCACACAGAAGCAGCCCCCAGCACCAACTCCGGGCACGCTGCCACTGCGCCTGGTGCTCATAGGCATTGCCATGCTGTGAAGATGATCAATGAGGAAATATTCCTGCAGCACCATGACACTGCCTTGTCATGTGAAAGGCACTCCCGGAGGGGTTCAAAGCTCTCTTTTTATCCTGATTTGAGCTGCAAATTTCTCTAACTGGGCACAGACCTTCCCTACTGGTTGATGGGCCCCAGGTCCTTTCATTGTAGCAAGCAAACCCTCCCAGGGTGACAAAACGTAACAGCAGACTTGAAACCTTCAGCATCGTAGAGAAATTAGAACTTTCTGTTCTTTGGAGCCTGGCCATATGCCCCGGAACTTACAGCATCACTCTGGGTGGCCCTCATTTCACCATAGCCTTTGAGACTGTCCCCATGTTGTCCACCAAAAGCATTACCACTGGCAGCACTGCTAGGTTCAGGGATGTTGTTGTCCACATCCTCATATAAGACCGTCCCTGAAATCTGAATTTTTTGCGTTTGCTTCATTAGGCCATGCAGATACTGAATCTGAGAGAGACACACAAGACCAGAAATGATTTGTTTTCGAGGCACCACTTTATATGTCACCCACTCCAGGAAGACTTCAGCTTTGGATGGCCACCAAAGCCCCACATCCTCTACATCAGGCTTAAGCTAAGATCTTCCCACCAAGCTGCAAGAAACACTGAAAGACTGTCAGTTGTAGTGAAAAAGCTGAAAGTTTTCAATTAAATATAAGGCTGCAGGTAAACATGCCTCTGTTCTGTATTGATTTCAAAGATGCTGTGTAAAATTTGCAGCCCTACCTTGCTAGCAACACAAAATCTCAAAGGTATTGCACAAGGTGTAAAAAAAAACTCATCATTTGGGACAACAAAGCAGAGATTTTGCCCAACTGAAAAGCAGAGGTGCCACCTGTGGTTTTAGGACAGGGGTATTAGCTGGTAGGATCTTCAGTGGTGAGTAACCTTGGTGCGTTGGGTTCATTTCTCATCAGGAGTTATACGTTTTGCATCTGCTCCTGGTTCTCTGCAGAGCCCCAAAGATGATATATTTCGCACAAGGAAATTGAGTCCATGGCACATAGCACACTGCATATTCTGCTGAGAAAAACATACCACGCTATGGAGGTGTGTGGTGGGTGATGCAGTAATGTCCCAGGTTTGGCCCTACTCCTGCTGTGGATCAGGGCAGCATCTTCCTCACGCGCCAGGATCAGGCCCCTTGCACAAGCAGTACTCACCAGTGGCTGAGCAGTTTTCTCAGGGTGGGTATCTTCTCCTCCAACAGAGCCTGGCTCAAACGAGCAGAGGCCTTGCGTTCTGCTTTGATTTTGCATTTCATTATCCCACTCTTCACAGTGAGCAGATGTGAGGAGGCTTTTCGCTTTTTGGAGCATTGCTGTCTCCAGACTGGGTAGAAAACACTGCATGATACCAGAAAACTGTCCAAATACATCCAAGTGCTATATCCTCTTATCCCTTGACCTCCTGCTTAATCTAGAAGTAATTCCAGACCTCCTCCCTTATTGAATTTTTGAATTTATTGCAGTATGATGAAGCTGAGGTTCATTAGCAGCGTCGGTAGAGGAAGAAGTTTGTCATATTATTAAATCAGCAAAGGGGATTCAGGAGCCCTGGATTCGCTTCTCAGCTCAGACACTGGTTTCCTGCACAAGCAACCAGTCTTTTAATCCTCTTGCCCTCCCATGCATTAAACAGAGGTGGAAACTTTCTTTCTCCACCTCTCCTGCCTGTAAAAGCTGTGAGGATGGTTGGCAGCGCTTACTACGAGCCACATTTCAACACAGCAAAGGGTGAAGTGAGTGCCTAACCCACACTGAAGGGCTTTAATTGTGTTTTTATCAATGGTGAGTCGCTGCAAGTCAAGAACTGTGACAATATACCCTAAATCATACAGGATTACCACACTGTGTCAAACAAACATATAATTAAGCAGCTTTAGTATGTTAACAGTTTGGAATCAGATTAGTGTTGTATTAGGCTAATAGAGTCAGTCCCCATTAACCCAGATGAATTGCTCAACTCCGTTAGTTTATTTAGATTTTTTTGTCCAGAAATTTAAAAATATAAATCTAAGTCTCAGCAGAAGGTGCACGTGCTGTAGGGCAGGATGAATTCATCAAGATATCTGGGCACGTGGATAAACCGAGCGCAGCTTAACCGGTTCAACTGCACAATGCAGAACTAAACCCCCTAATCCTCTGTGATGAGATTTTTGTGCTGTATGAACACAGCGGGTACCACGAGAGGAGACGACGTATCTGGGCGGCACAGTCCTGAAGCACCTCTCCCTGCATGCAAACAGCACTGAGCTTCCCTGGGCTTAGCACCCCTCCAGCACCAGTAGCCTAGCACCACCTCATCTTGCAGACACAGCTAAAAATGCAGGCATGCAAGGCACAGATGCAAGCAAAAGCTGCTGCCTGGCTTCCCCAAGCTATCCAAGTTTTAAATATGAAGTTTAGGGATCACACGCATCAGGACAACAGTGCTGGGATGTCTGCACATGTTCGTCAGGAATGACCGCAAATGCAGGGCTTGCACCACAGCAATATTCACAAGCCAGCCCAGAAAGAGTTTTCATTTTCCATCCATAGACTACTCTTAAGGATGATTACACAAAAGCATCCAGCTGAAAGAAACTGTGGATATCCGGGTAAGGAGAGGGAGAAAGGGCCAACCCCTGTTGCTAATGACCTTTACAGCACAGATGAGGTTTAATCCAGCCTCGCTTAATGCAGCTTGCTCTTGGCACATCACGAATTCAAACCGCTGCAGAGTGACAGGTTGCCCCATCCAGGTACAGATTTCAGACTCGGAGGTGATGCTTCAAATCCAGATGCCTACAGCCACCCACACACTATTTCATTTAGATATATATATACATGTGTGCAAAAATATATATTCTCATTACATACGTGTAATTTTTGTATTTTATATATATTTACATTCTATGTTGCAGCAAATCAACATCAAGATTTTACTTCTTTAGTTAAGCTGGCTAAGGCAAAATCACACATTATGGACAATCTTTTTAAAGCCAATTTTATATTGCTTTACACTTGCAAAATAAATTAGATTAATTGTCCACACTTTTCTATAACAGTGGAAATAATTCATGTTAGAAGTTAATTTTAAGCTGATAAACAGTGCAGTTTGTAAAAAAGGCAGTTTCTGAATTAACCATCTACATTCAAGGCAGCGTTCAGCCAGCAGGAGATGCATTTGATTTATATTGTGTGAGTACAAGTGAGCCACCCAAGCACCCACAAAGCAGACTACATATGTCCAAGTAATTAGCCAAAGAACTAATTCATCACACCCTTTCTGAGACAAATTTAGCAGTATGAAAGGCAGGATGCCGTTGCCACCTGACATTTTGTGACTGAGCTTTTATTCACAGCAAGGTGCTATTCTCAATACAAAGCCTTGAGTTACAAAAAAAAAAAAAAAAAAAAAGAAATCTTGGTCCATGGTGTTTATGCTACTGGGGACAAAAAGTCTGCTTAGAAATATCACCAGGAAAATGTCACACAGTGAGGTACCCGTGACGGAATGGCTTGGAAACGATGGGTTTTGTGCTGAGAGTGAAATAGCAAAACAGACCGTAGATGGGGTTGGACGATGCCGTGTTTTCCAAAGCCTGGAGCTCAGCACACAACGCTAAGAAGAAAAATCACTTGCATCTGTTTTGTTTACAACAGCAGTCGGATATTTTTTGTTTGCTATCAAGCACTTATTGACAAGTAGCTCGCCGAGATGGGAATGTTTTATAACAAGCATCTTTGCACTAGCAGAAGACAATGCTGTGCAAGAGTAATATGGTATAAATACTTCACATATGGTAGTATTTACAACATGCAGCAGTAAACAACCTAAAACGCCTGGTCATAGACACTTACCTCCAAGGGGAGCTTCGCTGCCATGTCATTAACAAGCCTTTGTTGGCGGCCGTCTTGAAGGCAAACAGGAAAGCCTGAGCTGCGGCAGTGCTGGCAGACAGCTCAGCTCCCCTCATTTTTACCATGGGGATGGCCAGGTGCATTTTCTAATTACAAAACTAATCCTGGACACAGTGCCTCATGTGTGGTTCACCCGGAGGGACAGGAGGATCCGCAACTTGGGAAGACGCCTTTTGTATGGTGCTGTCACTCTTGGTGGTGCCCCGGTAGTCAGTAAGAGGCTCCTGATGCTTGTGGAGGGGAAGAGAGGGACCCATGAGGAGGCACCACATGAACCTTTACACCCCAAACCCCAGCCATTTCCCTCAAGACCAGCTTTTGAAGGATGTTTCTTCCCAGCAGAGCTGAGAAGAAACTTCCCCACTGACAACGAGGGACCTCCTGGTGGAGCCTCAAGAGGAATTGCCCTCAATTCCCACAACACGCTAAGGGTCTAAACTAACCGTTTTCTATTTCATCAAAATTGAAATAATGCATTAAACAATGCAGCCGGAAAGAAATTTCCCAAAGAACGGTTTTTATGAGTGTGTATTTTCCCCTTTAAAACTTTCATTTGTCACAAATAGCTGTTGACAGGCAGAATGACATGTTCTGTACAGAAATTTTTGACATTGTCAAAATTCTTCTTCTGAAGCTTTCAAAATGAACAGTTTCAGTTGAAAAATATTGTGTTACAAGACTTTAACACATATAAGAAAGAAAGTATAATGGATCAAAATCAAAATCCTTCAGTTGACCAGATCTGAGGTTGGGGGTGTGGGTATCTTTTTCAAGGCAAGCACACTTTCAAGATTCCAACATTTCTTCATGACTCAAAGCAGACGAAATTTTGGCAGCCTTGTCTTTTTTTTGGAGGGGTAAGACGTGAAGGCTGCTTCCCTCATGGCTTTGCCAAGCATCACTGAAGAAGAAATGACTCTCACGTGTGGGGAGGAAGCACCGATCCGGCTGTGGGCATCCACCCCACCCTGACATCCAGGGGGTGTGGTGTGTATGAGGAGACCAAAGCCTGTTGCTCCTTCACCAGGGCACGACAAACCTCACAGCTCTCAGGCCTCTGAGATCAGGAGTTGCTGTTAGTGCTGCGGCAGCCAGGACACTCGAGCGGTACCACAAAACCCACAGCCAAACGTTTCATCCCAAATGGAGGGAGGGGGCCTGGCTGCCATCCCCAGGCCCACTGCCTCCCTTTGGCACTTACGGGTACGAGTTGAAGACAACAAGAGTTTCAATCTGCTTTCAAGGGACTGATGCTTCTTTTGATGAATCAGATGGGGCCTTGGTTCGCTTTTAATGTTTAGTGAAGGATAAGGTAGGTAAGCAGGCTATGGTGTTGTCAAAACGCTCACACACCCCACAACAAAGATGAAATAAACCATTTCAATCTCAATATTGGAAGCTTTAACTATCTTTTTATTTGTGTTTATATGCAGCGATGACATTCAGGTAAGACTAATGCCCGTACTAATTGCCACAGGCTCAAAAGCAATGTTTTCTAGGTAACAAAGCACTTACAAAGACAAATCTGTATCACAGTTTCATTCATACTCAAATCCGAGGGAATGAGTTGGCATAATTGTCAGCTCCATCTTTTTGACATATTTGTAATTTGATCTAAAAAATTAATGCAGACAAAGTAAAAACATTCACGGCAGAGGATAAAGAAACACACAGCCCAAGCCTCCCACTCCCCTCAGCTGGAGGCGATGCGTTCCCTTGAACACGGTATTTATCTTTGCCTTCCTAAATTATTTGCTGGTATTATTATTTATTTTTTTCCTACAGACATGCCAAGGTATTACTTCCAAAATGACTGGTTTCTATTCTCGGTTATCTGCAGTTCCCACCTCCTGCCACCTGCCAGCCAAGTCGCGGCGGTCGCTTGGAGCAGAAGGTCGGAAGCGCACGGGATGCTCTGCTCTGCTCTGAGCAAGCCCTGGGGCCTTCAGCGGGAACGCCAGGGCTCCGGGCATCCTCCAAAAACACACCAGGAGAGCTGCAAAGGAGCTGAGGTCAGAGGGAGAGGAATGGAAACTGAGTCACGGGGCAGCTGCTTTTCTGGGTGTGCCCCGAAGAGCTGGGGGAGATGCGCTGCCCATCGACCCAGCCAATGCTTCCTTTCTCCTGCCGCCCCAACAAACTGGTTGTACGATGAATACATCACCACGCACACGGGTACGGCCTCTGCAGAACATATTGCTTACACAAGTGCCAATTGTTTGGCAGTTGGAAGAAATTTGGCCAAGCCCCATTAGAAGGCGCTGTTTGGAGCCGTGCTGATGCGTCATCCCCTTGCCATAGTATTTTTAGAGCGATCTGCGATTTCTTGCACTTCTGCCGAGCACTGGCCCTTCCCAGGCTTAAAAAAAAAAAAAAAATCTGCTTTGGCCACGATGGGCACACAGCAAGGAAAAGCAGCCGAGTTAGTATCACTGTGCTCTGAATTCACAGCAAGTGCTGCTACCCTCTTGCTGTAAAGCAGAGTGAGCAGACAACCCGAGCAGTTGGATCCAGATCTTCGTTCTTCAGGTACCGGCTTTAAATACTTTGCAACAGCTAAAGCAGCACAAGGATTCCACATTCAGTTCTGAACTTCTCCCTAACCTTTGTGGTGGCATTAGCATAAGGCAAGGAGACATATTTTGACTCCCATCTGTGCAAATCCTCCCCGTGCTGCAGAATCAACATTCTGTCAACCAATTATTTTATGCTGTATCACAGCACTGGGGGGGTGGGGAGGAGGGGGGAAATCATCACACCTACAATCAAAAGAGCAAGGTTTTGCAACATAGCATGTACTAAAGATGTCTGTCTTAAGTCAAACTAGCAGCCATATTTTATTCAAGAAGCATGTAAACAAATCTGGCACATTCATTATAAAAAAAAAAAAATTGTGTACCTAGCATGTTCATCACATTTCAGATATTCCATTCCTCCCTCCCCACTGAGCTCCATGGAGACAAGTCAATCACAGTTAACCATCTGGTAATCCTTAGCCCAGGCTGTGCAGCTGCTACCTACCATTTTTAATCAGGGCTATGTCTTCCATTCATGCTAAATAGGAGGCACGAACAGCTGCTTGGCCAACACTTTCAAGCAAGCTCTCTCTCTCTTTAGTATTCCTGGCTTCTCTTCCTTTCAGCTCTACATTTTGCCCATGTTTTACAAGCTTTCACTTAAAAAAAAAAAAGAAAAAAGAAAAAAAAGATGATAGTAGTGAAACAAGAGGAAAATGTTTCTAATAGTTCAATCTTTAAAGGGTATATCTGCTCTACGCGTGTTCCTGGGGGGGGATACAGACTGTGATCACAGCCGCTGCTGTGGAAGTAAAAAATCAGCGTGCCTATGGAAATGTGTTGCTTTCTTACCTACAGAGCCCTGAAGAATAGCTCTCCATTGCTCATTTCAGGTAATGAAGGTTTCAAGCATGTAAAAGGCCAAAAAAGAAAGTTTAAATTGCAAATACAGGAATTCAATTTCAAAATGAGCCCTGTACTTTCTGCGGTGTGCACCGAGAGTTTCCTACAGGCTTTTCTGTGCCCTAGCATTCAAGCAGAAGCCTCCTTGCCTCCAGGAGATGGAGGTCAAGGACACTGCCAAAGGCTTGTTGTCACCCACACCACCACACCGGGCTGCCTCACCTACTTTGCTGCTCCCCTGTGAACCATGCCTTTGTTTCTCCTACCCTCCAGAATGACTTCGAGCTTATTTTTGAAGAGGGTCCAACTTCCATAGCACCCAACTGTCTTTTCTGAAGATCTGAGTATTACAGCATCATCACGGCAACATCGCAGCTGCGATTGCTCCATAAAGCAGCGCTTACCCTGTGCAGATGACAGATACCTGCCCAGCCCTGCACTGGACACACATATGCAGTCCCTCATTCTGTCTACTCCGTGCATCCAGAATGACGACTGCAGAAGTCTCACCTCAATAACACGAAAAAGTCAACATTTACCGATGGTGAATCACAGATTTGCTTCAAAATCAAGATGATGGTCACAGCAATCTCTGGTGATGCCCTCTAGGGCCACCCCAGCAGGATTTCCACCAGGATTCCTCGGGTGCATCCACTCAGGTGTTAGCTGCGCCTGTTTGTTTAAGCCAAGTCTTACAGCAGAGGCTGCTCTTGTGAAACATTTCTTTGCAATTTTTTCTTCCCCCAAATCCTCCTGCAGCCAAAAGACACATCACTTTGTCACTTGTAGGGGCCTTTTCAGAAAAGCAGTATCCTGAAATAAGGAAATCACCCACTGCCTCCATATAACCACATGATTGTGCAGCAACAACAGTCAATTTATACCCAAATGCTTTTGTTATGTATTTTGTTATGATAGCGTTACAACAGAATAGAATATTGTTACTTGTTCAACCTAACAATAGATAAATCCAATATGAAGGTCATGCTGGAAATAAATAATAATTTTTTAAAAAGACACAATGCTACAGCTATTAGTAAACATTGTCTTTATTAATGACATGACACTGAGGAGGTAAAATCTTGTATGAGCATATCAATCAGTTTGCCATAACAGAAAATAAGGAGGACATTTTCAGTACAGAACAATAGCAGAAAAGTCAACACAATCATAGTCCACCATGAATTCAGCATTTAAGAGTTTGCCACGAGTAAGAAAAAAAAGCAGATGGCTGCACAATGTTTCATCTCATGGAAGGGAAAATTCCTTCAAAATACAACACATGTTAGAGCAAATTTAAAGAGAAAATAAAAATGATCTAGAAATGTGGTAGAAGGATCCCGTTAAAAACAGTTTAGGATAATGAGTGCCACCAACCTGAAAAGGTTAATTTCTCTTTATGTATACACACACAAAATTACAACAACTGTTCTGCTTTAACAGCATTTTAGTATTTCATGGGGATAAAAAAGGTTTTGACTGCTTTATCTAAATGCATGGACTCACTTCCACTCTTGCATCAGCCATCATGGGTTGGAAAATCTCATAGTTTCTCTGTTAGTCCTTCCGGGGAGCCTTGTTTCAACCCACAGAAGTCCTCCCCATGAGTGGTGGACCAATGACGTACGTCTCTAGGCAGTGAGGCTGACAGCAGTGAAAATGGCAAGAAAAAGGGCAAAAGAGAGGAGCACAAGGAAGAAAACTGGACAGTGGAAAGCACAAGCAGGAATGATCCTTTGGGCGGAAATACGTTATACAGTGGAACAGTTTTCTGCCTACTGACGAGCTAAACTGAACTGGAAACAGGTGCTGCACATATACATCAAACAGCTACATCAAACTGGCCCTTGCTGAAGGCTGTGTTCTGCTTATAGGCCAATGCTCACAATCTACCTTTCCCTCTGTATATCCCTGCGTGTTCTGGACGTGAATAGCCTCTCCTTGTAAATTTAGGATAGAAAACACAGTACAAGAGAATAACAGATATGTATGCCAATAACAGGCAGCACCAAACTATCTGAGTATTAGGAAACCATGGGAGCCAGCAGATTTTATGGTAGTTGCTCTGATTGTGCCAGCTACAAACCTCTCTATGGACACCACTGCCAGCACCAGTGCTTCTCCAGAGGGGATAACGGGACAAACTCCAGCTCAGGAGCACCACCCGAACATCTTCCATGCAAACTGCCACGTGCCAAACAAGTGCAGAAAACACTTTCTGTGACTGCAGCTAAGAGCAGCAGATTTCCTCAGTCATTGTGAGGCTACAAAAAGCTAAGCTTTTCAGCCCAAATACTCTTACATGTTATCCTTAGCAGCAATGCCCACATTGTAGCTGGTGGGTGCTATTTCTGGCAGAAAAGCTCGTTCTCTGATGACACTACTGGTACACCAAAAGGGACCATTTCTGATAGGGAAATGTTTCCCTGAGCCTTTGCACTATTACAGAGAGAGGCAAGTGATGGTGCCCCTTCCCTGGGCCAGGCAGTGTTCTTATAATTAGGAAAACCTTATGGCACTTAGAACATGTGATAGCTAGGTAAAATCACCGAGGTACCATTAATCCTCAAAGCAATGGGTGCCATGTGGTATAGGACATAGACAGACACACATCTACCCCTGCAACAAATCAGAAAGGTTAAAAGCTTCTACACTTGCACAAAATGTGCAGATCTACCTCAGATTTGGAAGAATCCAGTGGGCAAATACTGGATTGTGCTGAGATGCTAGGCAATACAAACAAACAAAAACCACCACCACCAAAAAAACACACAATGATGGGTTTGGATTTAATAACTTCTTGGTTTTTTTGTTTGTGTGTCATAAAACAACATCTTCCCTTGGGGCAAAATCTCACTTTTACAGTATTTGGTCCCAAGAGAAGAATGTATTTTTCCTTAGATTTACTCCTGAATAAAAAGCAGCCTGGCATCTTTGTTGGTTTAGAGGCAAAAACAAATCACAACCTGCCAGATGTGAGCTATAATAAAGGTGGTGGTGATGATGCTGGCTCCCCCCCTTCACACACCAAGTGTACTGGTTATGAAACAGAGACTGAAAGGGAATTGCAGCATCTTTAATTAAGAAAACAGAATGAACTGGAAATCTGGAAAAATAACTTGTGACTAATATGCAGATTTTATCAGCTTGCGGATCTGAAGCCACAGTTTGCTGGAAGTTGTATCCATTCTGCTAATTTTCTCAGATTAAAAAGGCACTTGTGTTCTCTCTAACTGAATGCTTTGCCTCCATGCTTTTTGCAGCATATGCTCAAGTTTGCAGTTACTATTGATAGAATGGAAAAAAAAATACAATTCCTAAGATTTTTTAAAAAATTCTTTAAGGTCAACACTGCAGAATTTAAAACACAATTCAGATAATCAAAATCAAACTTGAGTCCTGGGACCTTCCCTTGCAAAATTACTACCACAGATGGAATTTAATTTAAATGAAAGGACACAGTAATGCTTAGGCTGTGGTCTCACTGGAGCCTGTGTACATGCATAAAAGCTGGCAAGTACAATAAAACAGCAGAAGTGCTCAGACTATTCTAGACTGAGTGTCCAGTGGGACACTTGAAAACTGTTAATTTGGAGAAGGATAAACATGGTATTTTAGAGCAAGAAGAGAAGTCTGCTCTGTGATATTAGCAGGAACCCTGGGAGCATCTATGCTATCAGCAGGAAGAACTTGTTTAGCAAAAGAGCACAGTCTGGGACAGCAGAGCCCCACAAGTGAAGGATGTGCTTACACCCTCACACCATGCACTTCTTGAACCCACCAGCCCCACTGCTAAAGCAAGAGACACTGAAGTCATCAACCATAGTCTGCAGAAAGGGACAAATCCCCTCTCACACATGGGCTTACCACCCAGACCTGGGGCTTGTAATGACTCTCAACCACAGTTTTCAGCAGTAGTCAAGCCCTTGGTTCCCTCAACACCACCACCACAAAGTGAGGAACGAGGCCATACTCACTTCGGAGCCTGTAGCCATGGAAAAGGAGATGGGGTGTAAAATTGGGAAAGTACAGATTGGGGCATTGCTCTGCCCGCTGCTGCATTTCTTCCTTCTGCTATGATGTGAGAATATGCAACGCCGTTCAATCAGAAAGTGCTAAACAGGCCAATATGATATGACCCAAATATAGTACCACAGTACGTAATTATGAATAGGAAAAAAATTAGTCAGGCAATAAACTAAAGGCACCACAAATAGGAAGCATATACATCTACCTATAGGAAGGCTTATGTTACCCATGACGACTGTGACAGAGTTAGGTTTGGAAGCAAAATTTTCATTTCATAAACATTTTTCAAAAGCAGCACCATATGAACACAGATGTAGATATACAAGCTCATACAATCTCGAAGACGAAGTGACTAAAGCTATCATAATATGTATGACCGGATAAGAAACATGATACTGTCACTCAGCTAACAGCACGATACATGAGAAAGTAACACAGAAAATGTATTCCTAAGGAGTGTGAAAATACATTAACTCTTTGGTGCTCTTCACAAGCCATTATCACCTACAGAAGGCACACCATAAAATCCAAATCCCAAGTGTCAAAGATTAAAGACGTGATATACAGCCATAATCAAATTTAATTACATTGTTTCATCCACAATCACCCTGTAAATGAGTTGGGATCAATAAATGAATTCCCATCAAGTGGAACAAGCTGCACATTCAGCAGCATAAAAGTTATCCCTGTCCACAGCTACAGAAAAAGGATTTGTTCTCGGCATTATCGGGACGAGATCACTTCTAGATTGGCTGAAGCTGGGGACAGCAGCATTGCCAGTCCACTGCTTCCCAAAGGCTCCTTGCAAAGGGCAAGGCTTTCAGAGTGGCTGCAGATAGCTTACGTACCCACCGCAGTGGTCTTCATTATATTCAGTATTTGAAGCATAAAACATTCAACAAGAGGATATTTTAACTCCTAAAACCAGTCAATTACGTTTGCTGAATTACACTGCGTGATCGAGTTGGTAAGGACAACTAAGGAGTAAGTGTGCAACAAAAGCCCGGTTTAAAATAGGTCACTCCTTTAGAAAATTCTGTAATTACACACTGCAAATGCATTTGCATGTTCAATGAGTAATACATGTTTCTGGCGATGAGAAAGCCTGGAAAAGCTTAATCAAAGCCGAGCTTATCACAGCAAAGGCTAATTGGCTTCCATAGTGCATCATCCAGCAGAATCTAACATTAGTGCAAGCTCCGCCAACCATTAGTTGGCAGAAAATCCCAATTTATTTTGATAACAGAGGTCTTACCTCGGGGGGTTTCCATGACCACATAATCAGGTGGTGCATCAGTGGCCCATCCCATGCCCTCCAGTCAGCATCGCCCAGTTAATCAACTTGACGGCCAGGAAAGAGGGGAACCGACCGTGATTCGGAGAGTAATTTGGGAAGGGAGAAAGGTACTGGGTGATACATAATGAGTTGAAATCTTTTTTCTTTTAAGGAAGAGTGCAAAATAGAAACTAATTAAAAAACTGCCATGAGTAATGCAATCCAAAAAATGCAAAATAATTGATGGACTGAAGTATTTCCCTACAGCAAGCTGTCATCTTGGTTTGTGAATTGTAAGGCTGATTTCCCCAGTGTTATGCAAAGGAACTGACCTTTTTTTTTTTTTTTTTTTTTTTTTTTTCCCTTTAGACTTCATATTTTAGCAGCTGAATCTTCTTCACACTGAGGTGAGTTTTCAGGCAAGGAATAAACCTAACCCATCTCTCCCGGGCATGATCTGCACGTGCAGGAACGTGGTGATATTCTGGACAAGCACATCTTCGTGCTTCCAGACTTGGATTTCCACTGGAACAACACACGACAACAAATAACAAAACCTAAAGAAAACCAGACCTTACTGGGGGAGTGAGGTTAAACCCATTTCATATAAAAATGAATTTATTCATTTAACACTCCATTTGAAATCACCTTACATCTTAAAATTATTGTGATCAACCTAGTAGAAAATACCGTGACGTGTTATTGGCTTGGTGCACATCAGCAGGGAGGAGCTAGAACCAGAATCTACTGCCATTCTGAATGACCCACCAATACAGCACTTCATTGCTGAGCTCAGCTAATTAGCAATGCCCCATTGACAGGGTCAGGTCCAGGCCCAGCCCGTCCCCTTCCCACGGGACACACAGCTCCACCACTGCATCCAGAGCTGGCCAAGGCATCTCCAGATTACCTGTGGTGTGTGCACTGCGAGCATTTGTCGTTCAAATCCCTCAGCCACAAAACTCCAACGACAACGGCTAAATGCAAGCAAAACAATCTAATTTTGTGCTTCGGAAGACCAACTAAGTAGGAGTCCCCTCACCGCCTGTAAATCCAAGGGCCGGACCTGGGCGCTTAGGGCCGCGTGTTTCCTAGGTGATAAGCCTTTCATTTTTCTGGAAGACATTTGAAATAGAGCATAGGAAGATTAATCCTCCCCAGAGAAGAGAGAGTTCACTGGCTAATTTCTCTTGCATTTAGATGTAATAATTAGGCGTATTGATTCTCCCGCTTTGTTCCTCGCCATTATAACGAAATAATTAACAGAACTTCAAGAAAATATTTGAAAGCGCGTTTCACGTTGTCTCTTCAAACACGGGCCACCTAACACTTACGCGCACACTCAAAGGGAAAAGCTGGAGGCAGACTCTTGCCTTATTTTATCTCTGTAGTTCATCAGGCACCAACTTCAGGCAGCAAAGCACCGCCTCGGGCTCTACTCCATTTGCTGCCGCTGCCGACTCCGAGTGGCAGCACAAACGAGACCCATCTGGTGCGAGCAGGACGCGCGCTGCCTTCCTGAGCTATCGCAGCAGCTCGTTATCGAGGGGGCCCTCCAAAAGTTAAGGAGAAAAAAAAAAAAAAAAAAGAATCAGGATTTGTAATGCTTGCAATTCCCCTTGAAGAGCCTCGTGGTAGCTTTCTTGCAAAATATTACGCAAATGGTATTTCTAGTTCAAATCTGTAGGATTCTTAGAAGACAATGCTGACGTGTCAGCACTGAAGAGCGCTCACGGGCTCCATTCTCTCAGACAGCAGCACAAGCAGGGTTTTCAAATACGAGTATGAAATTGTCCATGAAGGGCTCAGCACCCACAGGAGGATAACATACCCCCGAGACGGGTTTTCTGGGGCTCCCTGATGCCTTTAGGGATGTGCAGTTTGGCTGAACGGATCAGGGCCCGAACTGTATCTGTTGTGCACCCCCGCACGTACACACAGGGAAAGCCAAAGCTGTAACAGTTATTAGTAGGATGAATGAAGATATTAAACAGGGAAAAAGTTCTGAGAAAAGCCTATTTGCCATTTAAGCCGAAAAGGATTTTCTCATATCTAATTTGACATTACCAACTCAACAGTTTATAAGAGTTCTCTGATCTCTGCAGCATGCCTCAGTTTTAAATAATTTTCTGGATTTTTTTTTTTTATCAAATAGCCTTGACAAATATTAATCCTGTTAAAATACAAGGAAACGCATATGCATTTTAACACACGCTGGCATCAAAATGCCAGTAAGCCCGGATGATACAAAATCCTGGTTTCCCAGCTGCCGAGAGGCAAGTTGGACACTTGCCCCCCAAAAAGGGTGCAGATGTGCTGCCCTGGGGTGTAGCACCAGCTGTGTGAGGTGTGTATGAGCATTCAGGTCCAAAGCGAGGACCAACCTATGCAGAAGCGAGGTATGTGCAAGCATCCAGGTCCAAAGCGAGGACCAACCCACGCAGAAGTGAGGTATATTTGCGGAGATTGCTGGAGCATCTTGCCACAAGAAGGGAAGTCACAGCCTTCCCCGCCTTCTCCCTTCACACAAAGCTCACTCAGACCCTTGTGACTAATTTAGCTCCAGCAGATTGTTAGCTATTAACATTTAATAGGCATCTCCTGTACCCAGTGGTCACTCTGACAGCAGGGAACCGATGTTGATGACTGAACGCTTCAAACGGAAACCTGGGATGTTTCCTACCTGTCAGGAAGAACAAACATCTGAAGAATGTGTTTCTCTGATATTTATATTTTCTTGGAAATTTAGGTTGCCTGTATGACTCACATTCATGTTTTTCACTTGTGATATTTTTAAATGCTGAGAACTCGCACTGATTGAGTACAAGAAGTGCAACTTTTCTCCCGTCCTACCCTAAAGGGCCTTTCAGCCAGGTATAGGTGACGGTAGAAGCTGGGAATGGGTCATCTCCATTTAGGAACATCGGTCACATGTGAAAGCTAAAATTTGGCAGATTTGAAGAAGCACATCAACCCATTTTCTATGGGAACACCATGCATATTTGAAAACAAACAAAAAATCCAGCCAGAATAAGGGTTCCTTTCTCTCCTTTCACACAAGAGTATCTTTACAGTCTAGATCAGAGCTAAATAAAACAAAGTAATTAAATAACCAATTAAAGGAGATATTCTCAAGATGCATGCACCCACGCGGCTTGTTCCCATGAACATCCTGTTGCTGCACATCCCTTCTCAAATTCACCGTGCTTGTATGAGGGCATCATAGAGAAACCTTTGCCCGCCATAGCTGCACCCAGAGCCTCTGGTCTGAAATTACAAGTCTTACTGCTGGCCTCAGAGAGCCTAAAGTCCCCAAAAAGAAACACAAGGAACAGGAATAAAAGGGGGATTCAGGGCTTTGAAATACTCCCTGGAGTCCAGGTTCTCCTTCAGCTCAGAGAGGGCTGATTGGGTTCCCGCTGGAGCAAGGCTCACTGTGAAATCATGTTCAGGATAAAACGTCTTTAAGAGCAGGCAAATGTAAACAGTGCCCTTCTTTAAATACAAGTTAGTTGCTTTATAGCATCATTCAAGAGACAAACACAAGCCTCAAGCTCCGACAGACACAACTGGCTGCCTAGAGGAAAATCACAGGCAAGATTTTACTTTGTCAGGGAAGAGTTTTTTTGCTAACGGTTTTGTGAACACATTTCTTTCTGCAGGAGGCAGCAAGAACAGGAAAGTTGAGGCAGACCAACAACACAGCCAGTCAGAACAGTGACAAAAACTGGAAATTTGAGAAATTGTAAGAAAGGGCTCTCTGCCCAGCCAGGAGGGAGAGAGGCAGCGCCCCTCACGGGGCTCAGGAGCACACAAGGCCCCTCCAAACTGCCCATGCAAATAAGCACCAGTGCCTTGCCAAAACACCTGAAGCAGCTTCTTTTAAAAGAAACAACCTGCAAGGGCCTGAAAAATTCGCTAACGATTCCGCTCACAAGGGCTAGCGTTACCACATTACCCATTTGGTCTATACAACAATTTCTGCAGCTGAGTGCCAGGGAGCACGGTTTTCTTTGCAATAACCCAGTGCTCTGCCAGAGACGGAATTTAAATACATTTCCATTGAGATAAGTTATCTCTTCCCCTCCCCACCAGCAGCTTTTAAAAGAAGTGTCTTGAACTTACAGCACTGCAGGGTTTTTTCTCCTCGGATTTTTAACTCACTGGCATCATGAAGACCTTCAGCAATTTACAGTGTGAAGAGCACTCTGCAGATTGCCCTGCTCTAAGCCAGCCTGTACATTACGGTCACTCCATTACTTACATTGCATTACACCGGGGCAGCCGTGCCCGGGGCCAGCCCAGGCCAGATGCTTCCCAGGGCCCCACACCTGGGCTGCCCAGCTCCTCTGCCCCAGCTGCCCCTCCGCAGCGCGGAGCCGAACAAAACGCGTTGTACCCTTGGAGCTCCAAAGAGGGATAAATCAGAGAAATGCTGCGGAGAAGGCAGCCACATCATCAGGCTGCGCTAATCAAGGTGGTGCAATTAGAGGAGAAAAAAAAAAAGTTGCTGGAGACATCCTAATTCTGTTGAATGATGGCAAGGAACATCAGAGAGCCCAGAATATATTTCTCCCTAATTTTTGCCACGATGGTCTCAGCTATGTCTTCTCATCAGGCAGCGGGATGCAAGTCAGACTCCCCAGTCACGTGTGGTTTTGGGGACAGTTTTGTTCAGAGAGCGTTTTAGCAACTACGACCAACCAACATGCAAAGATTTTGCCCTGCCTCTGGGACTTGCTCGGATACTAATAAAATAGCATCTTGGCCAGAAAAATCTCGTGGGTTTTCTTCCCACGCGTTCAAAGCGGAGCACCCCTGCAGCCCCTCACCTAATTCCTGCCGGCTGTTTTGGTGAGATCGCTTTTCCCTGGGCCCTTCCCATCCGTACATGCCACGTGCTGGCTTCAAACATCACAGATAATACAGGTGTTAAACAACAGAACAGACTGCAGGAAACTCTTTGAGGGCACCTGCATTTCTTAGTAGCACGGCACACCGATAGCATGCCAGGAGGCCAGTGCCTAAGGCACACAGGAGCGCTATACATGGTGCGTTGCATTCGATTTTGCTGCGTGCCACCATATGGAACAGAATCTCAGCGTCATCAAACGTTTACCTAAACTCCATTAATGTCTTCTGCAAGCCAATATTTATAGCATACACACCAGTAGCTGCTGTCAGAGTGTGTATAAATGTTAAACTGAACTGTTAAAGAAACATAATGACAGATGTAGAGATGCTGAAGAGTGCAATCTATTCTAATTTATGATAATTTATTTCCATCATCTGGAGCCCTATTCAGAAGAGAAAGCTGAATGCATCCCAAAGCGCATCACGGGATGGAGTGTAAAAATCCCCAGAAAATCTCTTTTAAGAGAGTACTCTTGTCCTAACACCCAGTACTTGCTTAGCAATCTCTCTGTGCAGGAGCGATACAGATGTGGGGTACTTGGAGCCCTGCCTCCCGGCAGCCCAGTAACACGCAGATTTTATTGCGAGTTGGGAATAGCTGGGAACTGTTCGTCCCGTGAGGGATGTTGGATCATTGCTGAGTCACTACTTTTTGGGCACTAAGCTGCGCAAAAAAAATATTTGTTAGCTTTGTCAGAGCCTCTTCAGCTGCATTAGCAACCCATACAACATCCACAGTGGCCAGTGCTAATGAGCACAGAAACAAAAAGATGGAAAAGCATTTGTATAAAAGAGCAAAGCGTTTTGATGCTGTGGCAGAAAGAGCTTCTCCATTTCGCTGCTCAGCAGCACAAGCTGTGCTGGCGCGGTTCTGCTCCGAGCCCCTCCTCGGTCTCCTGTTGCTGCCGTTCTGCTGTGAAAACCATGACGGAGGGGATGAGAAAAAGCAAAAACAAAAACAAAAATGACAATCTCTGCCAGCACTTGGTCCCTGCAGTCAGGTGTGCATTGATCCAGCCACGGAGCACCACAGGCAAGGAGCTGATTTTCACAGCACCGTGGCACCGTGCTCGGCGGCAGCGGGCGACCTTCTGCTGCGCCCACCCCGCGTCCCCTGCATATGTCGATATGTCAGCCGCAGTGACGCCAGCCTCTGCCGCCTGCCAGGGCCTCGCAACCTGGGCAGGCACGGATGGATCTCGTGCTGGGATGGGCACCCCTCCGCACAGCCGCCTGCCACACGCGACAGGCTGCGACGGCAGCGTGCGCACCCAGGGAGCCAAGGTGCAAAAGAAGCAGGGCTGCCAGATGCAGTGCAGCTCTGAAAAACTTCGTTTTTGATCAAAAAAGAGGGCTAAGCACAAAACAGAAGCATAAACTACAGCACCAATACGCACACTGTCTAAAAATTCAGTGCTTGCCAGCTGAAAGTTTTCCACCAAAGCCGTTTTCTGCATTTACACTTACCTTTTTACAAAAAAAAGTTGTCGTCTTTGCTCCAAAAATGTCAACTCTCCTTTGCAAGTCCCAGTGCAAAGGGCTCAGGAGCACAAGGCCATGCTGGACATGGTGCAGCACCAGGAGCAAGCCTGGCGCATCGCAGTGGGCTGCGGACAGGAGGAGGAGGAGCACACGACCTGGCTGCTGCTTCTTAATGGAATTATTCTAAGCTGAAATATTGTAGCTTCTGGCAAAAATATTTCTTCATTCACTATCCCACTAGAAAGCCCAAGATTCCAATGGAAACTTACATAAAAAATTACTGTTCCCCCCATGAAATGAAGTTCCTTTCTCCAACCAGCTCAACCAACAACTCTTTGATGCGGTGATGACCGCTGCTTCCCTGACACCTAGGTATGGCCCGAATCACAAAGGCCAAATACTCCACAGCTTCTCGGTCACCAGCCCCAAGCTACAGAACAGGAGAAAGCTTACTTCGATGCCTTTGCCACGAAAGCATTGCATGCTCCTACCTCACTTACCTCCTGTCATCACCAAAGCCCAGTCACCAGCAGCGCAGAGGAAGCAACGTGTAACCACGTCTTTATTTGAGGGCCTTGCCACGTGTTTAAGACCAGCCACAGTGGGGCTGCTTGGCCATGTGCCTCTCGGTGTGCACGTTTTGTGTTTCTGCACGGAGAAGCAGCAGCCTGCCAAACACTCTCGCATTGTGCGGTTGGCTGGGACGAGTCAATGAACATGCCCTGAGCACAGGGAAGGCAGCGCTGCCTTGCTTCTGCTCTGACGGAGGGATCAAACTTTATTAATTTTTATTAATCGTCCCACTTGAAGCTGATTCTGTTTTGCAATAAACCACTCTCAGCCTCAAGTCTTTCAGTGGATAATTCCACCCATGACATTCTTCTCACCGTACCATTCACAGCAGATAAAAAAAGGGAGAGACTACATTTAAAAAGAAGCTCTACTGAGACATCACTAAAATATTCCCAAATAATCTCTTGGTCCATGTGCCTTTGGTCACCAGCTGGCAAAGTCTGTTTGGGATGCACTCGCTACTTGACAGCATGCAGCTTTTGCACTTTTATTCATACTCAGATGCATTCCTGCATCCGCGTGCAAGATTAGAATAAAACGCTGGTAGGACACAACAAAAGACACTGTGCATATCAGCTTGCTGAGATCAAAGGCACACAGCAGCACAGAATTTAATTAAAATGTTAAAATTAAACAGGAAGGCATCCATTGTTTAATTTTTTTGGCAGGCGTGTTCTTGCAAAGCGGGACCTAATTCCACTCCAGCACGCCAGCTGCCCTTGGAGATGGCAACCAGCAGAGCTCTGCGGGCTTCTGGCCGTGGGATGCGGTGGGGAGGGGAATCTTCTGCTCACTGTGGTTTGGTGGGGAGAGGTTTTGAAGCACAATTTCAGAGAAAGCACCCAGAGAAACTGCTCCGCTCTAAAGGATAATTATGCAAGTGAACGCACTTTGTGGTAATAAGGCAATTTCCAGGATCAAACCTAACCCCACCGTGCAGTCCATAATACATACGCGGGTGTAACTCCCCTGTAGAGTCCTCAGGAGCTGTGACCTTGCCCTGTTCAATCGCTCCCAGAGCCAGCTCCATAGGAAAACTGTTTCAATGGGGGGGGAAGAAAATGATGCAGAGCAGTGGCACTTCTTCGCATGCACCTGCACGAGGAGTAGCAGGGGAAGCGGCTACCTGCTTTTAAACTTGCACACAAATTTTTTTGTTTTTTTTTTTTTTATTTATTTTTTTTCCTTTTTGTTTTACTTTGAGCATACCCCCAGCAGACACACAGGGAGAAGATCACTCTGAAAACACTTCATGCAAGGCTCAAGTTTGCTTGAGAATTTGCTTGAAATTGAGATATTTGCTTGAATCCTGGAGCATTTTGACTTGGATGCTGAAGGCAGCCATGGACCATAATACAGCTCACGTGCCAGCTTCCCCCAAAGGCAGGCTGAACCAAGAGGCCAGGCGTCTCCTTGGTTTTGGGAACTCAGCAATGATGGGTTTGCTACTTCAATCATGTCATTTCTGGTGCCAGAGAGGCTTTTCCCCTAGCATCAGGAAGATCAGCACATAGAATGCTGCACATGGGGCTCCAACACCAGCACCCAACCAAAGGGTTTGAGCTGAGGCTTAGCACTTCAAACCAAAGATAATTTGCATTTTCACCACCTGAGAAATAACGCAAGAGGGCAGAGCATGAACATCTAAGGTGAAGTCTGAGGACAGACACAAAATTCTTCTTGTAATTCAGAGAGCTGCTGAAGTGCTGCTACTCCAAGTCAGTGGCTGAGGTAGCAGGGACCACGCAGCTGTTAGGCAGCACTGCTTTCAGAGACCTTCTGAGCAGAATTTCACCCTTGGTACTTCGGGTTCCTGTGCACTTCCAGAGAACACTCAGCCAGGCCGCTTGCAGCGGGTACTTCTCGTGGAATAAGGATCAAGTTGACAGGCCGGGAGTTCTGCAGGACAGTCGAATCAGATTTATTTCTGACAGCGGCTGGCTCCGGGACTGTACACCCATCTGAACATTTATAACACGTTATTGAAGTCTTCCTGCTCCACAGTTTTTTGCCTGCTTCCTTAACACAGAGGCATGGGAGACTGTCTCCTCGGTGCCTAGGATGCCCGCTGGGACGTTAGCAAAGAGGCGTCCCCAGTCCCTCTATACAGGGTGTTGTGACCTCTGACTCTGACACTACGCCCCAGAGTTCTGCTGTGTGATGGCACCTCTGAGCAGAGGCTGGGCAGCCCCAGAGCTCCCCCAGTTTCTCCAACAAGCCCCTGGCTGCTGCACACCCTGCTCCCCACGGCACAAGCTCCCGCAGGCGCCGCCTCCGATGCAGCCCTCTCCCAGGTGCTACGGCGTCTTGGCAGGGGCACAGACTGAACAGCTTGCGCGCAGCAACGCTGCTCCATCCGTCAGAACATCGCAGAGGAAGGAAAGGTGTAACAAAAAAGGGCGACAGGCGCAGTGCTGCAGCCTTTCCCAGGCAGTCTCCTTGCACCGCGCACCTTCCCCACTGCTTTAGGACTGAAGCTGGCATGAGGCTCGTGAGCCCTTTCTGCTCTGAGGACCGCAACGCTGCCTCCCACTGCAGATGGCTGCTGCTCCGGAGAGCCCCTCTCTCTCGGGCCCACGTTAGTCTAACCTTCTGCTGAGCTTTCTCCCCTCGCAATATTATAGAAACATTCGGTGCTGGCAGTACCCGAGCTGTCCGGTGTGGGATCGCGCCTTCCCATCACAGCCACAGCCTCCGAGCGTGGCCGCCAGGAGTTCTCACCTCTCTGGGTGTCTGAGCTCAGTTCTGAGCAATTAGCTAAAATATACAAGTAGGACACGCAAAAATCTTCTGGATTTCTCTTCTGGAAATCTTCCGGATTTCTCTTCTGGAAATCTTCCCTATTTGACTGAACGCTATTACCGAGCCCTTTTAATGTCATAATTTGTGTCTGCAGTTAGAACCATTGAAAAATCCATCATTTGACATTACTTAAGCATTTTCTTAAGAACAGGCAGCAATATCAGCTTTTCCAGCTGAGCGGTGAGGTATTCTGAACGGGAAAAACATTGTTTCCAAAGACAAATCGGAGAAGTTTCTGCCAAAAGATAAAAACTGTGCAAATTAAACAATGCAAAAGCTGGCAGTTTGTCTATATTCGGTATTCCCTTGCTTTTGCCAGAAAGAAAGCAAGCTGTCACCTTAGCAACTATGTCACACTTTGCAGTACATATGTCACTTTGAACAAACACCTTAAAAGCAGCACCTCCACCCTTATGTTCCTTTCCACAACGTCCTTTGCAGCACGTTGTGGACCCCCCCCGAGAGTCACAGCCTTTAAGAGCCCTCTGGCCAGATGCTGGACAGACAGACGGCCCAGTGCTGTTCTCCACTGGGTATCCCATGACCATAAAACATGTAACCGCTTTTATTTGGTGCCAAAGGAGAAAGCTGGTACAGGTGTGGTGCTCTGCCCTTCATGGCCAGCCCTCGCGGAGCTCAGCATCACCCTTCTGCACCCCTCGCCCCGCAGCAGGAGGGGGTTCCCTGGGTACAGGTTTCGGGCTGTCATCGGGAAGACTCCTGCCCTGGGGACCACGCGTGGAGCCACGAGCTCAGGCTCACATGGGGACCACAGGATCCGAAGGATGGAAGCTGTTTATCGCGAGCACATTCCTCCCTGCCTGCAACATTTGGATCCGGAGATGGCAACAGGCAGGGCTTTTACCCGGGGCTCCAATTATGCAGATGCTGATTTACAGGAGTGATGACTGAAACATCTCCCTCATAAAAATTGGCAAGGAGCCTTTAACTGTGTATGTCTAATGGCACAGCCCTCTATCTCCGTGCATCTTCTTGCTAGTTTGAAAGTCAGATCATTTTTGTTCTTCCTTTCACAGAAACCTGGTTTGCATATATAATCAAATTTAGCATTAATGAGTCTCTCTCCTCATCTTCTATTCCTAATGCTTTGAGCAGCCACACGCAGATAATACCATCTGATTCTGCCATCAAGAAGGTGGCTTACCATAAGGAGATTTTACCAGTTTCACTCGGATTTCTTTCTAACTCCAAAATCTCCTGCTTCCTTGAGCGTAGTTCCTCGACCACACGTGCTAACCCAACGTAACTCTTGCGTGCCTGGTCCCACTAAGTTTGGGCTCGACCTGCCTGAGAATTATCAAGATTTAAACGAATACTTGGGTGACCTTTTACAATCGATACTTCCATGATTATAACATGAGCTCAAATGGAAACGTTAGGCACATCTTGAATGAAAGATGCTGTTTATTTCCAACGTGGTCAGGCATTACTGACGTTTTCTCCTTCCCTCCTTGCCTGTACCAGCATCTGTACCATTTTAAAAACAACTTCCAGACACAAGATCAGCACGATTCCCAGTTTCTGACGGGATCTATGCACACAAACATCCATGTGAGCAGCGTGCAGAAGAGCCAGCTCTGCAGTCTGCACAAACGCGGGATCACAGAACAGATTTCCTGCTCCTCCACTTGTCTTCCGAGTTTGCAGTCTTTAGGGCTCCATCTCTCTCCTGCTACCATATGGCAGCATATGGCTTGTCGGAGCCAAAGGTTCCCGAATCACAAGACTCCCAGAAGCTGAGACTTTAGGACCACAAGGTAAAACACCATGCAGAAACTGTGAGAGCTTCTGCTGCCTCTGCCCCAGTCCCACTGACAGTGACATACGCTCTCACATCTGTCTGCAGCAAAAACTTCCCAGATATCTTTCCTAAATTTCACGTTTGTGAAATGCCATGTGCAACAGAGCCTGATGTCTAATGGCAAAATCTACCTCCCAGTTCTTCCTAATTAAAATAACTTCTCCAACAGAGCTTGCTGCCTGCAGAGCAGTGGTGCCCTGGTACATGCCCAGAAGTTGTATGCCCAGTTCTGGGGCCCACCAGAGCCTGTTTGCAGGGCTCACTGCTGTCGGACGCTCACACGCCCTTGTTTCGAAGTGGCAGGTTTTGTCCTTACTGAACCACAGTGTATTTTGCATGCATTATGCTAAGCTGCCTATAAGAAATCATCCAATTAATGACAGCTTAACAGAGAAGGGTTAGTTACACAGTAATTACCTTTCTGACGTTAAAATACCATAGAAATGGATTTACAGTTTTTTGATTAAGTAGCACGTTTTATTGATCTGACACTCTACATACAAGGTCTGTGAGATAGGAACTGGGCCAGGTTTGCAAAAAGAACCTGCTTTTCAAGGAAGACTTTCAAAAACCAATCTTTTTTATTTATTTAATATTTTTGTGTATCCTATACATGGAGATGGACAGACCCAATACAGAATGCACAGTCTGGTCCTGGTGTTGCTTGATCATAAGCAACATCAAATTTTCAATAATAAAAAGATATTATTGTTATTAAGTCTTTTCTCTTAAAACAAGGGCAGGGAAGATCAAACACTTCAATCTTCCAGCCTTGCATCTACAAGGAGCATTAGGCTCTAGCAGGATTGCCCTGCTCCACCACCAACAGTACTCCTCATGGATCACTCTTTGCCCGTGCCAGACAGCAGCCTTCTGGTTGAGCAAAAACCAAGCAAGCACAAGCAAATTTGATGAAGAGGCTCAAACAGCTTTAATATATCTTAGGCCCATAGCACACTTTACAGAGCAAATTACTAATCATGAATGCCTTGTGCAGGAGTCACCTTGTTCCCCCCCATTCACTTTCATCACCAAGATCTCCAGGTTTTTCCAGGACACACTTGGAAGCATGCACCTACTTCAGTCCATTCATATGCATGCAAATATAATCCAACAAAAGCGCTCCACAGCCAGACGAGCAATCAGCAGTAGAACAAAAGACAAGACTTATTATCCATCTTTCAAGACTGAGAGACCCTTTGCCTTCCAAGTACGCATCTGTTTGCAAGGCAAGGGTGCTAACCTTTCAGAGGCAGTAGAAACAAAGCGAGCTTGACTCTTGCCAAGATGATAACAGCCTGACCTTCTTCCCATCTCCCAAGTCAAGTGATCTCATCGCAAAGGCAAGGAAGCAAAGCCAGGTCAGCTTGGTCCATGTACACACAGAGTTTTGAAACCACATTGGCATTTCACTTGTCTGGTTTCCATCAGAGCTGAATGGGGATTTGTTGTCCAAATGCCAGGCACTGCTTTGAAAACCTTTGGTACATCCCATGAAGAATCATGTGTGGTGAGTACCTACAGTCATGCAAAGACTGGAATGTATTTTTTTTTTCTGCACAAAGCAAGAATTGAAAGAACTCCTCGCACAGATTCGGGTTTGTTAAACTGCTTAATGTCCACATCCAACTTGACCTATGAAGAAAAGCCCCAGCAGTGTTTTTCAGACTGCTACACCACCGGTAGATGAAAACCATGGATATAAAACTGCTCCCAGGTACATACACACTGATGTGAAAGGGGCGCAGCAGAAGGACAGTCCTGTAAGCAACCAGAGCAGAGGGCGCGCATGACTCAGTCTTGTGAATGCATCCATAGGGCTTGTCCTGCAACACAAATGTCTCCCATTTGCCCCAATAAAAGCAGCGCTGGATTAGACAGAGCTCCTTGTATGGTCTTTGTGCCCCAAATACCCCCTCAGCTGTGCCCATGCCTGGGCAGGGCTCCAGGCTGGCAGTGGTCAGCTCCTGCCCAGAGCAAGGAGCTTGTGATGAGCTGTAAAGCACCTGCAGAGCCACCAGGGCTATGCCAGCGCCCCTCCACTTGCAGAGCAGTGCAGGCTCTGCACCTCTGCTACTTATCAAGGATTACAGGGAAATGCATTACGGACATCACCGCAGCTCCTGGTATTTTATGTGGTCACTGGACAAATGCCGGGCTGTTTTGCATCCACAGGAATGGAGTTGTTTGTGGCAAGTCACTGTGAAGCAAAGTCCTTAAAAACCTCAGCCTAATGATTGAAAGTATCCATATTTACAAAAAAATTTTTTTGCAGGTAACCCCATGAATCTATAAGAAGTACGTCATATAGATGTCACATTGCAGATGCACAATGCCCTGCTTTTCAGCTGATTTGCTTTTGTAGGGCTCCAGAGAGGCAACAACTGTGGGATAAATATAACACACTCGATAAACTTGCTTTTCTTACTTACTTTTCACGGACCCAATAAAAGCAACCTAAGCACATCCAGATATCTACATGATGGAAATTAATCCAGGGAGATGAACATATTTCTTCTCTTTCATCTTTCCTTTCTCATTACTGTCAGGTACACATATAGGGGAGTCATTTCTCAAGTGGAGCTTTAATAGTGTCTGTGGCACTGCAACTGGTCGCAAAGGACTGTAGTGCCACAGCAGATAGCCATGAAATAAACTCAGCAGTATATCCTTGTCTGTTATTCCATGGGTCTTCATGTGAGACAAGGAAACGACGGGGAGGAAGAATAAATTTGGCTCTTAAACTGTTTTCTCCTGCCCCCAACACGTGCCATGAAGCAAGAGTTGATTCAAAACTGGAAACACCCTGAGCCTATCTTGTACAGCTGTGTGCAATTTTCCAACTCCAGAACTGTGATCTGTATGCTGTAAGTACACTATTACCATGGTAGAGCTCTGGATTTTAAAAACAAATGCAACTCTGAGGCTTAACTGTTACAAGTCCCCCCCCCTTTTTTTTTTCTTTTAACCTTTCCTGGGCCTGAGCCAACATTGTCTCTACACGGCTTCTAAATGCAATTTCTTGGCTGGAAATAAGATTACAATGTACATGAGAAATACAAATGTAAACATATTACCGTACCATGAATATTCAGAAGACTCAGCCCTGTTTCAGCATCTTCTCTCTGGGTGATAATCAGAACAGAAGCCTGACAAAGGCCTGACCGAGTCCCTGCTCCTCTAGACACCGGTCCGTGACTGCACGGAAGCTGCAACTCGCACACCAACAGATTGCTCCTGCAGCAGTCACGCTTCCACACCTGAGGAGCCTACAGCCACCCCAGTTGTCTCCAGATCTGCAAATATTTGCACTTGCTTGTACAACGGTGCTCCTGGAGTTGGCGTATGAGAGGTTTAATAACAAGACACGTGGACCCCCTGAGCCACTTCCTCCATGGGCCTACCCAAATTGCCCTAAAGCACACGTTCAAGATGGGACTGCTTGGACCAGCTGAGGACATTTTTGGTCCACACCACCTCCAGGTCACCAGCCTTTCCGAGGAAGACCCAAGAAATCATCAAGGAAGTCCGAGGAGCCCTGCCACCTGTGCTGTAACCCTCCCCGTGCCATGACCCAACGCCCGGCATCAGTGCGTCTCCAGCTGGGCCGTGAGCTTTGCTTCTCCCCAAATGCGACCTAGGACCCAGGTGGGAGGTGTTCAGAGGTGCCACGAGTAGCACGGGGGCTACAGCACACAAAGAGGGGAGAAGTGCCAGTTTTCCTCCTTCTTAGACCGTCGAAAGGGCTTTCCCCACTCCTGGGTCCTACCTGCTTGATTTCACACTAGAAATCAAAAACCTGGCTTTCTGGGAAACGCGAATAAAAAAAGCGCAAGTTTTCCAAAAGCACGAGTTAACACCTCCCTCTGAGATGGTAAATAAGCCAGAAGAAGGCAATGTTACAATCACTCGCTGTTGCTTTCCCAGATCCCAAAACTCCATGTAAAGCTGTGTTATGATTCAGCTGTCACGTCACTCGCGTGGCACCGGTCACACCTTCCGATAGGTGATTACTGCGAACCTCCGAGAAACTCATCAGCGTTAACAAGAGCAGGTTTAATAAATTCCTCTGTCACCAGCACTTTCTGCATAAAAACCCCACTCACACATCATTTAACACCCGAAATGAAACAGCTGTAAATTCAGCAATTAGCGGTGTAATTTGACTGTTCTGATCAAGTGCACTGAAGGCTGCAAGGCTGCTGGGGGATGTGAAAGCTGCCACAGAATCTGCTGGAGCTTTTTTAAAGTTTAAAATGGCAATTAGGCTGAAAATTAAAAAGAAAGGAGTTTGAGGAAAAGATGGCCACTTATTTGAGACCAGAGATGGTGGGGAGAGTTGAATGGCAGTCGGTGGGCATGGTTAGAGGAGAAGGATGATGGGAGCAGCACAAGGAAGTGAAGAGAACTGGAATTTGTGTAACCCAAAAAGCCTACCGAGTATATAACTAGATGCAGTCTTACACACTCCTTGCACTAAGATGCACTTAATTCTACTCACAGATATATTTCAAAAGGGGGGAAAGAGTAATTTCTGAGACCATCTTAAGTTGTAATGCACTCTGCATCCTCCTTCCTCGTTCCCAAGGGACTGATCCACGCCAGCAGTGTCAGAGCTGTTCCCACACAGACACGCGTGTGTTTACAGACATGCAACCACAAGAGTTTCACATGTAGTTTTCAACCATGACAAAAGGCAGGCTTATATTCAGCTGCTGGAAAAAGTT
Source organism: Anser brachyrhynchus (assembly GCF_964034855.1). NCBI lineage: Eukaryota > Metazoa > Chordata > Aves > Anseriformes > Anatidae > Anser > Anser brachyrhynchus. The sequence continues at coordinate 7,610,361 of NC_137705.1, forward strand.
ACAGAACTAGGAAATCATCGAGAAAAGAGCCCTGAGAGTTCCCACTTAGTGTCTCAAAGACGCCAACGTGCTGGGGGGGGTGGGACAGTTTCCTGGCAGGGCTCAGGCTGTGCCCCCCCAGCGCTTGCTGCCCAGCCACCACCAGCACAGCTTCAGCGGGAAGATATTGAAGACACCATGCTCCCAGCAGCTATTTGCCAAAAAAAAAGCTTTGCTCCCCGTTCTGCTTCGTGTTTGCTTTCACAGCGAGCTGCAGGGTGTGCTGCAGGGTGGCTGAAGCCCCCCAGAACCATGTCTGGTGCTCAGCCCCTCAGCACCCCGACTTCTCCTGGAGGCAGGAGCAGCAGCGCCAGCTGGCTTTGCAGGAGCTCTGGGGACCTCGTCCACCCTCCGTAGCCACCACGCACAAGTCACCCCACTGCAGGGCCACCTCGAGCCCACGGCACCGCCACGTCCCCATCACCCTGCGCCACGGGACCCGGGGCTTTGGGGCTCTCAGCATGGAGAGGAGCTGCTGGCGGCGTGCGGGGACCAGCAGCTGGCTCCGGGGAGAGCAGCTGCCCCCCACACATGCCAAAACTCCCCCTCAGCAGCACCCCGCGGGCAGGCTGCGCGCAGCGGGTGCCAACGTGCGGGTAAAGGCACCCGCGCGCGGACGCGCCCCCCAAAAATACGCGGCTTACATAATTCCCCAGCCAGTCGGCGTTAGGGGAATGTGATTAATCCTCCATGACATGTTCTGAACTTTCCGTTCGGGGAGGCTCTCTCCTCCCGCAGACCTACTGGCGATGAATGTCATTTGACCTGCAGACTTCACTACGAATGAGCATCAGAGCAACCAGCAGTGACATTGCTCCGCAAACCAATTATCTGCCTCCTTCCCTGCTCGGCCCAGAGACAAGTTTGCTCAACGCATAACGAGGATTTTTTTTTTCCCCCCCTTTTCTTAAAAATTTGTTTACACCCGGCACAAGGATAACGGGCACCCACAACCTCCCCCCCCAGAGCTGTCCCACCGACCCCACCACCGCAGGACGACGGGTCCCCATCCTCAGCCCCCCGGCACCCCCCGTCCCAGCCCGGCTCCCACCTGTTCCGCGGGGCGCACCTTGGGGACACCCCCCCGAGCCCCCCACCACCACCACGGCGACCCCCCCGCGACCGAAGCACCTCTCCCCATCCCTCCCCACGCGGGACTCACCCACTCGAGCACCCTGAGGAAAGCGAGCGGCTCCTTCACCACGCGGAAAGTCCCCGCGGAGGCGAGCTGCGGGCAGAGAGAAGGGGTCAGCCCCGCGCTCCGCACCCCCCCGCCCCTCCACCCGGCCCCGCACCGCACCCCGCGGACCTGGTCCACCGCCTCCATGGCGCCGCAGCCCCGCGGAGCCGAGCGGAGCCGCCCGCCAGCCGGGGATGCGCTGCGCGCCGCTGCCCCCGCGCACGCCGGGCGGAGCAGCCGGGCGGGGCCCCGAGCCCCCCGCACCGCCCCGCGGAGCCGCCCCGAGCCCCCCGCACCGCCCCGCACCGCCCCGAGCCCCCCGCACCTCCCTGCGCCCCCCCGCACCCCTCCGACCGGCGCCCGCAGGCTGATGCGCGCAGCGCTCACCCCTCACTCCGCCACTCACTTATTGCTATTATTATCATATTATTATTATTATTTTTAAATATAAATCTCTCCATATATATTTTCTTTAATTTTTAAACATTTTCATTTCAAAAGGAAAAGGTCGGGGAAAGAGTTAAAAAATAAATAAAAGATGATTCCCCGCGCCCCCCGCACCCCTCCGACCTGTGCCCGCGGGCTGATGCGCGCAGCGCTCACCCCTCACTCCGCCACTCACTTATTGCTATTATTGTCATTTTTTAAAAACATATATATAATTATTTTTAAATATTGTTATTTCAAAAGGAAAAGGTCAGGAAAAGAGTTAAAAAAATAAATAAAAGATTCCCCCCGCCCCCCGCACCGCTCTGACCTCCACCCGCTGGCTGATGCGTGCAGCGCTCGCCCCTCACTCCACCACTCACTTATATTATTATTATTAAATATATATATATTAATTTTTAGACACTTTTATTTCAAAAGGAAAACGTTGGGGAAAGGATTATAGAAAATAAAAAGATTTTCTGTTGTTTTAATTTTGAAACATTTTTATTTCAGAAGGAAAACGTCGGGGAAAAAGAAAAAAAAAAGAAAAAAAAGAAAAAAGAAAAGAAGGAAAATATTAAAAAAAAAAAAAAAAGGAAAAAAACAACCTGCCAAGAAGCTACTCATATCTGTGCAGCAGCAGCCGGGCCAGCCGTGTCCTTCTTTCCCCTCTTGATCTCCCCGGGCAAACTTGCCTGCCGCCCCCGGCCCCCCGCGGCAGCCCCGCTGCCGTCCCGCTCCCTGTGCGCTCCCTCGTGCTTTTGTAGCATTTCCTTGACAGCAGAGCAGCGTTTTCCATGTGTGCTGTCGTCGTGCTGGCCTCGTTTCCCAACGTAACCCCAGTGATTAGAATATATCCTGGGCGGCACAGCCTGGCAGGAGCAGCAGTTCCCTGCATGGGTCCGTGCTTGCCTTGCCCTCGCGTGCTGACAGCGCTTCCAGTTCCTCGTGGCTTTAAAACATCGCCACGAGAGGTTTGTGATGGGGCCAGATCCTGCCCAGCAAGGGCTCAGGACGGCACTGAGGGCACAAACCCATCACCCTGTGTTCCAGCACGTATCCAGTGAGATTTAGATCCCACTTCTGCAATCACTTACGTACTCAATTCGCCACCACCCCAACGAACAGCTCTGCCACCAGGACCCCAGTGCTCTAACAGGATTTGGGCCCTAAGTAGGTCAGGGACAGCACTACCTGCCTCAAAAATACCTGAAGATTTCTCTCTGTAAGCAACCAACCAGCTGCAGGAGTTTAAGTTAATTAGATTTGTTCAAAATAAAGCTCAGTTAAAAAATCCGTATGTGCTCTAGGAGCAAACAAGAGGCGTGTGGGGGTAATGAATTTCTGAAAGTTTAACTGGAGCTTGATGCAGAAGATTCTGCGTCAAAACTGTGGAACTGTAAACTGGGTCATATCTTATGACAGCAAAGGGAGGGGGCCCAACCTTTATTTTTTAAAACTATTTCCCCATCAGAAATAGGCTTGGGGTCAGAATTACAACTACATTTCATTTTTTCAAGGAAAAGAAAAAAAACACAATCGTTGTCACCTGTACCCTCCTTCCTTCCTGCCCTTGGAGAAAAATAGGAAAGAAAATTTGATTATGAAATATTATGGAAGCTTTTTTATTTAAATTACAAAATAACTTTTTAGGGAATACAAAACACTTCTCAGCTATCATAGTAACTGCCTGGAGGTGGTTTGGTACTATGGGAGGCAGACTTCCTTGGCTGTGGCAAAGGGACAGAGCATCCCTAGGTCTCCAGAGGGCACAAGCAGGCAGCAATACACCAGCCACCCTCTGCCTTCCTGCCACAGCTTCCCCCGCTGGTGCAGAGAACCAGGGCCAGGTCCCTGTGAGCCACCTGCCTGCAGCTCCCACACCTGGGGCAGAAACCAGTCCAGTGCCCAAAAAGTGCAGCCACGCAAAATACTGAAACATTTAGGAGAGTTATAACTGAGCAGTAGACCAGGGAGAGGTGGGCATTTTTTTTTCCCTTAATTTTATTGGTAGAAATGAAAGCTCAATTTCCATTGAGTGCCCTGAAGAACTGGAAGCCTAATTCACCTACTCTCTCATTAACTACCTTTTCTTATAATCCTGAGATTTTTAGGAGCACTTGAGCTTCTGTTTTCAGAAACTGTCAGTCTCGGACACACAAAAGCAGATATTCTGAAGACCCTCAGCACCACCAGGATGGGCTCTGCTGACAAACAGAATGGTTTCCCAGCTGCTCTCCAGCTCTGTGAGCATCGGCTTGCAGTGGCTTTGGGAGCTCCCTTGTGCTGCATTTTCCATCCCCTTTCCACCACCCCAGCTGAGTTCTGTCTTGGTGCTGTTCAGCGCTCAGTCACCCCCACCTCAGCTCCCCCCTGGCTGGAAATCCTTGCAGAAGAGTGGCAGTAACCTGATTTTACAGTCAACACTCGGTACTTCTTCTAGAGGTTAGTAAGTCTTCCTGATGACTATTAGCATCGGTCCTTTGATATGGCAGAGCATGTCTCTCTGGCCTTCACAGCTGCTCTTTGCATGCAGTCCCAGTTAGCTTAGAAGAGCATCTCCTTGCCACTTCTTGAGCCTCACACTACAAAACTTGCTCTGCACATGACATTTTTAGAGATCCACACTTTTTTGATAAAATATGAAACACTGAAATGTATGTTCAAACCAGCAGACATGATAGGTCTGCAATTAGTTGAGAAACAGCAAGAACCTACACCCTAAGACTACTTCTTTTACTAAATTATACTCATTGCTTTCACACCTGGATGACGGCGCTTGGCATGCATTAATCAAAAATTGCTACAAAAGGTGCAATTAGAAATCAGCATGAATGAACAAATGGGGAGAGCAGAAGTGTTTTATAGGGACAAGATCTCACACCATGCATGTGCTGCCCAAAGACAGGCGCCTCCCACCCTTCCCTTTCAGAGATTCCCCATGGCTCAGGATTAAGTGACGCCCATGGGAGCTAAAAAGTGCCCACTGTGAGAGGGGGGATGCCAACATCAGGTGGCACTGCCTCTGCTGCAGGTGGCAGTGGCAAGAGCCATAAAGGGCTGATAGGTGCTGCAAGACAGTGGGGATTTACCTTTGCTTGGGACATCTTTTGTTTTAATCTTATAACCATCTGCTAACAGGGAAATGATCTCTGGTTCTGCTAGACCGGACATTAAAAGCACACACACAAATATATGCACACACCTATAAAAAAACAAGAACCTATTAAAAAAACCAGATGAAACTGCGTTTCTCCTTGTAAGTGAAAGAGCACAAAGCCTACGGCCCGTGGGCCCGTCCAGGCTGCAGCAGTGAAGGCCAGACGGTGGGGTCACCCCATTTGAAGGGATTGAAGGCAACTGGTGATAGCACCAGCACTATTTTTTTTGTGAGCAGTTGGGTGTGGAAAGGAGGTCTCGCACAGGCGCGAGGAGGACCATATGGTGCTTAGCACGCCAGATTTCTCAGCTCCAGCCAGGCCTCAGTCTCACACTCTACCTGTCACTCTTCCCAAGATCCGCACTCCGGAGGGTCATTTCATCCTCTCGGGGTCCCCATCAAATTTGTTCACAACCCGTTATCCCCAGGAAGGGAGAGTTGCCTCTTGGATCTTTGTTGTTTTTAAAGCTACCAGCCCCTTGGAGCAGGTTACAATATTTTTCCCTGCGGCTGTGTTTTGCACCAGGGAGCTTTTAACCTCTTCCTGGCAATGGGGGGTCCACTCTCCCATCCTAATGGGAATTGCCAGTCATTTCATGGTTTTATTTAATTTCATGTCTCCACTCTAACAGTTAGGCAATAAAATATAGGGCTATGGGATAGCCAAAAATTGCCTCCCAAGTGACCAGAAACCACACATGGGTGAACAGTGGGAAAAGCAGCAGACATCTCTGCCCTAGACATCTCCCTCTAGCCCATCTTCCAGCATCTTCAGGCCTCCCCCTTGGTCTGTTTCCAAATTCTAGGTGTCCGTCCCTGCATATAAATAATCTCTAAGAAAAAATACTAGGTGTTTACTCCTGCATATATATAATCTCTAGGAAACCTTGTTTCCCCATGAGCTTCATTTCTCAAATTTCCTCATCTCCATAGAATAGCACCAGGTGGGGACGTCAATGCCTACCAGCACGTTAAAGTCAATGAACTAAAAGGCCATGGTACTGGAGAATATTCCACCCTCAGAACCTAAAAAAAAGCTCACAAACAGAAATCCCCGTGTGATCATTACAGAGCAGAATAGCTCAGAAAAGACATGCCTAAATACATCGCCATATACAATACAAAGTTTACAGGACTCAAATGGACCAGTGAGAAAATTGTTCACTATTAAGCTAAAGATACAAAAGTGTTTTCTTCTTTAAAATTAGTTTTGTTAAATCAGTATTTGTTTTTCCAGTAACACAATTTCTCTAAGCAGGTAGCAGGGTCATTTTCATAGTGTGGGATGCGTATAGAGAGCACCTTATAAAGGTTTGGTGGTTAAATCAAGCAGCAGATGTTTAGCCGCATGGCTGATGTTGACCCAGAAGTATTAATGTCTACAAGTCAGACTATCTTAATGCAGTTCTTAGATCTCACACAAGACTTAAAATTATTTTTCTCCTGATCTCTAAGAGTGGCTGTACCAATCATCTTTGGTGTCTTTTCGGATTTCAGTTACGTGCATTTGAGATGAAATTGAAAGTCAAGTTTTCCTGAGTCCAAAAGGCTTGTCCGACTGCGCTGAAACCTTTGTTCAGTGTACAAAGCAATTCTGGTTTGATTTAAAAAAATTAATCAGTCATTTTCCTTTTCTGTCTTAATCCTTCACTGACATCAAGTCTTGTCATTTTTGATCCTTGCTTCCAGAGTGTATTGTCTGACTTTAATCAAAAGCATTCTGTAATTAGGTTCCAGCCAATTTAACTTAGACTATTTAAAAGTGAAAAATAGCCCTGCTTCCTGGTAAAACCCAGCTGAGTGTCAGAGGAGTTGAGCAGGGACAGCTTCAATTCATAATTATTTTGCTGGCAACAAAATCCTTCCCTTAAAAGCACGGGAATGCAGTTTATCCTGGGCATCTTTCGGATGATTTGTACACAGGAACACAAACAGCAGAGACAAGTGTGAGGAGCACTGCTGCAGTCAGATTCTGTCTCTCTCCAAAAACCTGGGTCTGGAGCTCTAAAAGGGACGCTGTCAGGGCTGGGATCCTTCAAATACGACCTACTTTTCCATTGCATCCTTTACCAACGAAAACGTTTAAATGCTACATTTTCTTAAAGAAAGAAGGAAAATGTCAGTGCGCTGGCTCCAAGGTACAGCTCCAGAAACTAGAGCTGCGCTGGGGTAACTACAGAGGAAGGGGCTTGCTCTGAGCCCTGGATGGAAACAACGCCCTCAGCTGCCCCAGACCCATAAGGGATGAGTCCGTGCCCTGTCCCCACACCCCTGCACAGGGCTCCAGAGCAAGAGCAACCACCTTGCCAGCTCTAGGATTGATGCCTGAATGAGAAATACCACAAACTTTGTCTTTGGGTACTGGTATAAAGCAGACACACACCATTTACATTCTCAGAAAAGGATGAGGTGGGTATACTACATGCACACCTGTATCCCAAGAAGTATTTCCCATCTCCTTCCCTCTCTAGGTGGGCATCTATTTGCCTCCCTTGCTCTGGGATTTAAAGCCCTGCAATTTGGCAGCACAGCAGGTGCAAATCGCCCAAAGAAGTGGAAAAAAAGGAACCCAAACTCACCAAAATCCCCAAATGTGCACCAGAACAGCTCTGGAATTTGGAAGGAATTTTTCATGGTTGGCTGTGTAAGATAGCTCATAGAAAAAGTAGAGAAGAGGAAATTTCTCAAACACCACTGCTCTCCAAGGCATGCCAAGCAACTCCCCGTGCACACAAAGCCTGGAACAAGACAGCAGCAATATCTCCTTCTCCTTAAGAACTGCTGCTTGCCTTTTACCCTGCTGCTTGACAAAGCACGGGAGGAAATTTCAGTCTTCTCCAGGGAAAGTTCAAACTTGTATCATCCTTTCCAGAAGGTGCCCCAAGCACTGGGCTGCAGACAAGCCCAAGCTGAGATGCAAAACATCTGCTGTGCAGCTCCAGCAAGGTCAGAGCAGCAAGCAGGATATTACAAATAAACTTAAAATACTCAGCGGATTTTAACGGTGAAAGCCTGGCCATGGCAGACGTTAAAGACTGTGACCCACTTGGATGTTCTTGCAAGAGAAATCTCATTAGTACTTGGTGGGTGGATAGAAGAGTTGAGCGTGGTGCCGATTCCTGTAATCTGCAACGGGATTTCGAGAAACTCAAGCGAGCAGTTCTCTATCCCACTTTTTGGGCATCAGAAAGAGAAAATGGACAAGTGCAAATTATGGGAAAGTAAAATCCCAAAGATCTCAACAAGGGACTGCCTGTAACATCCCTTAATGTCACACCTATTGCTACTTGCAGACAATTCACACAATATCTTTGCTTTCCTCATGCTGACTACACTTCTCCAACTGCCTTCTCAAGCTCCGGGGCTGAGCAAGTAACAGTGCTTCAAACCTCCAGGTTTTCATAAGGGGCTTTACTACATTTATCTGGATTTTTTGCTAACAATATGAATAATCTGCATTCACATGCTGAAATCAGATTACCTGTAGCACCCCAAAACAGAATTATCCATCATAAAGAAGACTGTTTAAAACAATAGCTGACCACCAAAAAGTAACTCAAAATCCCTTTCTCATGTTACACTTTACCTGAATTTTCTTCAGGTCTGCGATGTGGCTAAAGATGTTACAGTTCATCAGCAACCAACATGACTTATCTCCAGAGCTGTTGAAAACATTAAGATCGGTTCCCTCCTCCCAAGCCATTTTTTTCAAAATTTTGTTTCATCATATAGGATCTGACCAAGAAACTTGAGATTTTTGAGGTCTGTTAGAGTTCACTATTCCTTGCAGCCCTGTCCCTTACAAGACGCTTGCAGGGTGCAGCACCCCAGCGTGGAGCTGGCTCTGCCCAGCCCCTGAGATGGGCAGCACCAAAGCCTCCTCTCCCCACAAAAGGCTTCCAGGTCCTGCTATACCCTAGCTTAAAAAGCTGAGCCCTAACAAAGCTGAGGCCTAACAAGCAAACCTGAGGCCTAGTCTTGGCTCTGCCACAGACCTCCCGCTTCTAGCCTTTAGGAAGCTATTTAAGGTCTTCTTTCTTGATAAATTTTCTTCACAGTATTACCTTGCTTTTTCTCCCAGGGAGGGAAGAGATTCATTATCCAGCATTTGCCAACACCTACCTCACTCCCGTTCAGTTTTATTGTTACACTAGGAGACTAGCTACAACATCACTGAAAGCCACCTGCTTTCTTCATGGATAATGGAACCTTACTAAACAATACCCAGATCTCATCAGGATAAATTAGCTCTCCAGGACAGTTAAAAATAGCCTTCTAGAGCTCCAAGTCCCTGGAACAACAGAGAAAGTACATACCTTTTGTTTTGAAGTATTTAGAGACCCCACCACCAATTCTTCGTTGGAAAAAAGCAACACTAGAGAACACTGCAGTACAGAGAGCAGGAAAAAAACACTGACACCAAAAAACATAGTAAAGAGATGCTAACTAACAAGAACTAGCATACAAATTAAAACACAAAACTAAAGTGGAAAAAAAAAAAACTTAAAAAAAATAGATCCAGAAGATCAATTAAAAAGAAAAAGAACACAGCCCAGAGCAAGAACATCAAGTAGCTGTAATTAGGGTGGGCTTCTATTGAGTTAATCCCTCCCAGAGGCATTATTAAGTCAATTAGGGATGGGTGAGGAAGGCTATGTATAGCCCTCTAATGGCTAGTTCTGCCTGATAGAGCTGAGGGTTTGGGGGGAGAGGGAGGAAGAGGCAGGTGAGGTTTTTCCTGAAGCAGCAGTACAGTAAAGCACTAGGTGAGTCCAAAGTATGGCAAGATCTGCAGAGTATCTCTTGTTTCAGTCTTCTTTATCATTATGTACTTCTTAAGAGAACTTCTTTTCTTGCTGAAGTTCATTTTTCTTAGAAATAAGAGAGATCTTGAGACCTTTAAAACAAGAAGAGAGCAGCAGAAGGGAGTTCTGCAGTATCATTTTTGTCTTCTTCGTTGAGTTTTATCACCTATTGTCTCCCTTTTGTATTTTGGGGTTTTGTCTATGCTTTCTGCTACAGTTTTCCGAAGTATTTGAAATCTTGCAAGAACTTTTCTTCAGGTGCAGAAGGAGCTGGGGACTATGGTAGCTCTCACAAAATCAGTCTGGGGAATGGAGGAAAAAAAAAGGATCGAGTTTCTGAAATAACTTATCCAGGAGAAATGATGAGCTCCAGCTGTCTGAGAGCATTTGGTAGGCCTGAGGAGGACTGGGCAGATAGAGAAGAAAATAGAGGGTTCCTTTCCCCCCAGGCTGTTGTCAGCAAAGGTCACGTAGTGGCACTGTACTGATTTTCTCAGAATCTGCCTTGGCAGAAGCAACTTCTAGAGCAGCCTGATCTTTATGAAGTCCCTTGAGTTTGTTTCGATGACCTGTGTACACTAGAGCTTCTTTATGAGCCTGGAGATCTGTGGAGAAGTCCTTTGTGAGCGTGTGTGCATACACATATATTTGTGTGCCTGCCTTAGTGGGTGACAGTCCTAGCACTTAATAGAATAGAAACAGCGGCTTTGGCAGTGCCACTGCATAGGGATGCAAGCTGTAAGGACGCGTGCAACCAGAGAACAAAATCCAGCTGTTCTGGCCTTAAGGAAGGAGCTCAGCATGTGTGAAAATGAGGGCAAGGTCTGGGTATTCATCAGAGCAGAGCTATGAGCCAGCAATGTGATGTGGCCATGAAAAGGCAGATGCAGTTAAGAACCCTCTTAAGGGTGGTATTTTCAGTGGGGATAATGTAGTGCTTGTATCACTATTTAATTTGGGATGTCATGTTATGTTATGGTCACCCAAGAACAAGAAAAGTGAAATCAAAGGCAAAGGTGTACAAAGGAGAGTGCAAGAGCTTAGCTGCTTATCCAAGCAAAAAAAGCCCTGGGAGGGAGCATTGTGCCCATCCGCATGCCCTGGCTGTGCAAGAGCCCTGAAGGCTAAGGGCTCAAGCTTGATTCCTTTGCCAGGAACAGCTATTCCCAAGCACCTTGGCCAAGAGGCCTTAGCTGTGTAAGTACATCCTTGGATAGGTAATATAACACCAGAGTTTTTAAAAATCTGGATATGGATACTATATAAATAAAGGAAACAGCTCTTGGGTCTCCTACTCCTCCTGAATTTAACACAGACCACCTGTTGATGTTAAATGTCTTATTATTGGGACATACTGATTTAAAAGCAAGGCAATGCCTAAGACCAGAAAGCCTTTACATTGTCGTATTAATACTTCTAACAATTGAAATATTTGGATATATGCAAAAAGATACAGTTCAAGCAGTTAAAATGCTTTTTAAAATATCTTTCAAAGCACGTTGATTTAACAACTTGCTCCATTTTACGTTGAAATCCTTACTACCATGAACAACCATGCAGCAAAATAAAGAAAACAATTAGCCACTGACTAAACACAAATAGATTCCTGTTCTTTCTGTTTTTAAAGGATAAATTATTTTTGGTACAACTCTTAATAGCATTGAAAATGATCTTCACATAGCAAGAAGAGGAAGTAGACTCCTAGGAAGATTTTTCACAACTGTCAAGCAGGACATCTAATGCAAAGTCTGTTCAGCACTGTTTAGTGCAAATACGAATGCACTGGGATTTGGGGTTGTTGAGTTGTCTTTCAACTAATTCTTTTAGAGCGACTCAGTTCATTGTGAGGAAATCATAATTTTTCCTTTATAAAGCAAAGCATCCACATCACAGAAAAAGGAAGAAAAAAGGAATAATGACAGGCTATGGACATTTTATATAATGCAGTTTAGTGTTAAGGATCATAAATTTTGTAGTTTAATGAGTAGCTTCTCTGATATTTGAGCTATTTTTTGTCTTTCATAATTCAGAAGTGATATAATCCCATTTTGCAAACCAACACTTCATTCCTAATCCTCATTTGTATCAAGCCCTTGTTACACCTTTTCAGTAATTCAAAAAGGACCTAAAAATAAGTGTGGTTTGCTGGCACAGCACGTTCAGTATGAGTAACAATCAGACCCCTTACCGAAAATGCATCAAAAAGAAAAATTGCATGTATTCTGTGATGACAGGAAAGATTTTTGCAAATAATGGTCTAATTATATGCGTATTTACATGTTAATCTGAGTTTGCAAAAAAAAAAATTGTGTTCAAAGTGAAAGTCAGGAACGCCTAAATATCTTATAAATATTAATTCGTTTTTATTGTGCAATTTGTCATGGCGGATATCTTTAGCCAAACTTGCTCTATTGACATGTGGCCTTGGCATGCCTGGCAACACAATAATGATCATCCCCACTTCTGGGCTGCATGCCTGCACCCAGCAGGGCAGGAAGGGTGCTTTCTTCCACCTCTGGTTTTAAAGTTTGTAGTGGGTTTGGGATGTGAGCTCCAGAGGATGATTTTCAAACCACTGCTAATAATTTGGCCACCAGCACCAGGCTGGGACGTGTGTCAAGAAGCTGGAGCGGGCCAGATTCCTGCCCTGGGATGGGGATGGTTCATTCAGTTAACAGAAGGCCCTATCCTGGCCACCTCCAGCTCAGTGCAGCACAAGGCATGATGCCAGCAGGCTGCCCTGCTCCACGGTGCCCAGAGCCAGCCCGGAGGATGCTCGAGGCTTCGGGACAGGCAGCCTGGAGCAGCTGCCCCCGCGAGGCTGAGCTGCAGCCGCTCTCCTGATCCTGGAGCTAAATCTGGAACAAGTCCTCTGAGATCAGTGGCATTTCCCTCGCATAAAGCCATTGTGTGCGCAGGCAGATTATCCCAGGCCAGATGTCATTTTCTGCAGCCGCTGATGGCTCCTGCACTGTGGGGTATGGCTTGTCTGCACCTTTTCTCAGCTTTTTACTGCACTTACCTTAGCTTCAGAGTGGGAGAATTCAGTCATCTCTTGTTCTTCTACCTTATTTTCCAGGAACTCAGTTTCATTATTTATAACTATTATTCTGGCACGTTAAAATGTGATTTGCTAAAATAAAGCTGAGATTCTTCCCAGTCAGATTTAGGATGCACAGAGATCAACATTTTTGATTGGAATTGTTCCTCGAGCCACCACAATAATAAACATTGCCAGGCTTGCGATTAAATCCTGAGACCCATCAGCACCAGAGCATGCAGAACAGCCCCTTGACCCAGCCAAACACGATCGCTGCAGTTCATCTGCTTTAACTAGCTCCGGTGCTGGCCTCAGTGGCACAAAGCTGTATTCTCCCCTTGAGCAGACCCTCTGAGAGCAGCGAACAAACATAAGGCCCCAGCTCCCATAGGCAGCGTCTCTCTGCCTCTCCTGGAGGACACGAGCAAACCCATCCTCACGCTGCCCAAAGCCATTGCCTGGACAAGTTGTCTTTCCTTCCTGAATAAAGGAAAACCTTGCCTGGATCTGCATGGGCATACAAGTTTCAAAGCTGGCTGTGTTTAACTCTGAGAGAAACAGAGATGGGATTTATTACTGGTACTCGAGTAATTTACAGCCCTGGTCATGTGCTAGAAGCTGTAGGAACAGAGAACAAAAATGCTTTGTTTGAAGGCCTTGCCTAGAAAACCCAGTACAGAGCGGACTTCTAGCAGATCTGCTGTTTGGTTTTCTTCCGTTGCTTTTGGCCTAGGTGATTGTGTAGTTGCTGAGACAGAAGAGATGGTTCTGTAGGAGGAATGCACCCTTTTGCAAACAAGCCCTTGAATCTGCACAGACAAAAGCTTCTTGCTCAGCATGTCTGCAGTCAGACCCTGACATGCACATTTTGGGAGAAAAGCATGAGAGAAGGTGATGTAAATGTGACCAGATATCATCAAGATTTAGAGATTGCAAACATTTGCATGTCATTTCCACGCTCTTGGTCCCACTCTAATCACCAGTGTAACATCTGGACCTGTATTCTTCAGAGGCTTTGAAGAGCAAAGCACTTGTGTGTCAAATGAACTTCCCTTTTGCTTCGGTTCAGACACAGAAAGACATCAAAATAACACCAGAGATGACAAGTAGCTAAAGTATACCTCATTTTTCATTGTATAGACTCCCTAATCACACTATGCATATGCTTTCCCTAATGCATTTTATAAGCATGGCAAGCAAACCTCTCTTTGGAGCTATTTTGTGCAGGCAGACTTTAATTCTGGGGAGAGAGAGGAACAGAGCAGACATCTGTGCTCTGTTACATAGCTTGAGTTTAATTTTGAGGAGAGAGAAATGGAGCAGAGGTCTGTGTTCCCTTGTACAGCTCCAGAGTTTAATCTGGGGGAGAGAGAATGGAAACCAAAGCAATGATTTTTCTCTGAAAATTCCCACCTATTGTGCCAGCTGAGAGTCAGCCTCTAACCCTATTCCTCCAGGTCCTGCTGTACCCTGATCATGCACGACCTCGAGGGGAAAGGAGCAGAAATATCTGGTGTATCCTCTGGCATATGTCGTATTTCACAGCATGAGTGTAATGCCTGGCCATAGTACTTTCCTATAACCCAGCATGCAAGTCAGAAATCCTAGTGCTTTCAATTACTGGGCATCTGAATGGGAAAGCTGCTGCCGATGGGATTAACAGCGGTGCAGGGCAGGCAGCACGCAGTGACCTGGGGGGACCAAGGAGCAGCTCCAGGAGCTGAGCTCTGAGGCAGGCAGAGCTGTGAGCTCGGTGGGGATGTGCCCCGGGTGGTGGTGGTGCACCAGGGTCCTGCTCCCCATACCAAGGTGAGCTGGGCAGTTCCAGCTGCTGATTTCTGTAGTGATGAGGCAGGGTGGGAAAGCGTTACGTGCTGCCGGAGTGGCTGCATGCAGGACGGGTGAGCACAAGCCCAGAAATGCTGCTGGCAACAGGGCTCCCATGAATTTGTGGGAGCAGGGCTGGGGCTCTGAGCTCCTGTGTTATTTTCAAGATACTGCGCCTCTAAGTTGCCACTGAAGGACACAACCTAAGTCATCTCTTGTGCTTACAGGTATAGCAGTTTGACCCCAGAAATCTCATCTGATGTGACGATATGCTGCTGGTTCTGGAAACTGTAGCAGGTTTGGCTGATGGCATAAATGCCAGGGTACACCAGTCATGGCTCTCCTTTGTATTGATCATGATTTTGTTTGTCAAGATATCGATCTATGAAGAGCAACCCAATTATCACTCATCCAAGATAAACAGCATGACTTGTTATCACGTATAACATAGAGGAGCTATCAAAAGGCAGGAGGTAATACAGCATGCAGATTCTCTGGCCCCATGAGGTGGAGAGTCTTCCTGATAAGAGTACCCTAAATTTGTGCTTCCCCACGCACAGAGCATGGTTTCAAGGAAATTAACAAAAAATATCCTTTGGATGGGCTGATGCCTTTGTACTCTGAATTTAAGAATGAGGACCAATGCTGCAAGTGAACATCCCCAATGCATTTAAATCACTAGGAAAAGCATCAATACCCACCTGAGGATAAGGGACAGAGCTCTCCACCTGGCACCATGCTATCTGGGACTGGGGATAATTTTGCGAGTGTCAGGCCCAAAAATGGTTTCTCGTGCCAGCTTCTAGGTTGTGAATATTTGGGTTTGCCCTTCACACAAGATTTATGGGATGCCTGGTACAATGTGTTCCCCAGGAAGTGGTGTCTGGGGGAGGCGCAGGGGAGAGCTGCAGCCCTCCTACTTAACCTTTCCAATGGAAGAAGAAAAGTGAACAGGGGTGAGAAGTCTTTGCACCCCTCCATCCTTTACATCCTTCCAAAACACAATCCAAAGAGCTTTTTATTTTAGTCAAAAAGACATTGAAGTGTCCTAAGAAGTATCAAAGCGGATGAACTTGACGGATGCCCCACAGTCACTAACTGGAATCCAACCAGTAATCTTACCTGCTGCAGTTTTCAATGATCACCATCAAATAATAAATAAATAAATAAAAGTAAAAAGAACATACTACAAGTACATGAGTAACAAATGCTTTTTGAAGTTCTCCTGTGCTGGGGGGAGAGCACAGCACTGCCAGCCTGATGGGGAGCTGTGGTGCCAGGGGAACTGCCGTGCTTCAGCATCTTCCCCAAACTCCTCAGTGCCTGTAAAACTGCTTGCTTAACTTGCTGGTGAACCGTGCCCTGAGGTAGTAAAATGCTTTAGGGGGTTAACTGTAAATACTGGTCTAAAAGCTGTGCTCAGGAAAGCATACAGACTTTTCTAATTCCTTAGTCCCGTGTCAGGTTCTGGCAGTTAGCTTGTGCTGGGCGTTACGTTTACAGGTAGTCCCAGGCTACTTTTCAGGTCTCCTTTTGCACCTCTTACTTCAATTTTCCTCTCACAAAATGCAGACTTTTCATGAGCAACACTCTGAGACAGAAGAACTCACAACTGTTTCCTTACAGAATAATCTGAGCTCGTAACCTCACATCAGGAGAGTTATGCCCCCGTGTTTAATATATGGGACCCTTCTCGTCCCAACCCTATAGGCAGAAGTTTCCTTTCAGAAGCAAAATCTGTATTCCCTTGCAACAAAATTCAGCAATCAAGAGTTTGACTAGCTCTTAGTGTTTCCAAAATGGATGGCATAATTAAATGATTTAAAGCCTGCTGTAATCAGGAGTGCACAGTCAATGAATATTCAAGCTGTTCTCATTGTTAGGGATGATAAAGAACCATCTCTTTTGGTGGGTTATTTTTTATTGTCTAAAGAGTCATCCAGAAGATGGTGCCACAGTTCTGCCTGTAAAATGAATGCCAGACCAGAGAGAGTCCTTGCACAGAAAATAATACCTCATCGAAATTTAAGAGTAAACTTATTTTCAAGGGCAGCTCAAAGCTCCAAAACTGACATTTAGTCTGTGTTAAGGCTCTTATTGAAAACTAGGGCAACGTATCTTTATTGCTTTTGCTCTGTGTCACTCCAGGCAAGGTCAGCCAGCTCGACAAGGAAGAGAAAACCCATCCCATCTCCCCGTTTCCTTCTGAAAAAGGGATAGATCTTTGGGTATTTGTTAAAACACTCTTCCTGGGGAGCAGCAAGCCATCAAAAACTATAAAGAAGATGAGCACAAAACAAGCCTCTCTCTCTCGATGCTTTATGAGGCTTCAGTGGAAGTAGGAGGTGCAGCATAAATAGAGAACCTAGCTGTTTCTTTTGGTTAAGTAAGAAAGAAGGGCATTTTTGAGGTTTTGTGTCACCGAAGAAAGTAATGATGTCAAGTCTGCAGATCCTTGTAATCAGATTAAATAATCTGATTTCCATTTCGTGAATCTTCGCACTAACACAGAAGGAAAAAATGAAAATTGAGATTGCCATGAAACAAAATCTTCGCTCCTACCGAAAGCATGCATTTAATTTTTTCTTCCATTACAGTTTTCTGTTGTCTGAGGTCTCTTCTCTGTAGCTCAAGCAATTTGTCATCCGATTAGTCTGATGAAGCATAGAGAAGTCATTTGAACTGTAAATTTTCTGCAGGCAAAATAAAATGCAAACAAGAAGAGCTTCCTGTGCCTGCCAAAGTGATGATACTCAGAATACAAATAAGAAAAAGCCATGCTGACAGCATAAGCTATTTTTATATTCTGTCATTGGCTCCCGGGCATGGCAGTTTGAACGGGACTGCATCTGTATTCCCAAACCCAAATAAACCATGTAGTCTTAAGTGAAGTTCATGTCTTACAGAATAGCTGTTTAATCACAGTGAGAGGATACATTGCAGGCAGGATGAATCACGACGTTGATTCACACTCGAGCTGTGCGTTTGCTGCTGGGATCAGCCCGGACAGGAAAGCTAAGGAGAGGAGGGATTCCTGCCATCGACACGGGGAGCGTGGGGCCAGCGGGGAGCTCGTGGTGGCTGCAGGAGCTGGGGGCACCTCACGTCGTGGTTCAGTCCTGGGGCTTTTAGGAGTCCACCTTGAGCCCCGCCGTGCTGGGTGAGTCCTCGTGGCCATGCTCAGGACACGGGTGCTCTGCCACCCTCCTGTGGTGGCATCCCAGCTTCTGCAGGCAGCCGGTTTCATCACCTGAAAGCTACCCCCAGGACCAAAGCTCATGGTGTGACAGCCCCCGGTCAGGTTGTCTGCATGAAAAGGGTGCTGAATGTCTGCAGATGAAGAGGGATGCTGGGCTCCCTCTGTCCTTCACACAGCCCTAGCATCTCTCAGCCTCACCCTCACGTGGCTCCTCCGTGCAAAGGCAGCTGTGGCGTCCTTCCCTTCTTCAAAATCGAAGGCATTTAGAAAACAGAAACATTTTTTTTTTCAACACTCTTAAGCTGCTGAATTATTGCACAAACACATGGCATGTACTCGTTACCTGCCAGGATGTGCTTAACAAGTCTGGCTAATTGCGGTAACATCTTGCTCTTGCACACCGTTTGTCAGCGCTGGATCCCAGAGCCTTTCGGGAGGTCAGGAGCATTAGCAACAGGCAAGATTTCCCACCGAAAGCAAAGCTGAAAGGAGCACTAATAGGACTATAGCTGGCAAATAGACCATGCAGTCACACAGAGGCCTTGATCCCACATGTTGGTCCAAAATAATCCTCTGGAAAATGTTACTGGAGGAACAGGAGACTTTTGTGATGCAAAAGAGCTTCTGCCCATGAATTTCTGGATAGTACTTTTTTCCTCTAAATGAGCACAGAGAGGAGACTTCTGCCAAGCCTGGGAGTGTTTTACAGTCCAGGCACTACTAATTCGCCACCATGCAATATTATTTAAGGAATGCGATTAATTCTCACCTCCTGACTTAGAAGATGACTCTGATCTCTACAACAAACTTCTCGGAAAAGCCAGGCTGCTGCCTGCATTGGTACAGGCAGTCACACCACACTTCGCATTTAACCAGCCCCAGAAGAGCTCGGCGAGCTTCCCATGTGGGTCACATTCAGCTTGTCCCTTCCCTGGGACACCGCCTGCGGCCCTGCAGTGCTCCCTGACACGCCAGGGACACGGTACAGGGACCACAAGCAAGCACCAAGCTGTCTCCCAGGATGGAGCCCCAGCCAGCAGCCATCCAACCCAGGCAATTAAACCGGGGGCAATAACCCAGCCTGTCATCAAATTTACACGTAGCTCTTCAGGAGAAGTGGCTGGACGCTTTGCTTTCCCCCGGCATTTGCTGGGCCGACTGCTCAGCAGCTGCCCGGGCCATGTGGCTTTCTGGCACACGCGGGGCACTCAGTCGGGCACCATTTGGGGGGCACGGGTGGCCACGCGGCGGAGGGATGATTGATAACCCGATCGGAGCCACGGCTGTGCTCCCACCCATGCTTGCTGCCAGGCCCTTTCAAGAGCGAGATGCCTCTGCGCTGTGCTCTGCTTTTGACAAGCGAATACAGCATGATACGCGGCAAGATATGTCCGTCAGGCTTTTCACAGCTTTGGACAGGCCTGGCTGCTGCTTTAACCCAACTCCTGAGCAGCTGAGCATGTTCGGGGATGCCCCCAGTGCACCCCTAAGCCAGGAGCTCTCTTGCAAGCTTTCTCCTACCCTGGATGCCCAGAAACTATTGGTCTTGATATAAGACTGTAAAATCCTTGCCCTGTTAGGATGGGGGCATGAGACACATCCTGTATCCTGTGTGAGTGATGCAGGCCAGGGCCTCTAGCATCAGCGCTCTCCCAGGTCCCAGAAACCTTCTAAAAAGTACAAAAAGTCAAGAATTCCTGTGCAACCCTACCGTTCTGAGAAAAAGGGGCTTCCTGGTTGGAAAGACGTTGATCCGTGGATTATTATTATTTTTAATTTATTTTACTTTTTAATCAGCCTGTTCTCTGCAGGAGGGGGTGGGAAGCTGGGTGTTAGGCAGATCTTTGCTGGCATTGGGTAGTGGAACTGCACCTCCTGCAGTTAGGAGATGCTGAGGTAGCGGTGACTTGGGCAGCATGGAGGTGAAGGTCTGCTGGAGAGCTCCGAACTGCAGATTCATTCTTACTGAAACCTACCTTGCTCAGGTTTGAAAGAAAAGAAGGGAGAAATAATATCCAGATTATTAGCAGTGACTTTTGCCTTTTTTATTAGGACTTCACCCTGCTAGAGGAAAAAAGGGAAGGCAGAGCTAACGTCATGGATAAAACTGAAGCCCAAACCTGATTTTCATGCTCTATTTATTGCAGTAGATCAGAGGTCTTGTCTGAGATCCTTGGGAATGTAAAGAACAGTGAGTTTGTTAGAGTAGAGAAGCAGTTGCATATTTTCTCCTGCCTCAACACAAAACTCAGCTGTCTTCTCAGGCTGAAATGAGTCCTTGTTCAGAAGCTGACCTCAGGAGCAGAAGTCTTTCATGCTGGCCAAGAATTCGACCCCAAATGCCTTACATACAGCCAGCTGGCTGGGCTGGGGCGCATCCTCTTTGCTCTGCACTGGGGGATGAACCACCCATGGGTGCAGAGCCTGGTGCTCAGGTGCCAGCACCCAGCTCTCCAGCAGGGAGGACACTGGGGTGCAGCTGGGTGACCCAGAGCCCCCAGAGGTGGATGTGCCATGAGCACCAGGGCCACGATTTGGTCTGGGAGCAGCCAGCAGGCACTTCGCAGACCTCACTGCCACAGGCTTGTGGCACAGGGGGTATTCGGAGGCAGCACCTCAAAAACACCTTCCCTTTTCTTTACCCAAGCATACCCCAAAACGGGGTCTCCATTTCCTCTCTCCAGACAAGTGACCTCCCCAGAGATGCTGCTGTTTTTTTGGCTGCTATTTCCGACATGCTGAAACTCACTGACGCGCCGGCCGGGCCTCCGCACCCGCGAGTTTTCTCTTTCCAGGATCCAGCTGGGTGCCTTGGGGGAGTTAGAGATCCTCGATCGTGAAACTAAAGTGAAAAGCCCAGCTCCCAGTGCGAGGGCTGTGTTTCTAGCCCCAGTTTTGTCTTTCGGGGAAAATGGCCTCACTTAGCAAGTTAGCAGCGAGAGCGCGTGGGCCGTGTGCCAGCACCGCCATCGTCTCGCTATCGGCTGCGTGCTGAATCACTCACTACACAGTGACCTTTCAGCAGGTTATGGGAATTATATTGAATTACTTGGGGGAACGCTGGGACCAAGGCATCGGCAAGTGTCCTTACAACCGGGGGATTGCGTGGTGGCCTTCCCTGTGCCTGTTCCACCAGCAAAGAGCTGCTCCAGAAGTCAAAGAAGTGAGATTTTAGATTTTTTTTTTGGTAGCGGAGCTGTGGTTTTTTTCTTGTAGGATACCTCATGCTGAGGTAGATGTGAGTCAGCTGGTCTTTCCTTTAGGTGTCTGCATTCATTTGCACAGAAGAAGTAGCTTTTAGTTTGATATTTGCTTAAATGAACATAACAGAAGGTGAGGAGGAGAGAAAATAATTAGCAGACTCAATCACAGAATCGCTTTCAAAGCTCTTCACAGGTACTAGAGAAGCAAAGCACCCAACTGATGGGAATATTTTGAGCATGCTGATGTTAATCACAAATGGTCTCAGACTGGTTCAGTTTAAACCAGGGATCTCTGGCTGGAGATGGAGCAGCTTTCCCAGCTGCACAGGCTCCTGTGAGCAATGCCAAGCAGCCACTTTATTGTTTACTGGCACATCAGCATGTGGAGGAAGGAGAACGCCTCGTGAGCCACAGCAAGAGCCACTAGAAACATTTCTCGTGTTCAAGTTTCATAAATTTTTTCATGACTTTCTGTCCTATGAACATTTCTCAAGTGCACTTGAAATGGAGCTGTGCTGACAGCAGAGCCTGTTCTCCACTCTTCCCTACCCATGTAGGCAGCATTAGAAATCAGGACATCAAGTATCTCAAATATTTGTTAGGTCACTGCAGGCCCTAGGATTCATAACCCTGGACAACACTTCAATGCCGGTAACAGCAACGTTTCATTTCCTTTTACTGCTGTGGTAACGTTCGAGTGCTGAAATACACGCTTCTGGTCTCTAAGCTCGTGTGGTGGGTAATACATCTAATAATCCACATTTCATTTTGCAATTTCCAACAGTAGGAAATTGTGTTTGCAAGGTTGCACTTGTACAACACATCCCCAGAGCTCTCCCTGGGTAGGGGTTTGCAGCTGCAGGGCCTGGGAATGTGGTGTTTTGCACCCCCAGCTGGAGCTAAAACCCAGCATCACATTACCTTTCACCAAAAGTGTCTCATTTGTAACCCGCTTATGCAGCACACACTGCAGTTGGGCTCTTATGTGTGAGGCAGATACATACTTTAATCTAAACCAAATTTCTAAGCATTGCACTAAGTAATTGCATGTGTATTATATAAAATCTTACACACCTGATGACACCGCTAATGAAGAGCGGCTCTTATAAATGGTGGCACTTGGAAAAAGCAATTTAGTACTTTTAATATTAACTGAATTTCTTGTTGCAAAGAAACGTACCATTTCTGAGCTCCCCCCTTAGCAAGTGTAACCACTTAAATCTGTGCTGCTAAAAACAGCCAGCACTCTTTTTATTTGAAAGCGAGCATAACACCGATAACTCTGATTATTTCAGTGCAATAGGAAAAAGCAATACCTTAATATTTAGCCGTCCTGCTGAACCCGTTCCGTCGCATTTCCCTGCAGTTTGCCGAGCTGCCACTTGATGGGGCCGCCCGTCTCCTTTTGTAGGATCCGTCCCTTCTCCTACCAAGGCTCTGGCGCTGGGGAGGCTCTGGCAGGCAGGGCAGGGGCCACATCTCACCCCCCTCTGCCCTCCTGAGTCCCAGCTCCTGAGCCTGTCACCCCTTTTCAATTTCTCTGCCTCTTCCTGCACTAATCCGTGGTTGCAGATAAAATTGCTTTCTAAATCTCTCTGCCCTGCCCCAGGAAAAGGATGGTGGCAGCAGTGGCTCTCCTCTCTAAGGTGTGGGTGAGCACATCTGAAAACTTCCCTGCAAGCACAGCCAGCAGCCAAGGGAAGTTAATTTTCCCCTCCCCTCGATGCACCTGGCTCAGATCACCCAGTTTTGGGTTCCCCCATTGAAAAAAGCTGTGAGTGTCAAACGTGGAGGAGGAGAACAGACCAACCCCAGGTGCCTGCCTGACCCAGGGCATGCGGCTCCACCTCTGTCCTTGTTATTCCCAGTGGTGCCACAGTTTTCCCACCTCAGTTTGAGGTCTGGGGTGATCCCCTCCACCAGCGGGCACCTCCACTGACCTCTCTCAAGTACCAAGAGGGCTGGGGGGTGTTTTCTCAATTTAGAAGCACTTTGAGTTATCTCAGTCCTTTATTTTCTGCTGAAGGAGGCAAGCAGACTGCAGAAAAGCTTTAACAGCACTGGGAAATGACTTCGAGCTGGTATTATTTCCTTACATTGTTGGAATATTGGCCAATATTTCATCAGATGTGCTTTAACCTAATATCTCCTTGGCTGAATTGGCAAGTGTAGGGCCATCATACAGTCTGTTAATGAAGAATAACCATGTGAGGACTGTAAGGAAAAAGAAACTAGACAAGTACCCGTGCACAGGCTTTGGGAGAGGAACAAAATGTTTTTGCACACCTTTTTGGCTTTCCCATGTTCCTGACTTACTGTACCGTATCCACGGTCTGGGTGAGGGTGAGGGCTTCAAACTCCCTGCTTGTTACTTGGCATCCCTTTTGGAGCACACCACCCAACGGGGCCCACATCGCAGCCTTAATGCTTTGCTGTCTGTAAGAAAAAATCAAACAAACAAACAAAAAACTTTTATTGTGCAAACATGCTGTATGCTGGCAGGCAAAGGGGTGGTGCTAAACTGCATCAGCTCTGAATACGAGCTGAAACACGGAGCTCTTTTCATAACGCCAGAACCGGCGTCGTGTGATGAGCACGGGGAATGAGGCTCATTACCAGGCAAGGGGAAGGACGAGGCAGGATGGCAGCAGCACCACCAGGCCAAGGGATCACATAGGGCTGGAGCAAACAGGCTCTCCCCTTCCCTACGTGATCAGCTACTTGCAGCCAAGCGCTTCTAATTGCTTCCACCGAAGTTTATTCCCTTGAACTACTCAGCAGTGAATTGTTCTGAAGTCTCCGAGGAACTGGGGAAAAGAGGCATTAAAGAGGTTGTCATCTCTGTCAGTCAAATAAATGGCTGTTTTGTGAACCAGGGGAAGCGTGGCAGGTTTAGGAGGCTTGGACACCAGCAAATCACTTGCTGTGGTGTCCCCAGGGGAAATTATTAGTTACGATAGCTAAGAAAGGGCTCGTGAAAACTGGGAGATGATTTCCAAAAGTTCAGGAAGGGTGAGAACTCAGCACCCTTTCAGCAGAACACCGGGCCGAAGAGGTGGTAGAGGCGGTGTTCCTCACAGGCCAGTCCAGGACTGAGCCCACTGCATGTGCTGGCAGCCTCTGCAAACAGCACGTGCTAACGAAGTTCAGCAAGGAAAGAAAGCTGGAGGCACTCTCACCACAGAGAAGGTCTGACCGCTGGGGAATGAACGTGGGATGTAATTGAACAGAACCGAAGCACCAGGTAATGCATATAACAAGCAACTCCGCTGTAAGTCGAGAGCTTGTTATTTGGAAGCAATTTCTCTCCTTGTATCAGCTGCTAACAGACGGGGAGACGTGAAGTTGGGATCAGGGAAACGGGAATCCAAGCGTGTAGTCGCTGAGAGCTTCTTCTAATGCTGACACTGATCTCGACGGAGATCTCTACAGGAGGTTCAGCTGAGCTAAACCAAAGCTGAGCTCGCCCCGCAGCCCTGGCCACGAGCAGGACGGTGCCCATGGGACCCGCTCAGCTCAAAGGGGGCTCCTTGCCTCAGCAGGGGACATAGGTGGTGGCAGTGTGGCACAGCACAGCACCTTGCCTTGCCCCACCTTGCATGCCTGGGAGCACCTCTGTGGGGTACCCCAGGGCTTTGCTGGCCACGGGGCTGTGTGTCCCGCGGGGAGGCTCGCGGCTGCCTGCCAGCACCGGGGAAATTAGGGTAATTGTCAGAAATAAGCAGCTGGAGGTTTACTACCAAAGAGCAATATTTGGTTGATTAACTTTCTGGGACAGAGAGATGGCTGCAGCTGAAGCTTCGGCAGAGAGGGGCAGAGCCAGCACCTCGTCCAGACCTCCCGTGTCTGTCCCCACGGGATGGGGACATTGCAGGGTCACATAACTGCGCTGTCACCCGCAGGGAGCCTGCGTGAGCCCACGGGGATTTCCTAGGGAGGGAAATCATCCGAGCATGTTTGCATCCAGCCCACGAGGGTAGTGTGTGTGGGGCTCTGAAAGCAAAGCCCCTGCCGTGGTGCTGCTGGCTTTGGCCTTCCTCCCACACTCTTCCTCGCCGCAGCTGGGAGCAGGAGGGTGCAGGACAGGCGGCGCTGCCAGCAGGTCTGGAGAGGCTCTTATCAGCACAGCACAGCTCCCAGCCCAACGTGTTCAGCCCGTCCCCAAGCGCTTTGACTTTCTCTGGGTTTGAGAGCACAAGCAGAGGGCTCCCCCTTTGAAATAAAGACTCTATCTTTATTTTTTTTTTCTGTTTTCTCTTTCAAAATTGTCTCGTAAACAAGGGATTCACCTAGATATTTTAAAATACACGCAGATTTTCACTGTACCATTTTCCAGACTGAGCTGGAAATTAAGACATTTAGAAAGGTAAATGCAATCACCCACATTGTTCCAGGGGCCAGCAGCCAGGTGCCTGGCCAGCCGTTGGTACGTGTCTTGGTACGTTGTCCTACTCTTTGTAGTACTATTGTGCTGCATTTAACAAAATAAGAGGCTAATGCACTATTTCATTTATGGTTTGCACAAAATTTCCTGCTGCCAGCCTTGAAGTTAGGTCACAGAGCACTTGCTTCAAATTGGCTGGGCTTTCAGGGCTTTGAGAGTTTCATACAGGAATGTCTTTTTTTTTTTTTGTCTTTTTTTTTTTTTCTCCTGACTGTTTTAATGAAGCATCACTGAATAGTCAAGGGAGCTCAGGCACATAGCTAGTTTAAGCACTGCTTGAGTTTGTTGGTTAATCAATATTATGCATACAAAAATAGCAACAGCACGACCTATTTCCCCACTCCTTTTTGTTTTGTTTCCTCCTGCTCCCTCA
Organism: Anser brachyrhynchus; assembly: GCF_964034855.1. Lineage (NCBI taxonomy): Eukaryota > Metazoa > Chordata > Aves > Anseriformes > Anatidae > Anser > Anser brachyrhynchus. The sequence continues at coordinate 7,636,060 of NC_137705.1, forward strand.
TCTGTCAGAAGCCACCTCTTGACACTTGCCAGCTCTTTAGAGTTGGGGCTCTTTTTGCTAGTTATGTTTGCAAGTACAGTGCAGTGAGATCCTGCCTGTGCTCAGAGAGGGAAAAAAAAAAAGGGCAGAAAAAAAAGAAGCCCTTTTTGCAGGAAAACTTGCACAAATTTGCTAGAAAACTTATCCAGGGCAGGTCCATACCTCAGTTCAAACAAAGTGACTTGGTTTGAGATCAGTTCTCCATTTTGTCTGAGCTTCTCGTAGGAGACTGCTGTCTATGGGAAGCATTGCTGCCAGACAGCTTCTTGTGCCTGCTTCCCACAAAAAACACAGGCTAAAAGCCCTGCAAAAGACCTCTCGGTAGCTGTTACGGAGAAATGAGGACCATGGGACTGTGAAGGGTTGCTGGGATTTCTCTCTCTCCAGAAAGAGCAGAAGGGGAAATCTTTTGACCATAAGGAGGCTACATTGATTTTAAACACGCTGATTTGCTACAGAAAGAGTCTGAAGGTGGGAGGTGAGAGGGTCTCTCTGCCTTATATCTGCAAACTTCTTTTTTTTCTTACCAGAAAGAAAATGCAAAAGGAAAGCTCAGGAAATTCAGATTTGGTTCAATTATGCCCTCTGCTGCTACAGGGCTGAAACAAGGTCCGGTATAATTTACAGGAACAGCATGCAGCATGCGATTTGAAAGCTCTCCTTTGGCTTAGAGGCTTGGAGAGCTAATTAAAACCCTTTTTGCTTAGAAGACTTTTCTGGCTCTCTTCTGCTCTCTCCCCCCATGTAATAAGTAATGATCCTTCATTAGACCAACATTATGCAAGAGGTATCATTTCACTACCTTGCACAGCCTAAGAATGATTGCTGCTGCCATCAGTATTGGCAAAGAGACTAATCCAAGCCATGATGTATTAGTGAGGGGCCATCAGAGGAATGCTGGTGTAATTTATTTGAAGAAGTGCAGGAGAGCAGCTGGGGAGGAGAGGGAAAAGAAGAACCACCAAGGCTTCATCTGAAAGGGGCCCTCTGCTCAAAGGGTGCCTACAAACTTTCAGCCACAGCAAAATGCTTTGCACTTTGTTTACCCAAGAAACACATTTGCTCCTCTCAGAGCACTGCTTCTTGGTGAAATTTTAATTTATTTTGTTTTTCTTGTATTTATTGGTGCATACAGGTGTTCAGCAAGCATTAGTGGAGTTTCTTAGGGAAATGGCTGTTACCCAATATCCCTTGTTCAGATACATTTGGGCTCTGCAACACTGCAGAGAAATTCATAATGCCACAAAAGCCCCCGCAGCAGGGGAAGGAGGGACTTCACTTTTGACCTGAGATTTCTGTGCCTCCGTCTTTTCACATCCCCAGGCTCTCTGAACACTTGGTTCTCGTGTGCTGTCATCGCCCTCCCGAGCACATGAAGCTGTTTCACTTGTCTTTCTCTCTGTCTCTCAGCAGATCTCAACAACACCAAGATTCCTTTTGAAACATTGCAGCACACAGAGAAGGCAACTCAGAAAATCTGAAATACCACCCCTAAAACCTGCAGGGGTTTAGCAAGAGAAATGGGAAGACACACACCCTGCTACAGCCACACGAGCTGTGACATGCGAAAGACAACTGGAGGAAAAACTGGGGAGAGGCACTCTGAAAAATGATGGGGATGTCTGAGATAGCAAGAGCCTCTACAAAGGGAAAAAAGGGGAATATGGTAATGAAAGAGGGGAGGGAGAAGCCGCTGGCCCAGTGGTGCTGGCACCACGGCAGTGTGTGAGCCGGCACTTCTGCGAGCTGACGATGACGGGTGCACGTCAGGGCAGAAGTTTACATAATGCAGAAACACACAGCCTCGGTTTTCAGACCTACGGGGTGGGGTTGGTGCCTGTCATCAGTGTCTAGAAGAAATGTTCCCCCTTAACTGGATGATGGTGTTTGACGTGACGGGGATGTGACAGCTTCACGTGTGGAACAGCACCGGCCTGGGTGGGTCTTGTGAAGGCTGGTACAGCGAGCTCAGCACAGAGTGCATCTGCGCAGACAAGAGAAGATAATCGTGCCGGTAAGTCAGCTCGGTGTTCTGCACTTAACAAATGTCTTAGAAGGTGTCTGTTCTTACAGGTTTTTGGTTCACCTCAAGGAAACGCCATTATAAGGACAGAGCAGGTACGACAGCAGGCACAGAGCTTTCTCTCTAGTCATGGTTTATCAGAGCAGGGAGCCCCTCGGAGCCCAGGACATGTTGGGAGGTGCAGGGGGAGGGATTTAGCTCGTGGAAACTGCAGGTTTGGCCATAAGGCAGTTACAGACATGTGGGTGACCTGGGGGCAGCCTGGCATTAGCAGCACCCAGGCTGTGCCCTCCCCTGTCCCAGCACACACACGCTGCCAGCACAGCTGTGCGGCTAGGAAATCAGGGAGGGAAATGTGTGGCGTTTTGTACAGAAGCAGCAGACAGGAGGGGAAATGCAGCAAAGAAAAGCTGTCAAGGTGCTGGGCACGTCTCTGAGGCTGGTGACAACCATGAAGCTCAGCCAAGAGCCGGTGCCCACATGCCACCCGCATCGCCGCGCTGATCCTCGGCCCTGCGGCTCCGAGGTGTGCTGGGCACAGGGCCCCACCAGGAGCATGGGCAACAGGCAGGGTGCTCAGCTGGGCACAGCACTTCCAACAAGAGCATTGATAGGTCTGATCAGGAAAATGCACTTCGTGAGTAGGTTTTGCCATGAAAAATGATTTTACATTGGACACTGAGGTCGTGAGCTTCTTGTTTGATTTTTGGGTAACGTTTTCCCGTATTAATCTGAATCCTCCTCACCTCTCCAAGCTGCAGCAGGAGCCTTGCCTGGGGTCTTCCTAGGGTCATTGGAGAAATGAAGCTCCATGGTGATGCTTTTTGGATGACCCACTGAAGAGATCGGCGTGGTCCCAGCCCAGGCCCCACTCGTGCTGCTCCCCAGAGCTGCTTGTGCTGCTCAGGCTTCCCCACATCCCACCCTCCAGAGGCAGAAGGCTCTGGGTGGTTGTTCCCTGACACGAGCTGTTTCTAAAGCCTGGGAACCAGAGAGGGATGTGCTGCTGCTGCAGGGTGCTGAGCACGGTGCTCGTCAGGTCCCCACAGGAACCCCCTGCGTCACCCTGCAGGCAGCGGGAGGGGAGACAGGCCGCAATCGTGCCAGAGATTGCCTGTCAGCTTTGTGAGCATCCGTCATTATTAGGTGCTCAGGATGATCCGAGGGGCAGTGAATTATAAAAACCACTCTAATTTATTTTGGTGTTTTGTTTTTTTTTTTCTTTTTATCTCCGATTTTTTTCCTCAAAATGCATCTTTTCACACTTCGTATTCCTAGAAACAGCCATGGCTGGATAGCTGCTATTTTATGAATGGACAACGTTGTTGAATCAGCTTAAAAAAATCACCACCAGGTACGTGGCATTTTAAGAATTCTGTGGTTACATCAGGTGCTTAAAATGCAGGGGCCTCAGCTTGCTCTGTGCTCCATTTTCCCACAATCTCTGAAAGAGCCAAAATGGCCTGTGATGCCTGTGGAAAGATTATGCAGCCCCTTCAAAAGTCTGCAGGTGAAAATGAACCAATTGTATCTGAAAGCCTGAGAGCCTGGGAGCCGCCTCATCTTAAGATTCATGTTAATGGATGGATCACCCTCATTTGCAGCGAGGATATCCAATATTAGCAGCGTTTCAGAAAACCAGAATAGACCAGATGCCTCGTAGTCTGCAGGAGAAGATGAAATGTCTCCCAGAGGCTGATTTTCCCTGCCTGGCTCCGTCTAAGTCTGCACCCCCCAGGGAAACAGAATTTGGGTCCCTAAAGGGGACGGACACGAGGTGGCTGCTCTGGGGTTTGCAAAACCTGCATCTCCCCGCTGGCAGCCGCAGCATCCCCCAGAGCAGTGGTGCTGGCTGCTCCTCGTCTGCCTTAATCACCCTGCGACATTACAGGCATTATTAATATCTGTGCACCCAGATGGCTCCCAGCCGCCGTGCCCGGCTCCCCATCGAAGCCGTGTGCTCAGACCAACTGGCTGCACTGGGAATTACCTCGGAGACGTGAGAGGAGCAGGGAGACGCCGCAGACTCTTCCCAGCAGCAAACACCCAGGCTGCAGGCTGCTGAAGCCCATGAAAGCTCTGCCACTACTGGCAGTAATTTTTGGATGGGGCTTTGATACTGAAAAACGGGGATTTGGTTCCAGAACCACATTGTGCTTGTGATTCAGATTCTCTCTGATCCGATTCGTATTTAATTTATTTATCCAGATGAGGAAGGCATCAGGAGGAGGGCACGAGGGTGGGTAGGCATGAGGACCAGGCTGCAGGGCCCTGCTCTGCCTCCTTGCCCTGTGCGCATCAGGCATCCTTTCTCCCCACCAAGATGCCTCCGATGGGGCACGTGCCTGTCTGCCTGCTCAAGGAAATGCAGCAAGTCTCTCAGCAGGGCAAATACGAACAGATGGGGAATCTTGCATCATCCGAGTTTCAGGAGAAATGTAAGGTTAGCTGTGCCTCATGAGATGCAGACTCCACACTCTTTAATATTCTAGATTGCGCTTGTGAGCGAGACATGCTCTGGCAGCATGCTGGATGCTAACGAAGACCTCTTCATTGTCACGCTTACCATTGTGAGACGGCTGGCCTTGATTTCCATTTAGATGTACAATTTGCGAACTATTTTATCAAACAGCTGACACGCTCTGGAGAAGTTGCTTCATTAGATTTATTTATTTTGCCGGAGCGAATCCTTGAGTATAGACATTCTCAAATCACTTGTAAAAATTGTGAAGCAGGGTTCTGCCCTCCGAAGATGGGACCCGCCTGCTAGGTCTTCTTCATTAGGTACTGCTTTTCCTGCATTATGAGGGCTCCTAGCTTTCAGAAGTGCCTTTACCTCCCACATTATGGATTATAAGGCTTCACAGTTAAAATATTTAATCTCGTATTTTAAGTTCTGCTTCTCAAAGGGCTATTAATGCTGCAGTTAACAGCTGAACCACCTTAATGCTTCTCTAGTGGTTTTCTGTCTCCTTTTTCCCTGTTTTGAAAGCGCTGCAGCTGCACTGCTGCAAGCCTGCAGATAGTGGGGTATTTTCCTAATTGACAGCTGACATCTCCCCTGTCTTTTTGCCTTGGATCAATTTGTTCACTGGTTTTATCTGTGCTGTTGATTATCTCATGAGCTCTCAAGATAACAGAGGTCCTTTCTCCAACAGTATTTCTTGGCAGTGCAGAAGATAAGACACGTGAAGTGCTGCAAAGCCCATCTTCCTACCCCAGCCAACACACTGTACCCCCGCAGCACCATCGCTGGCTTCAGCTGAGTCAGGACCTTGTGGACCCTGTGGCAGTGCCAAGGAGCACACACAACGCTTCCCGGAGCTGCTCAGCCCTGTGCACGGATAACACAATTACAAGCATTTGTCTCCCAAACTTTATTAAGGAGTTTCTTAAAATCTGTCTGCAGCACCCCATCATTAGATGTAATTAATGTTTGTGCTGTGGACAGGGGTAACCTTGCAGATCAAAGCTGTAGTAATTCATTTCTTTTCTGTTGCAAACAGCAACAATACCCAGAGCTCCCTTGAGCCGTTCCATCTTTATTAAATAGACAGAGCCTTGGCTGCTCAGATTTGATAAATCAAGGGCCAAGATGTGGGCTGAGGTGCAAGTGCGTATCTCCAAACATTCAATCAACCACCAATATAATGAGCGGAGGGTTGATAATTATAGAAACCTAGCATATTAACAGGCAGAACATTAATGGCAAAGAACAACATAGAAGCTTATATTCCCTCCAGCTGAGAAGGTAAATTGCATTTCCAAGTTATGACAAACTTGACATTTATTATTATCTATTATTATATTATTTATCTCCTTTAAAGTATCGTTTAGAGGCCTCAGATGCGGTCGGAGTCTGACCGTGCTCTGAAAAGGTTATATTTTAAGTCCCTGACATTAAAGATAATATTTCCTCCTGTCTCGGTTCTGCCAGCTTTAGCAGAAGTTAAGCTAATTGGGAATAAGTCCATCTGAGTGTACGGAGGAGTGTGAAATGCAAATGTGAAATTCTCCAGGTATATATTAGGCAGCGTCCTGCACTACCGCTCGCTGAGAGACTAGTAGGAGGTGGCTCTGCAAGGTCCCCGGGTCCTCCCCACGGCACAGACAAGGAGCCGGGGCACATTTGGGCACCGTGGTCTCTTCCACCTGCCTGCACAGCAGCCACCGTGCACGTGGGGAAGGCTGACGAGGGCTGGAACCAACAAAATGAGGTCCCATCTGTGTGATGCATACTCACCGCGTGCCACCATAATTAAGGAGGATGATTACCGCGTGCAGATGTGCTGGTGTTGCACTTTGTCACTATGGCAGTAATTCCCTTTCTCACTTGGAGTTATGAGATAATAACTAAAGGTTTGTATTGTTAGCAGCTTCGTGGAATCTAGGTCCAATTTGTTGTGGCATTTCCTAACGTTCACTTCATCCTCATTGTGCCTAACCCAGGCTGCTACCACACTAATCAGTGGTGATTTTATTCTTAATTACTGCATTTTAAAATGACAATTACATTAAAAATTATATTGTGTAAAAACAAACTTACATTGCACAGATTTGTTAGGAATGGATGAAATAGAAGTCTACCCTTTTCTGGTTTTACAAGGTTTTTGCGAGTTGTTTTCCTTAATGCTGATCATAAAACAAGGAGCTCCCAACTTGTCACAGTATTTTGGTTTGCAAACAATACATGGAGATAGAAATAAAAATTGTAAGAAAATTATTTATAGAAATAAGAAATATGAGTTCCCTCTTGCATGAATAGCTGTAAATTAGAACTCAGAGGAGGAATTGCTGAGGTTTTGGGCTCCCATTTCTGACATAAACTGGGGGACACTGAACTGAAGTGAATGAAGACAAGAGTGGATAGCAAACAGTTCCAGTAAGCCACCTCAGCTGAGCTTGTAAAATATGGTGATTATTGCACTGGCCAGGAAATGCTGGGCTGTGGAACTGGAGGATCTCACTGCCAGGAAAGAAATCACTTGGCTCAGGTGCAGTCTAATATTTCAGCCTAATTTATTTGCAGGTAGGTACACTCATGGGCAAGTATTATGAGCATTAGAAGGCCAACGTGAATCATGGATGGAAGCCTTCCAAACTCCACATAAAAACTTTCCTTACTCACAGAAAAGAGGGACCTGCACTCACATCTTAGCTGTCTGCTTTTACTTCGATTTAACTCAGCAAATTGTTAGTGACATCCGTGTGCTCCACTTCAGATATTTCATAAGGAAATAGTTGTGGATTACCCAAGATGAAAGGCTTCAAATGGGATGAGCTGCTCCAGTGGAAGAGGTTTTCCTGCTGCAGCCATGTCTGGGTGTGCTGGACATTTGCTCTGGCTCAGTAAGAACATTTCTGTGCTTTCCAGGAGAGGGAAGTTGTAGCAATAACCATTTTTGTGGAAAAAAAAAATGAAAATAAATAAATAAATAATCGAGCAGCCTGCTGTGGATTGGTTACTACTGGGGGAAAACGTTTCCATGTCTTGCAGGTGTGTCCTACTGCAAACCCTGGCTGAACAGAAATACTGTACTTTTCCCAGTTTTAAATCATGCCATCAGCATCTGGCTCATTTTACGGAAGGACAATCTGCACCCTGCAGATTAGTGAAAGCCTCCATTTATTATCATTACGTCAGTAATGTACCTCATCCCAACTCTTTGCTAATCACTCCAGCAATCATCTCGGGATGAGCTGCTTGCTGGGGACAAAATGCCCTCGGTGGGCATACAAACCCTTCTGCACCCTGTGCCACCCATGGGTTCACAGCACCCAGGTTGTGGCAGCTGCTGCACCATCGCCTGTTAAAAGACACTGCTTAATTCCTGGTCTGTTTCTCTCATTTGAGACTGTTCGTCTTTTATTCTCAGATAATGTTTTTAAATACTGTATTGTGCAGGGTTTTTTTATGAAACTCCTTCAGTGACCTACTTTGAGTTTAAAATAACCTTATTAGCAACACAGTAATGATAGTTAGCCTTCCTACATACGATTTGACTTCAAGGCATTGCTCTAACTTTAGGCAATCTTCACAGTGGTTGTGAGAGGCAGGTGTTCATTGCAGTATTTTGAGACAATTATGTTAAAAATGGAGATGATGCGGGAAAAAAAAAAAAAAGATTGTTAGGCCTGTTTTCCACAGATTTTTTTAAAGTCTAATACTAAATTTTGTTGGGAAAATGAGGTGATTAAGAAACATGGAGGTAATGGCTGTCTAACCTTTAGCCGGGAGAACCTCTCATGTATGAGCAGCAACAGGAAGGATAACAGCATCTGCTCAGTCTTTACTGGTACCAAGACCATTCCTTGCATCTCAGTCATTTGTAGCTCTCCTGGATAATTTGACATAATGAAGCAGGCAAGAACAAGTTGAAAGCCCAGAAAAGTATTTCCAAGCTCCAACCAGCTCTAAAATATTTCAGAACATGGCTAAGTCCTGAATAGGAGAAAAAAAAATAGTGCTGTACTTTGGCTGCTTGTTCTTTTCAACGTCTCTTGCTAAGCCCTAGACTAAACCAAGTCCCTTGCTTATGGGACATACTTGGACCATTGCACGTTAGCCTTCCTTGGCCACCTCTTACCAGCCTCCATGCTCTTTTGAAAAGAAGTAAAAAACATCCAGAGGTAAACAACTGCTGTGTTGTCACTGCACTTAGAGCTGAGCCATTCCCTGAGCAGCCAGAAAGCCCTTCGCTGCTCAATTTTTGGACCATGCTAAGGCATTCGATATGCTGCCATATGTTTTGGCCTAGAGACTGGATTGAATGTCAAACAGAATGAGATTCTATATGTAATTCGGTGATTCATAGGACAGACATCATGTTGGCACATTTGAAACAGCTGCGGGAGCTGAGCCTCACGGAGGAATACCTGAAGGGGAAAAGCGAGCGGAGCGGCTGCCCTGAGCCCGGTGCTGGTTGACTGGGCTCTCCGGTTTTGACCAACAGGTCATCTCCTAACGCCGAAGAGGTTTTATATGCCTCTGTTGCAAAGAAAGGAATCCAAGGTTTGTGTATTTTCCGTATACCCTGCCTCAGGGCACGGGCTGATCCCCACCACGAAGGTTTAACCTGAGGGATCTCATCTTTGCCCGCCGCAGTGAAGTGCTGACACACTCCCACGGCGATGAGACGGCTTTCCTCCGTGCCCGCATTCATCTGAATTCCCCGGAGGTGAATCTTAAGTAAGAAACAATAGGCTTTGTGATTCATTATCGCTGGCGTGTGGGAGAGAAAACCCCGCTGTGCTGCGAGAGGCTCAGCTCAGCATCCTGCAGCTTCCCGCAGCACCAGCGGGTACCTGGGGCTCCTGGTGGGACCTTCAACCTGACCAGACTGTGATGGGAAGGCCAGGCACATCTTCTTCCATTTGCTCAGCAGAGATTCCGGGATGACCCCCTACTAACAAAAAATGCTTTCTACGTCTTTAAACTCTTCTAAGGGATGTGGGCATGTTTATTGTGGGAATAGCCGGTGCTTGCTGCGAATACGGAAGCATTTGGGATTTTGCTACCTTTTTACTTGATCAATTCTTCTGTTCTCCTAGTTGTCATCTGTGGGAGGTGGACCTCACTCTGACTCACCCAGCAATTACTGGGGAGGAAATCGATGGACAAAGTGGTTCCCATTTTGGAGAGCCAAGTAGTTGTGCTCCAGCTCATGATGTTTTTCAGGTTTTCATCCAAATGAAAACATTTTTGGCTTGTCAAACCGAAAGCAGAAATCAATTCAGAGCAACTAAGTTAATTCGTTTTCTCTAAAAAGAAATCATTTAAAAAAATATCTCTGCATAGGGAAGGCTGAGGTGAAAAATTATGTGAAATTATACAATGAAATTTGTTTTAAAATGAAAATCAAGGTTGTACTTTGAATATCCAAATGCAATATTGTACCACCTACAAAACCATCATTATTTTTGTTGGAAAGCTCCTTACTGTGGGTTTCCCTTTTGATTAATCAGTTGAAAACTTCCGGAGATGATTTAGCTGGTCCTCATCTCATTAAGTTAAGCAAGAGATTGAATAAGTGGGCAGACCAGGAGGGGATATATGTGAGGGAGCCTTGCCCAGGCGTCTGGGAACTTGGCCTGTACACACACCACACACTGACTGCCTCACTAGGTGGCATTGGGTTCCTGAGGCAGGTCCTGAGCTGCAACTTCAGAAAGAATTACGCTGGATGCGTCACTGTTCTTAAAAACAGAATATGGCACCGTGACTCATCCCACATAAACCTGTTAGTCCTAAAACACAAAGAAACGCTTATAAATGTCTTCTGGAAAGTTTATTTCCCTGTTCAGATTGCTGAAGCAAATGGTATGGTACCACAAATCCATTCCACTCTTTGTGCATTAAGTTTTTTTCCTACTTTTCTCTGCCAGTAACCTGAAATGGAAAATACCTGCAAGAGACCCAGTATTTGCAGCTGTGCCACGGAACGTCAAGTGCAATGGAAGGCTGACCTCCGAGGCTTTCAGTAATATTAATAAATTGTCACTCTTTGAAAGCCCTGTTGGCACTGCATTCTCATCCTTGCAGAGTCATTTAAGCAGTTTCTACATAATGAAAATTATAGCACCACATAGTGCTTAATGAAAACACCTGGTGCCTGCATCTAACTGCTTTTATTGTAGCCAAACATCTCAAAGGATATTTACAGAGATGGGCTGACACCGAGGTTCTCCTTGATGAGGAAATCATCAGAGGCTGAAGGCAAGATGTACAAAGCTATGTTCTCTTCTCTGCTCGGGAAGAAGTGGCAGCTGCTTGTTTAATCAAGGAGAGCTAGGGAGCATCCACATGCCTTGAGGCACTCACCTGTGGGACAGCTTAAACCAGGGTGGTTTGGGAACCATCTGTGCTGCCACCTCCCTGAGAGACACCTGGGAGCCTCTGGGGAACGCACCCAAAGGGGCTCAGCAGTACGGTCTTGGTTTCAGGGCAAGAAACATACACTTGCAGGGAGAAAATCAAATCCCTGTTGTGCAGGAGGGCTGAGGCCTCTGCTCCCCAAACCGGCATTTGCAGAACCAAAAGGCAGAGCAGAGCTGCTGTTCTGGGAGGACACAACCCAGACGTGCCAGGAGGGAGCGTGTGCTTCGCCTGCCCTCAGCAGGATTCGAGTGTGCCCAAGGTCTGTGTCAAAATCAGCCCCTTGCATGGTGAAAGCCAAGGGCCTGGTGCCTCGGCTCTCCAGATCGGGTGAGGAATCGAAAGTATGGAGGTGCCGTCACTTCCACACCCCTCTGCTGGCAGCATCGCCCAGGGACCTGGTGTCTGAGCACACCGAAAGCTGCAGAGGTGCCTTCAGCCTGCTCAGGGCAGAAATCCCAGAGAGCCCCTACGGGAGGTAGACTGCTCTGAGAGGAGCACAGAGAAAACTGCATTAATTTAAGCGCAAAATGAAATTAAACAGAAAATTTGAAATGAGGGAGATTGTTGGCTGTCTCAACAGGAAATTACTGTCCCCTAACACGGTTAGGCAGCCTGGCCCCAGGGCGGCTGGGCAGAGCACTGTAGATGCCCTGAGCACGGGGAGGTTTGGAAGGGGGATGCTCAGGACTAGTTCAAGCACTTCTCAAGAGGCAACGCAAACAGCCACAGTTGGCCAGTGAATCATTGACTGCTGAGAGGTGACAGACACATCCAAAGCACCAGATCAGCCTCCTGTCATTTGTCTGATGGAGTCTGGTGGGAGAAGGGTGATGATCAGGTGTGAGGAGGTGACAGTCCCTGCACAGCCCCTGGAGGCCCTGATGTGTCTGGTCCCCTGGGTCATGGGGCAGAGATGGCATCTTCCCCCTTGGGACAAAAACACACAACCCTCCTAGAGCTCGAATGCAGTCAGGGTAGTTTCCCAGCCTGCAAAATGAGCTTTTCTTTGAGGGGCTGCAGAATGGGCTTTTCTTTTTTCCTCAAAAAGGGAAGGAGCTGGCACAAGGCAGCACCCTGAACCAGCACTTTGCCAAATGCATCCTTCTTCATCTCCCCATGGGTAGCAAGCGTCACCGAACCCCAACCCCATACTGACCCTCTCTACAGAGCAAGGGTGCCTCCGACCCTTCAATTCTTCAGTTTTAGTTTGAAATCACGCAAGGGATTACAACTGCTGAAAGGAAAGGGCTTTCCTTACTCTTTCCTGGGAAGGCTGAAATGTTGAAGGTAATGGAGAGGGGACATGAGAAGGTCCCTGGGTGAAAATAACAAAGAACAGGAATTAACAAGTATAAAAAAAATGCTAGCTTTGTTCTCCCAAACTTGTGGCAGAGCCCAAGCCCAGAAATTCTGCAAGGACAGAGTGGATCAGTGATAACCCTCAAGAACAGAGAACAAAGTGTGTAACTGAAAACAGCGTCATCTTCAGTACAGTTAGAGAACAGAGCAGAATTAACTCAGCTGGTGAAAACATCAGCTGAAATATCTCCTCCTTTTCACCAACAGGTCGATGTTTAATGAATATTTCCTATTAGAAACAGCAGGTAAGTTGGAAAAGGTCTGCTGGCAGGTTCCAAGTCTTCTGTAATGTTTGAACATATTTCACCAGTTCAGAGCTATGTTCACATTTATGCTAATAATCCCTCTTAAATACCAATTTAAACACAAATTCCTGAAGCTAAAACCCATTAGATATTTCTGTAGGTGAGTGCTGAAGATCTGAGAACTTGCATAGCACATATTGTAGTATGAGAAATAGCAGCAACCTAATAATACTAACCGCTTAGTAAACATAATGGAAATGAGCACAGAACATTGAATACTTAATACAGCTCCTTTGTAAGTGTTAAAGACTGCCTTAAAGCTGCGGGTAAGGAGATAAGGATTTGGCAGCTTCTTTTAAATGAGGTAAAACATAAGATGCTAAATTATGCATTTCAAGATCCAGAGAAGTCAGTGAAAACATCTTCAAAAGAAAGACTTAAGTGTAAAGGTTCCCCGTTTGCTGACTTCTGCCTATGCGCAGGCAAAATACATCTTCATCCCAGCCTTACGTTTGGTGGGAATTCAGATTTATCATACCTTTTGCTGAGTTCATGTTGGAAGGCAATTAGTGAAAGAGCTCAAGCAAGAGGCCATCAATATTGCTCTGCTTGATTAAAAAACCCATCTGGAGCTGGCAGTGAAGTAGCCTGCTATTGGCAGGGGTTATTTAGTGCATCACCGTTCCTCTGCAAAACTCTGCATTTCCTCCATTATCACAGGGTGAGATCCCTGTGGGCGGAAACTTGGGAGACGGTTTTAAAAGTGAACGTGAAACAGAGTGAGACCGTGATACTTGTCAAAGGGATCAGCCCTAGAGGCTGCTGGCTCCCTGGATTTTGGTACAGCAGATCCACCTGAGGGGCTTCAGCATCCTCTGGGCTTTAGACCACCATTTGCTCCTTTAACTGGTTATCAAAATAACCAAGGGTGAAGTACCTGGGTCTCCTGTGTTTTAACCCTCGTGGTCTAAGGACATGAAAGGGGCGAGACCTTCAGGGAGAGGTGATATCTTGCATCTCTAATAGCTGGAAAAAGAGCCAACAAAAGCTCTTTTTCAGCTCTAAAATCTTACTGACGGAGGGCTGTGTGGGTTGAGCACTTCACAGAGAACACAGAAAAGTAGAAGTGAAGCCTACCTTAAATGAGCCTTTATTCCCACATTCTTCCTGTACTGGACTTCGGAGCTAAATCTTCATCCCAGAAGAATGGGTTGTGTGTCTGAGCGAACGCCTGATTGTTCCAGCTGCATCAGCTGCTCCAGGGCAGGCACTGCCTCTCCTTACCAACTTTCCCTTGACCACAGCTTAGTATGCATGCAGCAATTTGGCATGTCACACGTTCATCCCCTCCAGCCTTGCTGGCTTGCTCCTGCGCTAGCTGCAGGAGAAAAGCCACCGTGAAACTCCCCCAGCTGCAGTTTGTTTCACCAGTTTATTTGTTTGACACGAGGGTGGGGGACCACTGGAGCTCTGCATTTCCCAGCTGAAGCAGCCAGCATGGTGATGGTGGTCAGCATTTAAAATGGTCAGCCAAGGGCAAAATATCTATTTACCCTGGCTGGGAGCTGTTAGTGATTGAGGAGGTCTGTAGTTGAGGAGGAGGAGGAGGAGGAGGAGAAAAAGGGGCAAAGAAGATGAAGGAAGGAAGTTAGGCATAGTGGGTACCGTCTCATCAGTACTGGTTTCAGCTGCGCTCCCATTTTCATTCAAAACAATTGGTTCCAAAGAAAGCTACTCCCAGGAGTGGAACCCTTCAAAGCTGAAAGGCTTTATCTTGGGTGAATCACTGAGTCATTAACAAAGGAAATCAGCTTGATCGCTTATTTTTAAACCTGCTTTTCTCAGATTCCTCTGAAAGTGGAATTTCACAGCTCTCACAGCCCAGCCTCTGCTTACTGCCTGCAGCAACTAGCAGTTGTGGAGCAGCACTTCAATCACCTTCCTGCGTGCAGACTTTCACAAAGGCCTGCATTACCTTTCACAGCAATATATGGGCTATTTCTCACCAGCCGGGGCATTATTAAGTCCTTTCCAGCTCAAGGCTGGCACATTTCCTTTCAAGGTTTCAAACCTGAAGATTAAAAATCATGGAGAAATTCTCCTTCAGTTGCTGCTGGGACAAAACCCTTGGATTTTTCAAACCCCAGGACCCAGATTTAGCTCTGGCGTAGCAGGGCATGGCTACTGTTCAAGTCGCTCCGTCTGGATGCAGGACACTATCAGCTGTAGGGACTTCAGGCCCTATGTTGCTTCTCTGGCCAGGGTACTGGGAGGCTGTGTACTTCCAGATCCAAGCAGACAGGGCAGGATGTCATGTGGAGGGATCTTCTCACAGGAGAAGGATGGAAGAAGAACGAGCTAAGCCTGCTCCCTGCCATCTGTTATTAAAGCATCTCGGTTTTGCCAAGATCCTCCACTTATCCGCAGAAGCCTCCCCATAACGCTGACTTTCACTCCTTGGATCTGCCTGGGTCCTTCTTCTTTCATTCCAAATCGCTCAAAAAATGCCATAACGTGAGATTTGTACCAAGCCAGGGCCTCGGTCCTGCTGCCCAAAGACACTGAAGCATGGCACATCTTGTGTTGCTGGCAAGGGCGCTCAGGCACTGAGGGAATGCAAAAGATGATTGAAAAAAAAAATAGATGTAACATTTTAACAAGAAAACAGTTATCTGGAAAATAAGGTTTTTCCAACCTTAATGATCCTATGATTTCGCCTTGCCTGGCAATCCTGGTGGTGGAATACAACAGTCAAAAGAATGACATTACCCATATGACATATTCACATAATTTTGAATTGAAAGTCTGGTGTTATTCTTTACCTTTCTGGGTCAGTCCAAGCTCCCATATAGTTTCCATTGTAGGAAAACCATTACAAACAAACCTATTAAAAGTATTTTTACCTGAATTTTATTACTTTAAGATAAAGCTAATCACTGTTAGAGTTTGGGGGAACTAAGGAGCACACTGATAATAGAAATTGAACTCTTCCTTCAAGCTACCAGAGGGGAAGTACTTAATCTTGGGTAATTTCACCCCAAAATCTCTTATGCACCTGTAAGCTCCCATTTTCATTTTTCTTTATTTTTTATTGACTCCAGTGGATTCAAGTGAACGACGCCACCAGGCAAGAATATGGCCCTGAGTAATTTATTTTTTTTTATCCTGAGAAAATACATCTAAATAACACCATAATACAGTAAGGCTGTACAGAAGAATATGGAGAAGGAGAAATTACTGAAACTCAGCCGGACTGTTTGCCAGGATGATATTACAGAGCTGGCAATGGAAACAGTTCAGTTGAATATATTTATGATCAAACTCAACTGAAAGATACCGGTCACACTGGATTTTAATTAGTTTAATGGTTATGCCTAAAATGCAGTCAGATTTATCAACTGGAAATCCCTTTAGCAGTCCTTATTTTGTGAAGAAGTAGTGCTAGAGGACCTTTCCAAAACAACAAGAAAACATTACTCATACATTGTGTACTACTTAAATACAAATATTGCTTCAGGTCTCAACTACAAGGAAATTACTGAGATAGCTTCAGAAGTATTGTCTGATTAATTTATTTTTATTAAAATATTTTTTTGAAGATCAACACGCTGCTGAGGCCATACTGCATTTGCAACAGTGAGTGGATCTTTTTGGAAACCCCAGGGACCATTCCCAGCAGTATTTGCAAGGAGAGCAGACCTGCCCTTTCCTCTTGGGGGTCAAAGACTCTGTCTCGTTTTCTTTGCTTATCTTATAAGGCACAGATCCTCCCTCTGCCCCTCCCAATGTTTATTGTTTTCAAACCAATGGAGTATTTATCCATGCTACCCATATTGCTAACAGAAAAATTCTTCCTTAATGCAATAAGTTTTTTCTCTACCAGCCTACTTTCTGTTTGTGTTATACATCAATCACACACTCAGAGAGATGTGATACAGAATGCCATAAATTCATGAAAATCACTAATCAGATTTAATGCTGGGTGAAGGCCCCCAAATCACCTTCAGACTGGAGGCTGGTGCTGGGCTTGGCAAGGTGCTCTGCATTTGAAGACTTCACCGAGCAAGTCTTCAGCAGCTGAACCTGTGCTTATGGCAGTCACTGGGGATGGTGGTCAGGTTTTCAGCTTTGAAGAAAATCCTGAGGTTTGTTTTCATTCTAAATGAAAAAAAAAAAAATGTATCAGAATTTTCCTGTAAACATGTTTTTTTCTTTTTATTTGGTTTGGGAACATGGGAGTGTTTCTTTTCACTCATGCTAGATCACGTAGTTCTGATACAACACTAACTTTTGTTTCAATAACATGAGAACAGCCATAGTCTGGTACTTATCCTGTTATTACAGCTAATATTCTACCGTATCAAAGTCCAAGTGAAACAGCTTCAAGCTATTATGAAAAAAAGTATTCTGACATAATAGAGAAATGAGTTTCTCTGTTCCATCCTCTACGAGTTCACTTCAGATTTCAAAAACTTCGTCCAACGCCAGGCTCCTTTACAAGAACATTTCTAAGGCAAAAATAAAAAGAAAAAACCACCACTCCTTTGGAAATGAGTTCACTTGTTATTTATTCACACAAAATCGTAGCCGCCTTCTGCACGCACAGCCTAGAGGAAGAGAGCTGTGTTTCCCAGACCCTTTCTTCTCCTCCGTCTGCCTTAGAGGAAGCAGCTGTGAGCCGAGGAAGCCCAGGAGCCGTGCTCTGGTGATGCAGAAGCTGCAGCTCCAGCGCCGGGACTGGCCCCGGGGACCCAGCAAACGCCCCGCGTGCTCCCAGACACCTCGGCACCATCCTGCCCTGCTCTCAGAAGTCGGCTCTGTGACGGGGGTGAGATGACTCGGAAAATAATAATGAGGCTTAATCTAATTGAAAACACTTTCTTTACCTTTGGAAAGGTTCGGGTCCCAGCTCAGGCGATGACCTTCAAGATCTATGGTGGAAACTCCAGCAGCGCTGACGAACGTTACATAAATTATCCTCCCTGAATGCAGAATAATCACCACAGTTAATACAGTTCACTAGTTAAATTTACTTTATTGTATTTCACACAGACCTATTTACACTTTAAGACCCAATTTGTTCCTGTCTACTAGAATACATATTGATTTTCTCAGTTTTAACGTGCTGCAGAGCAACATTGAGGTGAAGCTCTTCTTAGACTGAGCCTCTTGCAGCAAGCAGTATTTACATCTGAGAATAAGGTCAGTTCTCTACCACTGGACCTGCAGGGCTGAAGCATCCAACCACCACCAAAGGCCAATTTTATAACAGTTAATAAAAGCCAGAACGACATGAAAAATGACATGTGGAGAGCTGGCACCCAGTCCAGGCTCTGACTATTCATTTTCTAAGCCTTCCTGTAAGAGTTTCATTATTTTTTTTTCAATATTCTAGTAACAGGAAAGGGATAAGGGGTGATTCCCTGGCTTTGGTCCCCCAAAAGTGATGCAGCAGTGTGAACAGGGGTGCTTTAAAACACCGTGGCTGAAGGTGTAATTCTGGTGAGTATTTTCATATGCTGTGCCTATTCATTGTCATCAATTATTAATGCTGCCTTCAAATCGGAGGTTTTGGAACTGAAGCAAACTCAAAAATTAAAGTTATTTAAGCATAACATCATTTCAAAACAGTTGTAGTTTTTTTAGAAAGAAGCAAGTAAGCAACATAATTCTTGTCTTAATTCTTAAAGGCAAGTTCTCAAACATACAAGCAATTTATTTCTATTCTCATTATGTTCCCAATAGTTTTGAGGGTAAAATATTTTTAAATGCCTTTCTAATCATTAAGGAAGAGCATCCACCTGCAGCACTGCAGCATCAAGGACCAGTGGATTGGGGTGCCTGCCTATGGAGAATTTGTTGCCTGAGGGTGGAAACCATGGCCATGCTTCCTTGGGGGTTTTCTTAGCATTTTAACATTTTGCATGCTGCAAACATTACTATTTTTTGGATAATGATCTTACTCATTGAAATAACTATCAACATCTCTGCAGAATAGGCATCTCAGAGGGACAAAACTATTACCAAGAGTGAAACTTGCAGCTGAAGAGAACTGGAAGGGAATAAAATGGGGGAAAATATGGCATTTTGTCTAGCTTTTAAAATACAAAGCTTTTGGAAATGTGAAGCATTTTGTCTCAAAGCTTTCAAACTGCTATTGGATGCTTCATTTGAAAGAATAGCTGTTTTCTTTTAAAGTCTGATTTGATTGACAAAAGAAAATCATTAAATTGTTTACAGCGAATCAGACCTTTTAATTCTAAGCCAAACAAAAAGTGTCAGTTGTACACAAGCAATTTTGGTTAAACCTGAGTGTCTTTGCCCTCGGGATGAAGTACGCATGGAATGTACAACCTGTAGGGCTTCAGACAGAGCACATGGCAGTTGGACTTGCTCTGTGAGGGAAAATAAAAAGACGTGGCAATCATTTGAAATTAGAGATCTGCCCGGGAATGACAGAGACAAGAAACTACAGCAGACATTACTAGGCACTCCGCTTTTCTTACATGAGGTGTTTAATCCTGCGGCTTGCAGTGGTTCTGCACTGACATCCCTTTTTACATCTTCACTTTTAAACAGCCCAGGTTCCTCACGGTTCCCATGGGACCAGAGTTAGACCAGTGCTCATCAAGTCCTCCTCATAGTACAGAAGTCATGCACCATGCAAAGGTAGGAATGAGAGCTGCAATACAGACACTGGGATATATGTGACTGATTGGCATACATACCAGCATATGGCACCCAATTCTTCTTTAGAATATAGTAACAGCCTCACTTGAGTCTACTACAAGAGATATTTGCATGCTGAAGGGCAGTACTCTGCAGCACATTACAGTTTCTATGGAAATACATGTTTTTGTTTGCTTGGTATCTGAAATATAATGGCAGACATGGCAATATCCACACCAGAGGGCTGGTATTATAAATGGCACCGTGGCTGTGTAATCCCATGCCCTGTGGAAAGCTTTGTTGTGTGATGTAAGGGCTGAGTAGTGATCGGCATTTAATTTGACTCTAGGGAAGCACAGGGGAAGACTAATGAGCCTATCTGTGGACAGCTGAATGTTTAAAGTTGCTGTTACACGGATAGCCCTTTCCCTAAAATGTAACGATTTACATTTTTACATAAATTCTAATCAATTTGACTTGTAATATTGCTAATAAAACATGATCTTTGCTGCAACTTATCTACAATTTTAACGTAAGATGAGATATTGAAAATGAGCAAGAAAAAAAAAAAGTGAAGAAAGAAAAAGACCAGAAAGAAGAGAAGCACCAAGAATGTTTTATCTGATAAAGGAATTTTGTGGTCAGTTAATCCATGGATCTCATGCCTCAGAAAAAAATCTCATTGCTGAGTGAGACTCAAACCTCTGTATAGACTGACATTGGCAATGTCCAAGGCAAAGTTCCTATTGAAATCCACAACACTAATATGGATTTAAAATAATCCTATTGAAATGTACAGAAGGTGGCAATTCATAACCAGAATCAGCAAAGCAACTCATCTATCTAGGGTGTATAAAAATGTCTGTGCAAGGACAACCCACAGAAGCTACTTTGCTAAATGAAAATGGAATTGAAAAAAAAAACATATCTGAAGGATCCTGTCTGTAAAAATAAATCCCATGTAGGAAGCTACACTGACAGAACAAAATAATTGTCACAGATGACTCTTCTGCACTATCAACACTAAAAACCTCTTGAAGAAAGGAAACCTCAGCTCAGCTCCCAGCTCCTCTCTGGAAATAGCAGCAACAGTGAATTTTAATCTCTGAGATGATTGCATGGGAGAAAACAAAAATAAGAACCTTCCCAAAGCTGTTACAAAGCCTGGAAAAGCAGCTAGGTTTGGTCATCGATTCCAGGTTTTGTATTGCATAGATCATTGCGTGGATCCAATCCTGAGAGCTGCAGCTTCTGCTGAGCTGCCGGTTCCTGGGGGTATTTCCTGGAGCCACCAAGAAACAGAGGGGACGGTACGCGCTGTGAGGTGCCCCAAGCAGGACTGAACCCCGAATGCCCCATCTAAGCTGCAAAAGTGAACTCAACATTGAAAAAGAAGTCGATGAAGTTTTCATTAATAGACATTGCAAGGAAAATTATTACATGACTTTCATCCTCAGAATTAGAACTCCAAATTGCTGTTCGTTTGGTTGTTTCGTTTTTTTTTTGTGTATTTTTTTTTTCAGGGGGAGGGTGTGTTTGATCATTTCACACAAATTCCTTGGACCTGGGGGGTTGGTGCCAGCTTTCTCATGCACATCCCTGCGATGGGACGAGATCCTGTACCAGTCGTGATCCTGCACATTTCTGCTGCCCACATGAGGATGAACTACTCGCATGAGGGAGAACTTGTGACACGTTTAAAAATAAATCCCTGTGTAAGTGCACTGATAACACTAAAATATGTCTCCAGAGCTGCATCTGGAGAACACCTGAGGAAGCCATCAGTGGTGACGCAGTACCTACCACTCTGTCCTTCGTCTCTGCATCCTCAGCCTGCGATGCCTCCCATGTCCAGAATACAGCAGCATGCATCAGCCCCAGTACAGCAAAGCATCTGAGAACATTTCACTCTAAGCAGACACTTAAATCTTACATTAATATCAGTAGGACACAGGCAGCTGCTTAAACACTTTATTGAACAGGAACAGACTTAAGCAGGCACTTACACGCTTTGTTCCATCAAGACATAAACTACCTCTGAAGCAAATCAATGAATTTTCCCTTTCTATATGCACATGCATAAAACATGCACCCGAGCTGAGCGCTAAATCAGAACGTACTTTCTTCCTCAGTCTAAGTAAATTCTTGTTTGCTCCAGACTCCATTCCTGCCAGATATTTTTCATTTCAGCTCCACTAACAGGCACAGCAGGCTCAGCCTCTGTGTCTCTAACGAAGTTATTTTGATGGACACAATGGAACACGTTCTGCATGCCTTGCATAAAGAAATAGGCTTGCAGGACCCATCAACAATGACAATGCTAGTTCGCCATACAGAGTCAAATAAAATAACGCAGGTGGAGAAATTAGAAATATTAATCTGCCTCTAGATCCAGGCTTTTACCAATCTGAAAAGGAAGATCTCCAAATTATAGCACTTTCAGAAGTGCACCAAGCTAATAATAAATTAGCTCCCACCCTACCTGTTTTTCAGCCCATCTGGCTGGAAGGTACACACAGAGGCACCTACTAAGTTTGCTGTGGTTTGGGCTTTGTCAGCATTACCATTATTAAATCCTGTTTTCAGAGTTTTATAACTTACCTGTGAAAATTTACTCCAGGCTCAGGGCTGACATTTAAAACGTCAGCTGAGAAGAAATTAATTCCCGAAGTATATTTCTGAATGTGCATGGCTGTTGGTTTGGTTTTTTTTTAAAGTTGCACGAAAGTAAAGGGAATTGAAAGTTGATGGGCTGGGATGCTTTTCCAAGTAACAAATATTTTCAGCCCCACCCAGGGAGCTTTCTAGGGTTGTTTTTATTTAAGGCAGAGACATTGTTCTCACTCCCCAAGGGCTTGACTAAAACCAGCTCATCACTTCAGATGAGCCATACCCTAAACCAAGGAGATGGTTCTTCCACAAACTGTGCAGCTCCACAAGGCTGTGACACTAATGCAGCACCCCGGTGAGACACTGTGACACTGTGACACTGTGACACTGCTCTCAGTGACTGCAGCGGGACCAAGGTTTCATCCCTCCCTGGTGCACCGACACCAGCCTCTGTCTCTCCTGTCCTTGTGACCCAGCCTGTGATCCCGCGATACACCTGTGGGGTATATATCTGCATCTCAATATTATCTTCCTGCCCCATATTCTTCTCTAATGGCTCTCCCTGATGGAAGTTTAAATCCACCCTGTCACTGCTTTTTATGAGGAGCCCCCTTGCTTCTAGGAGTACTGTACTCGTTTTGAGCCTTATGGTTGATCAGGAATGAACTAATTTAGCCAAGGCCGATCTAAATGACAAACTAAGTTTTTCTCTAGTGGGCATTTAAACTTTTAAAAAAGCAGAATGATTGTAAAGACAGTTTTGAGCCAAGCGTCTGGCAGGCATTGCATTTGTCACTAGGGAGACAAGGGCCATCAATCTAACTAAATTGCTGTGTCTATATGAAATACTTGGCAATAATCAGGCAGTGGAAAAAAACAGAAAACAAGCACAAATTGTAGGCTTTGCACCCCCAGCCTTGCAGGAGTGAAAATGAGATTTTTTTTTTATTTTTTTTTTTTGCTTCTTTCCCTCTGCCATTTTGGGCTGCATGCTGCTGGTACGGGCTGACATTTGCTGTCTGCCCAAGCAGCAAGAGCAGCCTGTGCAGAGGTGAGGAGCATCGCTCCCAACCAGCCAGCTACAAAAGAGCCAGAAGGGACCTTCCCAAGCCCATCAGGGAAGGCATTACTTGGTGGCAGCTCAGTAGCCACGAGGGCCATGAGGACCACTTGCAAAACTGCTGCACACCCCCCCAGAAGGAGCTGGTCCCACTCCAAAGAGCATCCTGCCCTGATACAGTGTCCTAGGAAATGGGCAGTTCTCTGCCTCCTTCTTCCCGGTGATCCTGACAAAAAACCTGGACCAGCACGGACGTGATGCTGACAGTCAGATATTTTGGCAAAGCCCACTTGTAACAAGGTTTTTTGTATGTACCTCTGAGTAACGCAGCGGCAGATTATTTTGCCGTCAGGATGTACCCTCCCTGCTCAGAGCTGCTGGTCAGCCTGCTCCCAGCAGGGTCAGAGCATCCTGCCTCGGATGCAGTGACTGAAGAGTCCTGGGGCAGTCTGCCGTGCTGAGTCGCCCTCCAAATTAGTTTTTACTGGTGTTGTGCGGGGTATGGTTCCCAGCCGCTTTTGCCTAATGTTCTCTTGCCTTGTTGAACGTTGGAACACAATTTCATTTCAGGCCAGCACACTTGGCTTCTGTGCATTTGCTTTCTCTTTTCTCCCTGTCCCAAGTACTCAGGGTGATTAGATTAGGGTTACTTTGAGGATTATTCAGAGAAATCCAGCCTTTGCCCAGCCTTCTGCTGCTACGACGTGTCCCATCCCTGTCCTCTCCCTCGAACTGCCAATCTGATTTGTAAGTGATATCAATAGTTTCCTTATACCACTTTTGTCTTACTTTGTAAATCATATTCCCTTCGTGGCATACTGTCAAACGCTTCCCTGAAATCATGATAGATGATGTCCTCTATTACATACTTATCTAGCAATGCCCTGATGTACTCAGAGAATTCAAACACATTTGTCAGGCACAAGCCTTCCCACATGAATGCAGCAGTCACTCAGCAGGTCCTGGCGATATCTGCTCCAGGCTTGGAAGACATCAATTCTGCTGCAAACCCGCTCTGTTTCTGGTGTCTGTTATGTATCTTTGCATGGGGCTCCATTTCTCAGACAGTGAGAAATCAGACAGGGAGACGTACACAGAAGGACAGGATTCTTTACAAAAGAAACAAGGACAAACTCTCAGGTGTCAAACACTGTTTTTTTCTTATTTCCAGCATAGGCAAATTACCATTTCTGTCTCCCAAACTGTCTTTTTCACCTAGAAGAACAGTACCTGAACATCTCATGAGTACTAGAGGCAATGTGTTCCCCAGAAAAGTGCGTAACACCTAGGAAATG
Organism: Anser brachyrhynchus; assembly: GCF_964034855.1. NCBI lineage: Eukaryota > Metazoa > Chordata > Aves > Anseriformes > Anatidae > Anser > Anser brachyrhynchus. Next base: position 7,660,238 of record NC_137705.1, read on the forward strand.
CCAGCAATTTGGTGTGAGAAGGCACTTCTTTGGTTGGACGAGTCCCCCCCGGTGCTCTGGTCTGGACCTCAGCCTGCCAGGAGATCCTGATGCTGAGCTTGTAGGAGACCAGCAGGGAAGGGGTTAAGAGGGAGCAGCTCTAATCTGACAAACAGCGGGGCTGGAAAGCCTCAAAAGCCCTGCAATGTGTAGGCTGGCATATGTCGTCTCCTCATACGGCTGGGTAGGTTACACTGCGAGTGACGATGCATCTGCACACAGAAGACACTGCAGACAGTAGCAGTGCCGCCTGCGTCCTCGTGTGACAACTGTCCCTCGTCAGTCTGTCCCACATGCAGCTACCCGTGTCACTTAGGTCGTTGTCGCTCCCCAGAAATGCTTACCTAAGCTGTTCTGGAGATCTGGGTAGAAATTCAGCCTCACATTGTTTTTCTGTTCCTTTTCCCTCCTAGAGGAAGGAGGTTACCCACACTCTCAGAGATCACAATACGGATCCAGCATACTGCAAATCCAAAATTATACTAAAAAATATCAGCCAGTGCCCCTTCTCCTACCTGCCAGGCCCACCTTCATTTCTTCAGCAGGTTGGGTTAGCTGATTAGGTAGAACAAGGCCAAAGAAAATCGAAGCCACATATTCATTGTAGCTTCCCTGGAAACCTCGGCTGGTGCTTAGCAGGAGAAAGGATCACCTCTGATCGTCCAGAGGGGGAAATGGCAGTGCCTTCCCTCCCAGCTATGGCAGGAGGGCACAGTGGAGACATCTTCACCCAGAGATGTGTCCTTCGGGGTGGGTCTGGTGGCTCCACCAGAAAGAGCTCCTGGGTATTCCAGCCGACAAAAGAGGGTTTGGGTCGTCACCCATCTGATCGTTGCCTCCAGCAAACACAAGGCAGAAGAGACATGTGGTAGGACAAACCACACCGACTGCCTGTCAAGTCCAGTATTACTTTTATTTGAAGCAAATAAATATATAAGAGGGCCCTCCACCCTGATGGAAAACTACTCTGCCAGCATTCATGGTGCCTACGGTGACTTTCAAAAGAAGCTTTTAGCATGCAGCACAGCACGCCTAAAAGAGCTTCAGACATAGATCAGGTACACGTGGGACTGCCCGGCCTCCAAGCTACCTGTTATTTTTCATGTGTGTTTTGCCTGGAAGTCACCATCCAGAAAACGAAGAAAATGAGATGTGGCTGAGATTGGCTCACGTGGGGACCAGCGCCAGAGCAGCATCCCTCTGGTGGCACAGGGACGGATGCTCTGCTCCCTGCCCAACCGCAGAAAAGCCGTTGTGCCCCCGTGGCTCAGACACCGCCGCTTCTTTGCTGTCCCTGGCACACAGCCTTGCCCACAGGCCTTGTAGACATGGCACGCAAATTAATGTATGGAATGGGTGCCTTCACATAGCTCCTGGGAGCAGTTGTTTCGGGAACGGAAGAGTACTTTAATGACAGATTACAAATTGAATTTTAATGGCAGACAAATGGTGAGCTTTGTCTCTGCATCAGTAGTCTCACAAACAGGCTCTTGACCCTATAAAAAAATGCTGGCTGATCCTCTGCATTAAACTGGCTGATCACCAAGGAACAGCTCTGCGTTTCGTACTCCCTCCCCATAAATATTCCCATTTTTGCTCCATCGTGCCATGCCAACCAGGACCACCAACAGCCCCTCACCGTACCTAGGGCTTTTGCTCCCTTTACCACCCTGCAGACTGCACCGTGACTATCCATCATCCCACGGCCACCCTAAGCCCTCGGCGAGCTGTCCCAGGGCACGGGCAGGCTGTACCAGGGGCTGGGGTGGGAGAGGAGGAGCACAGCGGGATGGATCCCGCACGGCTCGGATCAGCGCACACACCGCTCAAGCTCGCGTCGAGTGACAGAAGCAATAAGAGCAATTAAACAAAGAGGTCTAATGGGAATTTTAATCTTCTCTCTGCTAAATGATGATGGATGTCAGCAAAGGATACATGGAAGAGAATATTTGAATAGGCTCCCCATGCTGTGTCTATCGCTACCAATTTATTTGGGTTCATGGAAAGTTTCTCTGCTATAAATAAAGTACAGAACTTCGTGGGACTCACCAGCAAGACCAAACTCGTCTCCAACCTTTTATTAGTTGCAGTGAGAAGGTTTCATCTTCTCATCTGTGCATGTTGGATTGATTTCCTTTTCTCTGGTGTCTATCTCAAGTATTTACAACACTGAAAAAGCAATATTAGGAAATAGGTTCATTACCTATGTCCAGAGCAATATTGAGACTGGGATTTCAAAACCACTTGTTGGCTCAAGCAGGCTCTTACTGAAGACATTTGGATGTAAGATTTTAAAATGGGACATTTAACTGCATATGTAGAAAGTTATTTACCTCCTCCTTGCCAAAGGACGTTTGCTTTCATAAATTTGTTAAAGCTTACAAAACATCTTTTTATTTAAAGTCAGCAGTTTGTAGCATGCAAAGTGATATTGTCCCACCTCTGGATCAAAGGCGTGAGGAGACATTTTGGTGACATCCCAATTCCTGTCACCTCATCCCAACCTTCTGAAAATCAAATACAAATCCTCAAAGAAAAATCGCAGCTGGTGATTTCCTAATGACCACATAACAACTGAGGAAGGCAGTGATGAGGAAGACTTTGAAGATACCGTTGGGGCAGAAGAGCTAAGCTAAGCAAGACACTGGAATAAAGCCAACATTCAGGCACAAAATTAATGGCAGAGCTGACTTGTTACAGAGGAAATCTATACAGAAACTCACAAAAAATTAAAATAAATTTGGGATGTGAAATGTAGAAAGTCTATTTCCAAACTGGCCTGAAAATATTACCTTAAAAGTGAGTAAAGGCAACACAGTCCCATGCCCAGACAGAAACATCAGTAGCAGAAATGTCTCAGATTCAATGAAAAGGAAAGATGAGAAGAAATGGACTCTAACAAAAGGAGACGATGTAAAGTGGCTGACAACATATTGGACAGAACTGCAATGCACAACAGAAAGCTCGTTACATGAGGAATTAACGCACTTAAAGTCAGTCAGGTTGAAGAACCCCAGATAGCCAGGGTTGGGCTCAGAGTTAGGGTAGTCTGAACTCCCCCACCTCTCAGGAGTCTGTTCTTATGCGCTCTCTCCTTGTGGCATATTATGACAATTTTGCACTGAATAGCAAGTACGCTGAGTTTAATAACCGATGAACAGCTCATAAAAATTTAAACAAAGTCATGAGATGCCAGTGGGGCAGCTGTGGCTGAATTTAATATCTTGTCCCAAGAAATCTGATTTGTAATTATCTGTCTGAAACACCCATGTGGCTGGGCTTTCCAAGGCAGCAAAAAAGCCTTCTGAACCTATTTCAGTCAATAATACTATTTGTACAGAAGGGTGATTTAAAACCTCCTTAACTTAGATGTTCATGAGTGGTGATGTTGTGGGTGTGAGCGCTGTGTGCTGGAGGCACATGCACTGTGTGCGTGCTCATCTTCTTCTAGATCATCTCCTTCAATCCCCTGGTAATTCCTGGAGGCAATTGGAGGAATTATGCCTGCACTCAGGAAAGGCTTTTCCTGACCACCAAGCTGTGGCAGAGCAGGGACGGCACGTGGGAGAGCTTCTGGGAGGCACAGACGTGCAGGAGAACAGACACGGCTGGGTTTGCTGGCTGTGTGACCGCTTGTGTCAATTAAGCAATATGCCTCGAGGAGTGGAAAGGTAGAGACATGAATATCAGCTTAAAATGCCTCTTATCTGGCAAAATCTGACATACTACTAATGTGATACAAGAGGGGAAAGTGCTGGAGGCTGAAGGGGAGGGGAATTTGGCCAGAGAAAAGTGTCATTTTCTTCCTTTCCTCCTTGAATTCAAGCACATCAGCTCGCTCTTTTGGCCTCCTCATCTGTGCTGGGGAAGTGATCATTATTTACTGGTGTTACCTCTGGTACCAGAGGGCAGACAAACTGAAGATGTCCTAAAAGCCCTGTATGGATTCTGGCAACTGGGAAGAAATGGTGGGGTTTTAGCTCTTTTTCTGTCGCTCATGAGAAACCCTTCCAGGCCATACCTAAAATCTCAAAAGACATAGCCAACAAATTGTTTCTTTTTTTTTTTTTTTTTTTTGACAGAGAAATGGGCTGGTCTTTAAGGTCTTAGTGATATTAAATGTGTTAAGAGCAATATTTATAAAAGCCTTTAATTCCCTTTTAACTTGTGCATAAGCATCTTAATGGTAGGTTCTACTTCCTTTGTATTTGGTAAGCACTGAAAAAAATTTAATATGGACGTGACTAATCATTTGCTAATCACTTATGCTAATCACTTATCTCGACAAATTCCTAGTGACATCATAAATGTTATACATGTCTGTTTCCCATGAATATTGTTACTAAATAAGTCTTCTAAAGGCTTATATTTCAGTTTTCCAAATTGCTTATATAGGATTTCCATAGGGGAATGAAATGCACCCCTAACGCTCAATGAAGCTAGGCAGTTCACCCAAAAGAGGACATGGGAGAGCAGGGGAAAGGAGAAAAGGAAAATGTTTTTTTTTTTCTCAACACCGTTTTGCCTACTTACATCTTGACAAGCCTCAGAAATAAACTAGTAGTCTGGCCCAAACCTGAGTCTTGTTTGATGGCAAAATATCTAAAGGTATTCATATGCTTTAACAACACTGATTTCAGGGATATTTGAGTAGGGTATTTGTCTTATCCACCAAACAAATTTCATATCAAATCATCTTTGCCTGGTGAGGTCAAGGAGGGGGGAAATGAGCAAGAAGAATAACATTTACTTTCTTTTTTTTGACTTTGGAAAACCTTTGATTCCCTCAGGATATCTCATAGCAGGAGCCTAGACCAAGAAGGAGAGATGTACTGTTGTTGATTCACTAGTAATTTTTTTCTGTATTAAACAAAAAGTTTTCTTTGGAGTCTCTACTCCTTTTATACTGAATAACGGCTTTGCAGCACCACATTCTTCCAAGAAAACTGGTATTGACAGCTCTATTTTAAGCCTCAGAACAAGAGGCCAGTAGGATCCCATGAGCAAGGTAAACCTTTGTGGGGAAATCAAACTGCTGAGATGTACATTGCACTACTCAAACCTGTCAACTGGCTTCAGAGAAGCCCAGGATTTTAGAAGATTATTAACTAGATAGCCAATAAATTGTTTAGCTTTAGTGAAAAGTACTATTTCATTCTAACTTTGCAAGTGCATGACAGTATGACAGACAAGGAATGGTAGAGGGTAAGCAAATTATTTTTAATTTCTAATTAATCAGAAAGGGAGGAGTGGGTAACTCTCAGAGGCTGTGTGCAGCTGGTACAAGCTCTGGCTTATCATACGCTTTGGGGTCTTGGGACAAAAGGAGTTGCTGTCACCTAGGAAAAGACCCTTACAGACAATTTCTGGACAATTCCACATGCATTTACAGGGATGCTGTGAAAGCTCAGATTTACTTGTAAAAGCAATGCTTGCATCTTGTGTTGCAAGTTCCTTTAAATCCAGCTGCAAAAGGGAATACTTACTGTGCATAATGGCTTTGGCTGCCTCCACCATGAAGCAGAGGTGAGTATCAAGAGCACTGTTAAACAGAATGGATCGTTCAAATTTGTGGTAAACTACCAGAACTGAAACGATCACCTAGAAGAAAGGCACGCACCTGGTTTTTGCCAAGTCAGATAATGAAATGAAAATTTTAGGAAGGGCAGCATTCACATGGAGAAGTAGAAAAGAGTTCAGGCCTTGCCTACAGCCTAGGAAAGGAGGAAAGATTTCATCCTCTGCTTCTATGGCCCCAGCCACTGCCCATCAGTGAATCATCACCCACAAATGAAGCAGTCAGTGTGTGTTGGCCATCAGACCTCCAACTTCCCAATGTGTCTGTCTCTTCCTGCTGAAGCTGCACTGGGCATTTCGTCCCTGGGAATATTATGTCAGCTGAGTCATTCCCCAAATTATTGCAGAAAAGGTCAGCTGCGCACCAGCTTTCCCCAGCACAGTTGCAGGAGCTAGTGGAGTGCATCACACATCATACACAGCAGCCACTCACTTCGGGGTTATTTGCTGTAAAACAGCCGTGGTCTTGTAACTCAATTTAAAATGGGTTAAAAATTCATGTGTCCACAGATGCTGGATGAGACAAACAACGCAGATCGGACATGCCTGTGTGTTCCTGGCAGGAGCCCATGGCTGTCAGAGAGACCTCATGTGGTGTCAGGTCATAAACCTCCCAAGCTTGCAAAAACGTGGGTAACAGGACCCCAGGGAGCTGAAAGTCCACAGTCACAAATGGCTAAATGAGACAAATAGGCAGTAACTCGTAGTGTTAATTTTGAATATATCCACAATGTTTTGATCTCGCTTCTGGTGCTATCTTTTGCTAGCCAATTCATCACAACTGAAGGGATGCAAACATCCTTCTTCAGTGCATGCTGCTGGACCAAGTCCAGCTGCTGGCATCACCAGCCTGCAGGAGCCTTACTTTTACAAGCAACTGCGCTTTGCCAGCCACGGAGCAGGGCAGGAGACGAGCAGAGATGGGGCTGCTCCAGTGGTCGATTTTGATTTGATTCCATTTCTCCAGTACTGAATTTCAAACCTTTTCCAAGAAACATTTCATTTCAATGTTGATTTCTGCGATGTTCCTTTGGTAACTCCCCATCCGTTTTCCCAGAAATCTCACCCTCCTGTTTTTGTCTGGAAGTGGCTATTTTGGACAAGGGGCAGGTTAACATTTACGGGCAGCACCTAACCTCCCAGGTGCTGCCCCAGGGACCCACAGCTCCTCCAGATCTTTGGGGAATTCCTTGCATTTCCAGCCTAACCCTGAATCATCTTGAGTTTCTTCTACCTCTGGTTAATAACATAAATCCAAAGGTGCCTTGTCTTGGAAAGTAGTAAGAAAAGTTTGTAACGCTTACAGAAATGAGCATCTGTGTAAGTAACTACAGGCATATATCTCCTAAAATTAAGTCTTATATCTGCATGTTGGAAGCACATTAGAGCCATTCTGGGCCAAGTCAGCTCCCAGTGCTGTCGGGGAAAGTCTTTTGGTTGACTTGAACCGGCGCTGGATGAGCACCAGAGGATCTAATTGCTGCCATGCACACCCGAATGCAGTGATACGAGTACTGCACAAGCAAGGACAAGGACAAATCTGCCCCAGCAAAACAGGGAATGTGGAAGGGATTCCTGTCGTGTTCTGGGGGGTGCAGGGCTCTGCCAGGCTGCTGAGGTGCTGGGCAGGATTTGGTGATGGGGAGCTCACAATTATTACTATTACTGTTGTTATTATTACCATTATTATTATTATTTGGTTTTCAGTAAACACATTCAGTTTTAAGCAACACCTTTGGAGCTTTGCATCCTGAGGTAGTAAGAAGCTATGCTTTCCTGCAGCTTGGCACTAGGAGCAATCCCTTACTCCCCTTCCACTAAAACCTCCTCGTTATGAAAAAGTCAGGACAGAGAAATCAAGTTTGGGACCAGCAAGGATTGCTAAGTCATTCTGCTGCCTCTGGATCTCCTCACCCCTCACATGCAGTATTTTTTTAAAAGGGGGGATTACGGGTTAATTCTAGGGGATAAATCAAATATTGAAATGCACATCGGGACAAGTTGGTGATCAAAGTGAAACAAGTGCTCCCTTATAAAAGGAGTGTCTAAATGCAGTGCGATAAGGGCAGTTATCCCTGACCTATTTAAATGTTTCTGGCCTTGGGCAGCAAAGCTTCGGATGAAATGAAATGCATAACAATACCCAAATGAGATTCACCTCTGCAATGCTAACTACGCTTCAGAGCTCGAATTATATTTATTTTAATTCTGTATAATCACATTATCTCAAATGCATGGTATATTGAAAGGAAAAAAGAACCAACAGCTTTATTATAGATACCAACAGCAAGTGTTAAGAGAAAAAACGACATATATATATGTGTATGAATTATTGCATTACCAATATTTATCTGAATTTTATCCTTTCTACTTTATTTTTGAGACACAGCAGCTCATGAATATATTGCATTTCCTGGAAAACCCTGAAGATAAAAGTCCCAGTTCAGATGAAGGGAAAAAATACACTGTCCATAAATACAAGGACAATGAGAAATTAAGCCCAGCAGTACAAACGCTCTCCGTCCAAGTCTGCAAGTGAAGCTGCTGCCTCATCCAGCAGCTGCGGCATCCTCAGAGCTGGTGACACACCAAGCAGCCCGGTGACCTTTCCGTGCAAGGAGTTAGAAGGATATTTTTAAAAATGATGTCTACATTTTAGCTCCTAAACAGAAGTATGGGCATCCAGCTAAGAGTTTGGGTGAGAACGAATACAAGTGCTGAACACATTCATTCCCAGAGCTGCCTACTAGATCTCAGCATCCTTTGCCTCTGCCTCTGCCACCCTTGGTGCAGCATCCCCCAGGCAGTGGGGGCACAGCTGGGCCCCCCCCAGGCAGAATGGGCTGCACTGGTGGAGGTGACACACTTGCAGCCACCAGAAGCCACACGAGCCTCATGCACGTCCGCAGCTCCTGGTCTAGATGCTAAATAACAGCAAGGGATGCAAATAGCAGCAAGCAGAGCAGATTGTCCCCAGCTGACTGATTGCAGCCCCAAAGATCAGTGAGCGTAAATGCTGTATATTCAACGTTGCAGATATTTTTGCATGTGGCTACGTGATTATTTGTGGTCTGTGGCTCCAGTCTAAATGTCAGACAGATCTGGGGCATTTGTGTGTCATCCACAATGCATAAGTCAAGGTCATTAAAGAGAAGGTGCTTTAAATATACACACAGTATAAATTAAATGGGGAGTCTGTGTGTCTGTTGTATTTTGTTGTGTTATTCTCTCTGTGCTTGGGACCTTGCGACACCATGTGTTATCCCCCGGCTTCTGAGCCACGGTAATTGCTGGTATGCTCACAGCACAAAGAAAATATGAGATAAGAGGCATTATTGTAGCCTCCGTGGAAGAGGTCTAACACTGACTCACCAAAATTGTATTTTAAATTGCACGTTTTTGAAAGTCTTGTCATGTTTCAGCTAGGTGCCCCAAAACAGAGCAGGCACTTATTCAGAATTGGATAAACAGCGTTATTGAATAATGGCTAAACCTTAGGGAAATTACCTCCCCGTGACCTGCACCATCCCATTGACGAGGCAGAGGTGGCAGCGGCACAAGGATTTCTGCTCCAAGCACTGGGATCGTGGCCCAGCAACGCTCCTCCTTGGGGCAGGGATGAGCCTGCATATATTTGCTCATTTCTTTACTCCTGGGTCAGGAAGGGGCTTGAGAAACACAAAGAGAGAAGTTTTTGCTTTGCAGATGTCCTACTGACAAGTGTGGGGGAAAACTGGTTTGATTTTTTATGTCTGATGTTTCAAATTTCAGATTAAAGCTAGAGCTGAGCATGAATTATGGGTTTTGATTAAATGTATATTCACTGAAAATAGTAGGTCTTCACAAATGAAACTCTTCATGGGAGTGGACTCACTTTGCTGCATTCCTTAGCTCAAAAATAGAGGGAAAAGTCTCTGAAACTGTCTGAATGTTTTGGCACTGATGTTTATCACATAGCACAAAATCCCGCTCTTCATCTTCCGAGCAATATTAATGTCAGCTGTGAAGCTGGTTTTAGAAATAAAAAATGTTAAAGCAGTTGATACTGACAAGGGGTGCTTTCAATAATCTAAATTACCGACCAAAATAATTTGCCCAGCTTCACCCATAATTTTGTCCAGGTTTTGACATTTAGCCCCAAGCTTTGCAAATAAACTTTGTATATGTGTAGAGCTATTTATGTGTATATATATGTATAGAAAAGTGCTCTGTGAGCAGATGCAGTCTGCTGGAGAAACAGAGGGATGCACACCTGGATGCAGACAGCACGGGTGCAGCAGAGGGGACAAGGTCATGCCCTGTCCTCAGACATTCACCTCCCAGTACCTGGTCACTGGGGTAAGCACAGGAAATCAAATGGTACCGAAACAACACGTCTGCGTTAAATAAAAGTGCTAACACTTAATGAGCCTCGTCTTTTTCTGTGAGATAGGAGCGGAGGAGCTGGAGCAGCGTGTTTGTCATGCTGAAGGCATCGCAGGCTTTGACAGGAATGGAAATGAGAGGAAGGGAGGAAAAAGGATGGCGGTAGGGGAACAATGTTCAGAATAGGGAGCAGCTTGCCAGCTTCCTCTGAGGGTAACAGGGGAAGGGAGATATTTTCATTAACGGATAACTGGCATTCCTCTACTTTTCAATTTTAACAAACCTTCTGATGATAATTACAGACTTTCTGTATTTATAGAGACCCAGCGTGTCTGCAGACAATAGCATCATCTACCAACCCTTTCTTCTGCCGCTGCACAAATTCAGCCATTAGCTTTCATTAAAATATGAAAGGAGATAACCAATAAATAGCTATGTCATTTCCCAGTAGTAGGAAGGGAGGATCAGAATTAGCTCTGGCTAAGGACAGCCAGAAGAAAACGTAAAGGATTAGAAGGAAAGGTAGGCAGAGCTGTGCTCACACACTTGCCTGCTGTCAGCACCGGCTGACGCTGATGGGAATGATCAAAGGTGAAAGAAATGACAGAGGGCTGTAGGACCACAGGGTTAATGCTCCAGAGAAGGAGACAAATGGCCTGCAGGGACCTCGCCTGCACGGGCCATGCCCAGCCAGGCAGAACTCCCATTTAATCCTTTTCCTAGGTTTTCATCAGCAAACACACACCTTAGAAGGGCAAAAAGCTTGACATCTACACCTCCCGTGCGCAGCTGAATTAGTCAAACGCCTCCTGTTGGTAGTAAGAAAGGGCACAAATTCCAGATCCCATTCTTTTCTAATGTCTCTGAGTGACATGATATTGATGAGACGAAAGAAAAGCTCAAGAAAATTGATTTCCCCCAACAACAGGCATCCTTGTGTGCTCTCCAAAGCCACAGAAACTATTGGGGTGCATAGGCAGCAAAGAGCCTTATCCCTGAAGGCTCTGTCGGTCCTGTATCCCTACCAGCACACCAGCAGACTTTCTGCAGATCCCAGACACGCTCTCCAAAGCCCCGGCTCCTGGCTGTCTCAGGGTTGTAAACCAGAGCAGTCATCATTAAAAGGCACTTTAATCTTGGCTGTAATTTTTATACTGCAAAAAGCATTTGAATGATCAATTTGCATTAAAATAAGTCATCCGAAACACAGCACCTGCAGCCTCGGAGCTGCATGGGAAATTCGCTGCAATGATGAGCATGGGGAGGAACTGTGTTTGGGGAGGTTCTCCCTGTCCCTGCCTCTGCCATGGACCCACTGGCATTTTTCTTGTGGTTTTACTTTTTTACTGTCTGGTTACAAAACCACGACCAGCTCTTTCCTCCAGCCAGCCAGAGAATATCTCCCAATTCTCCTCTTTCTCTTTACCTCCCTTTCCAAAGTACAAATCAAGGTTTTGGGTAAAACGTACCCAAAAACTCCACCATAGCACTTAAAACATCAAATAACTTGCTTGCTTTGTAAAAATCTGTGAAAATAAAGGGAAATAGTCTAGAATCACATGGAAAGTTGATGGCAAGCAATCTACAGTATTTTTTAGTAGCGGGGAAGCCTCAGAGGCATTTTCTCTCTCTGGAAAGTCATAATATGAATAAATTCATACAGATGATGTCCTATAGCACTGAAATTGCTTTTCTGGCTCTGAAGTGTAAATATTTTCGTGTTCACTCTAGTGATCCCAGCCATGTATGGCTGTTTCTTTCGGAGTGCTGCGTATTTATTACTGATATGCTGGGAAGAAGATGCAGCGAGTGATGGGAACAACCCCTGTGCTGGGGGACACGGAAGCTGGAGGGGAAGCTGCTGGGGGCTGCTGGAGAGCCTCAAGACTCTGACGGTGACAAATCCTCTGCAGCAGGGCCCAGGCAGGGTTTCGTATCCTCCAAAAGGACGGTAGAGGTTGCTTTGCAGTCAGCCATCGCGTCCCACATCCCGGTGATGCCGTTTGTCACCTGTCCTTCCACAAGGTTATCTAATGATAGCGCTTTTATTGATATTCCTAATGGTTACAGACGAGGACGTTTGGTGGCAATTCTTCAAGAATCGGTTAAAAATAGCAACGGCACTACCAGGCTAGGATGGGAGGCTGTAAGGGATCTTGCAGAGAATTGCTAACCCATGTCTGCAGTTTCATTTTTCAGGCTTCGGCAACTGAAATGTTGTTCCCTTCTCAAGACTATATAAATACCATTGCAGTGCAAGATTTGATGTTTAAGTTAATGAAGTTATAGGCCGGGCGAGCCTCGATGTCAGAAATGACCATGTATTTTCTGCATGTTGTTTTCTGTAAAATCGTAAGCATAACCAGAAAGATTTTTCTATTTAATTTTGCCTTTCTCGAAAGCTATGACTGCTTCCAAGCTAACTGGCATTTCCAGTCGTATTTAGCATTTGTCCACTCCATCGTTCCTCAGTTTGCATTTTAATAGAGTTACCAGAGGAGGCTATTTAAACTGAAAAGTAACTCATGTTCATTCTTTGCTAAGATAAAAGCATTAAAGGAACCCAAGCACAGAAAGCGAGCGCGTTATTAGGGGATGACATTTCTGAGCAGTGAATAACCGTCATTGCCTCTATGGTTTGCTGCTGTCGCAGGAAGGCTGCAGCTGCCAGCTCGGGACAGCTGTAGCCCCACATTTCATGGCCACAAGGGCCACTTGGCTAACACACGCTGCTCTTTGGTGTCTGGTCTGTACGGGGGACGGGGCACCTGCCTGGCCTCCTCCAAGCCTGCAGTGGCGCTGGTGCCAGGCACCAGCAGAGCCCTGCGGGGAAGGTGGAAACGCAGAGGCAGGTATGCCTCTCTGAATGCCCAGCTCATGGTACAGCTGTTGCTTGATGGCTTTGTTTTTATGTTAATTTAAAAATGTGAAAAAAAAAAAACACATTTCCCGCATCGTTTTTTACGGTGATGTGCTGCCTACCCTGGGCTGAGAGCAGAGGCCTGGATAACAGGGAATTGCCCAACGTGGAGTGAATACAGACACCCAAAAGGAGCACATTTTTTTTTCCCAAGGGCATGAGCTGCAAGGGGGAGGCAGCAGCAGTTATTTCCCTTCCCGTGTTGCTGCTCTGAGCCTGAAAAACCTCCGGCAGGAGATTTCAGCCTCTGCTCTCTGCGTCCTCCCCGGCAGCCAGGAGACCCCTGGGGCAGCAGGCTGGGTGCCGTGGCTCTGAGCAACCCCCCCCCGGCAGCACCGTGCATCTCCTCCGCAGCAGCTCGGCAGCCCCAGCCCTGCCAAAAATAATGCCTCGGCTCAGAAAAGCATCAACAAGAGAAATTTCCTCTGGTAATGAGACCCACTGCAGGATGAACACCGCCCTTCATCCTCCCTATCCCCGGCATCGTTATTTTTTAATTGCTAAACGATTTTTTTTTTCTGTATATTTTTCTTCCTTTGCTCCTTTGCGCCTGGCACCAGGCTGTTGAAATGCAACGTTACACAACCACCAGCAGCCGTCTGCTGCCTCGGGAAGGCTCACCGTAACCCAGATGTGTCACATGAAAGGAGAAGTTGTGCTGATGACAGTCGGAAATGCTTTTGCTTGCTTCTTAAAAAGCCTCGCCAGCTCCGTGCTAAGAGGGGAGCTCAGAGCAATCCCTGCACACAGCTCCGAGCTGGTGAGGGGAAAGAACTCCTGTTGCCATGTCGTGCTGCTTCGCAAACGATATTTGTGTAATTAAGAAGAAAGTTGAAAACTGCAGCACTTCAGTGACTGAAGGCATTACCCTGCAGAGACAGCCGCTGGGACTCGATCAGGAAAATTGCTCAGTCATTGATTTAAAATGGTGACAGTCGGGCTCTCCCCACAAAGTCCACATCAAAGCGCTCACAGGGCTCGCTCCTTCTTTTCACTTCTGAGGGAGGATTCTGCTTTTGCCACCGCGTATGGAAACCAATCCAAAGCAAACTAGAAATAACAGTAAGAAAATATCAGCATTTCTGACATGCGTATCCCAAGGCATTTGGCAATTCAGGCATTAGATGTACAGTACAATGAATGATGCAGGAAGAAATAATCTTTGAAGTGTAATGCATAAGCAGAAGAAATGTTAGAATAAGCTGCCACATGAGCCAATAAAACTGCAAGTCAGTCCAGAGCTTACTTGTAATCAATGAGTCTTCTTACTGATTCACTGGACAGGCTTCGAAACAGGCCATAAATGAACCTCTGTGGCAAGTCTGATGGATATCAGAATAAGTCTGCTAATGAGAATATTAGAAGAAATATAAATCCAGCCTGAAAATATCCTGCCATGATTAACTCCACCATGCCACTGTATAATGCAGACAAGTATTTTTGGTCTTTGTTAGGTCTCTGGCATAGCTAAAGGTACAAATTATTTTTAAGGAAATTACGTTATCACCAGCTCCAGTTCCTCATCTCATTGTAAGTTATTTCTCATCCTAAGTAATGACTTCTGATCCTGTTATCTTAAGAGTATAACAGGCCATCCATACCCTTAGGACAGATCTTCTCAGACATAGATAAATACGCAAGGTCTGGCTCTGCTATGTGGAAAGGAAATCCCTACATGGACAACAGAAACTTCTGGTCTAAATGACCATATAATGTACTACTGCTCAGGTCATATTCAGGTCTCTTAGCTAGTGACATTAGCACTGCAGATAAGGATGACTGGCAATTATGCTTTTTGCATAATTGCATTACCGGAAAATATATTCTTTCATCTTCTTCTTTTCCGATATCATAATAAATGGTGTCACTGTGAATTTTTATGCATAGAAACACTTTCAATTTCATTCAGTTTCTTGAATCAAAAAAATTACTTGAGCTTCTCAATCTGCCCGTAAGCAGCAGATCTTTAGACATGGCCTCCAATTTATTCCCATGCAAAAAAATAAAAAATATATATATAAAAAAAAAAGGTCATAGTCTTCTTGCTCACTCTGTTTCCTAGGGATCAAGACAAGGGAACACCAGCTGATAGGGAGGAGAAGAAAGCTCTGAAGCCACCGAGCACAAAGGTTATGTGCAGATTATTCCTTTGGTCTGATGTTTTGTCTGTGTGAAAAATTACAGAGACCCAGCTGACCAGCCCTACCGCATGAAGCCAAAACAGCTGGATCATGTATTTGCCTGTGACTTTGGAAATGAGATGTCTCTTTGCAGAAATGCAAGCTGACAGCCACCAAAAGACGTCAACATCCTTGCACGGGGCTCATGCTCCGTGGCTGGAGAAGAGGGGAGGGTGGCGGAGCAGGACGTGGGTGCCACTGGCAGAGGGTGGCCAGTGGTGTTGGTCCCAGCAAGACCTCGGACCAGGGCGATAACTCATCGGGGTGGCAGGATGCCAGCCAGCACAGGCGCTGCAAGGGGCTCTCCAGCCTCTGCACCAAGTCTAGGACTCCGTCCAGAAACTCCAAGAATCAGAAAATCAGCCAGACATGTTTGTGAAACATTATCTGACACTCCCTGGCAATAATTCAGTTACGTCCCTTTCACTCTGCACAGTCAGGTCTGAAGGACTCTTTTTTTTACTCCTTGAAAAGCTCGAATATTGTGTTTCATCATGTCACAGGGGAGTTCAAGGAAAGCTGCTGTATTAATTAGACTTCCTTGCAGCTTAATCAATCATTGCTCCAGGCTTGGGGTGGAAACATAGTAATAAATCTTTTTTTCCTTGTTTTTCATCAAAAGATAACCATTTGAGTATCCCTCGTTAGCAAGAGAATAATCTTGCATTCAATTACTGAAATTATTACCATTACTTACAGCTTTACAACATACCCTGCGAGTGGCTGCACAGTCCGTCCAACAAAACAGGCGGTGTGATTAGGGCAGCTGAGGAAGGGATGGGACTAAATATCAGCTCCAATTCTAGTCTTATGACCAGTACTATGCGAGTGAAAGGAGATGATAGCACTGTTTGACTTTTAAAATGAGAAAATTCATGGCTTATTGCAGTCTCATTGAACCTACTTTTTTTTTCCGTTCTTTTTTTTTTTTTTAAATCAGAGTAGAGTTAAATAAAAACTTTTATCCAGGAAAAAAAAATAGTAAAAAGCTTAAGCCATACGTTGAGATACTTAAGCTCCATTCCTGCAACTTCAGCCCCACGGGAAGCCTTTAAAGTCCATGTGGATTTTATGGGGTCTTTCACATTCTTTCTTCCCATGTTCTCCGAGGAGCTTCCGTTGGGTAACCTTGTGTTCACCAGGCAGCTGGTGGGACTGAAGTGCTCTGGGAGAGCTAATGGCTATGGCAAAGTTCTGCACATTTCCATCACTTATGGAAAAGAGAAAGGCTCCTCTGGCCCCACGCCTGCTCTGCTGTACACCAGGTCCGTGATGGATCTGCAGCCACATGGGAAGTTCAGTAGCTACTTTATTCGTGCTGCCATGCTAATGCGTTGGCTTGACACCGCTGCAATGTGCTTGAAATTACTTCCACGGAAAAAGCAGAGTGACAGATAATTCCAAGGAGGAATTATTTTAGTTTTGGCACCTTCAGTCCGCGCAATTTCCTCTTGCTCCGCAGATTAATATTTTGCATTTTAACCTTTACATCCATCTTCAGATATCATTGTATCCAAAAGAAAATGCTTTGAAAGAAAGTGCAGACCTAAGCCAGCTGAAATACCTTAAATAATGTAAAGCTCTTAAACGACACAGAGTTCATTATGTAGGTTTAAAACTGTTCATTTATTTGTGGCTGGGCCCTTAAAGAAAAATCTCTCAAAGTACACCCCAATTCATTCCTGCCTGAGTAGCCCTAACGGGGGAGGGATTTTGTTTCCCTTTCAATATTGGATCAAGAAGGCAATCTTGAGCAACCAGTGAAGCATTTTTGCAGCAAGACTCCTAAGTACTCTCCACACGCTGAAATTAGAAAACGAAAATTGCTGATGAAAATGGGAAATTTAAGTATTGTAATGCATAATTCGTGTTTGCTTTAACTTTTTGAGGCATTGCTTATGTCTGGGCTAAGCAGCATATTTCAGCTATTTAATTACATTGTAAACATTTACAAACTGGAAGCATATGAATCAGGCTGTTGTTGCTGCTCCTTCGTTAACATCCGATTGCTTCAAGTGGTGTTTTGTTCTAGGTGGGAAGTGGAGCTGAGGCCTTTGTTCTGCCAGCCTGCCCGTTTTAATCTGCCTAATCCCAGCCTTCTCTCCGGAGAGCTGCGACAAAATTCCCCAACCTGCTGCAATGGAAGCATCTCCCCGTGCCCTTGTCCACGTGCAGCTCCATGAGCCTGGGGGCACTTCTCTCTCATTTGCAGTGACTGGTTTATAACACGGTTATTCATTTTAATAGATTTTGTGCTAAACAAATACATGCCAAAAAACGGGTCAGAACCTACAGCCATGAATTTCCGCAAGCATCTGGTGTGGCAAAATTTGGGAACTTGGCTACGGGGAGCAGAAGCTGAGCAAGCAGGATATAGGTACATGAATTCGGTGAACCCCCTGGGGTGTGCAGGGCCTGGGGTGGCTCAGACAGGGACCATGATGGCCCCACGCTGCCCCGAGAGCAGCTCCCAAAGCTCCCAGCTCTATCAAGATAGGAAAGCACAGATAGGGCTCTAATCGGTTTTAATTTATTTGTAATTGTGTTACCATGAGAAGCCATTAGTTGTGCATTAGGTTACCCGATATCTTTGCAATGCTGTCACTTATTAGGCACTGCTCTGGGTTAATATTTACTGTTATTGCTGTGTTTATTATCGTTCTAATGGTTATGTATATTGTCCTGTTTATTTTGTGTATCATGAACTTCAGTACATTAGCATCTGTGGTAGGACCTGGCAAGGTCTAGCACGAAATGACTGTGAGCAGCAGGTTTTCTAAGTGCTGCCTGTCCGGAGGGCAAAGTACCCCGTTTTGCACAGATGTTGAGCCCTGGGGTGGGCAGAGGGTGCCCTCGGACTGCCCCTGGGATCAGGCTCCTTTCAAAGAGCTCGCCAGCATTCAGCCAGAAAAGAGCACGGAGCTGCCCGTCCGTGGCTGCATTATTCAGAGCAACACCAGTCCCCACCTGCCCACAGACAACTGAGCTGTAACTCGTCGCATCCGGGCTGCTGATCAATTAGCGCTCCGTAATTGATTCTTGGCTCTTCGCTCGCTGCTGCTTCAGCCCAGCCTGCTGCAGAGCCCGTGATGCTGAGCTGACGCCGTGACGCGTGGCAGCCCCAACAGACCCAGCCAAACGGGGGCCTTACTTTGCAATTATTCTTAACAGAAAATTTAATTGTAAATTAATTTGTTTTAAACTATTTTTTTTCAAACACCTGTTTATATTTGCTGGGAAGTCTCTGCATGCTTGCCATGATACCACTTTCCTGGTGCACGCTCCTTTCAAAAACAATCAAAAAGGTGTTTCTAGATGCTGCTGGAGAAGCCTGGCTGCAGATCACCAGGAGGAGCTGCTATCAGCTCTTCTCAGCCTAATTTCTGAGCATCCCAGGCTGCCAGTGACCCTCGAGCAGGTTCAGAGCCTACAACGAACCAAGGGGGAGGACTGGGTGCAGAGGAGGGCAAGAGGAATGGAGAATGGGTTTAGGAAATGGGTGAAAGCATTCACCATGTTCATTTGTGGCTTAGGCAACAAGGTTCTTCACTTGCATGTAGCTACTTCGATATCTGGAGTTAGTTAAAATTATATTGATATATCCTGCTGTAAACTATCAAGGCAACACCATAAAGACAGTTCCTTATTACCTCATATATCCGTGTCTTATAAAAATTTAGAAGTATCTTTATTCATAGTTGTCCTACAGGAAAAGTCGACAGGGAGATGTTCTGGTAAATGCTGAGTCCTTATTGCAACCCACCAAAGCCAGGGAAAGTTCTGCTTGCAAGAAGAAAGGAAGAAAGCACTCCCTGGTCTGAAGTTACAAAAAATAAAAATAAAAAATAAAAAAAATAGAGTGTTTGATAGCTTTCAACTATAATGATTTTCCTGTCTTCACTGCAATAAATGATCTTGACAGTGTCACTCAAACTTATTGAAAGCTAGGTCAAGCAAAACATATTAGACCAGCAAATTAAATTTCCTTATGAGGAGACTGACAGAATTGGACTCTGACATTTGTTCTCCTTTTCCCCTCTTCGTTGTCAGATGGGCAGGGTTTGGTCTGGGGCTCTTTGCTGGCTCTTTGGGGATGTTTGGCCCATCATTGGGATGGCCATGGTCTGTCACCCGCTAGGCACATACTAGTGAGGTTGTTTATCTACAGGTTATGGTCAGACGTGTGTGTGCCACTTGTACCATAATTGTATCTTTTCTGTGATCAATACACGGAAGAATAAACAGATCTTTCGTTTAATTTCAGAGTGGAAAACATTTTGTTCCAGCTTCTTTCCTTCCTTAAGGCTGCTGGAACAGTGAAGGTGTATTATTTTCACTCAGTGGTTAAGGTTAGAAGACAAATTAAAATAACAGCGCGTTCCAAATGAGGTTGGAATGGATGTATGGGGTTCTTTCATTTGATTTCTTTGACTGAGATATTAAATTGGATAGGCTAGTCACATACTTCACAGGGCAGTGAATTATTCAAAGGAAAGCTTGAATTGCAGTTAATTTAGCCTCCCACAAGTCCCGGTTAAACTGTCATTTACAAGGACTGTGGCTCAGGCTCTGGAGAGCTGCAGCTTGGGATCTTCTGGACCTGATGTCCCCAAAGTTCAGTGCTCAGGGCTTCAGAGCCCGTGTAGGACAGGGACCTGCTAGAAAGCTGGGACTGGGATATTCCCAGAGGGCGTACAACAAGGGGTCAGCCCGCCACATGCAAGGATGCAGACGCTGGGTCTGGCTGGGGTTTGGCTGAATAAAATCTCCCAGATAGTGCCCTGTGTGCTAGCAGCCCCTCAGAACTTGCAGGAGTAATGAGAACTGGAGTTAAAAGTAGCAGATGCTCAGCCCTGCTGAAAATTAAAGAGACTTTATCCCCCGCCCCGACAGCGCGGTGCAAAACAGCTCCTTGCTGTAATGGAGACAGATTTCAGTCTGTTCAGAGAGGGCCCAACCCCTCCTGCTCCCTGCGCGATACATCCCACTTCGCTTTCCCCTGCGCTGTCGGCGTCGCTAGACCCTCCGTTTCTGTTGTGTACATAGGAAAGCAAAAAATAAAGCAGCCGATTTTTGCAGCTCCAATTTTAGCAGTATTTTCACAGCTACTATTGTGCCAGAGCTCCACATGACACAAAGAAATCTAGTAGGTCAGCAGCTTGAAAATAAAGTCTAATTTTATATTTAGGCAAGTTATATAAGCATTTGCTAATTAAGAAAAGTGTTTGCCTATCATTCTCCCAAGAAGAGGAAAACAGACACAGTGCTTGAAAGGTCCCTTAAAGTTAAACCCAAAATTGCACAGAATTGCCCTTTCCATAAAAGATTTCTAAGAAATTTTCACAGGCCACATCAATATTTAAAAATAAAATCGAGTGTTATGTTTGAAAACATAGTGAGAAATGTGTTGGGTTTTAAGTAGCACAAGATGATAATGTTAGCACCTCTGCTAACAAAATCTCTGAAGCACTTGAAAGGACCCAATTAAATTAACAGGGACTTTTTGTTTTCTGCTTTTCATGCTGTAAAAGTAATTTGGCTGTCCTTGGCTGGTGCTTTCAATGGAGCTGAACCAGTAACCAATTTGCCAGCTACAGAGAGGCAGTAAAAAATTTAAGAGGTCTCTGGTTTTCACTCTACATGAATAATTAGTGGGATTGCTTTTGGAAAATAAGCTAAATTCCGTGATGCATCTTCAGTCAATGGGGAGAAATAGTGTTTGTGGCAGCAACGTAAGCAGCTCTTGGCTGTAGGTTGGAGCAACAGACACGATGTTTCTCAGCATGGCAGGATTTGAAAGGTGCTACTCAGAAATATTTTCCTCGTGAGAGATGAGTGCGGGGGGACTATAGAGTATAAAGAACCAGCTGCTACTTTATAAATGGTTAATCAACCAATTTTTCAATCTGACAGAGTTTAACAGCTCCCAAACTTTTTCTAAAATCAAAATTAATAGTTCCTGATATTGCATCCTATCAATGGGCACTAATAGCCATCGATTACACACCCACAGCCCGGCTGTCCGTTCAACAACAGGATTTAGCTTCCAGGTACGGGTGAGTTACATGCCCAGGGAGCCAGCTTTCATCTGACATTAGGATCGCCTTTAACTGGAGGTCTTCGTTAACTGGAGATCCTCATTAACGGGTGGCTCATCGCAGCCTATTGGCAGAGGTTGCTGAAAGTTTTCCTTGGAAATGGATGGCCATGTAGGAGCAGCACAGGCTGGCTTTCCATTCAGTAATTTTTGTTCCTTGCAGGCTTGGCTGAGCAAAAATGTTGTCGCCCTTCTCTCTTTGTAAGAGCACCATTGTTAGGGACTTCCAAGCCCGGGCACCACTACTGACAAACCTGGCCACCTCCACATATTTTATAGGTTTTTTCCCTTCATCAAGGTTTCTGGGTTCACTTAATTAATCATCTTTGTTCTGGTTCATTCTGCTTGATAATTAAGTCTATTTATTCTAACCGGCTTTCTTCAAACACAGGGAATTCATATGCATGAAGGATACCTCTGGGCAGGGAGGAAAACAAGCTGCTGAGTGCTTTGGCCACATCGCCAGGCGTGAAAACGCCTTTTGTGACTGGCTTGCAGATACCTTTCAGGAGTCATCAATTAAGAGAAAACTTTTAAAACAAAATCCGTCTCAGACCTTCATTTTGACTAACTCAAGTCACTGGCTTAGGTGACTTTACTGGAAGCAACCAGCCTTAGTATTATACCATCCCTTTCTTCAGAGAGAAAACCTGCCTTGCCTGGAACACCCTCAATTTTCTCACCCCTCCAGTCTGCTTGGCCTTTTCTTCTCCAGGAGATTCTCCCCTGTGCCACCCCACATCCGTGGAGCTGCTGCCACCCCCCGTAGCATCGTGGTGCCAGCTTCGGAGCGTGACATTTGCACGATGAGCTGTTCCCAGTAAATAAACCTCAGGATCCAAGGGGCTGTTGCTGGTAACGTGCCCTCTTTGCTCTTACCACTATCACAGTCCAGCAACAATTTTAAGGGAAGCCTTCTTTCATGCGACTCTTTTCCATGTTTGACTGGACGGATAAAGCTCTAAGATGAGAGTAAGCTATAGCTAATCTTCCCCTCAGGTCTCCGGGCCTACTGCGGCACTCCTCATTTGAATGCACCCCGCGTCGATCACTTAATTTCCTAACCAGATGAAGCACAATGGTTTCTGGACCGCCTGGCTCTGGAGCTCTCATTACAATAGCAGCCTGGGTATTAAAAAAAGACGAATACCTCTGAGATCCTTGTCAGTCTAATACATTCTTACCAGAACTAATAAAACACACATAGTTTAATAGATGAAGACTTACTCACTCTCTGAAAAATATCGTGGTGGGAGTGATGATAAAACTATTCACATTCCTCCATTTTGCACTTAGCATTATTTGTGTCGCTATGAATCACCTCCTCCACAAGCAGGGGAAAGGGGGAAGCCGGCAAGCCTCCTGCAGGCAAAGGCTTCGGCTGGATTTGTCGAGGGTTCTCTGTTTTATGGTTTTCTGGGAAGCATTTGTATTGCTGTCATTTCTACCGATGCTGAGTACATGGAGAACTTGAGCTACGAGAGACATCACATCAGGTCTGCAAAAGTGAACTTCAATCAGTGCTTCCCACGGATGACAAAAAGAATTTATGAAGAAGACCTCCGATTTATAGCACAGACTCCAGAGCGGTCCTGTCCTTGGGAAAGCGGAGAATTAATAACATCCAGAGAAATTATGCATATTGAAACCGGTGGTGATATATTTCAGCAGACAGGGCTGTGTATCCTGACGCCAGCCTAACTCTTCTGCCCGTGGTGGTGAAGGGGGGGGGGGCCGGACCTGGAGGGACGTGACAGGGCAGAGAGCTTCAAGCTGGCAGCCACAGCTAAATCCAGCAGGGTTTGTGAACCAGAGCAGGTTACTGATTTAAACCCTGAAGGAAAATCACCAGAGAGCTGGGATGTGGTGAGTGCGTCTGTGCCTCCCTCTCCTCTTGCCAAGCGAAGTCTAGCAGGTTAGCCCAAAACTAAGACTGGAGATGGGACACCAGCCCCTGATGGGGAAAGCAAGCAGGCTAGGAAGTAACTCATATTTTCTCCTGCAAGTCATATTTTGTCTCTTAATTTTAATTTCCTTTTTTATATTTTCACTCTTCTCTCCCTCCCTTCCTCCCTTTTTCCTGTTCTATGTTGTACATCATAAAAGAGATACAAAACCCTGCTTTTTGGGAAAAAAAATGAAAGGAAAAAAAAAAAGCAACACCTCTTCTTACAATTTGCAACATTTATTTTTTTCTCTGAACATAAAGTTTCGTATTCTGTGCTTTGTACTGGTTTATAATGACAAGCAGCTTTATGGATCTGTGGGCCACAGAAAAAAACTGATGTAAAAATCCGCTGCAATTAGGAAATTGCACACGGTGAAACAAACAAACAAACAAACAAACATTGTTTAGCAGGTTCACGTAAATTACTCTTCATAATTTTGCATTTTTTCTATGAAACGGATAGCTAGCCGGACCCACATGCACACAGGACACGACAGCACGTGCTTAAAACCAGCGCGCTGTGGTCCTGGCGTTGAGGACCCAGCGGGGATGTGCTGGATTCGGGTGTTAATCGGGGAGCAGGAGGCCAGCCCGGCTGCGCTCAGCGCCGCGTGGCAGCAGGGACGTGCCACCCCTGGTGCTGCCGTGCTGGATGCTGCAGTACGGGGGCTCAGGGAGGGGACGAACAAGAACTCGGCTCTGATCCAGCTGCACGCAGAGGTTTTATACCTGCAGGCAGCATGCCGCGGGCTCGTGCCAGCTGCCTTCTCTTCGGGCAGGTCCCAGGGAGCACCTGATCTCCGCGCAGCCTGTGAGCTAACTGAAGGGTTGCCCAGAGGGCTTTAAAACCATGCAGAAAGGTGAAGAGCAGAGAGGAAACCTGGCAAAGCCCATTGAAGGCGTGCGATGCATACTTCTGTCTTTGCTGGTGGCCATTAGAAAGTCTGTAGCGTGGGACCCAAGCTCTGTGCTCACCTAAAACTAAGCTTGAGCTATCACCCAGTAGATTGGTCTGTCACTGAGACCTGATACGTCCAGGCCTCAGGTCTTCTGCTCATCACCAGTAGCAAGATGTGGAGCGCGTTTGCCCCCTGGGAGGACAAGGGCTGGGCACAGGTCACCCCCTCAGGGGGAGCACGTGGGAAGAAGGAAGGGACAGAGAAGAGCATCCCCTCTACTGCCCCTGGGAAACACCACCGCCCTCCTCACTCCCGTCCTGGCAAGGCTGGGAAAACCCCAAGGGATGCTTTCGCTGGAGATGGAAACTAAACTAAACTAAACTAAAAATAAAAAATATCATCTCCGCAACAGTTTTCATCTCCATCAGAGTTTGTGATAGAAAAAGGCAGCAGCATTTCCGACTGATAAACACTGCCTTCGTGCACCATCCTGAGGAGCAGAAAGCCCAGGTCTACCACACAAGAACTACTTTAAATTTAAAACAAAATCGCTTGATGTTTGTATTTGGAAAGGCAGAGAGCTACATCCTTTTTTTCAATAGGGAAGTTAATGTTACATTCAAAAAATGGAATGATAAATACATTTTATTACATAATATGTTTAAATTTTGATTTATGATGCTCTTGCTTCACCACCAACTCATTTCCTTTTTCCCTTTCATAATTCAAGCTTTCATCTCCCATTCCTCTGAGAAATACTTTTGTTGTGTTTTTTTGTTGTTTTTTTGTTATTGTTTGTTTTGTGTGCATGTGTTTTAACAAGGAAAACTCTTTAAAAAGCGTTCTGCCTCCTCTTCCACTCTTACCTATAAGTGATATAAATAGAGGTATAATTAGACATTAAAAAGTCAACACATTAAGCTTCTTAATTATGATTTGCCTATTGAGTTAATATCCTCGTAAATCATTCTGCAGATATGATTGCTTTTTCCACTCATAATTGCATTGTTTATCCTATAGAGGCTTTCCATTGAGTTATTTAAAGCTGAAGGTACTTGTTAATTGTAACAACAGCCCATGTACAAAGCAGTCATTTGCATTATCCTTTCTTACTCAAAACTTCTAGATACAGAAGCAATTTGCAAAATCCGACATATTGTCTATTTGCATTTCAGGCATGTTTTTTTTTTTCTTCTAAAACATAACTACAAATATCTTTAAAGTGGATATGTAGATTTATGTATCATACATCAAAATTTACACCCGTTGTATCTCATGCTGTTAGGCCCAGTATCTAGGTTCCAATGTTTTCATAACTCAGGCCGTGGGCTAGGTAAGTTAGATTGCAGCTACCTGTGGCTCTCCAGAAGGAGCACCACTGAATTTAAACTATTTCCTAAGCTCAGGGGAAATAAACAGGCCTGATTATAACCTTTCTTCCAGCAGACAGCAGTTTCCTACAAGCATACACGTATCATCCATCTATGAAGAATGCTAATTAACGGAAGACACAGTAGCTACCTGATACCGCACAGAGTTTTGCGATGAGTGATTAACTCTGAACAGCTTGAAAATCAGGTGCAAATTAGGAAGGGGTGGAACTGGGATGCAGGAATCCTTAAAAGGTCAGATGATCTCCTATTCTGATCTTTTTCCCAGAGGTGGGTGCCCTAATGAGTGGTCTTCTCATGTGGCTGACCATGCTGTGTATTTGGAGAGTGGGTAAGGTATGGCGAGGAAACAGCGGTCATAGAGGAATGGTCCCTTGTGACTCTGCTTGGTGTTCTTCATCTCCTCATGTTGGGCTGCAGCAGTCAAGTTATGGCTTGCACAGGCAAAGCCTCCTTTGCCAAGCTGAATACCAAGATATTCATCCTTTCAGCTCTTGAGATGTGGTTTTGGCTTGCTCCTGAAGGCCAGCACCTCTCAGGTATGTGTTCCACAAAGGTCTGGGTCTACGCAGAGCCTGATGGCAGGACTCCTGGTGCAAGGTGGTGGGAGGGTCTGCTCCAACCTTGTTGCTTTTTCTATACAGGAATTCACTTGTGGTTGGGTTGTATGAGCTGCTCAAGAGGGAAATCATTGTTTTTTAACCATTTGTCTGTATGCCTTTGGCGGGCTCTTGGATACCTCCTGAGGAAGTAAGCTTTCACTTATGCTTGTCTTGCTGAATCAGGTGGCTCAGAATAACTGAGGCAGTTGCTTTCATATAAATCAGGCTCCATCTCAAAGGCCGAGTGTAATGATAGAACTGCTGGAGGAGTGGAAAAGCTGTAATAATATGTCTTAGTCTTAGAGGTCCTTTCTGCATTATTTGCTATGCTTTTTCTTTGCCTTAAGAGCTAGTCCATGTATGGCTCAATGATGAGGAACTCTGTAAAATTTCTCACTGAAATTTTTATCACTCTTTGTCTTTTCCCTTCCCCATTTCGAAGATCAGGCAAATCTACTCAATATTTTGCTTTTACTAGCTTATCCCTTCTGGCACTCCAGTGCTTTCTTAGTAGGGAAATCCTCCTCCTCTCTTCTTGCAGTGCTCAGAAGCCACAGCTATGGGCAGAAGGACTAGCTGTGCTGAGCTCCGTGGGTGCTTTTTGTGGTCTGAGTTATTTCTGAGACTAATGAGCTTATTGTCTCTTCTTGACAAGATTTGTTAAGTGCCTGCCTAAAGAAAGCAAACAGCGAGAGCTCTGAACCTTTAGAGCAATGTCAAGTTGGTGTTCAAGCCCAGGTAACTCCCCTCCTGCAGCTTGGCAAAACCTCCCTGCAGCTCAGCTCCTCCTCCGGCACCCGCGGTGTCTGAGTGCTGTGCAAGATGTGCAAATGGTATTTTCCTTTCTGCTGTCAGCTCTCTTCTCCACATCATTTACTACTTCAAATAATGCTTTGAAAAAGGAACTCTGTCTGCTTTCAGATGAAAAATGACAATTCCTGGCTAACCTGTTCAAGCACATTGACAGGAAAGCTGTAATTTCAGGATGGCATCTTTCCCTTTACAGTCATGAGATTTATTGCAGATGAATGGAACAACTGAGAAGTAATTTCTTAGTCACAAGTTTCAATAGGTACATGAGGAAATGCTGTGATAGTCCATTGAGGAGCTACATTACACATAATTTGTGGAAGTGCTCTCAATAGTCTGTCTACCTTCTTCATGGCATGAAATGGTGCCTGCGCAAACATGCTTTTCCAGGAAAGCTCAAAGGATTTTTTGTTTCAGTGCTGTAGAATTTGCTTCATTTTTTTTAGGTTAAATTACTGTGTTTAGAAAGTGTTTTTTAGTCTGTCTCTGCATCCCTTTAGGCTTTTCTATAGATTAACCACAGAGACACTTATTAAAAGGAGAAAATGCATTTCCTGCTGTATTTCTGTAGTAGTGTAGATTTCAGTTTGGACCTTGAGGCTTTCCCTAATTTTATATAGCTGTCCTTTCCACCAAGTGGAAAGAAGCCTTCAATGTAGGATTTATACCCAAGTGGTACCCATTGGCTGTTAAAAAACTGATGCTTTTCTTGAGCTCATGATCAGCCAGGTGACTTTTTCTTGATGAGCTGGTTGTCATAAAGCTCTGTGGCAGGCAGGACACAATGGAACTGCTGGCAGCCTGGGAACATGGTGCCACTTACGCCAGACTTACGATAAACATTCTGAAAAGCACTTCCAGTTATTTTAAATTGCTTTATTCTCTGCATCCCTGAACTCTGATCACTCACAAATTGAAGAGCTCTTAAAAACTTTAAGTACTCCATTAATTTTAAATTGCTCTGAACTGGACAAGCTCAGAAACCCAAAGCACTCTTGAAAATCTGAAGTGTTACAATTACTTTGAATAGCTCCAAAAATGTGGGTTCAGAATCCCTTTTTTTTTTTCGCTTTCATATTTTCCCTTGCAATGCAACAAACAGAGCGGGGGCATTTTCAGCAAACTAGGAAATGAAATATGCATTCTAAGAATAACCCAAATTGTTAAACTAAAGAAGGAGCAACTTCAAAAAAGCTTAATATACAAAGGCAGCCGGAAAATGTCTTCGTGTACTCCTGTTTATGACAAATCTTAGATGCAAGTGGACAACTGCAATGTTTCTTTGTTACTGATGACCATTAACTAACTTCTCAGGGAGGTCAGTGCTGCTTCCCTGTGCTGGCTGCCCTGTCGGTGCAGTGTCTGAGAGCCAGGTTCCTCTGGGGCTGCTGGGCACTGCCTGTGAGCGCAAACACTTCTGATTTCCGCTTGGGTTGGCAGTAAGCCTCATCCCTGAAAATGGCACTGAGATTGTGATAAATATTTTAATAAACCCTACATGAAAAGAGAGGGTTGATAAGGACCTGAGGTTATCTTCAAGTTGTGTCCAAGGAGTGTGAGTACAGGGGTAGTGAGACTGTTTTAATGTTGCTCACTCCTCGTACACCAGTGGCAGAGCCTCCTGCGGAGGCTGAGATTTGATCTGTTTCCATCACATCTCTAGGTACTAGGTATCTGTGGCAGAGTTTCTGCCACAAAGCATATTCCCCACCTCCATGATCAGGATGCTTATCCTGGGGTAGAGGAGAGCAGAGACACCTCTGGACCAGCTCAGCGGTGCGGTGGCTTTGGCCCTTCTCTGTGGGGAAGGAAGAGGAGCAGAAGGTGGTCTCCTGCGATGCTTGTAGTTGTGTGGGATAACAAAATGGATTTGCATTAACCGATATACTGGAGGAGTGAAGCTCCCCAGGGTTGAGGTGGCATCCTGTGTGCTTCCAGCTTGAGGTGACAGCGCTGCCTGCCCTGGGGACGTGGCCCTGTGGGAGGGGGCCTCTTGTTCAGGCACAAAAGCTCAGCAGCAGAAAGCTTCCCACAAGAAAGAAGAGCAAGATTAGAAGCAGAAATGAGTTTTGAGATGAACACCTTAAAGATCAGACAGCACCAGGCTGGCTGGGGACTCTATACATTATTATGCATCAGACACCGCCCTGTGAGGTCTGGGATGCTCTTGCAGACCCTGTGCTGTGCACACTCCTGTTGAGGAGGAGGAGCCCACAGACAAGCTGCTTCCAGCTAATACCTAACTGAAAGGAAATCCCCCTTTGGCAAGGCGTGGGAGGAGCAGTACAGTGCTGGGGACAAGTCACACTGTGATCTCCAGCTGCTGGAGGGAGCTGGGGATGACTAATGTGGAGTGCAGCAGCACAACAGGTTGCGCCCCCCGTTAAGTCTTTGATTTTGGTGGCAGCCGCTGACAGACGATGCTAAGAGATGCTTCATGTGCTCAGATAAAACTGCCTGAATGCTGTCATAAATAGAAACTATAAGTAGTTTTTTCATCACAAAGAGGATATAAAATAATGGCTGTACAGGAAAGCTTTTGGGGATCTTGAAGTCATTTGTTCTGCCAATTTTTTTAAGCAGTATTTATTGCAAAGTAAATAATTCAGCATCTTTAAAAATATAAATAAAGTCTCTGATCATTACTTCCAAGCAACAATATCAAATATTTAGGTTTTCCTCCTTTCTGAAGTAACTGTTTCCATCACAGGATCGTGGCCTCCCGTGTGGTTCAGCAATGCGAAGCTTTAATCTTCAGTCACAACAACTATCAAACACTCGCGCAGCCCTCGCTGTCATCGGGAGATCCGCTGTTTAAGAGCGCTCTCCCCTTCTACACTCTGATCTCTCTGCTACCTTCAGCTGGGAATAAACATTTGAGGAAGCCGTTTTTCATCTCTCCAAGGAGATTTTTCACTTTGGGAGCTCGGTGGCATCCTTGCTTTCCTTTGCTACAGCCCTAATTCCCCAGACGTGTGCAGGTCTGTGCCAGGGCTGCTGTCCCCATGCCCCAGAGCTGCTCTGCACCAGCCCTGCTACACAGAGCGTGGTGGGGCGATGGCAGCAGCACATTTCCCACCACTACTCCCTCCTTATTAATGCTGTGTAATCAGTCAGTCCACAAGTAATTAATAATGGCTCTAATTGCCTTTCTACTCCTCCACCCTCCTGCTGGCAGAGGCAGCTGTGTCAATCTGACACAGGAGCGGTCGGCTTGTCCCCTCGCCAGAGGAGAGGAGCATCCTGGTGTATTTCAGAGCTCTGGGTCGGTGCTGAGCTCCAAGGTGGTTTATTTGTCAGGAGGAGTGCAAGTTCATTTATTCTTTAATTTTAGTTAACAGGCCCTCACCCCAAAAAGCTTGATGCTGGTATTAAGGCTGTCTGTATGCGTGAGAAATGCAATAAATACTTGTATTTGGACATTTGGGCTCCTGAATGAAAAAGCCAAGTGTGCAGAGCGCCCAGCCAGCTTGGTCAAGACAGCTCCAGCACTGCTTCTCTCAAAGGGAAAGACCAGGACTGCTGCTTCCCTTGCTGGTTTGAAATCTGGAGGTCCAGCAGACTTCATGGGGTGGTTCAATCTGCAAGAGCACAAATGCTTGCTCTGGCCACCCCAGCAAATAAGGGTGAAAACAGGCACCTCGAAGCTGCTGCCCAACGTGAACACAGAGACCACCTCGGTGTGTTAGTGTGGCTTTGTTGGATGAGTGGCAAAAGGATGGGAGAAAAAAGCTGGAGAATACTTTCACCCTATAGCTAATGCGTTCAATTCAGAAAACAGGCAGCATCACCTCAGTCATATGGCGGATGATCCTCTGGCTTCAGGATAGGTCGGCGACACCCAGACCTTCATGAGATCTGAGCTCAGAACATTTGATTTTTACCAGTTCTTCACAGCTCTTGATAGCTTAAGAGAAAAAGACTTAAATATATTTATATATGGATCCAGGAGGTACAAATATTTCATGCTTCCAAAGGAGTGAAGTGCCCAGTGGGTGTGGAGAGCAGGCTGTTCTCGTCTGCACCAACGACCGTGGTTAGTGAACCAAAATGAGCTGCTTGGAGGCAAATACACCCTAAAGCACTTCAGCCATCATCAGCTACTAAAAAGAAAGAGTCAAAAATCCATCACGCAAGAGCTGAAGCCACTCTATGACAAACAGAGGGAAAGGGGGAAGACGGAAGAATCTGCCCACACCAAGGAGCTAAACTGAGCCCTCTCCAAGGGATGAGACACCAGTTTTGTTGCACTGAAGGAGCTGCTAATACCATTCTCAGACCTCCACAAATCCACATGACTAAGGATTACAGCAAAACCTAACGCGAAGCCAAAGCAGCTCCATGTGGTCTGGCAACCTGCAGCATCTGCTGAGCAGAGTGGGGTTTCAGGAACCACCAACTCAGCATCTGCTTGGGCCTCTGAACGCTCGTGACTGCAGAAAAGAGAGGGTGTGCGCAGCCCTTAGAGCCTCACATCAAGCTAAGAGGGTCTGTCTGTCCTCAGGGCTCTTCTTGTGAGTCCCCAGGCAGTGGCAAGGAAAAAGCCAGCCTCTGATCGGTAGGTTTCTGTGCACTCTGCCTTAATCTGCACCCCAACAAGAAAATGTACTCGGGTGAATCAGGAAAGGTTGAAAATCATTGAACTTGATCTTTTGAGAAATAGAGATCTTGGTTCAATGTGTAGAGTCCTGACAGCAGCGACTGCGGTTTCCAGCTGTGCCATCACTCTATTAAAAGATACTGTTTTTTCACTGCAAAGCCTGATTTCCCCTTTCCCGCTACGAGGGGATCCACCTCAGCACTTACAAGTGCGCTGCTGTGGCCAGTGGCCTCCCCCACTGCAGAGTCTTTCAGAAATAATTGCATCAGGACCCCCCTGCGTTCACCCTTTGGCCATTTTATACCTAATTACCCAACATCGGACCCAAATCTCTCTGAGGCTGATCCCAGGTCACAGCTCCTCCACGTCTCCGCTCTTGCAAGCGCAAATGCCACAATCTCTTTCAGCGCGTGACCTTGCCTATAACTAAAAGAAAATGTGAGCTGTTTCATGGTGTTCAGCTCAGCAGGATGCTCGCTCTGCATCAGGCCCCCGTGTGGGTCAGGTGCAGGCCAGATCAGATGGGATTTCATTTTTTTTTTGTCTCCAGGTGACCAGCAAAACATCACCTGGTGCAGGTCCTAGGAGCAATTTCTGTGGAGGTCCTACCTGAAGCGTACCCGCACCACCTAATCTTTGGCAGCCAAATCTTTTAGCTCGCATTTAATTCACTTTGTGCGCTATGTTGATTTTGCACTGATCTTGCTGCTTGAACATTACATTGTGGGATACCAAGTCAAATATTTTACAGAAGCTTAAATCAACATTATTTCCTTTATTAAGCAAAATTGTAATCTCATTACAAAAAAAATCCAGTTAGTTTTAGAAGATCTATTCCTCATCAGCCCCTGTTGATGGGACTAATGATATTATCGCTTACTATTTTTTAATTTCTGCAGTTGTTTCTCATTGCCTAGGATCCATTATCTCCCCAGGATCAAAGCTCAGCAGGCCTATTGATATCCAAATCATTCAACTTTCCCTTAAATAGCAGCTTTTCTTCTCCTGCTGTAATTTCGCCTGTGCACCATGATCCTTGTAAAAACAGCATTAGCCATCCAGCAAGTTCCCTTAAAAACCCTTGTATGCAAATTATTTAGCCTGCTAATTTGAAGATGCTTAAGCTGTTATAACTATTGCTTACTGCCCTCCTGAACTTCTGCTGTTATGCAAATTGTTGTATCATCATCATCTGATGGGAATGCATCATTTGTGGTTGTTTTTCTCCACAGGTTCGGAACAGGAATATTTGTTCATTAAAAAACATTTGCCTTTCTGCATAATTATTGCTATTTCTATAATTTCAATTTGGTAATAGTCCAGAGACATTGTTTGGCTTCTCTTCATTCCTAATATATTTTAAAGACCTTTTCTTATTGCTCTTTTCTCTGTAGCTGTAGTCTCTCTTGTATTTTTTTTTTTTGCTTCCCATATCTAATTTATCCAATTTCTGGTTTCCAAATTACATTAATTGCAACTTTCCCCTTTTCTGTTTGTTTTCTCTTTGGATGCAAACAGTGCTTCTTTCATTGTTCCTCTGAGACACATCTGACTTCTGTAACCATTTTAGCGAGCCTTCACCAGCTGAGAGACTGGGGCTGTCAGAAGTGTTAGTGTAATACCCTACGAAGGCTTTTCCGGAATTTCTGATTTCTGTTTCACATTTCACCCTGCCACGTAATTGTTTCACAGTGTGAAACCCAATGGATATATGGTTAGCTGAGATTTTCTCCGGATTTCCGTGAGTTATCACCAACACTTGATCTTGTGCTCCCAGAGGAACGGCTCCTGCTCTGTCCTGGAGTTGATTCCTCTCTGCCTGTCGGGATGAGGTCTGAGAGCAAAGGCTAGCCTGCTGGATGGCGCTTGTTTTTGCATGAGGGGAACTGAAATAAGCTCTAGATGGACTGAAGTAAGCTCTAGAGCCTCAGCGGGTGCCACCCACCTCAGCCCCACTCCAGGGACGTGTGGTCAATGAGGTGCCTGCCTCGAGGGATCTCCCTTTTAACCACCTCCCTGAATGTAGGTATGTCAAGTTACTGTGCATTTCTCAAACAATGAGCTCCCAAAGCAAAATCCAGCACACCTGAAAGGCACACAGGTTGGTCACACACCCTGTGGATGATTTCTTGGGAAGATGAAGGCCAGCAAGCTGTGAAGACAGCATCTCTCTGACGGAGATGCCTTTCTTTGCATTTTGATCAGATTGTTTAAAACAAATTGTATCAATTTCCTTCACACTGTGCAGTCTGAATCTTAAAAACTAGCACACTGAAGTATGAATAAATTGAGAATAAATTGTTCTATATTCCTGGGAAGCTTCAGTCTTCCAGGATCTGGCTACCCACTTTAATAACTTCATGTTCTGCACAGCCACCAAATAAGTAGTTCTCTGCTAATTTATGTCACTAGGTTGTAATTAGTTTCTAGTAATTCTCTTGTGTGAGGCTCTGTATAAATACAGAACAAAAATAGCCCCTGTGCTAGGAACTTTCAGCTCGAATGACACAGAAAGCAGTGCTGTATGAACAACCATAGGACAATGGTGGGCCTTATCTATTCATAGTTAGCTGTCAGATCAGACTGATATTAGATAAAATTACTTCATATCAACTCCACTCACATTAAAATTGTTACAGAGAGTCAGATTTAATTGAGGGAAAAAAAACCCACTGTGTTAATTTTACTTTATTGTAAAATACAGAAGTGTTCTATTAAAGCAAAATCTTGCTAGCATCTTCCTCTTTTACACCAGTCCATGTGTTTCCCAACCTTTGAGCTTCTCGGGGATTCTGCTCTTCTTTATTTAGACCAAACCATTGCTATGGCCAGCCATAGCTTGCTCGGCAGCCAGCAGCGTTGGGTGTGCTGTCTCCAGTGACCGACTGCCAGATGAAGGGATGCTCGTGGTACCCAGGGGCAGGGAAGCAGCCTCGTTTCCAAAGCACAGGGCACTGCTGCATCAAGTTGCCTGGATATTTTACATTCTTTGGATGATCTTGGGATCTAAAATCTGCTTTTCTATAGAGAAGAAGTAACTGAATAGCATCTCTAGGAGCCCACTCACAGCGATGACCTCTACAATAGACAGCAAAATTGATTAAATGTACACCTACTTCCCTGCAGCTTCAGCAAGGCCAGCAGGTCAATCACATTAATATCAGATACTCTATTTTACTGGAGATTTCTTGCAGAAATAAATGTCAGCATGGCTGCAGTCCAAAAATCTAGAGTCACTGGAGAAGTCAAACATAAATGGATCATATCTTGTGGTTTTACGAAGCTCTTGCCATTGATATTCCTCCCAAGGCACCTCAAGCTATGGATGCAATACAGGATGTGCTCGGTGATTAGCAGAAATGTTTTGTCAGATAGAGTGCCTGAGCACAACACAGAAGGGAGTGAAATGCAGCGGCTGTTGGGATGCAATCCATCTCCGCTGACACTAGAGACATTATTATAAACATCTCCGTCTCCATTAGGGGCACGGGTTCCTTTCCGTAGCTCTGGAGGCTGCTCAGTACTGCCAGGGCACAAGATGGCAGACGCATTTAAGACACCTAACATAAAATGGGATGGACCATAACCTGAAAGTGCCTGTCAGGCTGTGATCTCTCCAAAAGATGGACCTTGTTCTTAAGGATTCAGCTGTTTTGGTGATTGATGTCTTAGAGGCTGCTTGCTGCAGTGTTAGAGACATGCCCGTGGCCTGTGAGCCCTTCCGCTCTTTCTCCCTTTGCAGACCCGTGTTCACAGGTCAGACCCCTGCTTCCTCCATCGCTTCCTTGTCCCAACGTGTCCCCTGTGCCAGGATTGCTGTCACTGTGGTTTTCCATCACGCATATGTGGGCTGGAGATCTGGAAGTGTGAAAGCTCAGGGATTTCTTCTGCTGTGCTTTGGTGCCCCAAACCAGCCTATGGGCTTGACTTCCATATCCAAAAACCTGAAAAAAAAATATCCTGAGATTTTACGGCTTGCACTGCAGTATATTAAGGACGCTCCACACATTCAAATACACAGCTTCAAATAGTGGGGCGTTATGGAATAAGATGGAAATTAAAGGGAAAAGGTGAGTGCTTCAGTGGTCCTGTCCTCTCGTGCCCCAGCATCACCCAGGCAGTGTGAATCCAAGTCCGTGCAGTCCCCAGACAGCTCAAGCGCCTGCTGAAAGCGGTGACGCCACTGAGGCATGAAGCTACTACCGTGTGTTTGTATGACTGGCAACTGCTCCCAACGTTTCTTGTTTTCTTTACTTATCTTCATCCCTATCAGATTAAATTATGCTTGAAAATGTTTTAAAAATATTGAACAAGTTCAGTATATCACTAGGGGGAGATTTATTATGTTTGTAGCGTTATTAAACTTGTATCTCATACCTTTTTAGTACCAGTTTTTCGTAAGTCAATTAGCCAGAGCTTTTCTGTACCAGCAACACTAATGAAACCTCTAATGGGCTGCAATCAAACCATTTTTTGTTAATATACAGAAGTGCTGGGATTTATGTTTAAAGAACAACAAGTAGAGAGTGGTGCCGTGTCTTTGAAGACTATGGGTTGTGCTTGCGTTTTCAGAGCCTGGCTCATTCCGTGATTACGGTGTCACGGCGCTGCCCCTACAGACAGGCTAAACGTGCTCCTTTTTACCTGCAAATCACAGTCAGAAGCAACTGCTTTTCCCCCCCGTGGGCCTCAGAAATGTTTGTGGTCTCAGCTGTGTCCGTGACTTGTCAAGTGCCAAGTCACCGTTTCCAAGCCCCACGTCCAGTCCCGCGCGGCAGGGGCAGCTGTCTCAGCACGATGAGGCACAGCACGCTGCACTCTGTGGTCTGCGGGCAAAAGGAGAACAAATAAAAATCCATGAGCTGAGTTAGAGAAATGGCAAGAAAAATGGCCCGGTGCTGTTCTTCGACTGGAGCAAAGCAGGAAAGCGCTCAGAAACTGGAGATGCTCTCAAAGTACGAGGAGATACATGTTCTGAGAAGAAAAAAGGTTGTAAATATCCGTGTTATGGGCAATGTATGCATGAACACAAGGCAGTAAATCCCAGTAAACGCCGGGGCTGGTGACATTTTGGAGCCTTCCCTCAGCCAAACCCTTCTTGTGGCAGTGACATTGTGAGGGGACGATGCTCTGCCGCCAGGAGCAGGGGCAGCAGCTCCTCTGACATGGATTATTGTGGGATGCTGGACAGCAAGAGGCACTCAGCTTACGGATGCTGTGACATACGCTCTTGGAGGACTTGCTAAACTGCAGCAGAATTTACCTAGTCACCCACTTTCTATTTCAGAGGGAAAAAGGGCAGCAAATATTAAGCGAAGTGGTCCTGTGAGAGCTTTCTTTCTCTCACTCCTCCACAACTGCAGGAATTTTAAGAGACGAGGGACAGTAGGAAGGCTAGAAATAAGCATGACACTTTTATTGGCTTATATATTTTTAGATGGAGAAACATGCTACCTCGGATACAGGCAGAATTATATAAAAGAAAGGTGCCCTGGCACTGCTGTAGAGCTTCACATAAAACAGCGCAAGGAAGCCATGCAAGCATTCAATGAACAATCCTGAGCTTAGCTCCTTTGGTACCTTGGTATAATTTATTGCTTCTTAAGAGGTGGCTCAGCCAAAGCCTACCCGAGTCTGTGCAGGGGGAGTATACAGTGCTGTCACCTAGCAGGAAAAGGTGCAGTGAAATGGGAGCTGAGCCCAGACAGAAGGCTGAAAAGACAGCACAAAATGTTAAATAGAGACAATATTTAATAAGCTACGTGCATACACCAGCTTCCCCCTCTTGGCATCAGGAGTGGGGATCCTGAAGCACAGGCATGGAATTATTGGGCGAGATTCAGCAACAAGCTGCCGTCAGCCTCGAAAACCCATTCCCATCACTTGTGGCCAAAAAATACTTGATCGCATCCTTCGTTTTCAGCTTGGGCAGTGTCGGCACAGGGCAGGAGAGGTCAGGCATCTTCCTCTTCCTCTGCAGGGGGCTGTCCCTGCCCACCTGCCCTGCTTGTCTGACCACGCAGGTGTGTACCAGCCTGGCACATCCTGCAGAACCATGAAGCCTTCTGTGGCTCGTCCCTTCTGAGTGGTGACTGCCACGCTCCTGCACGCGCAGAGCGCTGCCAAGCATCACTGGGATCCTGCAGGGAAAAGGCCCAGAGCAAAGCCTGCTCGGGGACAGCTTGCCCTGGTGACATGAGTGCTGGCTCCTGTGGGGACTGGGGAATCCGCTGGCAAATTTCTGCAGTTATGTTTTTTTTTTTCCAGGGAAGAGCTCCTCGCCTCCCACTGCGCTTGGAGCCACAGGGCTTTAGCTGATATTAGCCTTTTTTTTTTTTTTTCAGCCATCTGAAATCCAGCAAGCAGTGCTGGTTGCTGCTCCCCCCTGCCATTGCTGGCCTCCTTGGGGGGAACATTTTGGCTGCTTTAGCCTCTGAAGATGTGTTTGGAAATCTGGATGAATCCAGGGAGCAAATTCACTCTTTTACTTTCCTTGCAAATGCCACTGAAGTCATTGGGCTTCACAGCTATTTCCATCTCCGTGTACTGCTGGCAAAACACTGCCCTGCCCTCCCCGGTGGTGCTAACCCTCCTGTGGCTGGTCCTCACTAGGATGAGGAGCTGCTTGTGTTTTTCACGTAGTGTTTAGCCAGCCCTGCTTCCACGAATGCTCCCAGAGGCTCGCTGGCCCATGGTGCGCTGCCTGGGCACCCAGCGTGTGCTGCTGCGCGTGTAATTGTGCATGGTGCGAGCTGCTCAGCACACGCGCAGCGCGGGACCCGTACAGCACGGTGTGTGTGCGTGCAGCACGGTGCACGTACAGCCCCGTGTATGTAAAATAAAGTGCATGAATGACAGGGTGCAGACAGCACCATGCACATCTAGCGTGCTGCCCGTACCACAGGGTGCGCAGACAGCACTGAGCGCACCCTGCACGGAGCACGCACAGCACAGTCCCCAGGGTCACCAGCCTCCATCGGCCCCCTGGAGAGCCTGGTGAGGAGGCACCAGAGAGGCTCTGAAGGAGCAGAACTCCCCAGCAGACTCAGTGCTGATGGAGCCAGGCTGCCCAGGGCGCTGGGGTGTCCTCAACTCCCTCCCAGCCCACCCAGGACCACGTTCCCAGTTCCTCCTTCCCCCCCAGCCGCACTGGGATAACGCGGAGCTACTGGAGCCATTCTCTGCTACCTGTGCAGCCTGAAGAGCTGCCAAGGGAGGCATACAGGCCTGGTCCCTCTGCTCTGCACGTGGTAAAATGGTTGCAGTAAATCAGCTTGCCAGAGATTATGCCGGAGAGGCCAATAAAGCAAGGAGCGTTCAAACAGCCTTGCAGCCCCACTCTCTGAAACCCGCTGCTTAGAGGAAATAAGCTCTGTCTCGGTAGGCATGATCCTGCTGGAGAAATGGAGCCTGGCTCTGCGAAACCGCTGCTGAAATTTGGGACGTGTCCTCAAGCTGTGACCGAGTGATTGATACGCAGAGGGCAAAGAGGGTCCGGGTGGGGAAAATCCCACTGAGACTGGTGGGGAGCTGGTGGGCATCCGGGTGACCCAGCACCCACGTGGCTGCAAGCTGGGTGACCCCGCACCCAAAATGTGTGGTCCCTGGGGCAATACCAGATGGGGAGAAGTGCGTTATCCCTGGGAGAGCAGAGCTGCTGCATCTGTTTGATGCTGAGGTTTTTCTGCTAGTATCACAGACCAGCTGCTGCGTACCGCCTGCTGAAATGGGATTTTTGAGTAGGACTTGCCATGCCCCGGCCACGGACGGTGGTGGAAGCAGCTCAGCATGTCCACAATCTGAAAAAATTATGCCAGGTGATTTTGACTGCCTGTTGCAGCTTTATTTGCTGATAAACGTGATCTTTTCTGTTTCTGTGTAGTAGCTGTGCAAGCAGCGTGCAGTTCGGAGCACCACCCAAGAGCACGGCAGCAAGATGCTCCCGTGAACCCCAGAAACCAATGCCCAGGAGAACGGCTTCGGGTAAGCGATCTGACCGTTCACATTATTTAGAGGTAGAATCCAAGTTATTTAAAATTAGTAGTCTCCTAGGATCACCTGCTATTTTTACCCTCTTAACCACCACTTCCATGTAGAAATACTCGTTTATGTACATGTGTACATGTCTATACGCAGTGTTTGACATCATCTTAGCATCACATTTCTTCCTGAAGGAGAAAATTTTGCATCAAACCTGAAAGGTACTGCTCACAACAAGAATGTTTGGGAAGTAACGGGAAGTGCTAACGCTGCACAAACACTTGGAAGAGACCCAAGCCAATGCTTTCAAAACTTAGATCAGGACTGGCAGTCCTGTTGCTGCTGCTGTGTGATATCATGTACGGAGATGTCAAATTACTCAGAAGGCTGAAATCCGTGCAGCTCAGCACCGTTTTTGTCAGTAAATTAGAGAATCAAAGTGGAATCAAACTCTTAAAGAAGATTTTCATGGCATAAAGTGAAATATTTCCCCCTATTAATGTGCTTTTAAGAGACAAAATCATCCAGCATGTGTTTTACCAGCCTGTAAAATGTGCAGAGCAAGCACAGGCAGCACACAGGCTGTGAAGACCTGCACCTCGTTGCTCACAATATCCACTTTCTCTGTGCCAGCTTCAGCAGCT
Source organism: Anser brachyrhynchus (assembly GCF_964034855.1). Lineage (NCBI taxonomy): Eukaryota > Metazoa > Chordata > Aves > Anseriformes > Anatidae > Anser > Anser brachyrhynchus. Next base: position 7,700,290 of record NC_137705.1, read on the forward strand.
ATCACTCTGTAATGTCACCAGGGCCCTGCTTGGGGCTGTGTCTCTCCACGAGCCTGGGATGAGCGGCTTCTCATCCCGGGGAGGACATCCCCAGTTCAGGGCAGGGAGCCGCAAAGGGATATTTAATCGGACAGAGCTTTCTCCTTTTCCCTGTCTGGGAAGCCAGAGCCCTCAGCGGGATGGGTGAGGTGTTGAGAGAGAGCTGGGCTTTAGGAGAGGCTGAGCTGGCGGTGGCAGCCCCCATCACAGCTGTCTGCCTGCAGCAAACGGAGAGGAAAAAGTCAAGCATGGCTCGCCACTGAATTTCCAACGTCGCCCCAGGGCCCCCGCTTGCAGCAGCCCCTACCAGTGCCACCGGTGCCGTGGGCTTGTTCGGACTGACAGTCCCCAGCGCTGCCTCTCCGAACCCAGCCATAAAATCACGCCCGTGGCTGCGACTTGTCACGGAAATGCGCAGGCTGGAGGTCTGAGCAGGGGCTGCGGGGACAGAGGGAGGGCTCCCCCGAGGCGGGCTGTCCACACGTGCATAACTAGGAAACGATCCCCTGGAGCTGCCACCGGGGAAGTCCTGCGGGGAAACTCTGCCAAAGTGAGCAATTGCGAAGCGGCTCCAGAGGGAACCCACAGGCTCTCCTCTCAGTGAGCACTGGTGGGTCAAGACATTCACCAGCACGTCCAAAATAACCAGAGGAGAGGAGAAACAGCCCCTCTCAAAGCACGGGAACTTGCAGCTGGAAGAACTCCCCTCTACAGTCTCCTTGGCTCCAGCCAGCCCCAGCCGAGCTCCTGGATGGGGCGTGGCGTGAACGGGCTGGATGTTACTCGCGTCCTGCCTGATGGCAACAGCAAAGTCCTTGTGAACAGCACGGACTCCGCTTGCCAAGCCTGACCCTTTGCTGAACGAATAGCAGAGAAATTTCCGAGGGCTGCGAGCCGCGGCCGTGCCAGCGGCGAGGATGCTCGGCAGCACCAGCGGCGTCTCCGTGCCGCACGCGAGCAGCCGGCTGGTATTTGTATCCGATCGTCGATGTGTAAGCAGGGAGCCTGCCGTACATTTACATCACTTTCACACTAAATTTGGAACAGAAAGCATTAAATATTTATTGTGAGCCTAAAATACCGCGCGAGCGCCCTACTTACTGATATTGCATATTAATTCACGTAGATTTTGCCGAACTGATAATGCGTTTGTTTAAAAGTGGTGACTCTGAGGCATTCGTTACGATTGTGCCGTTTAATAAAAAGCAAGATTCGCGTCCCCAGAGGAACCCCATCTCGTCAGGTCTGTAAACCCGAGGAAGTGGCTTGTGCAAAGGGAAATTCAAGGGTTCGTAATTACAGGGGGGAAAAAAGCACTAGCGGGAAGTTTTTAGTGATCCGTTGCAGACCAGTAAAATCAGCCTTTCCAGAATAAAGGCACTTCAAAGCCTAGCAGAAATTACGAGTTATTTCCCTAGCAGTGGGAGGATGTACGTTCAGAGAAGCAATCACTCAGCCGGAGCATAATTGCTCCAAATCGATTACTGCCTTCTCCAGGTGCTTTCCTGAAATGCGACGAGCGGCAGAAAAACTACCCCGAGAAAGTTAAAAAATAGTAAACACACCTTGACTTGACTTGCAGCGACCCTGGGGATCGCAGGCAGGCGCCGCACGGCAGCAGCGATCCACCCCGGGTTTTGTAGGAGCCCTGCGCGTGCTGGAATAGCTCAGCTGTAATTATTTCCAGGCTCTGGGCTAGCAGAGTAGGGCGCATTTAATAGAGCTCCTTGTTCCTCCTCCTGCAATAAGACTCAGTCATTTTTAATTATAGCCGACTCGGAAGCTGGGAGCCAGCGCTGATAGGGCAGCAAAATATTGCTCCGATCCTCTCGCTGGTGTTTGGAAAGGATTTCGGTGCTGAACCCGCCACGGACGTGACGCCGCCGGTCTGGCCAGAGCGCGGAGACGAACAGCTCGTTTGTGGATTTTGCCGAGTAGCCGCAGACAGCGGGTCTGCCCTCGCTCAGAGCCTGCTGGGTGAGGCTAATTCGGTGCTATTTATTTTAACACCTGCTGTAACAAAGCCTATGAAGAGGCTGCAAAGACCCGAGCCAGTGCCAGGGCTGAGCACCTTGGATCCACTGCATCCCGGCGGGGAGCGGGCTCTGCCCCAGCCCACGGAGGCAGTTAGGCAGCACTGGGGCAGGCGGCCAGGGCACGCGGCACGTTTCCCACCGTGCAGTGGCCAAACTTCCCCACCTCGTGCCTTGTGCTATCAGAGAACCTCTTCTCCTCGGCCCTGACGTGCCTCTCATCACGCTCCATCCCCTCTCTCCCCGCACTGTTTGCTCTCCCAGCACCTCGGAGCAAAACAAGGTGCCTGGGAGAAACCCAGCGGGTGGATCCTCGCGAGCACCTGCCTTCAGGCACAGGAGGAACGAAAGCCATCATCTTTTTTATTCCTCATGTGAGGATGTGCTTGCTGCCTGCCCTGGCTGCCCCTTCCCGCAGGCCAGCGGAAGGCAGAGGACTGGGCAGCGGCATCGCCGCCTCCGGGGAGCAGCCACCAGCACCCGCACAGAGGCGGCTGCGGCGCCTCCAAACGCAGTCCCATGGTGGAACGAGCCCTCCTACCTCGGCACACGCGGCTGCTTCTGCCTCTGGCTGCTGCGGGAGCTCTCGGTCCCTTGCAGATGCTCCTCGGGTCTAGAGAGCAGCACCCAGCACCCACCGAGGGGGAGGTCTCAGTGGGGAGAGGCAAGGGAAAGCAGCAGCTCAGCAGGCACTTTGGGGAGACTGACATGCTTTCCCAAAGCATCTTCAAACACGCTACCCAGAAATAGACTAGGAGGCGACCTCATTGCAAGCCCCAGATTTCTGGCAGCGTGCGGCGTGGGGCACGCCACCTCCCCTCCCCAGCAGAGCAGGATGCAGATAACCTCCCCTGCCTCCTGATCGTAGGAAACAGCATCGCCGAGCCGTGCTGCTGCCTGGCCTCGCATCCAGAGGCTTTGCAAGGGAAATTTATGATGTCGCTCAAGTGCTTTCGGGCTGCAGGCGCGTCGCAGCATATTGACAGCGTTCGGCATCAGCTAGACCAGAAATCGGGGGCAGGTGGCTTGTGGTGGCCGCTCCCTGGCCACTTAGAGCCACGAGCTCTGTCCCCGAGGTCCCCCTCCAGCGCAGGGGGCCGGGGGGCTGGCTGCGGTGAAGGAGGTGTCGCTGCCCTGCTCCCCTGCTGGCCACCTGGGCACAGCAGGAAGGAGACCGGAGGCCGACCTTTGAGACGGCAGCTTGCTGAAGAAAGCAACATTTATTGCCTGAGCTGTAAATCAGCGAGCCCTTGGCTGTAACTATCTGTGTGCAGGGCAGGGAGGGAGCTGAGCAAACGCAGCAGCAGGAGAAACGCCGAGCCGCAGCTGTGGCCGGTGCAAGAGCCGGGGGTGCCGCTGCTGCAGCTGGGTCTCTGGGTCTCCTCCGCCACCTTCCCCGTCCCACGTCCCCCACCACGTTGCTGAGGGGTTGAGCAAGGCCAGCAGCCCTCCCCGCTCCTCGCTTGCTCCTGAGGCAGCCGGCAGCCCAATGCAAATATTAGCTGAGCGCGCGTGGATGGGCAGGAAGGGCTCTAAGCCCTTCTGTTTGGAAGACGCAGCAATCTATATCCCGGTGTTACCAAGAGACGGGGATTGTTTGCTGCTCTATTTTAGGAGACCGTGAAACGTTGCACGGCGCCTTGGACACACCAGGATTTCTGTTTCCCTTCGGTAAATTGGGCTTATCGCCAAGCGGCACCGTTTCACAGCGGCACTCTGCAGCCGCAGACCAGGCTCTGTTTATTCCTAAAAGCACGGACGTGCTGCTCGAACCTGCCCGTTATTCAGAGCCGTGACGGCTGCTCTTTAATCTATCTGCCTGCAAGGTGCAAACCGTCCGGTCCCTCGCCACGTGTGCCCAAGGAGATCACAGTGACTCCCAGGGAGGAGGCGTCATTTACTGCTTGTTGTACAGCGAAAGCAAGGCTGGCCCTCAGCAGCCCCTCTTTCAGTCGCTGCCGAAATTTCTCATTTGTACGAACTGGAAGATCTTTCTGGTTTTAAGTAGATTTTTGACACCTACTTTTGGCTCTCTGTTTGCCTTCCCGTGTCGCCTACTACTGTACAAAATCCAGACTTGTTTTGCAAAGTTGCAATTCCAAGATGAGAGGTACAGCTGAGCAAACATTTATTTCACATTTCAGCGGCACGGTGCCAAAGGTCCGGGGTTGTGGTAACAACCAGAAGAACAAACGCTCGCAAATGTTTGATTTCTCGACGTGCCGGGAGCAGCAGCCAGCAGGCAAGGGCTGATTGCTCGGCGGCTGGCACCGGGCAGCACCATGCCCATGTCTCCAGCACCCGAAACCAGGAGCTGCTCCGCCTGCAGGGCAGCTCCCCCAGCTCGTCTCGAGACCAGGGTGAATCCCAGCTGAGGACACTGTGCACACTCCAGCATTTTCAGATCAGCTGCCGGTGAACTGCAGGCATAAGGCAGAGCTTCCTTCGGGTTTAACCAAAACCAGAGCCGGGCTGAGGGCAGGAGTCAGCGGTGCATTAAGTGACAAGGCTGGGAGAATCGGCGAGGACCCCCAGCACGAGCAGCCCACCTCGCCTTCCTGACCCCCTGGCTATGTGCAGTGCAAGGGACTTCACGTGGCCAAGGGGGAGCTCAGGTGAGGCTAAACAGGACATTCACTTTCCTCTCTTTTCCCTTCCAGGCCATCTCCGTGACTCGCTGCCACTGCCACGTGCAGATTTTACAAAGGCGCTAACTGCTTCCAGCTGCCATAAATATTCCGGTTTAGGCCTTTAACCAGGATTAATAAAAGGAGCGCGGGTTTGTTTGTTTTTCATGCAAATGTGAGCCTCCCTGTGGGAGCTATTCAGTTAAGCTCTCCCAAATAGCTGCTATAAATGGAGTTTACTCTTTCTGAGGGTTTCTTCCACACCGTTCGGTCCTGCCAGGCTGCTTGCAGAGGCAGCGCTGCTCCGGTGCCTCGTGCACGGGCACCTTGTTTCCAAAGCTGTGGCCTCAGCTTCGGCTCTGCTTTTCTTTACAGTCATTTCCACAAATCATTACTTACACTGATTTCCCCTGTCTAATGGGAATAATGGAGAGGGATACAAATGTTACAGCAGTGATTTCTTCTAACAGCAGCAGGCTCTTCCATTTGACACTGTACGAAATGGAAATAAATTTGAAACATTTCATGAAATACTTTGAATATTCCTCAACCTGTGCTGCTTCCAACATCAGAGGCCACCTGAGATCTCTGTCTCGCTGTGTCCAGCCAGGAGAGGTGAGAGGGATGGTGCACGTGCTCCCAAGCACATGTGCATTTGCTGCTCCTTGTTTGCCGTGTACATACGAGGAGGCACGGAGGTCAAGTAATCCCACACAGCGTGCCTTTCCTCTTACTGGGACACGTGAGAGATGGAAATGCAGACACTTTGGAACTCATTAGGTAATTATCGTGGAAAGTGTTTTAGAAGAAGCACGATTTGGAAGATTCACGATGCTGGGAACAAATACGTAGGGGTAGATCTTGAAGCCTCCTGGAGGCTGCTCCAAAGCGCTAAGCCAGAAAGGGCCGTGGGTTTTGCAGCTCTGTTGCACCTTGAAAAGGAACTGCCCAACGTTCTGCATCCTTTTAACCCAAGCACTATCCCAGGCAAACAGAAATGCACACCGATATAATATCAAAAATGGCTTAGCTAATGTTTCCATTTGTCTACATTTACCCACTCATTATAGGTGATTACACAATTACCCACGATGAAATATTACCCCTGGAAGTTGCACACACACAATTTGCACGGCTCCACTCGTGCTGCTTCCCTTCCCACGTCATGCAGGGCAGTCGTGCTGCTGTGAGGCTGCTGGGCTGGCTCACCCAGCCATCTTTTGGGCCGTATTCTTCGATGAAAAATTCAGGGTTTGCATGCCATTCGTGTTTATAACAGTGTGCATTTGGAAACAGAAAGCAAGAGGCCTGAGAGTTTCTGACTGTTCTTTCCTTTTTTTCAGGAAGAATCAGTGATGTTGTAGCTGTGTGTTCAGACATAACAACCACGAAAAGGTGGCCGTGTGATATCAGGAGGGAGAAGGCGTCTCGCTCTGAGGAGGAGGTGTCCCTGCTTCTCTGGACCGGCAGCGCTTCCCGATGAACCTCACTTAATCCTTCCCTGAACGTCTAGTCAGGCCCTATCGAGCACATCCAATTTTTTTCAAAATTCTCCAGTGAGCAAAATCTCACCCACTGAAGGATAAATATATTTCTGAAAGCTCCTAAAGAAGAACACTTTTTTTTTTTTTTTTGGAGGGGGGTGATTGTGTGTATCTATTTTGCATCAATTAATTTAAGAAATCTTTTCTGACAATCTGTCAGAGAAGTCAATCTGTCTCTATAGATAGACACGCAATGTCTGTGATGTTCCTACCAGCAAAAGTTGCTTCTGTCATCCCCAGCTGCTTTTTTTTATTATTTTTTCCCAGCGAATCCACCTCTGCGGGGTTATCTGTAGCACTTCCAACCACTGAACCAGTTCGGAGCAATCACCGCTGAAAGAAAACCTTTCATAAAAAAATGGCTCAATTTTCTTCTGATCATCTCAGAGAGTTTTATTGCTGTCATGTCTGGGACGGGGAGGACATAGAGATGTAGCTTTCAAACATCTCTGGGAGAGAGCAGCCACAGAAAGAAATTTCTCCATTCTCCAATACAATAAACAGCATTTCCTTCTAGAAAATCCCAAAGGCTTGTTGGGGGATTATGTATAGATAATACCATTATAGACGCTGGTGTAATTAATTATATTTTTTCTGCCTTCACAGCTGGCACAAGTGGACTCAGGGCAATGAGGTTTTTGGGTGAATAATATAAAACCAGCATAATTTAAAAGAGAGAGAGAGAGGGACAGATAACTTTGCTGAGGAGGAGATCCTTGAGACGTTCCCATCACCGCGGTGGCAGCCATCGTTGCGTTAGTCACGTAAGAGCCTTGGGCCTGGCAAAACGGCACCGGGAGGTGCTGTATGACCTGTCCCCACCTCAAGGGGTAGGCAGCACGACTTTGTGACGTGCCACGTGGATGGGGTGGGTTAGTTGTGGCGTTGGGCTGGTGGCACCAGGCTCTGAATCCTTGGGAAGAGCCCTGGGAGGCCTTGGGAAGCCTTGGGAAGGAGGATTACTGACAGGGAGCGCGGCGACAACTTGACGTGGAGGAACTTGGTGACTTTTTCCCATTTTTTCGTCTGCATCAATTTATCAGCCTCTTTTGGGACCTCGGGGCCCTAAAAGAGCTGCAGAAGTTTTTCCAGACTCTTGTGTTGCGCCAGGCTTGTCATCAGGGTGCCACGGGAGCTCAGACGATGTGAAAATCCCAAAATGTGGCCTGTGGCAGCACCCAAACCTTGCCTTGTGCCCCACCACCAGGAATCGGTGCTTGCCCCCTCCAAAAAATGGAAAAAAAAAGAAAAAAAAAAAGTTTGTCAACACACCGAACAGGCGACAGTATTTTGACGTTTACAACAGCAGCACTATTAATTAAGCAGAAAGAAACCTTGCAAACAGCCACCCACCCACCGCAAATACACCACGTACACACGACCAAAGCCTCAATCCGATCTGGAAATACCCAAAAATCAGCACATCGAACACACATGGCGTCTTCACCGATTCATCACCAAAAATCAGCACGTTGAAGGCATCTTCCCTGATCGCCCCTCAGAGCAGGGCTCGTATCGCCACACTCACACTGCTTGGTCTACGTATCCCCACAGACTCATTACACACGCACTCATTAGTGACTCAGGTGAAACATTTATTAGCGACAGTCAGGTTTTCAGCGGCGCCGAGGGTGCTCAGGGACACCGCTGTGTGGACACGGCCTCCCCCCCCCCTCCCCCTTCCCAACCCTCCTGAGGCGCCGGCCATGGCGGCGGCCCCCAGCGGGCATGCGCAGCGGGGCCGGGGGCGCGCCCGCTTCCCGCCGTGCAGCACCGCGGCCAGCGCCCGGCCGGGGGCGCGCGTTGGGCGGGGCCGCGCGGGGCGGGGCGAGGGCGGGGCGGCGCGGGGGCGCGCGCGGGCGCGGCGGCGAGCGGAGCCGGGCAGAGCCGAGCGGAGCCGAGCCCAGCCCAGCCCAGCCCAGGCAGCCCCAGCAGCGGCTCAGCCCCGGCCGAGCCCAGCCCGGCCGCCGCGATGCTGGACCCGTCTTCCAGCGAGGAGGAGTCGGAGGAGCTGGTGGAGGAGGAGAGCGGCAAGGAGGCGCTGGCGCCCGCCGCCGCCGCCCGGCTCTCGCCGAGCCGCCCCGGAGAGGGCCCCGGCCCCGGCCCCGGCGGTGGTGGTGGAGGTGGCGGCGGCGGCGGCGGCGGAGGAGGAGGAGGAGGTGGAGGAGGAAGCAGCGGCAGCGGTGGGCTGCAGCCGGGCGGGCGAGCTGGCGGTGCGGCTCGGCCCGCCAGCCCCAGCCCCTCGGTGGCCAGCGAGAAGGAGAAGGACGAGCTGGAGCGGCTGCAGCGCGAGGAGGAGGAGAGGAAGAGGAAGCTGCAGCTCTACGTCTTCGTCATGCGCTGCATCGCCTACCCCTTCAACGCCAAGCAGCCCACCGACATGGCCCGCCGGCAGCAGAAGGTACCACCGCTACCCCGGCACCTTCCCCCGGTGCCCCCGTGCCTGGCCCCGCTGCCCCATCCCCTTCCAGCACCCCGCCAACCTGCCCTCCTGCTCCCCTGCCATCTCCCCGCACTGCCCTCTCGCTCGCACACTCGCCCGCCCGCTCCCCAGCCTCTCCTCCTGCCCGGTCGCCCCTCGCCAGCACCCCAAGGGCAGCCTGGGCGCAGGGCACCTTGGCCCCGCACCGCAGGGGTTGCAGCAGCAGCAGCAGCCCTGTCCCGGTGCACGGCCCTGCCGTTGGCCTCGCTCCTCGCCGCGCTGCCGCCCAGGCGGAGCCGGTGCTGGCGTGGGGCATCGTCGCTCCCGGTTATGCAAGGTCGGCGTTGGGGGAGTTTGGGATTTTGGCCGTCTGGAGGAGAGAGATGGGTTGCGTTGCTGGGAAGCAGCAGGCGTGCGCTCTGTCCTCCTGCTAAGGGAGTTTGCAACTTCACGCTCGCTGCAAAGTTCGCTTCGCCGGGAGTGCCAGCGCTGGCTTAGGGAGTTGCCGAGCCTCCTTCCAACTTCTCCTAAATGTTAGCGCGTGGTGAGCTCCCCCAGTTCCTCCGCAGAACGTGGCAGCGGCGCTTTGCCATGGAGCGGCTGACACGCTCCTCACTCTTCCTCCCAAATGCGTCACCAGGGCAGGGCAGCGAGCTGCTCCAGACGCGGGCTGGGGAGCAGCACCTCGCCGGGGTGCTGCGGCGGTGCTGGGTCCGGCACTGGGCCGTCTGCCCTGCGCCAAGGCGTGAGCTGGTGGCCCGGAGCAGAAATCCAGTCCCTCCAGCACGGGGACGCAGGCACACGTCAGCCAAACACAGCCGACTCGCTCCCTGTGGCACTCAGAGTAGCTCCGTGGTGGGACGTAGCTCTCTGGGATGGCCGGCTGCTGTTTTCCCCTGGTTTTAGTTGAGTTCCGCAGATGGCGATTTTAGCCTTGGTACCGGTCTTTGTTCACAAATGACCTTTATAAGCCAGGAAGGCTCCTGGATGTACTGCTGCAAACGGCGTTCATTCAGTTCTGCTACACCCCGGGACTATTATTAGTCATTGCAACAGACGGAGGTAGGAAAGTGCATCAATTCTGCGCGCAGTTTAAAGGCAATGTAGGACAATCTGCTGTTGCTGGAAGGTTGAACAGTCTGCTTTTGTGTGAGTGAAGTTCATGACTGAGGGTTTGGAGAGTTGTTTTTTTTTTTATATATTGTTCACCTACAAACCTTTTCAGCAGACTGTGGATTTTCAAACTCATCTTGGCTTTTGTTCCTTCCCTAACTTCTTCGTGTTAGGAAAAGCTAATGGAATTTACATAATTCCTTGTTTTGAAGGAATTCAAGCAAACAAACAGAACAGAAGGGAGTTTTTCCAAAGGCGCAGGCAGCATCTGCGTGGTCTGGAGATGGGTGGCTGGGAAGAAGGGCAATTTATGGTCCGTGAAATCCAGGTACTACCCTGTGACAAAACAGGGAGGGAGGGGGACGAGAAAAGGAGGCAGCAAACTGCAGGTGAGACAAAGAAACGAGGAGTAATGAGAACACTGATAAACTGGCAGCAGTACTCGAGGGAATGGGGAAGTTACACAGGACCTGGGGAGAAAATAATCCCTTCTGTGTGAAATGAGTAATGTTGGGAAATATGCCTGGCTTGTTTATACAAATAGCTAAAATAGGTGTCTCTCGGGGCTTAGCGTCTCCCCACAAAGTTAGCAGTGAAATGGAATTTGGAAAGCTAAATTCAACCTGACAACGTGTCAAATTGAATTCACCCTTTTAAAGGTGAATTCACTGTGGGTTTTCTTCATCTGTATATTCCCATACTCAGTTGTCACAGAGGTTCCTGGGAGTAAATCCTTGCCCGTTTTCCTCAGCCTAGGCTCCTATTAAAGTCAATTAAAGCCCTGCCAGAGCTTGTTGTAGGACTGCACGTGACCACTGCTTTCCTCTCGGATCACTGTGGGAAAAACCCACCCCTCCTTTCCTTGCTTGTGGGAGACCCAAGTGTGATGCCTCTGGGTTTTGCACCCTCATGGGCACAGAGACGTTGTCACCAAGGCTCTGCTGGATTTAATAATCTTTATGGGAACTCCATGTATTGGTGCGTTTTCTGTGGTGATGAAAATACCAGATGCCTCAAGACTCATCAGGGTGGAGCAAATGCGTTTTGGTTCTCAGAGAGAACATGTGAGAAAGCAGAGCTTTGGTCGTGCCCTGGTGGGAGCTCTTGCCTCAGTTTCCCCCTGACAGGGGAGGTGATAAACCTGATGGGAGGGATGTGAGGCCTGAGGAGCACACCCTGCCAAGTCCGCTTCTGTAGCCTCGTTTGATTCTCTGCGATTGCCTCAGCAATGGAGAGGAGGGCGCAGGGTTGTGCCGCAGGTGCTGTGTGATGCGTGGTGGCTGGAGCAGGCAGCCTGCTGTTCCCCCGCGCTCATCAGTGCCTTGGGATGACGGGAGGTGTGCGCTCGGTGTAGGGTCACAGCAGAGAGATAATTGCGTGCCATCTGATGAGTTTTAACATATGTGAGAGTGAAGAGAAGAGGGGAAATGTGTGAATGGACAGCTTAGCTGGGGGTGCTGCACATGGGCACAATAGCACTGCACAGTCATGTCAAACTCTGTTTCAAATTTCAAGAACAATTCAAGCTCTTGCCGCTCAGAGCTGGTATTTTTCCTGATCCTGACACGCCAGAAATTTCAGAAGTGCAGTAAAAAGTGTTCTTCAGATCAGCATGTTCAAGCTTACACCTCTGCTACAGATTTACCGTGGTGTTTGGGTGGTAAGGCTTCACTTGAGTAACTGCACATCTGTGATGTCTACCTGTACGCTTTTTTATTTACATCTCACTCGCCTCGCTTCCTGAGGAAAAAGTCTTGTTAGATACCTGCCTCTGCTGTCTTACTTCCCTCCTGGATTTCTTTTTTTAAGCCACTTATGAATTCCGAGCACACTTGGCAGGCAGACAGTGGTCTGCAAGGTGCCAGTCCCTGAGGCTGGGTGAAAGCAGGGAGATCGGCAAAGAAGTACCCCAGCAGGGAGGGTTTGGCAGCGGGCAGGCAGCCCTACCAGGCGCTGGAGAACCCGGGCACGGTCCCCATCGAGTGCGAGGCCCTGGAGGCCGCGGCCACCGAGGCTCTGGCATCGTGATGTGGATGATGAGGGAAGCGGGCCCGGTTGGCTCTGTGCGCTCAGAGCAATGTGGCCGAATACCACAGACGGTGCTTAGCTCGGTAACTGCATGCCTGGGATGGTTTTGGTCTTCTCTCTACTTCCAACAGGCCAGTACGAGCTAGAGTTGAGATGACGGACCGTGGTCTGCGTGTCTCCCTGCTTGAGCCCTGCTGTGTGAAGTCTGTGAGAGCAGAGCTGTGCCGGTGGCGCGGACAGGCCGGGCAACGCGCCTCTCTTTGTACCGAGGCAGACCCAGCGCCCCTTCCCACATCTTTGTCTCTTTCTTCATGTGAAAGCCCCTCTGCCGGGCAGGCAGGGGCTGTGCTGGATGCTGCTGGGGCAGGAGGGCTGTGAGGTGCCCCACAGGGGGGGGTGTCCGTGCCTTCCAGGTGGCATCACCCGAAAGATCGGCTCCAGGCCGTCGGCATCCCTGTGAGCACGTGTGTTGGGAACGGGGTGGTGTGGAGGACCGGCTAGGTGATGAAACCTGGAGAGCACGCTAGCTGTGGTCACCGCTGGTTTTCCAGCACCGCTTTCTGCCCCGTGGAAGGAGGGAGTGGGTCCCAGCAGGGTGACCGGGAGGGGAACATCCAGCTTCGCTGCGGGTTGCTGGAGCCAGTCCTGGGAGAAACAGCTTGGGATTTGGGCCCTTGTGTAAGCCTGCGGGGTGACGTCGGGTGCATTAGCAAAACCTGTGGTCAAATTCAGCAAAGGGCTTAAGCCTGTGCTTTGCTGAATGGTGATTGATTGAAGCACCATGCTTAATGCAGGGCAGGTGTGGGGGATCAGAAACTCTGTTAAATCAGTTACAATGCGTCTTGAAATATAACGTTTCTGCCATTTTGGCATGCGTGCAGATGCTACAACAGTTAGAAATGTAATAAAGCTAGCACAGCCTTCCAAATAGTCACGTGTTTCTTCACTACCCAGGGCTGAGCTGCTACTCTCAAACTATATTTCCACGAGTTCTCTCTTAAAACAACTGGCATGTTCTTCTGGGACTGACTGTGACTCAGGTGGCTTTGGGACTTGCTGGAGGACCTGTGATTTTATGGGCAAATTCTGCTTTCCTGGACCCAAGAAGCCCTTTGGGCTTTGTGTTTCTCAGCTCCTCAGGCCAGGAGAGGAAAGCAGGCGATGGGCTCATTTTTCTTCTGTTCCTTGGCTGCTCTCCAGTGCTGCTGAAGAAGGAGACGTGGGTCTAAAGCGCGAGCTGGACCCCACGCATAGCTCGGTAGCTGCAGGAGAGCTCGCCACGATGCAGCGAGGTCACAATTAGCTCTGTGCCCACAGAAACCTGGCAGAGCAGCTGGGGCTGTCCTGAGCTGCTGGCTCAGTGTGGCCACAGCCACCAGCCGTGAGAGCTGGGTGTGCGGCTGGGCTCGGTGAGGGCCGGGCCTGGGGCAGAGCTGTGCTGGCCCTGCGGTGAGAACAAGCCCTTTGCTGCTGCCCAGGGAGCTTTTCCCCGGGGAAGGAAGTACGGCACATCCGACATGCGGCGCGGAGGACAGAACATGAGCGTCGTGTTCAGGGAGTTGTCTGGAATCCACAGAAAATGGTTATTTTCAGTTAAAACACTTATTGTTTATTTTGCCAGTGCCTTATCTTAATTTAATTCCAGCAGATATTAAATATTTGTCATAGTTGGGCTATTTATATGCTTGCAGCTTATTGAATTGGGAAGCAGGTAATTAAATAGGCTGTAAGCTCGGTCCTCGGCTGTTGTAAAACTTTGCAGCTCCTGATCTGTACCAATGATTCAGTTATTGTGGGTGGCACCTCTCAGGCCGGAGATGTTATGAACTAGCAGTGGGGAAGACTCATCAGATCATGCAGATGCAACCTCTGCTAAAGCCTGTCGCTTGCAAGAAGTATTATTTATGGCCTCGCTTTGCGTAGTCTAGACGCTCTCCCCGAAGCACTTTGCCTTGTGCACAACTTCTAATTCCTCCTGATGAGTTATGAGTCACTCGCTCGCAGTTCACCTAAGCGGGAAGCGGTCAGCAAGTCATTTCCCTGTGTAATTTTTTGTTAGCTGAAGAAGTATTTAATTTGTTTTGCAGTGCGGTTTAGCAGTAGGAACCCAGCCATCGCAATGCTGGTCCATGCAATGTACACAGACCCCTGCTAGCTCCTGCCAGTGCTTTAGTCTGGGGGGGTACAGGGTAAACATCCCACTTAATTATGTAAACGTGATTAATATGCCAAGTCTGATCAATACAGTGTAATAATCAATACAGCTGTTTGTGGGTATGGGATGCTCAGGCTGCTTTGACTGCCTTTTCTTCTGGATTGGGTGGACATAATTCTTAAAACTGGGTGCAAGCGCAGTCTGGGGGCTTGATGTGTGTGCACTTCTTGTTTGAGAAGGTGCTTTTAGTGACAACATTTTGCATTATTTGCCTGTGATTCAGGCTGATAAACTGTTAGACCTTTTCTAGAACTTAAACACCTGAGTCAAAATGTCATGTAAATGTTTATTCAGCTTGGGGTAAGCTGCGCAGCGTTCAGGCATCATCGTTCAAAACCTGCCCGTCTCAGAGTAAGGGTGAGAGCCTGGACTTCAGGAGTGTGACGAATACGGGGACCCCTGCAGGAGGGCATCAGCTCAGGCAGTTGTGACCCATCATTACAGACTGCGCCTGAGCTGTGTAATTCGGCTGGCACACCCAGATGTTAGTGTCTGGTGGGGAAACTGAATGACACCTGGATTCAGTTGTGTTTGGGGATTATTGTTGCCTAGTCCAAAGGGTGTTGCTTTTTTATTTTTCTGCAGCGTTTATCTTATGGTACTGCGGTCTGCAGTAGTGAGACCCCTGTTTCCACCTCCACTCCCTTTTCATGTGGGATTTACTCGATGATTTAGGGCAGGCATCTCCTGTCACTGGGTATGACCTGGATCTGGTCCTGTACAGGCATGGAGCAGAGGGACCCCATCCCTGCAAGCCCGTCCCGGGCTGTTTTCCTTCTGCCTGGGGGAGGATCTTGGGGCAGAACTTGTTTAAATTCTTGGCAGTAAAGAAGCAGCCTGCAAAGCTAAGGAATGGCTTATTGAAATACACCCAGTCTCTGGCTGTCTGTACTGTTGCCTTGTGAACTGCATTAGTTTTGGCTGCTGTAGCTTCAGAATTTGATCCCAGGTGCGCACTGGGCTGGAGAGGACGGCACTGGGAGCCTGCAGATTCTGAAAGCTGGTAGTAAGTGCAGATATTTATTTGGTTTGCAATCAACTAGGTGCATAAGGCGTGCTGGCTCCTGTAGGAATCTCCCTTCCCCAGGGAATTTTCCATTGTGCAAGTCCAGGTGATGCTAGTCTGGCACCGGAGAGCACGGGTCAGAGGGAATATTAGCTGGTGCTCGCTAGTGTGAGATGCAACGCTCTGCGTGCACTGAATGCGACTTTCTGCAAGTGTCCTCGCTGTTCCTTCTGCCCCCATCTCATGTCCAGCCAGCCCGCAGCTTTGCTTGGAAGCAAGCTCCCCTCCCAGGGAGGCCAAAGACATTTTGGTTGCCTCTGTGCTATGGAGAGGTGCGCAGGCAGGAGGGTTTGCTGCTCTCGCAGCTGGGTACCAGAGGGTTTAGGCGCTGGGAGGTGAAGTGGGCATCACACGCGGTGAAAAAGGACCAAAAGAGAAATTTCTCTAAGATGCTAAATGTCCTTTCCTGGTACAGCAAGAGGGCACAAATGGTTTGCGTGTTGCAAGCGTGGAGCTCGCGTTTATTGTCTAGACCTCAAGCTTTACCTTCCATCTTAGCTGACTGCTCCCACCCTTGTAATCAGAGATTACAGACTCATCACTGCCTCGGAAGGAAGCTAATGGGGTGACGCAGCAGGAGCCAGCTGCCTCGCTACCTGCACGGTGACGATGCAAGGATGAAGGAAGGACACGGCGAGCGCTGCTCCAGCCACGGGCCGGGCTGCGTGACCCGCCGGCGGCGTCTGCTCCGTGGCACTAAAGGCAGCGCTGAGCCCCCAGCACCGCAGCCCACCCACCCTTTGCCAGCAAGACCCCCGGGCAGGGGCCATCTGCTGCTGTTATCTGGGGACGTGCGGCTGCCGGAGCTGCAAGGGCTCGCTTTGGTGCTCAGCCAAGACCTAGCTGGAGTTAGGACTGCGGGGACTTGGTGTTCGTGAGGCACTCGGGTGGGAATCGACGCCTGAGCTCTGCGGGAAGGAGAGGGGAGCTGGGGAGGGCTGGGATGTGGCAGCCTGCCTCCCCCCTCCCTGCCACGGGGCAGGCTTCAGCCCTGGGCGCTCGGGTCTGGGAGCGGTGGAGGTGGCCTGGGACAGAGTGGGGCTCCGATGTTAGAGGGGCTGTGAAATAATCTGGGGTCACAACTGTGCTTTGCACTCCTGAATTGTCCTTTTCTGCCTCCAGCAGTCTCCAGAGAGAAAAGGAGAGGATCACACACCTCTCCCCTCCCCCAGGCTGAACTGCTGTCCTACAAACACCCAGATCGATCGTGTACTCATGGTTTACATTGGCCAGGGTTCTTCCCGGCACTGTGTCTGTGCGTTGGCAGGTTCCCTGGCCTTCAGCGCTGCCTTCTGCCCTTAGAGGTGTTGGTCACGATGCTGCAAGGAGGCTGCTGCTGCCTTCAGTGGGGCTCTCGTGGGGTGCTCCCTCTTCCCCAGCACGGGGTGTCCCCAGCACCCCACACCGCATGTGGGGCAGGCTGGGCGCATCGGTGCTTTTGCTCCAGCCCAGCTCTCCTTGGGTGCTGGAGGGCAGCGTGCTCAGGACATTTCTCTCTCCGTGCATCAGGGGCAGCTGCTGCCCGGACTCTGGAGGCTTGCAGGTTGCTGGCTGGCATAAAATGGATGGTCTTTTCTAAGGCTGTTTTGCATCTCTGCTGCTGAACTTTTCTTCGGAGTTCCTCAAGCCCAGACCTCCAGAGCCCCCGCTGCAAAGCTCGCACTCGGTGCTTGTTTCACACAGAGATGTGTGATAGAAATTCCTTCTGTAATCACATTTCCCCATAAACTCTCTTCTCTCAGAGTGTCTCGCACCAGAATATTCCTGTCTGTGCAGAAGTCACCCCAAATGTGAATCAGACCCTGCTGAGTGGGACAGTCTTCCCACCACCTATTTTTAGTGCGTGCAATTACCCTCCCTGCTTCTCGGAACTCTAATTGCCTTTTTATTGCTGTGGAGCAGCGTGTTAAAGGTTCCTGCATGCTCGTGCCTTGTTTTCTCATTAGCTCTATTTATTCCTCCTTTGGCTCCCTTCCTCAACCTCATCACATTTAGCATCTTCTCCTTGCCTTCGGGGCCTCGTGCAGCTCTGCCACTTCTCCCTTGTTCCCCCGTGTCCTTTCTCGTGCTGCCGCTCCAGATGCTCCGTGCTCCGGCCTCTCTCCGGCACACCATCGGGGCTGTCTCCTGGAAGGGGCCCCGTGCACAGCACAAACCCTTGCCAGCCTCCCCTGGCTGCTGTGGGACGTCCCTAACGTTTCTCCCCCAAAAAGGCCGCGACGGGGTGGGCTTTGTGCTTGTGCAGCACGGGGCACGCCGCGTGGGTAACGGGGAGCAGGCAGCGGCCTGGCTCTGTCTCGTGTGGTCTGCGAGTGCAAAGTCCTTTCCAACGTTATTTGCTTTATGTTTCAGCCTTGTCGTGTGGCATTTCCATAGCTTGAATTAATTTAATTATCCCCCGAGGTGCTTGCTTGCTCACAGTTGTCCGGGACTTTATTGCCCTCCTCTTGTGTATCGAGGAGCCCACACAACTCTGAATCATCAGTAAATGTGATCGCGGTGTTTGATGTTTGCTCTTCCAAGTCCCTGATACATACAATAAATGAAACCGGCCTTAATACCAATCTGTGCCTGCCCGGTAGGTACCCGTTTTGTTCCTAAACGCTTCCTAGCTGCGTTCAGCCCAGCCGCTCCATCCTAATAGCATTCATATTGACTAGAGAGATTAATATTTCATACGGCATTGTATCACAAGCTCTCGCAGCCTATAGGTACTTCATGTCCAGCACATCTATTAAGCACGATGCCAGCTCGGCAAAGGCTCGGTGGCTGGGCTCGAGTCACCAGCCTGCAACTCCCTCCGGCTCGGCAGGGATGAGGACCCTCGCTGCAGCCCCTGCACAGCACCCCTGAGGTGCCCGGCTGGCAGCGTTTGGCACCAGTTGGACACCAGCACAGGTGATGACACAACTGGGAACGCACCGGGCTGGCTGTACCACGGGCTCCAACAGCCCCTGTACCACTTAGCTGTGTCTGCAGGGTTTCGAGAGGGTTATCTGTATTTCTTGGGGTGGGAGGAGCTGTGAACCTTGCAATAACAGGCTGATGGGTCCGGTCTTAGTGCCTGTGATCCTGTGGATCACAGGCAGGGAGCCGTGCAGCTCGGGTGCTGGCTGGGGACCTCCATTTGGGCTTGGTGACAGGTTCTGCGCCCTGCCAGCTCCTTCACAAGCCTGCACGGTTCTCTGGATCTTTCTCAGGCTGCCGTCAATAAAAAGGTGATGAAAACGTTTTTCTCCTGTGTCGAGTGCTGGAAGATGGTGAGGGCTTATGAGCTGCTGTGTTAATTGTGTAGTGCAGGGTGTGTGGGTCACCGGGAGCGCCAGGACTGGGCCCAGAGCTGTGGTTCAGGCTCCGAACATCCGTGGGCTGCCCCTCCTGTGTCTGTCTGTCCTGTGTCTGTCCTCCCAGCAGCCTCCACCGCTGCTTGTTACGAAGGCAGTTAATAGTCCTGCATAATTCATGCCGACAAGTTGTACACACTTGATGATAAAAAGCAGCCAATGTTTAATTTACACACGTGGGGCTTCGTATAGACCTTGCAGCTACGCGAGCCGCGGCTGAGATGAAAGGCAGCGGGAGGGGAGATGGCGGCGAGGTGCGAAGGACAGGTCCTGGTGCCCCGGTCCCTCAACTTGGGGTTGCTGTGTGTGTCCTGGGGGGTGACATCCAAGGGTCCTGAGCTGTCCCGCGCACCCCTCCCTGCTCCCAGCCAGCCTCCGGAGCACCCAGCCTGCTTTTGCATCGCCGGGAGGCTGCGAAGCGAGGCTCCTGCTCCGAAAGGTGCTTTAAACCCGTGTGAGCAGGAGGAGAGCAAGAGCCCATCAGCTGAGGCCCAGTGGCCAGCCCGAAGCAGATGGCTTGCTATTTCTGTGTCCTTTGGTTTTATTACTGCGGGTCTGGGGGGGAGTTACAGCTGCTCCAGTAGTGTGGCAAATCATCTCCATTTGTCTTGTGCCGTTATGCCTCGGTGATGTCAGATGGTCTCCTTACATTTTGTATACGTTCAGACTAAGCAAATCGCAGTGTTTTTTCCATGAAAATTTAATGATGAAAGATGACACTCTAAGTGATTTTTTTCTGCTTTAACCAATTGTTTCATTTGCTGCATAACCCTCGCGCTAATGGTCATAATCTTTCCTTGCTCTGGCTCAGGAGAACAGATGTGGCTTTTGGATTATTTTTTATTTTTTACCTAGGCAGAATCTCCTTTTATTTATTTTTTCACAGCTCCGATGACTCGCATTGCAATGCTGTGACCTATATCCAAGGTGAAACTTGCAATAAATACTTGCTTGGGGAAGGGAGGCATGGCCGGGGTTTTGAGAAGATCGGGGCCTGTCAGACAGCAACGCACGTTGCAATTAGATGTCAAAATGCAAATCACTCGGACTTCAGAGCCTGTCAAGGTGAGGCTAGAGGGGACTTCAATCCAGTCTGAGATTAAGCTGAAATCCTTTGGGTGCTTTAATTATTCCCAGTCAATTAAGCTTGCTAGGAGTTGCGTGGTGGCTAGTCAGAGTTGTACAGGAAAGCCTTCCAATGTTTATTTCGTGTGTTCAAAGCCTTGCAGCACTTGTCCCCGTGTAGAACCTGTTCGTGCTGAGGGCTCTCACCCCTCAAACAGAAAAGAGACTCGGAGACTTGCAGCTGCAGTGACGGCTCCCCAGGTGGCTGAGCATCACTAAATAGTGGGACTGAGGGTTTTCCCACTGCCCCTCGTGCCCTTGGGAGGCAGAGCCCGGAGCCAGAGCACAGCTCGCTGAAAAAGGAAGGAGAACGTCAGTCCCGAGACGTGGGGAGCTGCAGGGAGGAATCGCTCGTGCAGAGTGGGTTTGTGCTTCGGAAGCTGCTCTTCCCTTTGGCTTTGAAAGGTTGAATGAAAGAGCTCAAGTGGTGGGAAGGCTGTGAAATGTTTCCTCACCCTCTGCTCGTGGAGCTAAGCTACAGTTTTAGAAAACGTAAGGTAGAGGAAAGATGGTATTTCCGCTCTTTGGTCTTTCTCCGTTTCATGTGTCTGCTGCTCAGCAAACATTAATGAAAAAGGTGGGGGTGTGAACCAGTAAAAAAAAAAAAAAAACCAACACAACTCTTCTTTGTTGAAACCATGTGTACAAGGTCATAGCTGTTTATGTAGCAAATCTCACAGGACTTGAAAAATGTCCTTGGTGTCGTCCTGTGCAATTTGTCAATGGTGTTTGTGGAGTCGCAGCACTGCTTTGCACCAGGGATGGCAAGCATACGCTGTGATCATACATCATGCCTCTTTTTCTTCCCCAGCATGGATGACTAAGATTTGTAGATACGAGGCTCACAAGCTGAAAGAAAAAATAGCAAAAACGTGAATTACGCAGCTATTTTCATAGCAGAACACTTAATTAGGGTCGTGCATGGACTCAGCGCTGCGATAAGCGCTGTACGTGGAGACGCTCTGCAAATGTCCGCGTTCCCTGGAGGGTGCTCAGCACCCCGTATCATCCTGCCCTGAGGTCGGGGTGTTCACCGTGGGGCTGGCATCGCAGCTGCTGAAGTGCAGGAGCAAGCTGGGGAGGGAAGGGCTGCAGGCAGGGAGGCAGAGCGAGGGCCAACCTTGTGCATCACGCGGGCTGCTGCTGAATCACTGTTTACGCCGGTTCTGTACCTGCTGACTGGATGCATGAAAATAGGATACTTCTATTTATAGTCCTTACCTTGTGCATTCATGCACACACACACACCGAAATTAGGCTTTCTGTGATGGGAGTAGTTCCTTGTCTGCATGGGGGAAGTATTCCAGAGCCATGGCACAGTCTTTGCACTTGTGAGCATCGCCTGGGCGAGGAGCGTGGTGAGGAGCCGGGTGCGGGCGTAAAGCCGCGCGGAGCTGAGCGCCTGAATGCCCCCAGCCCGGCAGCAATCCTGCCCCTGCTGCACCAGAATCGCAGCTGCCAGGCTTTATTCCGTGTCCTGCTGCCTTCCTTTGCCTTCCCCTTCAGAGCCGACGTGTTACCCAGGCGTGACCTGAGCAGCCGCTGCGGCAGGACCGCGGTGCCTCGTAGCTCTGCTTTGGTGCCGGCAGCTCGGGCTCGCCTGCCATCGCCCTCGTCTGTCTCGTTGCGCATCAACGCTGGTAGAGCTGTGTCAAGCAATATCAGCGAAGGAATAGGTCCTGAGGTGAAGCCAGCACCTTTGTTTTGGCAGGAGCCGTGTGTTGGCTGTTGCCCACTGCTGCAGCTGATGGTGCTGTGAAAGCAGGCGCTGCTTCTGCCTAGGGGCTGGGGTGCTCCTGCCCTGTGTTATACAAATGTGTTCAGTCTCACTGCTCCTTGGAGGCTGTTTCACCTTCCTCGGCTCGTTGGTGTTAAATTCCTGTGCAGACCTGGTCAGATTTATACCATTTGGGTGGGCTGTCCGCGTGAAGGAACAACGCGCGCGGCCTTTCATCCCCGGCTCTGCTGATGCTCTCCGGGGTAGCAGCGCGCATGCAGCAGAAAGGAGGAAAATGCTTGTGGAGGGCTTGGGGTGCCTCCAGGTAAGAAGTCCTTGGGGTCAGAAGCCCTCAGAGAGAGGGAAGCAAGGCAGAAATGGTCGCGAAGCCCATGCTGTGAACGCGTGGGTCTGTGTCTTACAGGACCCTGGAGGAGCGGTCTGTGGAGCCTCAATTTCTGGGCAGTCTCGTGGCTGAGCTGCCGGCCCCCAAGCAGACCTGCAGCTGTCCTGCTTCCCTCGCCTCACAGCTCGTCTTCACGGTAACTTCTATCCCCTTGCCTCACCCGGCCTGCTTCCCGAATAACCATCAACCCTGCTGTAAGAGTTCGGGCTGGCCAGAGAGAACGACTTAGTCATCCAGGTGCTCGTTCTGGCCAAGCGATGCCTGATGTCTTCTGGCTTCCTTTGCTGCCCTTTGCCACCACGGCACACTGGCACATCCAGGTGAGCGCTGCGTCCTTGTGAAAGCCTCGCGAGGCGAGCTTCTCCCTTTGCCCTCCCCACAGGGATATCTCGAAGGAGACAGTCCTGGCCTCCCTGCAGGATATGGTTTCCTGCCACGGGCGCTGCGTGGAGCTGTGCTCATTCATCCCTCGCAGCTCGCGTGGCGCCGGCTCTTTCCTCGCATCATCCAGGGCATGCAGAAAGCCTGCCGGATTGTTTTGAAACTTCACAGCAGGAAAGAGCTTTGTTTCTCGTACGCTGTCGGGTTCGCCAGCGCAGCCCGTGAGCTGCGCACCGGCAGCACACACGTGGGTCTGAACGCAGCAGCTTCGCACGGGCTGGTTTTCCTGAGCCGAGGGCTGCCCTGCAGGGGGGGCACGGGCTGGAAAATGGTGAGGTGCCTGCGGGTAGAGCAGGAATGGGGAGAAGGGCACTGGGGGAGCCACGGAGAGGTGGGAGTGTTGGGGGATGAGCCCTATTCACTCTGCTTTGCCTGTTGGCGGAGATGGGGATGGTGAGGGACCGGCACATCCCATGGATGGGGAAGGCACTGGGGAGCGGTGTCTTGGCCCCGGTGCTCCTGTGCCACGATGTTGGCATGGAAGGACATGGGTTGGGAAGGGGAGGCTGCTGTGGTCTTGGCCTTGCGGTAAACCCAGGGCACGATGCTGGTGAGCGAGCCCCTCTGGTTTGGTTTGGGAAAAGGGCCCTGAGCTTCTGCCGAGGCTGCCCACGAGCTCAGCATCAGCGCTGGGCTCTCCTCTCCGGAGAGCCCTTGTGCCATGTTGTCCTTGTGGGTTTGGGGGTTTGGCTTTTATCTCGGAGAGAAACTGATTGGGAAGGGAAGTGTTCTTCAGTCCACGCTGAAAACAGCACCATAATTGTCTGCCCTCCTTTCTTAGAGAGCACCAGTGATATTATTAATGCCTCCTTGGAGGGACAGGCTTAGGGGGCTGTTACCAAGTTTGTATTAAAAAGCCCATCTGCTAGGTGGGTTTCCCTAAGCCTTTTAGAGATGGATTCACAGTACCTGTATGTATCGGGGGAAGAAATGCTGAAAGTTTTGGCACTTCGTGTCCTTATTTTCTGGACCCCGAACTGAGACGGAGATCTTTTCCCTCGAAGGCTATTTAAAGCCAAGCGTCGTGAGGCTGCGTGCGGGGAGCCCTGGGTGCCTAGCTCTGAAGCTTCTCTCGCCAGGGTGATCTGGAGATGGGCGAATTCGAAGGGTGCTGAAATCGGTTGCTTTGAGCTTCAGAGAAGAAGTATTCGATGGTGTGTGGTATGGCGCAGACAGCTTCCCAGACGCTACCTTACACGGCTTGTGTGGGGTATTTTTCCACCGCCGATGCTCTTGGTGGCTCTGCTTGGCTTCCAGCCATCCTCTTATTTAAGGCCCAGGGACCAAGGCAGGTGGCAGAGGCCGGGCACAACCCGTATGGGGAACGTGCTGCAGACACCTGCACGGAGAGCTCGCGGGTCAATACCCAGTTAGAGCAGATCTGTGCGCCTGGCCTGCCTCCTCCCTGCCTCCTGTCTGCATCCAGCGAGCCAGCAGCAGCGATAGTTAATTACTCTTCTGGGCTGAGTGCGGGATTACAGTCCGTTCGGTCAATACTAATTGTTTTATAGAAATATGAAGTACCACTTTCCCTTCCCTCCGAGGACTTTGGAGATGCAATGTGGGCTTTAATGATAGCGTTTGCCCTTCTGTCCGGTGTGAGCAGGAAAAAGCGATCTCCTGTTAGAGCGGGCACTTGGGGTCACCTTCTGGAGAGCCGTGAGTGCTCTGCCCTGCTTCTGGGGGCTGCTCCTGCACCTCTCCAGCACAGCTCTTTCCTTTTCCTTCTTTCCAACCTCTGGTTTAATAAATACATTGCACAAAAGACTGAGTAAACGAAGGTGATGTATGTGGGCATCTCCCGGCAGTTCACACAGCAGCACGTGAGGATATCACGTAAGGAAAGTCCCCTTTTGATGCGTGAAGGGTCAGCCCCTGGCATTCAGAGGTCTCTCTGCTTGCTTGAGCCAGCCGCAGTGGTCGCTTGCAAGGTGGGTGTCCACTGGTGATGCCCCTTTGTGGGGGGATTTATAATTTTGCCTCGGTTTGTTGTTCTGGAATAAACGCCAGATAAAACCACATTTGTTTATAATTAAAGGTAAATTAAAACATGCCCCGAGTGTGCTCAGGTGGAGGTTACACGGAGCGTTTGTCATGACGAATGTTTTGGGGCTGTGTTGCGGCTCTCGTTGCCTCGCTGGAGGTTTTGCTGCTAGCTTTGGTCATTAGCAGCCCTGCGCAGAGCAGGATGGGCTCCCGGGTGAATACCTGAGGTCTGGGGAGTGCTGTTGTTGAAACATTAAAGCAGGGAAGGTGTCGGTACCCAGCTGGGGAAGGCGCTGCCGCTGGGATGCTCTAGCCCCGACTCTGCTTTGCTCACCCCCAGCTTCCCGCAGAAGCCTCAGAAAGGAGACACGGGTGGTGCACGTCCTTGTGCGTCCAGGCTTTGTCCTCTCAGCAGGCGTTGCACACCTCCAAGGAAAGAAACAGTCACGGTGTTTATTTCGTGGCCATCGATGCAAGCCGTGCGCTGGGAGACAGCGCGGCTTTTCTCTGTAGGAGGGGTCTTTGCATCTCCCAGGATTTACAAACCACTTACTCCAGCGTGGTCTGAGCTCTCCCTTCATCCCATGAAGATACAGGGGGGACGTAGCCTTTTAGACTTGATCCCTACCCTCAGTACATTACCCATTTCGAGGGCTGGATGTTTCTGGCTGCTTAGCGAGCCGAGATGTGCTGTTTGGTTGGAGTTCTCGTACCAGGGCTTCCCGTCCCAGCCGAGCCCTCCCTGACTCCTGTGCTATTTCTCTCTGCGAGCGTTCGGCAGGGTGATGTACTGCTGCTGTCACCTGCAGAAGATCCTGTTCCCTGACCTTAAAATGCATCCCAGCTTCAAACCTGCTCGGTCAGGGACTCGGAGAAGCCTTGCGCTCGTGTCCTTTCCGTCGTGTCACCCAGCCTCGTTGAAGGCTGCATGTAAATTGGTCGCTGGAAACGGTTTTCTGATCTCAGCCGCAAATCTGATTATGGTTACTTTAGGGAATGGAAGCATGAGAAGCCAGGTCATTGCTTTAAATTTTAGCATTAAAGGTCAAGTTCCGCTGATTTTTAATCCTTTGACAGCAGCAGCAGCCTCCCATCTCGTGCTCCCGCGTGTCTCCACCAAGAAGCAGGCAGGAGCCAGCGGATCTGACATCGGCAAGGCTGGGTTTTGCCTCTGGGATTTTTTTGGGGGGAAAAAAAGAGGGAGGGCAGCCTCAGCCCCCCCACAAAGACTCGTGTGGGGCAGTGCGGATCCGTGCCGTGGGGCTGGGCTCCCCCCGCACTGTGCGTACGCCGCTGGCGAGACATGCAGCGAGGAGCTGGCATCACAGCCATCCCCCGTGTTCCTCGATCTTGGCACCAGCTGCGGATTCCGCTGTCAGTATTTTGGGGCTATTTCCTTCAGCTCCTTATTAAAATGCATGTGTTTTTCCTCATTTAAAATGATCATCTGTATCAAAAAGCTAATGATCACAATACCTGGCTTACTTTTCCCCAACAAAGATGACAGCAGTGATATAAATCATTATGTTGCTGATTGTAAAATTGCTACCTTCAGGCACATCTTTATTTTAGGGTTGGATTTTTTGGCTGGCACAATTTACGAGAGAGAGACAGTTGGAAATTTCCTCCTTTAATAAGTAGTTTTCATAGCTCTCAAGTTTCTTTATCAAGTCAAGCTGCTTTGGCTGCCAGGCTGGAAAGAGCAGAAGATTAAAGTGCTTTTTATTTTTTGAAGATACGCAGCCGTGCCTACAAGAGTATTGTGGCTTTCCTGAGGTAAGATCAAGTCACAAAGATTTCCTGGTGGGCTTTTGCCATCGCTCGGCTCCTGTGGTCCTTGCTGCGGCAGACAATGTGTTTTGTCCTCAGGACTCTTTGCTTGGCCGGTGCAAGGCACAGGCACCTTTCTGCAGCGCTGCCTGGGGTTGGGGACCCTCCTTGCACCGAGGCGCAGAGCTCCAGCGGGGCTGGCACTGCTGAGGGTTTGGAGCTACCAGGATTTTAATTTCCAGTTTTCAGAATGAAATCCCCGTGGGATTATAATGTAGCATCACATGAAAACATGAAGGATTGATTTATTTTTTTTTCCCTTCACCTATGTGGGGAGACATAAATGCCTGTCTAGGAAAATCGGCAGCTGCAGGGAGTACCCGAAATGCCACCATCTGCACACCTCCCAGCCGGCCGAGCTCTGCGCTCGGTGAATGACGCCAGCAGGCTCTATCAAGGGTATGGCTTGTATTTAATTCTGCGTTACAATCCCTTTAATCTAGGATTATATCCAGTTGTTTTCTTCATGCGGGATGCAGGCTGTCAGATAAAAGCAAAAGCAGCTGGGAGGAGAGAAATGTCTTTGAACAGCGGCTGAAAAACCTCGAGCATCTGCAGATGCGTTTGGCAGAGGCACAAACCCGTCTCGCAGAAATGTCCAGGCAGGTGCACGGGGGCTGCCCGGACCCTCCAGCTCTGACGGTTGGAGACCCCGGGAAGGCAACCGGTTGCAGATGAAATGGTAATTGCTTTCCCCTCGCTGAATGAAATCTTCTCTGAGGCGATTACGCAGATTAAAGCTTCCCACTGAAATGTACCAGAATAAATACAGTCTGTGCCTCTCGCGGGGACTGCTGCAGCGCAGCGCCCGGCTGCGGCGTGGCCTCGGTCGGAGAAGTGGTGCTGGCTGCACGCCGCGGCTGACCTCGTGATATCAGCCAATGTCACAACACCGTCACCAGGCTACAGGTCTGCTGGGCAGTTCGCAATATGTCACAGGACCGGGAATGCAAAATAATTCAGTATTGGACAGCGTTTTCCCATGTGCTGGGCTTTTTAAAAGCAGGAACATCTGCAGCACGAGCTCACCGTGGCACTGGCTTCTTGCCTGCCCAAGGAGCGTGCTGGCAGGGCAGCCCCTTGCAAGGCAGTGAAGTTGTCGGCTCGCTTGGAGCAGGAGCTCTGCTCGGACACCTGGAGAAGGAAGCAGTTTTGGAGCCGAGAGCGTGCCCTGAGCTGCCCTGATGTGGCTGGCCTGGGGTCCAGAGTAGGAGCCCTACAAAAGCAGGGCTGGAGGGAGCAGCAGCTGCCTGATCATCGTCCTCAGCACAGGACTGGGGGGCACCCAGGTTACTCCCGGCTTCTTTGCTCTAATGGACATCTTTAATTTCTTGTTGTGGACATGGGGAATACATTATTCTCTTCTTTACAGCAGATTTCCCTGTTCTTGGAGGACTTCTGGGGGTGTTCTCAGGCTCCCCCATCTTCTACAGCTTCCCAGCCCTTCCCAGTGCCCACATTTCTCGTGCTGCTCCCGCTCCCCATCTCAGAGCCCCTTCCCTGCCCCGGGGCGGGCAGCGGCCCCTCTGCCTGCTCCCCTGTCTACCCATCTATCTGATGCTTCTGCTTTTTAGTTTTTTCCCCCTTACGACACAGCACAGCTGCGTTTGGTTGTGTTCAGCTTGTATTCCCCCCTCCTGACAGCTGAGTAACGCTGTGCAAATGACTTAATGCATCCCCAGCTACGCGCTCCGAGTGTGAAGTTAAACCATTACCCTTACTAATGGGGAGTTTGCGCCAACCCGATAATTGGTACTAGATGCCACTCTGACCGAGGTACGAGGGAGAATTTGCCATGCCTACACGCAGTCATTTTCCTTGCTTATCACAGCATGATTTAACTACCTGGCGCTGTTAATGGGGTTTGATTGGGTTGTGGGCTCTGTAATTCCACATGCTGCGTGTGCGTGGCAGCCGCATAACACAAATAAAAATCTCTGAAGTGCAGAAGTCGTGCGCGTGAGAGTCACAGAGAGCCTTTTCCACTCTAATTAGCTCCTTTCTAGGAGGAGAGAGAGGGGAAAAAAAAAAAGGCAGTAAAAAAGGCAGCCGGGTTAAGTGTGTAGTAAAAGATATTGCGCAGTGGGCGAGGACAGTGCTTGTGCAGGGGCTGCGTGATGCTGGGCTCCCACAGACTTTAATGGGAAATTACCTGAGCTACGAGCATCCTGGGGCATGAGCTGGTGAGGTGTTGTGGTTGGGGGGCTTGCTTTTTGGTCACTGAAGCTGTGACAGTCCCGTTATCGACAGCAAAATCAAACGGTTTCAAGGAGCAAACCCGAGAGCTGGCCTAGGAGGAGGCAGGGGTGTTGGAAAGGGAGGGAGCTGCAGGGAGCATTCGGTGGTGCTTTGCGTCGTGCAAGTGGTCTCCGCGCTGTCTCCTAGTACCAAATGAATTGGGATTGAGAAAGTTTTTCTAGCCCAGGGCTCCTGAGATTGATGAAAGGTCTGCTGCTTTGTCTGAGCTGAGGCAGAGCTGCATGCAGTCAGCTCCGCCAGCTGCTGAAGTGACATGATGCTGTTTCACCTGTTTTTCCTCCAGCCTGAATTTCGAAGGCACAGGTAGCAGGATGAAATGATCTGCTGCTGTCTGATGAGAAATGGGTGCTGGGGGTGGTGAGGAGACGCTCGCAGCTGGCAGGGGCCTGCTGCAGGACCTGGTATTTGCTGCAAATTGCACGGGCCGAGGACGTGCCAGCGACTCGCCTCGTGTGGCACACCCGATAAACAGCCACGGCAGGCTCAACACCCGCTTGCTGAACTCTTTTTAAGAAAATAACTTTGACACCTGGTTTATCCACTCTTGTAGGACTGTTGTTTTGTACCTGGCTCTTTCTGCAAAGAATGAAGGCTGTGTTTATATCTTAGGGCTGAATTTTATCTAGGCTTTTGCACACCCCAAATTATTCCTCTGATAAAGGCACCATCTGCAGAAAGCTGACAAGTGAACTTCTTTATGAGACCAGCCTGGTGAGGTTTAAGAAGATGGAGAGGCTGGCAGCGTGTGTCAGAAAAGGCAGTGCTGCATGAAGAGCAGCCTGTGCTTTAAGGATGCTTGAAATCTACAGAAGCCCGTGGCTGTGAGGAGTCTAGCCCTGGAGAAGGAAATGTTTTCACTGCAGAGCTGGGAAGTCACCCTGTGTTGTATCTGAAGGATAGAAAATTCTCCCTGACCCTGATCACGATCAGCTGATGCCCCAAAACGTGTGACGTGGAGAAGGTGCTGTAGCTGCCCACGCTGCTTTCGTGCATGCCGGCCAGTCTTGGTGTCCATCCCCGGTCTGTGTGCAGTGAACCCCTCCTGCTCCCCCCTGCTGTTGCTGAGGGAAGGTGGCTCGAAGAGACCGGCCTCCTTTCGAGCACTGTTTTATAACCTTTTAAATTAGAAAGGGCAGCTGGGATGAATGCTGGAAGGAAATAAATCCCAGAAATGGCAAGGGTCAACAAGATGCGTGAGTGCTTCAGAGGTGGAGCCTTAACCTACAGCTTCAGTAGCAAACCCAAGACATTCCCCTTGTCCCCTGCAAACCCTACTCTTTACTCCGTGCTCTCAATCAGCTCCTGTGTGTGCCAAAG
This sequence comes from Anser brachyrhynchus, assembly GCF_964034855.1. Taxonomy (NCBI): domain Eukaryota; kingdom Metazoa; phylum Chordata; class Aves; order Anseriformes; family Anatidae; genus Anser; species Anser brachyrhynchus. The sequence goes on from NC_137705.1 coordinate 7,729,802, forward strand.
GCCACAGCAGTGGTCTCACCACCACCCTGGTCTCTTTCCACATGGAGAAGAGCAGACACAAGGTTGAGACGTGCCTGCTACTTTCCCTCCGTGGGCAAAAAGGGTGGATTGTGGCTTGTACAATCACGCTGCTATGGGTGGGGGCCCTGCTTTTGAGCATCTATTTGTAAGATCAGGAGGGCCAAATGACTTAAGTTAGGGTTATAATGCTGGGCTTTTCCTTCTGCTGACGCTGTGGCTGTTATTTCACTGGCCATTTTTACTGCTCTGGCTCCGACTGCCCATCCCAGCCCTTCTTCGGAGCCTGCTGAGCTCCCCGGGTGTCTCCTCACCCCGCAGCAGCCAGCGTTTTGCATAGCACAGCTGCTGCGCCCGACTGAACGCGGTCCTGCCGTTATCAAAGGCGATCATCGAGATGGGAGGCTTTTTGGCTTCTTGGCTGCTGCTGCTGTCAGTAGTTCCTATTAACACTAATGGAGATCCCGTTCTGGCACCGGCAGCACGACACCCCCTGCTCTTGAGGCTGCAGGACCTGCAGATGTGGTGGCACGGAGGTAATTCCTCGGGCATCACACCGAGGTTTTACTGCCAGGGGTCTCACTGTCACGCCGTGCCTACTGTGCTGCCTTAGTGTTCTGCTATTACCAGTCTCAGGAAGAGCCCATGGAATTGAAGAGCGAGGTAGGGGCCAATCCTTGTTCTGCAGGCACCAAGAATAAGGGAAGGAAGGTCTTATTTCTGTTGGATTGTTGTGCCTTGCTCCCACTGACTCCTCGCAGACTCTGGGTTGCTCAAGATAAATGTCTTCATTCTCTCCTGCATTTTCTGCGTAGGTCTGTTAGCTGATAGATGCCTTTGCCACGTTGCAGGCTTTCTGATCTCACATCGTTTGGTTTGGTTTTATTTTCCTGATGCCATTTCAGTTTCTTTGGTTCCCAGGTGTATCTGGATGAGTTGAGATCAGTTTTGCTCATTAAAATCACATTTCTGTGAAAACTCGTAGAAATCAATCACAAAGCTTAATGAAGTAGTGCATGGCTTGAAAAGAAATGGTCATAGTGTAGAAGAGGAAGTGAGAAATTCTCTCTGCCCCCTAAATTTCGGAGGAGCTTAGGCATGCCCTGGAGGATAGCATGGAGGAGAGAGGTGAAATGGCAAGGTTTAGGAGACTGAAAGTGAAGCGTGCCCAGGAGCTCTGCATCTCGGTCTGGCCAGCAAAGATTTTGGCTTTTTCCCCAGCGAAGGAACAAGTCTCCGCACCAGGACTGGGGTTCGCTTCCCCACTGGCAGTGGGACTGAGGATCCCAGGTGCCTTCACCGCCACCCGCCCTGCCTTTCTCCCTGCAGACAGCCTGCAGCCAGGGTTTGGGCTGGAGCCGGCAGCTTTCCCTCTCCCGTGCGTGTCAAGCCAGGCGCTGAAGGCTGGTAGGGAACAACTCGGAGGTGGAACCAAAGTTTCGCACCAGCCTGTCCTTCCCCTGTCAGCGTGGGCAGGATGCTTGCCCACTCGCCTCGCCATCTTGTGCCGTTCCCCGAGGTTTGGGGCTGCAGGCGAGGAGGGGCTGAGCAGCGAAGCGGGGCTGGCCGCGGGGACAGAGGCACGGCCCCGCCGTGCCGCTCCGTGCCCGAACCGCTCAGCCGCGGCCGTGCTGGGTCCTCTGCCAGCTGCCAGGGGAGCCTGGCACCGCCACCCGAGCCGGCCGAGGAGGCATTTCCCTTGGAGACAGCCGTCAATCAGCGCCGCCTCCTCCCGCGGCGCCTGTGTGGGCCACTCCTGCAATATGGCACAGGCGATGCCGGCTGCGCACCACGGCGCTCAGCGCCCGCAGCCGGCCTCCCGGCTCGTCCGGAAAGGGCGCTCTCGGGTGAACGGCCCCACTCGCAGCTCAGTCATCTGAGCAGCGTTTAAGATTAGTGTTTTCCCTCCCGGCTTCCACAGGTAACAGTTATCTCTAATTGTTCGGCGTGGGCTGAGCCTTCTATTAGGAGTGCTCAGGCACAGAGTGAGGTGAGGTGAGCTGAGCTGCTGGGAACCACGCGCACACAGTGTGGGATCTGTTCGGCTGGCGGTGGGGTCACGGCACACACGGGCCTGTCCCAGGAGCTGCCACCGTGCTCGGGGACCTGCCGCAGCCTGCTTCCAAGGCATAGCCCTTCCTTGTGCTTGCTGCGAGGAGGAAAGCGAGAGAGCAGCAATTGGATGCGCTGTGTTCATTTTTTAGGCTTTGTTTTTCCCCTTTGTCATGATTTTCACTCTTAGGGTTTCCAACACCTCTTGCAGGGAACTTGGGAACAGAAGGGCAGCTCGAGGATGGAGAACGCCGTAGGCAAATTCTAGCACAGCTGCCTTTCGCGAAGAATAATCCGATTTTGTTTTCTTCCTCCTTCTCTATGCCCACATGCTTTCTGCTCCTACCATCACTCCTCTGAAATTATATGCTTCAAACCCGCAGCAGCTCTGTTGCTTTTTGTGGGGGTTTCAGCTCGTGCTCTGGCAATGCAGACACGCTGGTTACCAGATGTAACAACAGGCACTTCTTCCTCCAGCCCCCTAGGGCTGTGCTCCGTCAGCTCCGCGCGCAACCCGCCCTCATCCCTCCTCCTGGGCTCTTCCAGCCACCAGCGAGGTGGTAGCAGGGGACAGTAACCTCCCAGGAGAGGTGACGAGAGCTCAAAGCCCTTAGAAATACCCCACCTCAAGCCCAAAGAAGAAAAAGGAGTCTCTTCTCGTTTTTAGATGACCCTCATTATACTCCACTGCAGAGGAATCCTTAAAACAGCTTTTGTTGCCTTAACTGAAAGTCTTTAATGCCTAGCTGTGTTTTTGTAAAGGATCTTTATGAACAACTGCTAGGCTGAAAATTGCCGTACTTAAGGTACTTAATGAATAATAATTACACCAAACTTGCTTTTTGCTGGGTTTGTTGGGAGAGCTGGGGTTTTCCAACTAGTATCTCACCTTTGGCCTGAAAAGGCACTGCACACCACCAAAGTCACCCCCAAAAGGCTCAGTTTGTGGTTTTTGACTTCCAGCTTACCAGGATTGTTTGTCTCCAGGCCGAGCTATGGATGGTGGAGGCTGATTGCACCGGACCAGGTTAGGATGCATTTACTCGTGTAGGTCTTTGTGCCACGGGGCCAGCGTGAAGTATTTTTGCAGCTGGGTCTTGCCACATGAGGCTGGATTTCTGGTTCTGGGTCACGGAAAGCAGCGCTGAGGGGTGTTACTTAGCTCTGACTGGGCTGGGCAGGAGGTGAAAGGCAGAAGGAAGCCAGCGTGCCAGCTAGAGTCACCAAAGGAAGAGGGATGTTCACTCGGGGAGCTGTGACGTCCCTCTCGTCCTTGCCAGATGCCCCCAGGGGCGGTTCAAGCAGGGCTCAGACCGTTGCTGCAAAGCCAGTCAGCCAGCAAATGGCCTTTCTCTTATCTTAAAGACCATTACTGAGCTCCACGCCTGATTGCATGCAGGCAGCTAATTGCCCTCTTTGCAAGCGCCCCACATGAGCTGCACGCACGCTTTGCGTGCACCGCAGTGCCATTTGCCATAACTACGTTTTGTTCTTATTTACAGCACAAAACTGAGGAGCAGCCACTGCTTCCTCCAGCCTCCCATCTTGGGTGAGCGTGCTCTGAGCCTGGAAAGCTGGGAACTTGTTTGAGGTAAACCAGGCGTGGGGGTATATCCCCATGGGAGTCTTGCCCCATCTCTGGGAAGAGGAACAAAACTTGTTCCTTTCATTTCCCAGCCTCCTCTTATAAACTGTGCCAAAGAGCAGGGCTTGGAAAAAGTGGATAATTTTAACAGTGCCTTTCCTAAAAGTAATTAACAATTATAATAATAAATCTTCCCAGTGGAAGTGATCATTATTACAAATAATGTATCCTGATGTCTTTGGAGGCGCAGACGTTTGCTCAGCTGTTTGGGCGCACAGCAGCAGCCATGCAAATGTACGTTCCCGTGCCCCATGTTTTTGCACAGTGGTGAGGACGGGAAGCTGAAGTGCTCTGTTTTCTAGCAGCAGCTTGCTGCCTCAGAACAAACTACCTTTTACCAAACTTTTTCTTCCAGCTCCAAACAACATGCCCTTGTAAAGTCTGAGATTACTCACTTTAGCAGGAAATGTGAGGAGGAGGAGGAGGTGCGCTCCAGTTTCACACCTTTTCTCTTTTTTCATCTAGAAACAAGTTCTGTTCTGGCTTGAGTGATTGATTGAACCTTTTTCAAGTGTTGTCTGAAGGAGACAAGTTCTCTTTTACTGGATCAGAGATGTTGTTTGGCTCGTAGTTTTTCATAAAACCGGGGATGTTTTCTTTCTTTGTGTTCGCTTCCAGGAAATTACAGCACATGCACGGAATAAGGGAAAATTTCAAGCACAACAAGTTGTACTTAGCCGGAGCCCCAGCGTGTAGTAGGTCAGGTCTCTTGATGATGTGCTTTGAAAACTGGCTGCCTTTGGGAAAGAAGCCTTGGGCAGTCCTGCCTGGGCTTCCCCTTCCACCTCTGTCCCAGGCTGCTGTAGGTGGCAGCGCTCTGATCTGGGGGTTGATAGTTTCCCCACCTCTCCGTGAGAGTGCAGGCGGCTCTCGGCACTTCTGCCTTGTGTGCCTGGAAGCTTCTCGCCGTTTCTTGCTGTATTGTTCAGTCGCATCAAAGGCATCGCCTCCCCTGCTAGCTGTGCCGGGCTGCAAACGGCACTTCCACAGAGGCTGGGACACGCCAGGAGTCCTTCAGCCTCCATTCATTTGTCCGTCTCTTCTGCTCAGCGAGAAGTAGGTTTAAAATAGCTCGTGGCACGGAGGAGTCAGAGCCTAATGATGAAAATGGTACGAAAATAACTCTAGTGATGGTGGACGGACATTTTATTTTTTTTAAGGGACAAGACTGTGTTTTTTGTTTGCGGATCTGAAGTGCCAGTAGGAAACCTTTAGCTCACGTTGTTTAACGTTTTCAAGTCAGCGTGAGCTGCTGTATACATTAACCAGGAAGGATGATTAGCTTCTGCGGTACGGAAGGTCTGCCTGGAGTGGGAACATTGAGACGAAAATAGTTCAAATAGTGATTTGAAAGCGTCTCTCTAAAAGTAGCTGGCTTTTCTTCTTGCATAGCCATACCTAGTCTGCGAGAGGCTCTCAGTCTCCTCACAGGTGTAGCCACTTCTGGAGGAAAGTGAAGTGCTGCTGTTCCCCTTTCACAAATGGGAGACAAGGCACAAAAGACACAGTTGGGCTGTTGGAGAGCAAGGACTCGCCTGAGTCCTGGGATGCTGCTCGCTCTGAGGGACCTGCCAGCACGGGCCAGGCTGTGTTCCCATCCCATCCTTCCCCCCGTTTTTGGGAAGCTCCTGTAATTTATGGGTACTGAGCTGTCCTGGATCTGCTGGTGGCCTTCAGTCCAAACATCGGTTGTACCAAACCTTGAATAGTCACTAAAGCAGTCCAAGAAGTGAGGTGCTCAGGGTGGTGTCTGCAGCAGTACAGGTTACTGATCTCCTGCGCGCTGTGCTGCCCATATAACACCGCCCAGATGGGGGAAGAGACGGTCCCGTGTTAGTTACCCATCAGGAGGGGCTGCAAGGGTGTCCCTGGGCAAAGGGACTCCGGCCACGTTCATCAGCTGAGTAAAACCATTCACTTTTACACAATTCTTCTCACTGGGCACCTGGGCATCATTTGTGAGTACCTTTGTAGAGCTCGTAGGTTATTTTGCACAACACTCTTTAAAATAAATACAGAATCTATCTATTGCAAGTGATGGAACTGACGGATGAAATGCCTTTCTCAGCAAATCAGTGCTAGGATTGTGCGACCATTGGGCAATGAAGTGCAGCAACCATCCAAACTGACTTGTTTCACTTTCTTTGTCAATAAGGCTGTAAAGCATCCAAGTTCTGCAAGTTGTCCTCAGAGTATTCAGAAAGAAGTATAAATGCCAGCAGCTCTGTAGCTTAGCCTGTCCTGGATTTTTTCAAGGGATGCAGCACGGGTAGCTGAGGGGAGGTGACCGTGATGTTCTCCAGCTCCACACCGTCCCCGTTGGCCGTGCAGCACGCCGTGGTCTCTAGGCACGAAATGCAATGCGCTGTCTCAGGAGCTGTGTCGTGTCAGTGCTCATAAGCTGCAGAAGATAGTGTACTGCTCTACATCCAGAGGAGAAAGAGCAGGAGTGAAACCATTACTTGGCAAGGCTGCCTGGAAGGCTCCAGAGGAAAGCAAAGATCCTCCCTTCCTGATCTAAGGTGTTTTGTTTTGCTGAGGTCTCGGAGCAGCAGTGGGCCACGCCTGCCAGACTCTGTGCTGTAGGAGTAAAAGGGCAGGCTAAGGCAGCTCTGCCTTTGTGGAGAGCTCCTACAGCAGCCAAAGCAAGCATGATTTGCCTGGCACCTCTGACCTTGCTGGTAGGATTCTCCAGAGGATGCTGCATAAACATCCCTTAAAACTTGGGGTAAACCAGACTGAATGGGATTTGGGAGGGAGCGAGGAAGGACTTGGGGCAGGAGAGGGGAGGAGAGAAGCCAGCTGCAGGGTCCAACCTGGAAGAGACCTCACAGGAATAAAGGGATTTGCCTTCTGCCTTTAGGTCACCCAGAGGGACCAGCGTGGGAAGCCTTTGCACGTCTCTCCGCCCATCCCAGATAGCCTCTGTTCTCTTTGCCTCCCGGTTTTATTTGCCAGCTGTATTTCTGTTATTTTTCCTGATTTATTAACAGAGCAGCTACATTTTTACCACCAGCAGGATGAAGCCGGGCTTTCTGCTGAGGACCGACCCCGGGACGATGCGTTTCACCCCGCGGAGCTCACCAGGCGAGGCCCTGTCGCAGCAGGAGTCGCCACAGAGGCTTCCCGGAGCAGCAGCCGCTCCTCAGCCTCTGCTCAGTCACTGCCGAGTGCTTTATCTTTGCTATTTCTTGCTTGTATTTTGCGCTGGCTTCTCAATTCTTCTGAGATCAAAGTCATATTTTTCTTAATCAGTGAAAAACAGGGGCACGTACCTGTTTGATCGTATAAAGGAAAATACCCAGCGGGGCTAGCGTGGTCTGCTGGATCCGCCGCAGGCTCACTCTGCTGATTGCTTGCTGTGGTAAAATACGGTCCGACTGGGAGAGGATCCAGGTTCGCCGTGCTCTGCATGGCTCCAGCTCGGGGTTGCTCGCACACCGGGCGCAGAGGAGGCACCAGCACAGCAGGCCAGAGGCGGAGGTGGCAGCAGGGGAAGGAGACTTGGAGGCAGGAGCTCCTGAGGCTGCCAGAACTGCTTTTCCCAATGAGTCTTAATGGAAAAGGGAGCCCTTAGGGGGTCGTCTCAGGGTTTGCTGTGAGTGTTGGATGGGCACACCTGGTGGAAACAGAGGTAGGAACCAAAGCAGGTGGTGGCAAGGGGCTGCAGGCATCTTGTGGCCTGTCTACGTCCAGCCTTCCCTGTGGCGGCAGGCTGCGGATGGAAGGCGTAGCATGGAAAGCATCAGGGAGAAGGTCAGCGGGGCAAGCCCCAAATCCCGGCTTTGCCTTCCCCTTACAGCATTGCACATCGTTGCGCTTCAGGAAGTAGGAGCAGCTGTAATAATGTTGTATGCCATTCATACGGGCCTGAGGAGCATGCCTAGCTGGCACGGGGAATCACAGAAAAGAAATGGCTTTGAGAGAATGAAAAAGTGTCCACACGTTTCAAAGAGCTGCTCAGAGCCCGTGCTTTATCTCCTCTGATAAGCCGCTGTAAGCCGTGGCTGCCCCGCGCAGGGGGGGCACTGCTGCTGGGCATAGTCTGGTGTGATGGAAAGGGGCCGTGCGCTGCTGGCTCTGGGGGCTCCGTCTGCAGCCGGCCCAGCCGAAGGGACGGGTCTCCTGCCTGCCCGCTGCTCACCCAGCAATACCTCTTCAAAAAAGAAATGTTCCAGCAAGGGCAGAAATCATTTAGCTCTTTGCTTGTGCTGAAAAGCCGACAGAGTTTGCCTGTAATAGGAGGCGGTGAGAGGTTCAGGGCAAGGATCAAAGGAGATGCTGTGCTAGGGCAGCGGCTGGGTGGGCGCTCCGTGGGGCAGCTGGTGGATTTTCTCACCCCTGCAGTTGAGTTGCTGAAGCGAACGTTTATGGTTGGGCTGGGAAGAAAGATATTTATATTGCTGGGCTGCCTAAGTGAGGGGTTGCTGCAGTCTCTGGCTGGTGTATCCATCTGGAGGGATGGAGAGGGGGCAGGCAGCACGGATGGACCCAGGGTGGGTTCCTGGGGCAGGAGGGGACACAAACACGCGGTAGCCTCCCGGGGTCCTGCCTGCTCCTGTGCCTCCAAGGCTGTGACAAGAAAGGATGCACCAGCTGGGTGAGCCCTCTCTGCTCTGGAGACGAAGGGCTGCCCACCTACAGCTTGCTGAGAGGCCAAAGTGGTCTCCTGGGATGCTCCTGGAGGCATATCGGAGCGACTGGAGAAGGCACTTGCAAATGTGAGCATTCATGCCCCTGCGGAGGAATGTTTTGGGCTGTTCGCGATGCAATGAGCGGCATCGCGTGGGCGCCGAGGGGAGCGGACTGATGCAGTTCCCTCCCGTAGCACCCCTGCCCCACAGCCGGCTCCAGGCACTCATCTCAGAGAAGGGAAAGGGCCTGGAGAAGTGAGTGGGTGTCGCCTGGGAACGGTGCTCCAGAACCCCTCTACACCACGGTGTTGGGGAGCCAATAAATCAAGCGACCGTGAGCAGGGAGTTGTACAGCCAGCCAGGCATATGCACGGCGCTCCACGCACAGCCAGCCTGCAAGGGAAGAGAACGTGCCAGCCTGGCGTCCCTGGGAAGATGTATTGTGGCTGTCAGGAGGCAAAGCACAACGAGCTCTCCGGTAACAAATATTAAACTTCTCTGAAACAACGGGAAAATACATCGTTGGGCAGCTGGGAGCAGTTCCCCGAGACCGCCAGTTAATACTGCTCGCTTACGGCGCCGGCAGAAAGCCGGCAACGTTCAGCAGTTGCGGAGCAGCCGCGGCTGCCCAGGAGGGTTTGCAATTAAGGAGACAAATGCTGGGGACGTGAGTCACCCCCCGGGGTCCCCTCTCCCGTCGGAGGGGGAGCAGCACCGGTGCCAGGAGAACGTGCTGCGGCTTCCTGCCGCAGAGCAGCCTGCTGGGATTGTTCCTGCGTTGTCGTGCCCATTGCTGGGCCCCTGGGTGCCTTTTGGGGTGCCGGTGGGATTCGGAGTCGACTGTGCAAAGCTTGGCAAAATTGTAAAGCACCTACAGCTCAGAGTGATGCTTCTCATCGGCGTGCAAGCAGAAATCATTCAGAGAATGTGTTGCTCCTAATAGTGAACTAATTCTAGAGGGATCAGAACTGAAATGACAATACAGCATGTTGGAAGGGCCTTCTGAGGAGGAGAGGGGCGCAGAAGCAAGGCTCAGACTCTGCTCTCCTGGGCTGTGTGGATGTGCTGGCACCATCGGTGCAGTGCAGGTGGAGAGGCTGGAGGCAACGTGTCAGTGGAGGCGTTTGGAGATTTAGTGGCATGTCTAAATGTGATAAAAGAGAGGTGGCAGATGTGTTCTTGAGCATCTTCCTTCTGTTCAGCCAGGTAAGTGGCTGGTCTGGCCCCTTCAGGGGATGCCCTGTGAGAAGGACAGGGCTGTCCCCAAACAGGTTCCCCCCAGCACGTTCCTTCCCTGCCTGGAGTTGATGCCATGGTCACTTTTCTGACTGTGGAAACAGCAATGCTGAGGGATGCTCATTCAAAAGCTTGCTTTAGCTCTTTCCTAAATTACCTGGTGCTGAGGAGTAATAAAATATTTATTAGATGTTACAAAACCAAACCCGGAACAACGGCATGCCGAGCAGCTAACTATTCCTCCTTGCAGTGGTACCCAAACAGCAGGCGTCCTGAGGAGAAAGGGTTTTATGCTGCTCTTGGTCATGTGCTGCAAGCTGATCTCTCTGAGACAAAAGGCAGAGATGCTTCCAGTGGGAATTACCTGCAGTCTTCAGCCGAGCTGCTTCTCGCGAGGTGCGGGTGATGCCAATCCCGACACTGCCTGCAGCGCACAGGGCTCCCAGGCTCCGGGCTGTAAAACCCTGCGGGTAAATGCAGGAACTCCCAGGTCCACAGGGGCTGGTTCGAGTCCTCGGGGTGATTTGGACTGGCCAGATCTCACTTCACCGACATTAGCATGGAGTTATACTGTGTGGTTTGATGCTTACCCCCGCCGGTGTTGAAGCCGTGTGCTGTGGCGAGCTGGTGGCTCCTTGCTGTGCAGCAGGGCAGCAGCAGGGGCAGTGGCACACTCGTTTCAGAGGCGCTTGTACAAAGCCATCGAGTTCATCGGGTAGGTGCCTAGCTCACGGCATACAGTTCTGGTGAATTTTTATGAATCCTCATTATACTCTCCTTTACATTAGCTTTCAAGGCGTGCTGGCTGTGGTTCTTGGATGCTTTATACTGTTGATGTTTATCATGCAAAGCCTGGCAAGACAACTGTCCCATGAGTGCAAGTCACTGTTTCTGCGCACGTGCAGGTTTGAAAATCCACTTAAAAAAACCTGAAAATCTGCAGAACTTGTTGTAGTGCAGAGCCTTTTCAAAGCGCAAAGGCGTGCAACTCTCAGACTGATTCGAACCCATCCTTGACATAGCGTGAGGTACGAAACCAAAATCCAGGTGTAACGTGTTATTGTGTGTCGTAGACCTTTGGTGAGCTGTACCCGCTGCACGCCATTCGTGTGCGCTCAAACAGCAAAGCCTTTTGGAGAGGGTATGCATTCGCGAGGCATGTTGCCACGTGCAACTTCCTTGTCAGGGAACTTTTCTGTTGCAAACAGCTCCTCTTTGCAACGCTTGCGCTCCCACAGTGTAGGCGAAGGAGGCTGGAGACAACGTGCGGCGCTGAATGCCAGCTGTTCGCTGGCTGGAACAGCTCGGGAGAAGGTGCCCTGGCTCCCCGCGTTCAGGTTTGTGCTCAGCTCTCAGTCAGATGGAGTATGTGCAAAAATAACACGTAGAAAGCAAGCTGCTGCTCGTCGCTTGCCCTGAGGAGGCTGGTGTGCCATTTGCTGAGGTCTGCACCAAGTAAACTCAAGAAGTTGTCTCCATGATTTGCTTGAGACCACGGTAGGGACACGGCATGTGCCAGATTTGTTCCTCCCCGTGTCTGAGGTCACCAGGTTGTGCTGGGCACACGGTGTCTCTTTCTTTAAAGCCAGACCAAGAAGGTAGGAAGCATTTGGGTGCCCAGGTCATCTAGTGTTTGATGAGCTCTTCCCAAGAACAGATGCTGTTACAGGGCACATCTCTGCTGAGCGTTTTTGTAAAAACCCTGCAATTGCCTGCTGATGCCAGAGCTCCGTGGGTGCCCTGCCGGATCGCAATACCAGTAGTGCACCGTCACTGGCTCAACTCGTTGCATTTTTAATATGCACGTGTGTGGCTGGCAACCTAAGTACTTGTTTGCTTTAGACAGGTGAGGGCTGTGAGATCCTGTACTGCATAAACACGCCGCAGCAGTAACCTGGGAGAGTTCGCCTGGGTCCAGAGTCAATGTATGCAAGCAGGGCATCCTGCAACTTCTGACAAGAGCAGAAATGACTGATATTTCTTCTTCGATGGCTGTCACACACTGCAAGTGTGTGGGGAAAGCAGCAAGGGCTGGAAAAGAGAGGGAGGGCGATTAGAATAAATCTCTGCTGGCCACTACGGTGCTCCTGCTTGCTGCTGGCTCTGTCTCTCCTGGGTGAAGGCACGTGGGTTTGTATTTGCTTCGGCTGCAGGGAGGCTCTGCCCTGCACGTGTTGAGGCTACAGCCAAGCAGCGTTTGACCTCGTGGCTCAGGTGGTACAGGTAGCTGTGATGTTGTATTGTTGTGCTTCGATGGGGATGTTGTTCTGTTCCTTTCTGCTATTTGCAAGCATGCTACGGAAGGTAACCAGGTGAGGAGGGGTTTGTACTGGCCCCTTTGTGGTCTTACTGGATCTGTGGAAGCTGTTGGCTTCATTTGTATGGATTTCTAACTGGATGTTGGCCTCTAATAGTAAGAATTAAAATAATACCCTTCTGAAAAGCACTTAAGCCTCAAGGTGAGTGTTCAAGGGACGTGCCTTTGTAAGCCTGCAGATGGGCTGGTGGCACAGCTCGTGCCTAAAGGCCCTGCTCGAGGGCTTTGAGATGTGGTGCTGGGGCTGTGCCCGTGCAGGGGAGCCTCCAGCCGTGGAGCAGCTCCCCCAGCACCAGGTGCATGGTCCAGGCAGGGGGCACTGGCGTGTGGCACCTCCGGAGGGCTGTTCAAGGGTTTCCACCAACTCTTGCACAGAGAACCTGCCAGCCCACGCAGGAAGGTTTGGGGAGCGTGGGCAGAAAATTGAATGTGGAACATGTCAGACGGGGCTCATTTTCCTGCAGGTCTTACCCCCATCCACTCCTGTGCTGACTTCCTGCAACAGAAAGTGCTGCAGAAACTAAATTTAGCATGAGAGCAATTTAATTCTGGCTGAAATTGACTTTCTCGCTAACATCCCTAACAGTGACGCGGACATAGATCGATACACGAGTGCTGTTTCAGAGTCTGGCGGGGGTGGACATCCGAGGGTCCCGTTAGCCATGGACCGGTCCATGCTGCATGCAAGGTGTGATCAGAGAGGGTTTTCTTTGCCACGTGTGGCAAATATCTGTGGATGTGGAAAATATCTGCCTAGAGCTTGGGATGAGGAGGAGGCAAATGACACTCTGATAGAGAAAAACCCGGTGATTCATTTCCACACCCCCGGGAGTTCATGTGCGAGATGAGTATTGGGAGCTTCTAGGAATTTCAAGAAGCATCATTTGTTTTGAAGGTAGCCCATTCAATACTGAGGAAGGAGCAGAAAGTATTGCTGCTGCGTATTATTATGGAAACTGAACACCCAAGGTCTTGTGGAGGTTGTCCTGAGAAATAACCTGGAAAAAATAATAAAAATGTCATGCATGTCGTCAAAAATTCTCTTATGAAAAGCCTTAGCTCAGGAAATCTTTGCTCTTAGGGAATGTCTTCCCTTGTGCCTCAACACACTGACTTCAATGTTACCTGCAGTTTTTCCTATTTTTCTTAGTTTCTTATGGCCTCTCTTCTTTCATCCTTTCTGCTTGACATTCACAACAGTCGCTAATGCAATATCGTCAATACATTTAATTAACATTCTGATTTTCTCCTCTTCCAGATAATTAAATGCTTAATAAAAACAGACCTAACTCCTTCCCACAGGTATCTCCCACTTGATCACTACATTGTTTGTGGCTTGTCTTATTGCTGGCCCGATTTTCTTTTCAATTCTATCAGCTCAGATGGGTTTGGAGCCTGTTTTACATCTGACGCAGTGTGCATTGCTCAAGAGCTCGTGGTGTCTATCATGCTCCTGGCAAACACCACAAAGAGTTTTAGGTGCCTGACATGGCAGGTATGTTCTTATATACAAAAATTAAATCCTGCCAGCCTTAAAGCCGGAGGCTTTTGGCAGTGCTTTTCTGCAGGGCTTGTTGCAGACCGTGACCAAGACCGAAGTGGGTCGGTTCAGAGGGATGATGCTTGCCCAAGCCCTAGTGCTGCTGAGCCTTGTTGCGTGTGTCAGACCCTATGAAGTCCAGGTGTCCCAGTTCCTGGGCTGCTGTTTTGTGGGGAGGAACGACCCTTAGTTCCAGCTCCTACAGGGCAGCAAAGGCTGTTCCGTGTTTTCTGCTGCAAAGCATAGCGAGTCTTGCTTTATGTATGTCACTTTGATGAACACCTCTCCATAAGCGCCAGCATAAACTAATCCCAGATTATCGCATCAAATTGCCATTGCTCACTAACCCTCCTCAGTGTGGTGTTGCAGAATTAATTATCAGCATTTGTGGTGTTCATTGCCACGGTCCCTAAATGCCCCGCATGGCGCATCATCTAGATCTAGTGATATTTATCGTTGCATTTGCCAAGTGGTCCCTCTCCTGCTTTTCATCACTAGCGGTGTTTACCAGGCTTCATTATGCTTTAGTCATTTAGAGCTCTGTAGTTTTTAATACTTTATTCAAAGCCATTTGGACGCTTAAAGCCATTATTATTTTTTTTTCTTTCATTTTAATGGGCTTGTTTCTTCTGCTGGCATGCAACTGAGGAAAAAAACACTCCTTTTACCCTTTTCTAGACCTTTTGGTCATTAGTAAATAATTGTTCTGACTTCAGCTGCTCTCTTTTTCCTTTCAGTTTGAAGTTGTCACATATACATCTTGTTTGGTTCCTTCTCTTCTGTCTAAATTAATTCTTATTGTCAAACCTGAAGTAGCCATGTAGTAAACCTGATGCAACTACAGCTAAATCCCTGCAGCCCTTCAGCATGAGCGTTAGCTGCATCTTAAGATGTTATACTGGGAATGCTGGTACGTGGCTTACATACCTGCTGTGGCTTTGTCTGTGCAACAAGCTGAAAAGGCTTTTTTTTTTTTTCTTTTTTTTTTAGAGCCGTATCTGTTTTTAAACCGACAGATAAATTGGCAAAATAATAGCATGTTATCTTACAAGGCTGGAAAAAAACCTCTGTAAACCTTCTGTTGGTGTCGTTGTGCCAAAATTAGAACTGTCTTGTAAGTTGTACCAGCTGCGTGCTGGACAGAAACTGTTCTGAGCAGCAAAGACACAGCAAAGAAAGTCCTTGCTTGGATAAGAACAGGCTTGCCCTTGAATTGGCATTAAATGGCATTAAATTCTTTAACCGTTGGTTTTGAATGGGGTTTCCTACGTGACAAGCCAATAGAAATGAGCAAACAAAAAAAAACAAGAGTAAAGGCCGGGACCCCAGAGTGCTGATGACTGCTGTCTTTTGCAGCCAAATCGCAGGGCTTCCAGGTCAAATATTAAACCTCATCTTCTGAAAGGGGAGGAGATGGTAACTGGGGAAAATACTGCACTGAAATATTTATGCTTTTCCAAGCACACACACAATGATGGTCTGCTTTTGACTTTAGAGAACCTGAAGTAGTAGAAGTCTTGCATGCATTTTGTGGTGGCAGAGTTGTTTAGAAATGATGTTCGGGACGATTTTGGTGCTCATGATTCTTAAATGAACAGGATGAAGAGTACACGTGTGTATGGACGCACGGGTTATTCCTCACCTATTGCTGCTGTCCTCAAAGGAGAGCAAAAATGCACATCATAAACATGCTGATAAGATATTGTAGAAGAACTCATTTGTTCTTTCCTCATACATAAACCTTTCTCGACTAATTTTGTCCTTTTGGCATGTTTTGCAGATAAGTAAGCAGCAGCTCCAGACAATCAAAGATCGTTTCCAGGCCTTTCTCAACGGAGAAACCCAGATTGTGGCAGATGAAGCATTTATAAACGCTGTCCAGAGCTACTATGAGGTAAGGAGAGATGATTTCACTATTCATGTGAATCACTGGTCTCGCCTCTACGCAGACTGGGTCAAATGTTGAACTAATGGATTCTTTGTCAACAAAGCACACATAAAAGGCAAGTGCAAGGCTTCTCCTGTTTGATGTCTGATACATCACAAGGTTTGTAAGGTTCAGCGTTTGGAGATGCGTCATCCATAAGGCAACAGTGGCAACCCCATTCTCCGTGTTGTATCCCATAGCTTGATTATGGAGAAGATCGTCCTTCTTTTAAGCTGAAAAATACCTTCCTGATGTTTTAAACAGCCTACTTAAAAACAGGAAAGATAGCGCAATATGAAATAAATGTCGTGTGCTCTCTGTGAAAAACACCAATTAAAAATGGGCAGCGTATTCAGTTCTTGCTGAAGCTTTTGTGTTGGGTCTAATAGATTTTGGGATTTTCAGCAAGTCTTTTCTTTTTGGTAAGTCTTTGCATGCACGTACAAGTGCTCTAAAGCAAAGGGGGAGAAAGAGGAATGTACATCTACAAAAACTAGATGGTACTAAATAATGTGAAACATCCTTCATAATTGTGCAAAAGAATAATTATGTATGTCTTTCTTTTTTCACCTCTTTGTGTGCAGCCCTTAATGCTGCCTTTCATATCTTTTCTCAGAAGGAAAGAGCTTCTGTTTTTGAAGGAAATCAGTGCTTGTAATTTGTATGAGAAGCGCCGCTTATTTTTTTTGCTAGCCTTTCTGCAAACCATTTTTCTTTCTCCCTAGAGCTATTCTGTCATAAAAGGTGAAGATTTTGAATTGTCTACATAAAATATTTCCGTGGAAGTGGGATCTAAGAGAGGACCAAAATCAGATACTGAAACTGAAGAGAATTTTAACTCTCTAAAACAACAACAGAAAAATGGTAACAGCTGCTTCTGTCTTAGGAAAGCACAAATTATCTCAGGATTAACTCTATTAAACTGGCCTAATAGTTACTGCTCCATCATTCTCTGTACAGGAAGGAAGCTGTGAGTAATTTACATCTCTTATCAGAAAAGAAATTGCCAAGGGATCATCAGTTTATCACGGCTTCGCTGAGCAGATGCTCTTAGAGAAAGTTTTGAAGATGGCGTGAGCTGCACTTTAGGATATAAGAGCAGCATAATCTGTTTAGATAAGATTATTGGGCAGGAAAATGAAACTGCTTAAAAACAGACAAAATACGTTCCATTTCCCTGGTGGCTCTGGCTAAAAGCATGTCCTGACCAGCTCCAGAAGTCGTATGCTATGTAATTACATCAAGTAATCAAACAAAAAGAACAGCTGATCAGAACTAGATGTCTGCAAACTGTCCATTTTCAGCTCAACAGGACACTTCACAGGCATTGTCCTACTTAATGCAGGCCGCAGAAAGCATGATGCATCACTCTGTCCCTTAGTGCAACTTTCCTTTACTTCTTTTTAGCTGTCAGTTTCCTTTCATTTACAACAGTTTACTTCCAGCTTCCGTGCAGTTGTAGCATGGCTGCATATGTCTTCCTCAGCACCATCTGTGGTGGCACGAGGAAAGCCTGGCAGCAGAAAGCCTTTGCCCTCTCTGGATGCAGGAGCAGCGTTTCCTGATGGTGCCCTCCTTCCCTTGCGTGCGGAGGTGCCCATCCTTGATCAAGCCATGGTGCAGTCAGAGCAGATCCTGCTTCATCTTAACTCCTGCAAGTCTCAGGGCTCTGTGCAAGTACCTGTCCCTTGGATTGACACTATCTGGAAATCTGCATTTAGATACAGACTTACAAAGCTGCATGATGAGCCTTGGGCTTGGAAAATACTAGAACTTGGTTTTCGTTTTGTTTTTTTCTCAGCTGAAACTGAACATCTCTGTACAGGATATCAATGCAGAATAGGATCTCTTCTCTTCAAATATTGCCTAGGGATTTTGTTGTTGTTGTTGCTGGAGAAAGAGGCAAAGATGATGTGCTAGGTCAGGGATGTGTTTGACGCTCTTGCCCTGAACATGTTTGCATGGCCACGTTCCCCTGTTAAGTCTGCTATCAAGGGGTAAACGTAGGATTGTTGGTCTTAGATGAGTTCCCAGAAAGCATCTGAGAACATGGAGTGCCATGTTGTTGAGTGGTGTAAAAATCTACCATGTCCTTAGGTCATCCTTGAGCTCTTTAATTATTGAGAGCCGACAGATCCACCCCTGTGCTGGCACAGCTTCTTCCAGCCGGCCGCATTCATCAGTTCTCAGCATCATTAATAAAACAGCGCTTCTTGCTAGGCATTGATTGCTCTTCTCTGTTCAGGGCTTGGGAGAGGAGAGCCAACACAATATCCCCCTGTCCCTCTCTCATCCTTTGGCTCTCTCTTGTTCCCGTGGGATCACCTGCTCTGCAGGGCCCTTTTATGTCTCGACCCTTCTGCTGTTCTCGCAGCAGAAAGAGCACCTCCATCGAATGCCTTCTCCCTCCCTCCTGCTGTCAGCATCCTGTGCCTCGCAGGCTGTTCCCTCTGCACAGCCTCCCCAGGGAGCCCGCAGCTGCCCTGACCCATCCTGTGCTGCTTCAGCAGCGCTGGGATGGATTTGGCCTCCTCCACCTGTGGCTGTGCCACATGCTGTGTGCCTTGTAATGATCCGAATTGTCTTGATGTTCACCTGCAGCGTGCAGAGACCGGGCAGTTCATCCCTCTCCTTCTGTGGGTTTGTTGGTGCTCTTCCAGTGCTGATTGCCTGTCTTGGAAAGACCAGGGAACGAGAGAAGTTTTGGGACATGTGTTATTTAACTGAAGGTAACATTGGCATTAGACTAATAAATTTATTCCTCTCATCTTGTAACAACCAGGCAGCCTGCAAAGATCTCCTCCAGTTTAGCAGTTAAATAGAAGTCTGGTCCTTATGTCAGAGGTTCCTCCAGTGCCTGGCTACGTGGATCAATGCAATGCTGTTAGCTTGAGTAGGATGACAGGGCTCCTTCTGACAAGGCAGCATTTGGCCAGGTGGATGCTGTTATGCAGTAACTTTCTTATTAAAACATTTGATAGAACAAAATATAATCCTGCTTTCCCAAAGGGCATTTATGTATCTGGCAAAGTGTGACCGTAACGTTGTGCGAAGTCTTAATTGCATCACAGCGTGTCCATTTTAGCAGACACAAAGCAGAAGCTTCACCTGATTTCATTACGCTTCCCAAAGTGCAGATGAAACCTCTGTCAGCCTGGCAACATCTGGTTGCTGACTGGGAAAGCGCACTGGCGATGAGGTTGTGGCCTTCCCGGCAGTGAAACCCCGTTTGTGCTGCTTCTGGAGTGAGGAGGGAGATTTGTTTTTTTTAAGTGACACCATTTTAAGTCACCCTTTTGTCGCAGGTGTTCTTGAAAAGCGACCGCGTTGCAAGGATGGTGCAGAGCGGAGGGTGCTCAGCGAACGACTCCCGAGAGGTCTTCAAGAAGCACATCGAGAAGAGAGTGCGCAGCCTGCCCGAAATCGACGGCCTCAGCAAGGAGACGGTCCTGAGCTCCTGGATGGCCAAGTTTGACGCCATTTACCGTGGCGAGGAGGATCCCCGCAAGCAGCAGGCCAGGATGACAGCGAGCGCGGCCTCCGAACTCATCCTCAGCAAGGAGCAGCTCTACGAGATGTTCCAGAACATTCTGGGGATCAAGAAGTTCGAGCATCAGCTGCTCTACAACGCTTGTCAGGTAAGGTCCTCCCCCAGGCTGGGTGGGAATGGAAGCGGCCTTCCTGGGGCAGTTGCTGCTGGAAAATACTGCTGTTATAAACTGGAAACCTGGGTCTGACCTGGTGGTTTTTGAGGGAACTTCCCCAAGGTCTATCAAGGAGAAAAGTGTTTGGGTTCACAGTGGGATTTTTGTGCACTGTCAGTTCTATTCTGGCTACCCAAGTGAGCTTCTTTCTCTTGTGTTTTTCTCTTGGTTGGCTGCTTGGGGTTTTCTGTAGCTATTTCAGAGAGTCTTTATAAAGTTTTCTTTCCTGAAATCCCGTAGAATTGTTGAGATGGGAGAGTTTCATTCCCTTAGCTCTGTGTCTGGTCGAGCAGGTGCCGAGGGGCGCCATTTTGTTGTGCCTCGCTTGCCTTTACGCCGTCACATCCCCCGCCTAAAGGACAGAAACACGTTATTGCAGCCTGCAATAACCTTACTAGTGTTCCACGCCCAGCTGCCCTGAGGGTGAATGTCTTATGCAAACTTGCTTTTTTAGGGGAGAGGGGAAGCAGAGAGGGCCTGCAGGCCGGCATCTTGGTTCCTATATCTGTCACTTCTCAAAGCAGAGAGCATCCCAAATCTCCACCGCCTCAGTTCTGCTCTGGTTGCAGAGTTCCCAGACTGATGAAAACCTCTCCCATTCCTCTCTTCTTTTCCCCCGGTGAGACCCAGTTCCCCAGGGGCACTGGGCTGGGGCACCTTGCATTGCCAGCAGCTCTGGCCGAGGCTGCCCAGGCTGTCTGCGACCCAGATCTCAGTCCCCTGCTCTCGGTTATAAATATTGCAGGCGGGATAAAGGATGCCAGAGTCGCAGGGAGCGTGAGGTAATGCTGGGGAAAGTCTTCTGAGGAGGAGCAGGCTTCAATCTCTTCCCCTTAATTAAGGGGTTCAGCTTCTTATTGGAATTAATACATTCGAGACCAATTCTGTCTTTCTTCTGTCTAGACACTTCCAATTTTTTTCAAGAGATACAAAATTATTTTGGATTTGTTTTTTATCCTGTAAAGAGCTTCATTATCTTGTATTTGTTTCTCTTCATGGCAGTCCTTTATGGCAGAGTGGGGAGAGGATAATAAACGTCCCTGACTAAGGCATCTTCGTGGCAAAGGCGGCAGCGAGGACTGCATCAGTCCTCATAAATTCTGTTTACAAACCAGATTTCGTGCCTTCATCCCATGATGTAGGACTTCTTTAAAACCCAAAGCGTGGATCGAGGGCTGAGTCAGTTCTGCAGCTGTTGTTTCCTTTTAACTGATACCCACCCGAGCCCTTGGTCCCTCATCCGCCCTTGACCTACGCTCAGCTAAGGAACTCAGGCGGTTTTGTATGAGCCCGTGTGATCCTACCCTCTCACTTTATGGTTCCCAGGGATGCAGAAACCAGTGTTTAATCATTGCTGTGCTGCTCTGTAGGTGATCTCTGCTTATGAAAGCCTTTCTGGCTGCCACCCTGAACCCAGTGGCAATTTGTACTGGCTGCTCCCCACAGATTGCCCTGTTGCATCAAGCAACATGTTCCCTGCTGTAGGTCCTAGTTTTACTCCTGTAGCAAAGGATTTAATTCTGGGGCTTTTCTAATGCTCAGAGGCAGCAAACCTGTAATTTAAGCTTCTGGAGAATGACATAATTTCTGTTGGGAGTGAGTATTAACATGGAAGTCGCTCTGTTTTCAATACCTGGCTAGCAGGATTAGCTATGCGGAAGGGGAAGCTCTTTGCACAAGGCAGGGCTCAGCAAACCTCCCCCTCACTCTCTGTAAGGCTGCAGGGGGGGCAGTGCCAGCGGATGGAGGAGGCGTTTTTTGGGATGGGGGCCCCCAGGGCCTCGCTCCCCTTGCACGGCTCGGACCTCGTCCTGCTCTCCCTGTGGGAATGCGGTGCTCAACCTCTGCCTGCATCACCAGGGAGAAAAGTCCTTCAAAACCTCATGCGGAGCCTTTTTGGAGCTCAGGCTGGTTTGCACAGCTGTTCAGCCTGGGGAGAACTGGGGCATTTCCCTTTGGTGAAATAAGAGCGAATGCAGGAGCAGTGAGCACCCAGGGAAACTGCAGGCTCTGCCACGGGGACCCTTATTTCAGTGCTACCTGTGGCCATGTCATCTGGGCCAACTATACCTGTCAGAGGAAGCTCCTGGTGTTGTAAAATCCCCGTCCCCCTGATAAGGCCACTGTGCTCTGCTAGTCAGCTAAGCTTGTGCTAAAAAGCTGATGATATCTTTGTGTCTGGCTTTGCATCCAGCAAAATCTGGAGCCTGCTGTTACCTGCAGCAGGTCTCCACGACGCTCATCCCGTGCTGTGACCACAAGGACCTCTGAGATCTCCATCCCCAGCCTTAGGAGAGCACCAGCAGCTGCTCTGCGCTTTGGTCGGGAGCAGAGGAACGGGTCCAGGTTTTGCACCGTGTGTGCTGTGGCAGGACTGGGAAATGCTTCTGCGTGGCTCCCCTCCAGCTTCTCTCCGTCTCCCCACCAGCTTTGAATTTTCATAAATTTTCATTTGCCTTATCTGTGTGACAAGCACTCTTTTGTAAGCACCTCTGCCAGCCCGTCAGCCCGTCCTGAAAATCAGCAGTGAGCTCCCTTTCCAGGTGGGTTTGCAAACACCTCTCAGCCTGCATTTACAGCGGTACTGGCAGCGCGGAGCCCACGCTTTGCCCTTCGTGGCACTGGCCCACAACACCTGAAAGCGGCATTGATTTCCAGCGTGGTGTTCTGCTTCAGCCCGTCAGTGTTCGTTTGCTTCCCCGTGAAGACACACTGACACAGGCTGGGTAAAACTGTTGGGCTAATGAGTTAAATTACTGTGGTCTGACTCTTGTCTCATCACAGTTAATTAGAAGTAAAACTTGAATCGTTTTCTTAATAACTTGATTGATGCTTCCGTCACCTGTTCCCTAAGAACAAAATATGTCGTATATTCTGTTTGTGGATAAGCTATAACTAAAAGGAAGACATTGGCTGGTGTTTCCCAGGACACGATGGCATTATAACGTCCCCAGCCATGTGGCACGCTGCACACACCTTGGGATGGATGCATTTGCTTTCCTCCCCCGAGCAGGGCACCGGCAGCCCCTGCTGCAGCCCCTGCCAGCCACAGGCTTTGCACCCAAGCTGAACAAACTTTGCAAACAAATCTGGGGGCAATAACGCGCTTTTCCGCAGTGGTTCAGTGCAGTGTAAGCTGTGCTTCTTTTTGCCCTCTGCTTATCTGCTGTCTACAGGAAGAATTAGGAGAGGGCGTGTTTCCCCTGACAGGCTGTCTGAGCGCTGCTGCTCGTCGCAGGCGTTGGCGCGTCGCTGTGAGTGCAGTTTATCAGTCCCAGGCCTGGAAAAGCAAAGCAGATCGGCCTTGTGTTGCCCCAGCCATCTGGGAGCAGAGGGGCAGCAGCCAGAGCCTCTTGCTGTTGGCTTTGAGGCTCAGCAAAACCCCCGCTCTGTGCCGTTATCCCGCTGACGGTGCTGGCTGTGGGGCGATGCAGAGTCCTGCTCCCAGGCAGGGTGAGCCCCAGCGCCCACCATCCAGCAGTTCCTTTGGGTGTGGGCTCCAGATTGCTGGCTGTTGGGGTGCAGCTTTTAAAGGGATATGGAAAAGTATGTTTTCCCCAGACTGTGCCGTACAAAGGGTGCCCTGGGTGGGCCCGGAGCCCCCTCGGCAGCACGTGCACCAGAGGAAGGTGGGAGCGGGCCCCGGCTGGCTGGGTGCCTCTCCCTTGGCGTGGTGTGCAGCGAGACTGCCCCAGGGGCTGAGCAAGAAGGCAAGGGGTAAGAACACCTTGCCCAGTTCTTGCTCTCCCAAAGCAAGGAATGGAGCCCCGAACGCTTGCTTGAACTTCTCCTGCAGCCTGGAGGAGGGAGCTTTTCTCCCTCCCGTTACATCACACCCAGTAATTGCATAACGATTGCGTCACCGGGGCTGTGTTCGCATTCCTTTCTGAAATAATATTCTGCTTGTGCAGGAGGATGATGATTTTTAAAGGGATTTTTTTTTTAATACAATATTCTCAGGTGGAATGAGATAAGTGTATCGTTAATGCGATAGTGGTGATGCAGCAGGATCTGAGATAGCAGAAGGGATTGATGTGCCTGGAAAGGCCTTTAGGAAGCAAAGATGGGACTGGTGCTGTACTAGGATGGTGTGGGAGATTACGGTGCTGTGAAGCACAGCCTGTGACTGGAGCATTTTAAATAATGCGGAGATACTAACATGGTTTTAGTCGTTGTTGCGTTTTTGACTTTTGCATAATACGCGCCGTGCGGATGGGTGTTTCTGCTCCGCTGGAGGCAGCGAGGGAGCTGAGCATCCCTGGGTGTGCCCGCCAGCCCCTCTGCTGTGTGAGAGGCGTCCCTGGAGGGAGAAGGTTGTTGGGTCTTGGGTTTCTGGTCCCAGAACCCACTGACAAGGCTTGGGTTCAGCTTTTCCGCTCCGCAGTGAGCGTGTGACCATGGAAGAGTAATGCAGGAGAGATTTTTTTTTTTTAAGGTGCTGGGCGATTCCTGACTTTAGTCCTTGCAGTCAGCTTTACCCTGGGCACAGCCCTCCCTCCCACTGATGGCTGAATTGCAGCAGCGTCTCTGAAAGTCAGGCCGTGGTCTCATTATTCCCCATCTGTAGGGCAGTGATGCACTTTTCTATCTCATACCATGTTTGAAAGTCACTTTTAGGCGTACTGTCAGGGAAGGTGTGGTGCAGTTGACCCAGCTGCAGCAGCTGTGTCCGTCCCCCCACGTGGGAGGAAGCGCTGCACCCGCAGGCTGTCCATGCAGGGTTGTCTCAATTCACAGGCTGCAAATTCAGCCTTCTCTCTTCCTGGGCCTGAAGTGTCCCGCGTAGTGTGGCGTTCCTGGTAAGTGTGAAAAATGTCTGTGCTAAACTCCCGATTTCATCCAATTCCCTTAGATTCAGCTACTTGTTTTTACATCTGAGCGTGTCAAAGCTGCTGGGTAGGACATAGTAACACGTGGCTGAAGGTCACGTTTTTCAGCATGTATTCCTGTCCACCTGGGCTGTAGGTAACGCATCCGAGGTGTATGCACGTGTGTGTGGTACAGTACAGACCGAGGCCCTATAACACCTAGAGGGATCAAAGCCACTGATCGCTGCGATTGTTTTTGCAAGTTTTGAGGACCTGTGGTTTTAGCTAGGAAACTTTTCAACCCAAATCTCGCCAACCAGAGCCGGTTTAAAACTGGAATTCACTGTATTGACATTTATTTTTGCAGCTGACTTAGGATGCTGTGTCCAAAGGCTGACATTTCTCACAACGGGGAAAGCTCCCTTGCCAAAAAAGAACAGTTTCAGAGCTGCTAATAGAAAAGATATTTACAATTTTTGTCCTGAATCAAATGTTTGATTTTAGCTCAGGTCAGTATTAAAGGTAATTCGCTACGGTGGCATCTCACCTGCTGCCCCTCTTTCATCTCTGCAGTTCAGGTGGCTTTCCTGAACCCGATTCACTGTGGTGTGTTGAGACCTGGAGGCTGTAATTGTTTGCAGAGATGCTCTGGTGGTACGTGGGGGACGCGGTCCGGTTTGGTCCAGGGCTGGAACAAGGAAGGACAGAAACTCCCGTGAGGCACCGTAACGGCTCGGACAGCGGGACGAAGGTTAAGCTGACCTCAAAATCAAAGTTTGGTTTGTGTGGATCCTCCCGAAACCAAGGTTGTGTTTTTTTTTCTCTGATGAAAAATTCCCAGCTGCGCCTTGCGATGAGAACCGAGCCCAGGGTCATCGCACCCAGCATGGAGTCACCCGTCCCTGCGCAGCTGCCTCTTTATTTCGGGGATTTTTAGAATCAGATCATTCTCTTCTGCTCCCTGTGTATCATTTTTGAAGACCAAAAAGCAATTCTGTTTGATTCCAGCTTCATCCCGAAGCTCCAAGCCGGTGGAATGGCCACCGGCAGTTGTGGGCATTTAAATGCTGATGCAAGGCCACCAGCCCCCGGGGGCTGCCCGGGCTGGGGACCTGGGTGCTGTGGGCGAAGGGAGGCTTTGTCCAGCACCACCGTGCTCTGTGCCAGCCCCAGAGCATCGTCCGGAGCTCCTTGCTTTTTTATTTCCCACCCTTTCTCTCCTCCAAAACACCTTTTGGTCTCTCCGCCAATTTCCATGCTGAGACTGTTACCCACCCCTCCCCTAGAACAAAGCCACCGCCAACAAAAACGGGCCGAGGTGGTTTCAGGATGATCAAAAGCCTCCAAATCCATAAAGCATCATACTCTGTTTTCAGTAATTCAGTATTTATTTCCATGGAAACGGAAATGGCAGCCCGGAGCCTTCTGCAGGGTTGTAATTACTCTTGTAGCAGCCCGTGGCAGCCGCAGCATGCCTGTCAGCGCTCGAGTGTCTCCTAAAGACGGCCGTGATTTAGCGCCGGGTGGGATATTGAGGAAGGAAAAAGGGCTGGGAAGTGAGTGCTATTTCCCCCCTTCACAATAACGCCGTGCAGATCCACGCAGAGATTCGGGGAGAGGGGAATTGCCCTTCTTCATCGGCTCAGTGGTGTTTTGAACTACGTTTGTACAGGAGGGAAAAGATGCTGGGAGGAAGGGGTAATGCAGGCTGGGGAGGCACGCAGTGGCAGCAGGGGCAACGCTGCCAGCCCGCTGGTGTGCTACATTGCCCCTGCGTTTTGGGGAGGAAAATGCAGAAATCAGTCTTTGTCAGGGTGGAACCGCGCCGCCGAGCTTTCGGCACCGGGTGTCGGGTTTGTGCAGGACGTGTAAGGACGCTTGTGTGCGTTCACTAGCTGCAGGACCAGCTTATGTGCTGTGCTGGTATGGACTTAGAGAGCAATCTTGGCCCCTGTAATTAAATTTAAAGCAAATTAGCTCTTCTATTAAACAAAATAAATCTGATGCAGCCGAATGCTGTATTCTGTAGCTATGGCTGATCAATCGCTCCTGCAAAGAGCAGGCAAATGCTGCTGAGCAGATGGTCTTGGCTGAGGCATGGTCAATTAAACTAATTAAAGATGCTTTCATTTAATCAGAGGGTGTTTTAACCCTGTTAGCTGCCAGTTGGGAATGTATGTTTTCGTGCACTAGGAACTTAAAGTTCTGGCCCTACTGTGGACATCTTCTGGTTTTACAGCCCCTTTACAGAAGCCAGACTGGAGTGTGCATCCAGAGAGCAGATGTTTAGCAGAGAAACTATAACGTCATGCAACAACAGAGAAGACATGCAGACGAGGAGTAAAGTCACTCGCTTCTAACACTGACCAGAGATGTGTATCACACTGGAGACTCACTCCCGCACCCAGTCCTTCCCACGCTACCTCCCGCCAGCCTTCCCTCCGGGCTTTGGGGACAGGATGCCTCTCCGCAGCTTAGCCAAGTGTCAGTTGTTCCACTGGCAGCAGCAGTCAGGGGCGGCTTGCTGGGGCATGTTGCTCGAGGGAAGGGAAAGGTTTCAGCATCCGGGCAGGTTCTGGGCTGGAGGAACAGCCTCTCGTTTCTGCTCTCTGCTGTCATGCAAAACGTTTTGGCTGCTGGGAACTCCTCCACCGTGGGGTTCTGGAGATTAATTGAATTCCCGATTTGGTGAAGAAACCCACAGGGACTCATCTGAACCCAAGTTCTCTTTAGGTTTGCTTAATAGAGCACTCAGTTAATTGGGCATCCTTGCCATTTCCCGTCCCCCACACTGAGGGGCTGCAGCAGGCCATGACCAGGGGTGCTCTGCATTTCCTGCAGCCTCTACAAATTAAATTAGAAACTGTTGTGCTTTATCCAGAGGGCTGCGCGGGCAACTTCACGCATCAGACCAGATCTATCTTGCTCAGCAGTATTGATCCCTGCAGGTACGTTAGGGCTAAAGCCAGGATGATTTTCAAGATGTTCATCCTTTGTGAAATGGTTCTTATTCTTCTGTTCAGTGCGGGGGGTTTTGTGGTGCAGTGTCAGCTGAGTGCTCTTCATTGTCTTTGTGGACTGATTAATTTCCGCATTTTAAGGTTTAAATTACCATCAAGATCTCTCTTCAGTTTTTTCTTTCAGTTGGCCCATGAATACTTTTCATCATCTGCATTCATGCTGCAAAGGAATGAGTAAAAAATAACCATGGTTACCTTATAAAATATCAATGACTTGACATTTTCAATCTACCTTAACCCCTCTGTTTAGGCACTGCTAATTCTCTTCTTTCACCGAAAATCTAGTTGCTGGCATGACTTTCCTGCTTCTCAGCCAGATTTATTTATTTCATCAGATCAGGAGCCTCATTTCACATGGATATTTGTTAATACAGTTCTGAGTCCCTGCCACCACCTTGCGCTTGGGAAGGAGTAAGCTGAGCGGCAGATTCCTGGCACCAGGTAGGACCAACTGGGAAGAAGCCCAAAGGGCTGAACTGAGAGCACCCGGTGGCTGACGGTGTGCTGATCTGCTGATGCTGGCGTTGGCAGACTAGCAGAGGGCTCTGGGAAGGGAAACAGTCGTCCTCAGATTTTTGACTGGGAGAGCATTTCTGGTGTCTTCTGCCTCTGCTGGTGCCTGGCTGCTTCCACTCTCAGCTTTGTTACGGGAGCAGATCAAAGCCTGCCAGCGGTCGGCGAGATGGACGGACGATCCCTGGCACAGCTAGGGAGACGGTGATGCTGAAGCACTGGGGAAAGTTTTGCAGGAGCTAATGAAATAAAAGTTCTTGAGCATCATTAAATGCAGCAATGTAAGGGAAATACAGCTTGAGAGCATTTCATTGGAGAGGAGATTTGAAATGGCACAAAATAGAAACTGCAAAGGTGTTCCCTTTGTATAGGCAGAGAGGAAACTACTGATGAGAAGAGAAGTGGGGAAGCAAATGGAGAAATTCTGAATTCAGGGAAGGCTCTTTGCACTGAAAACCTCAATGATCTCACGGGACACACTGCCACTGCACAGCCTCAAAACACCTGGTGGGTCTGCTCATGGTGAAGCCAAGCCAAATGCTGTCCATCGCTGGGGTATGGTAGCCAAAGGTGATTCATAAAAAGTAGACATTTTATTGCTGATCTCTCAGAAAGCAGCCTAAACTTTAACTGAGAGGAGTTGTAGGGCAGATTCTGAGCTAGGCTTCCATGTGGTTCCCGGAGGTGGGATTCAACTCTCAAAATACCACGTTTATTTCAAGCAATCTCTTGTTGCCCTAACTTGGAATTCAGTGCAAGCCATCAGAAATAAAATCCAGTTCCTCAGCAAGTCCTATGTTTTATTAGGAAAGGAAAACGTCACCCCTCCTCTTTGTCTTTCCCTCCACCAGAGATGGCGAGCAGAAGACGTGACAAAGAAGTGACCCCACTGGCCCCCTTCAGAGAAAGTAATCTCGTTTTTTATTTTAGCAGTATTTGTTGCCTGCAGTACATGTTGCTGTCAATCAGCCCAGGAGGCCCTCGGAGACAGAAGGGGTGTTATCCAGACCTATCTCTCTTTAAGCAACTAACTGCTAACTGCAAAAGAACCCATATGTGATGCTTATCTCGAGGAAGGCAGGAATACTTAATAAGACATAACTGGTGCATGACCCGGCACCGTGTTAATGCCTCTTTCTCTTCCTTTTAACTGAAATACAATGCAGCGGCTGGAATTTAATTTTGCTCACAGGACTTTAATTTGAATTCCCCATGAAAACCTCAGTGCTTTGCAGCTCTTTCAGCCCTCACAGGTGTATTTTTATCACTGAAATCCTGTTCCTTTCACGGGGAACTTTCAATGCCTTTCTCTTGAGCAGGAGTGACATGTAGCAGTGGTTCTACGTGGCCACGTTGGAGGCTGGCACCACAACTGCAGGGTCTTTGTTTCCACCAGGAATATCTTTTCTGAGATTCAAGACCGGTTGTCTCTGAGCTGCGCTAGCCTAGTGTCGCACGCTACTCTTAATTCTCTTTTTATTGTCTTAAACAGAGTGATAATTCTTGTGACATACATCATCTCCTAAGTGAATATTTTGAAAGTTCCGTATTAATATTTTACTGAGTTTTCTCTAATCCTCAGTTCTGAAAGAAATAGTTTCTCCATGGCTGCCTCTTCCACTTTGCAATCCATGTTGTGTTCAGTGTTCCAGACAAGAGAATTATTAAAAAACAGTTAGTCACCAGGCCTTTCCTCCACTCTCTGCATTTCAGTCTTCAGACTACCAATGTGTCCGTGCTACTTGACAAACACTTGATGACACAACTTGGGATGCGATAGTCAATGTCATTTTAATTCAAGGGAAACTTTGGAAATCAGACGGACCCGGCCATGGAAAGAACTGCATGAATATAAAACACTGCGATATAAAACTCTGCATCCAACAAAAGGACCGAGTTAAAAATAGAGGATAGGTATATTGCTTAAGAGAAATGAGATGCCAAGGATTTCTTCAAAAAGATATCTAAATAGGCTTATATTTGTTCCTACTGAGCTGACTACAAATTGGGAAATGATCAACAAACTAGATTTCATGCATTTCAAAGGCTCACTGTCAATATCCCTACCCACAGGGACTGCAACTTATGTAAGCTTTTCTTTACCTCTCTTTCAGCGCTGAGTTTTCAAACTCAATATACTATGTTTTTCTGGAACATCTCATTCTGCTCATTTTGAGAGAAAATAGAGTGCGAGCTCAATGGGGAATTGGATGCAAGACATTAAAATACAGCCTCTCATGCGTTGAAAACACAGCCCTAATAATGCCCTATAAAACTGTGCAGGCCTCCATGGCGCAGACTTTGCTGCATAATGCAGGGCAGTGATGCCTCCTAGCCAGCACGGTCGCGGGTTTTTCGTGTGCTGTAGCCTTTGGTCCAGTTCTTTTATCTCGGAAATAGATGGCAATAAGGGGCTGGGGAGGGCCGTGGGTATGGCACAATCTTCTTCGTCATTCAGCTGTGAAGCCTTTGTATAAAAGTCACCGCAGTCGGCAGTGGAAGAGGGAAAGCAATTGCATCCCGCGTGTCACAGAGGTATGGTGGCAGAGCCTCTGCTCCTCCCAGAGCGCTGTGCTATTAGAGGCAGCACTGAGCTGGCGTTTGTGGAACACAGGAAGAGTCAGAAGGCCAGAGAGAGATGTGTGCATCTCTGGGGGTTAAGCAGCCAGCCTAAAGCTGGACTTCGGGGGCCTGTGTGTTTTGCCCGCGCCACGGATGCTGTAAAACCAGGGGCTGTGGATGCTAGGCAGGGAAGCAAGCTGAGTTTCGCAGCATGGCTGTACACGAGCCCTAAGCGTTGGTGGCACGGAAGAGCACGGTGTGACACCTTGTGTCAGGCCCTCTGGTGCCTCTGGGTGACCGAGCTGCCACCACAATTAGGCTCGGGCGCTTTCCGAGCTCCTGGGCACTGAGCTGCAGTGCTCGCCTGTGTGGGCTCCCACCTTAACCTGCAGTGGGCCAGCACAAACTAGAGGCATCTCCCCCAACAAACGGGATCGCGGTGCAGATGTTTAATTTTGCTGTCCTTTTCCGCATGCTGCCCGGTGGGTGAGGCTTGCAATGAAGAAGGGTGTTGGGGAGGAAGCAATGACAGTGGAAAGGCAATGACCCATCGAGAAGCACGCAGACTTTGTCCAAAGCCCCGCTGAGTCTGGTTAAATGTGTCTGCTTGTTCTGGCATGTGCTGAGCGTGTCCCATGCTCTTCTCTGCATCCTGACCGACTTCCACCTTGTTTGCATCTGTGTTGAGAACAGCAGCAATTCTGCAGACCGGTGGTCTCCAGTCATTGTCAGTCCTTAGGAAAGGAAACCAGGCAAGATCTATGGTGTCAGTATTTTGCTCAGAGCATCAACATGAAAAAGGTAAAACACAGGGCACAGAAAACAAAACACAG
This sequence comes from Anser brachyrhynchus, assembly GCF_964034855.1. Lineage (NCBI taxonomy): Eukaryota > Metazoa > Chordata > Aves > Anseriformes > Anatidae > Anser > Anser brachyrhynchus. The sequence continues at coordinate 7,760,611 of NC_137705.1, forward strand.
GGTCACGAACAAGGCTGGAGGATCTTGGCAGGTAGCGGCTTGCCGGCAGGATGCCGGAGGGAGGCATTAACCGCAGGCTGTGCGTGTGCCTCGGCTGTTGTTCCACTGCAGGGGAGCATCCGTGAAGAGGTTCCTCGTTCCCAGGCTAAGGACTGTGAGCCATTGGCTTCTGGGGAAGGTTTTTCAAACCTAACCGGCTTCGTTAGTGACCTCGCTAAGTTCAGAGCCGGCAGTGAGAAAGTCTTGTGCGTGGTTTAACATACAGAGTTGTAGCAGTAGAGCAATGAAATGGTCTCTTTTTTGTTCTTGACACCAGTCATTTATCCTGCTGGTATTTCTGCTGGTTTGCTGGCAGGCTCACGCTTTGTAACATTGGTGAAATAACTGCAGGCAGTGAGCTTGACTTCCATTTCCAGGAGTCTTGCATGCCTGTGTGCAGAGCTGAGACCAGAACTGATGAAAAATAGCTGCAAAACCGAGATGCAGTTTCACGGAGAAACTATTGACACGTTAATTAAATCGGTGAGGGCTGTTGGGTGAGAATATTATTTGCCAATCACAGCATTTTATTGTGTTTTAAAATCAGTTTAAAACCCGGTCTTCTTTATTTCTGGTATGTGGAGCATATCAGCAACACTTCTTCATCACTGTACCTGCTGTCTCCTTGTGGCTCGGAGTCTCGTTCCCCACATTTCTTCCCTGTGCATATCCAGATTCTCAAAAATGCCTAAAATGAAGTGGCCTTTTCTGTCACTTCGTAACTCAGTTCTTCATTCACCTTTCCGCTTGTGTATTTTCTCTTCCATTGGCCTTTTTCTTCCTAACAGTAGATTTTGGCTGGGGACAGTCATGTTCAGGTGGTTAAATAGCAACCGAGTGTAAATTAGCTGAAGGAGCTGTGCCCGCCACTGCCTGAATGAATCCAGAATAACTTCGTGGAGGAGAGCGGCTGTCAGGGCAGGGGAGGGCAGCATGTTTCAGACCTGCTTGGGGTCAACGGAGCTGGAGAGGGCAATACAGGTTAGATTAGCAGAAGAGCGAAACACAATAAATACAGGGTTATGGGCTATCAAAGATCCATAATAAATGATGGTGATGGCTTGCAAGCACACAGCAGCATTTGGTCCCGGTAACATCTGCAGTGTCACGAGGAGGCCTGCGCAGTTTCATCGAGGTGGGTACGACGGCTTCCCTCGGGAAGTCCTGCTGGCAGCACGATCCTCGAAAGGGATGGATGCGCTGGGGCTGTCCCCCGTGCACCGCCGGAGCCTGCTGCTGCCCGCCGGCACACAGCCCTGCCCCTTCCCTGCTCCCCTGCTGCCAGCCCTGCGCCTCCCGGAGCCGTGTGCCTCCCGGTCCTCTTCCTTACCACTGACATCGGCGGCTGTTCAGGGTCACTGCCTGGGCAGTCTGTTCCGCCGTCACGTATGGTGATTGCAAAACAGCCGAGAGTGCCTGGCAGCTGGTACAAATTTTATTTTTGTGGCTGCAAAGAGCCAAAGATACATTCCAGGAGAAAATTGGGATCATTAAACTTCCCTATCGTAATGCCAGTCGCAGTTTCATCCCTTGGATGTCAAAAACCGTAAGCAGCATCAAAGAGCAACAACAAAAAATACTATATTTATCCCAAATATACCAGCAAAACCACTGTAATTGTAATGTACAGGCCCAGGCTGAGGCTGTAGCCCTCCAGTGAGTGGTTTTGGGGAGCCAGGGTAGCAGCAGAGGCTCTTGCTGGCTCAGGGTGGGGTGGCGCAGGGTGCAAGGGCAGCCAGGCAAGCACGACTGTCTCTGACGGGCTTTGTGCTGCACCAACCTGCCACAGCAGAAGGGGATCTCTCTCCACTGTTGCATGAAATTGCTGGATGCCAGACACGAATCAGGAGCAAATCGCCGCTGTTCAAAGACGGAGAGTTCATAAGAATTGTTAATGATAAAACTGTCGGTGTGGGTCAAGTCCTGGGCAGACTCGAGGAGGCTGCCCAGAAGGGTTACGTAGGGCTGCTAGCAGGGTGAGCAGAGGAAAAATAAATGGGTCAAATAAAGTCCTGCTGGAGAAGGAGTAAATGCCCACAGATAGCATTAAATCAGATGTAACTGGAAACCAACAGGGACAAACTCTCTGGCAGGGGGTTGGAACTAGGTGAGCTTTGAGGTCCCTTCCAACCCGAGCCGTTCTGTGATTGTAAGCTCTACTGGACGGGAATCGGCTTGTGCCCAGCACGGTCCCTGCAGAAGGCAGCAGCAGTGCTCCTGCAGCAGCCAGCAGCAAATGCAAGGGCAGGGCTCAGAGAAGTTCACCAAGCAAAAAAAACAAAGAGTTCAGCATGAAATGAGAAGATTGCTTTTCAAAAATGACATGATCTGTCTGCTGGAGAGCAGTCCAGGAGTGTAATGCTTCCTGCGTTCCTGCCTTGAGACTGACCAAAAGCCATTCCCTCAGGTCTGGTGGCACTGATCCGTGGGGACACTTTTCCAGCTGCGCTTGGTTGTCTTAATGTGAAGAAGTCCCAAACCCCATCTGCCTCTCCTGGAGGGCACGCGTGGGCACAGGTGAGCTGGAGATGGGGCCAGTCCTGTGCTGCTACAGCGGTTTGCCTACTTTGTGTCTGAAGCAACCGTGGCATCCCTGCTTTTCTCCAGGTGCAAATCTGTAATCCCCAAGGTAATTTCTAACAAACTTTAGGGGAAGATACTCTTTTATTTTTTCTCCTCCTTTTTTTTTTTTTCCTTTTCTTTTTCGTCTGCTTCAAAAGAGATATCACAGTCTGGAGAGGACGTGCGGGTGCGGTGAGGGGCATGTACAGCCTGTCCTGAGTGCTGTTAAAGCAGGAGTCAGACGTGGAGTAGGGCAACAAGATGCAAGGAGAGGTGGTGACCGAGTTGTGAAGGGCTTTCAGGGTCCTTGTGTGTGATATTTGAGGGCCATCAGCCGAGTGATCCCGGAGCGTTGGCACAAGCAAGGAGCACGGAGTACAGCCACGGTGGGCGTGCTGAGGTCTCAGGCCCTGCTGCCAAGCCCCCAGGATGCACGAAGCCTTGGCTTTTGCAGGCAAGAAGCACCAGGCTTTGAACTCTGCATGGGTCCAGGAGGAAGGCAGGGCCAAGGATGGAAAGACTGAACAACTCGTTGGAAGAGAATATGGCATTCCAGTAGGCAGTGCTGGGGGAACCGGGCAAAGGTTGTCACAGTGTTCCCCTCTCCTGAAGCACACGCCGTATGTTTTCCTAGTAGATAAGCTCACGTTTGAACGGAGGGGATGGCCTTGACATTGCAGCCGTAGGCTGTTTCACTAGCGGCATACAGGAGGTTGTGCTGGAAGGCGCTAGCCGTACATTTCATGCTCAGTCTCGTGAGCCTTGAGTGCTGGGCAGGTTTTGGACACCTGTGTGAAAGCATCAGCATACATGCTGAGCACAGAGTTGAAACAGTCCAGTTCTTTAGCTGAACTTTGTCCAGGACGATTATTTCAGTGAGGTGGGCTCCGAGAACCGGCCCTGCAGCCAGGTAGGTTTGTGCCATTCCCTGGTCACCTGCAGCCTTCGGCACGGGGACACACAGGGAATGGGGCAGGACGGGGACGTGCAGGGGACCGGGCAGCTCCACGGGGCGCACACAGCCTCGCGTGGTGCAGGTGAGGTGACGGCAGGCGAGGGGACCCTGCTTTGCCAAAGTTTGTTACAAATTCCCATCTGCTCGCAAGCAGAGGCTATACGGTTTGTGCTGCGCAAATAATTATTTGTTACACGTTTTAAAACACGCAATCCGGTCCAAGCACGCACATTTCTAGCGTGTGTCGCTGTGCAGCCGAGGAAGCTGGCAGCAGTTCTGCACGATGCGCGGGGTGGGGACGGGAGGTGCCATGGCGTGATGCGTGTCCCCGTGCTGGTCTCGGAGGAATGTCTTGCATCTCTCTGCTTTCAGCAGCGCATCCTGCAGAGCAGGCACACGAGTGGTTTGTAAGGTAGGCAGCCTCTGTTCCCTGCCGGCCCAGGGGCGTTTCTGTGCCCCTGGGGACTGCCGGTGCCCAGGGACATCTCTGCAGCATTGCAAGCCTGTCGGCTCTCCATCGCTCACCCGCATCTCCAGGGCGGGTTGCCCATGCAGGGACAGCCCGTGTAGACCTTTCAGCAGCTTAGCAGGGAAAGCAGGAGGAGAACAGGGGAAAGCCGCGCATCCAGAAACATTAAAATGCAGAGGGCAGAGCTGGGAGGAATGGTCCCTGGAGGCACGGTTTCTTTGTAGCAGCTCGTGCAGTCTTGGGATGAATTAAGCACTTCGCAGAGTCTCAAGGAACTGGCTGAATTTTTTTCAGGAATATTTCACTGCCACTCTAAAGACAAAAAAAAAAAAAAGTGAACCAGGGACTGATCTAAACATTTTAGGAACAGACCAGATTAGTTTTTTTAGATTGCAGAAAATATAGTAAGGAAAACAGTCTGAAAACGAATGCATTTTGAGGGGGTGGGAATGGTTTTGGATTTTGCTCAGCCTGTAAGCCAAACGATTCAGTCCTTCCCTCGGCTTTCATGCAGGGTCACGGGGTGAGCCTCACTTTGTTCCCTTGCATCCGAGGGGCAGCAGGGGCAGGTGCCGGAGCCTTTCCCAACTGTGCCAGCTCTCAGCTGGAGTTCTCTCCCTGCCCTCAGCCCTTAACAGCTCACAGCATTTGGGCTGTCCCTCCCCTCTGAGGCTGCTTTTTCCAGTTGTTTTTCCCCACAGCTCCAGGTGGAGGGAGAGAAGGACAGCGAGGGAGCTGCTTTTCTGCGTGGCAATGTGGCAAGGGGAGCAAGCTGTGACCCCACAGGTCCTTGCACACACTCAATATTTTTTCCAGTGCCCTGGGCACTGGTTGCAGTCCCTTGGTTTCCATAAATCTGCTGTAGCAAACAACTTGATTAATAGTGAGAAGTGGAGGGAAGGGATTTGAGCTGCAGGCTCTGTGTGTGTACGTCCCCGTAGCTTCAGAGCCTGTAGCAGCTGATGGCACCTTCAGCTGGAGGAGCAGGTTGGCTCTAGCACCACAATTTTGACACGGTTACAGAGCAGAATGCAAAGAGCGCTGAATCCCCTGAGAGTGCTCCAAGCGTTTCTCTTTAATCTCTTCATTGGTGATTTTTTTTTTTTCTTTCTGAGAAGAGCTCCATCTGCCACTGGAGATGGGCAGGTACAAACGCTGTGCACTCGTACCTCCAGCCTCCAGCTGCATGTTCTGCCCTCCTGCACGCCCTTCGTGCATGTGAAGTGCACTGCCCTCGGTGGAAGCTTAGAGGGGAAGACTGAGGGTGGAATACAGATGAGGTGGGATCAGAGAGCAGGTTATCTCCTCCTTTTTGCCGTGCACTGCCATTCGGAAGGCACCAGGAGACCTCAAAAGCAGCAGGGACTATCATGCCGTACTCTCGGTGCCCAATATATTTTCCCTAACTCAGTAAGCAAAAAGCCTCCTGCCCTGGTAACATTTTCAAAGGGAAGAGGTCACGCCGTGCTGAATGTAGTTTGAAATGAGCGGCGTTGCCTCAAAAAGCAGGAGCTGAGAGTGCTCCTTGCCGATGAGATATCTGGAAGAGTTACTTTGAGGCGTGAGCCACCGCCCAGCTCATGTCCCATCCTTAAATCAATCTTCTTCTGCTCACGGAGCTCTCTTCGGTGAGGAGGGGATCTGGAGTGTCTCCTGAGCCTGTCCATCTGCAAAGACACGCCGTTCGGGATGGCACCGCTCAGTAAAACTTGGAGGTGGGCTCCAGAGCTCGTGCCAGGTGGGTGCTTCTCCCTCTTCCCCAGCACTGCTGCATCCTGGCACGTCCCGAAGTCCAACCTAGGTTGTGGTGAAGGAGTTGAGCAGCTAGTGTTTGGTTTCATTTTCATTAAAAGGCTAATTCGTTTAACAGTGCGAAAAACAGCTCTCCACCCCGCAGGGATGGAAAGGCTTTGCCTGGGGGCTCTGTCTGTGCTAAGTTAGGGGAAGACAATTTACAGACAGTGGGGGAAGTTGGATGGGGAGCCAGGGCAGAGTTAGTAGTGCGATCCTGAGCACTGCAGGACCTCGGGGAGGCACCGGTCTCTTTTCCACTGTGGTCCTCCCATCTTCAGGAGGGGGCGACGGGGTCTGTGCCACCCCCCAGCTGTGTTGCACAGCATCCGCAAGGAGCCTCGGAGCGGGCTGCGGGGCTCACAGGCAATATTTTGCGGTACTGCCCAGTACTTTGGGTGCTGCGGGCTGACCCCATCCGCCATCCTGTGGCGGTGAGGTGAGCCCAGGGGCCGTGAGGGGGGCAGGCGGTGGTCCCTGGTCCCTGGTTCCTGCTGCAGCACCCAGCCCTGTGCCCCCCGGGAGCAATGGCCCACGTGGGGATGGATGCTAATGATGGGGAACGCGATTGCCTGCCTTTTTGCCGGTGCTGCTGTATCATCTCGATTTAAATTAGCGTGCATTAACCGCAGTTATATTTAACGCCGTCTACGTGGCTGAATTTTTAGGTTGTTAATTTTCAATTGCGAATCACTTAATCGCGTCTCACTTTTTATAAATATTTGTAACGGGAGTTAATGCTTTATATTAGGCGAGGCATACAAAAAGCTCAAGCCCCGGCGCTCCCTTATCTCGGGGCCTCTGCCTCTGACGGCGGGCGCGTCAGAAACCCGGGTCGGCCCCGCGCCTGTGTGCAGCGCCGCGTGGAGCTGGGGCTGCCTGCGTGCTCCGGCCAGGGAAGCCATTAGGATGCGCTTGGCTGCCTGGCAAACAGGAGCGCAGACGTTTATCGTCCGCAGCGTGGCAACGCAGCGAAGGCTCAGCTCTCGTGATGCTGCTGTACTGCCCGCTCCTGCCGCACGCTCCGAACATAAACATGAGATGTGGAGGGCAACCTAGGGCTCCTAGCCCGGGAGGAATTTTAGAGGAGATGCTGAAATCTTCTGCGCTGCTCGCTGGGGTGTTGAAGCCCGGGACCCTGAAGCCCGTCTCCTGTTCTCGCAGGGGGGTGCCCAGTGCCCAGGCGGGGCTGCGGGCAGGCCGTGCCCAGCAATAGGGATATTTGTCTTGGCAGGGCTCCTGCAGGGTTTACGTAGTGAAGGATAAAGACTGAACATCTCAGCAAGCTCTTTAACCAGCCAAGTGCTCTGTAGCTGCCTGGCTTGGTCCTTAGGGTGCTCCCACAGCCCTCAGGGCTCCGCTCGACCTTTCTCACAGGTGCTGTCATCCATTTTGTTCATCCACCGGTTCTTCGGGGCTGGAACAGGCTCTGCTGTGGGTGATCAGGCAGAGAGAAGGCTGGTTGCGTTTCCTGGCTTGTGACTTGGATCAGCCCTGGTTTGGGATGAGATGGGGTTTTCTATGTTTTTATTTTTTTTATGGTTCTCAGTATCCTTCTTTCCCACCAAGAGTAATATATCCTGCCTTTATTAAGAAGTGTTGGCTTTTTTTTCCATGTTTATTTTTTAAATGTTACATGCTTTGATGTCAGTGTTGGCATAGCAGGAGGTGATTTGTCCAAAGCACTGCTCTTGTTGCAGTGCTGGCTTCCCAAGGATGGGCATATTTCCTACGTAAGTACAGTCTTAGCACCCCCACCAGGGTGTTTCCAGAGAGGTGGAAGGGGAGCATCTGTATCACAGGCATTTTTCATCATGTTGAGTACTAATTATTTCTAAGAGGTGGCTTTTCTGGAATGCACTACTAATTTAGAGATTATTGCACGGCTAATAGTGGTGCTTCTGTTTAAGAAGAGGAAATTCCCCCAGATGCAAATTTCCCTGGAACCTTTGGATGAGTCAGAGCACAGCATGTTAGGGCAAGGAACTGAATTTTTTATTAGCCTAGTAATAATAATTTAGCATAGCGATGCTTGTTATATTAATCATTAATAACTATTAGTCTTGTTATTATTATATACTGACTGAAGGGTCTTACAAATGTGGTGTTTCTGTTTTGGACTTTGATAAATTGGCACAATTTAGTGGACTGTTAGATGCAACCCTGAGGGACTAAAAATAGGCGAGTGCCATGGAAATCACCTCCCTTCTGATACATGGGGATCCCCTGTCCCTACAGGAAGGGGTCTGAAGGCAACACACACACAGGTTTCTGGTGGTCCAAGTCACAGGTGCGACCAGCAACTTGTCATCAGAAAGACATCTGCTCCATCAGTGCCCTTGAAGCAGTCGGTTTGTTCTGTCAAACCGATGTGGAAGACATCAGCTTGTTCAGCAGGACGGTCTGTAATATTCAGCAGGACTGTAATAATTTAAACTTCACGGATACCAAAACGAACTATAACGGGCAGCATGGCATTTTTTGCTAATCTTAGTCCTTGAAAAAGTTGGAGACGTAACCTTCCCTCCATGTTTCCTTCCTTTCTTTTCTGCTGATACACAGTTGTTTGGCCCTGAAAGGGAACCAAAACCTTGCTCTCAATGAACAAATTTTGTGTTTTGCTCCAAGCTTCTGCAGAAGAGAAATGCACTCAGTCATTGTCATGCTACTTCAGGAGCCAGTGTCATAACTCACATTCCAAGGCATGTACCCACAGACCGCGAGCATTATTTTGAAGAATGGCTGCCCAGTTCCAAGCTGTACCTCTGTGCCAGGCAAGTTTCTGTTCTGAATATGGTTTTTCTTTCCATTTTATCTTAATTATTTTCAAAGACTAAAAACGATCCTCATTCACATGATTTGTAGCTATCGATGTGTTGGCTGGTCCTACCATCACCCCTCACAAGCTCTGTGCTGGTTGCACTCTCCTGGGAGAGGCCTGGTCCCAGCCTCTGCAGGATGTCTGATTTCGTGTCAACAGGGAGGCCAGCTTCAGAATGTAAAAGTCATAGCTCAGGCTTGATCACTGAGCCATCACGACAGAGCCCAGAAGCCTGTCAGAGCTGGGCACAAAAGGTTTTCGGCCGGAGGAAGCAGCGGTGCAAAGATCTCCATGGGGAGGGCTGCACGGCAGGGTCAGGGAACTTTAACCTCAGGGAACGTGGACCTGCACTTCTGAAAGACTTCTCCCACAGGAGCTCCTGCCAGGACACCTTTCTGTCCCCACATCCCCACCTCTGCCAAGCGTCAGCAAGTAGAGGTTTTGGCTTGAAATACATAAATGTGCTGGGACTGGAAAAAGCCTGTCAGGAACTGCCTCCTCCTGTGTGTGGAAGGCTTTCAGGTGCTTCAGTCCCACAACTAAGTCTAAGATCTCTCAGTTGATGATGAAGGAGCAGGAAAACTTGGAGGTCTCTGCTTGAATCAATGGGAATTGAAACCCAGGCCCCAAGCACATTCCAGCAGGGAGGGAGAAACTTTTGAAGGAGGCCTGAATTCCTATGCAGGGCCCATAGCCTGGCCTTGCAGGTTATGTAGACACCTCTGGAAATGTTCCCATGTCTTATTCTGTCACTTTTAATCCCACAGAGTGACAACATACTGTGGCTTTGCTAGAGCAGGTCCTTATGCCAGTTGGATATGGGGATATGGACTGAAGCCCATTTCAAGTTATGTGACCGATGTATTTACCATTAAGCTTTTAATCAAGGGATTGGGATTTGAGGATATGTAGATCTTTCTTCCATGTAGTTTGGGATGAGCTAATGCAGCTAATTCTAGCCATACAAATTATTTGGAAGCCAATAGTACTGTGTCACGTGTTGGAAATACAGGTGATTTACTTCCCAGTTGAAGATTGGGATATGATAAACTCTAAAGAAACAGGAGCAAGCTAAGTGTAGTGATCTGCCTGGGGCCACATGAACAAGTCAGAGCCCTGGTTTCTTTCGTGGTGCCGTAGCTCAGTGTATGCCGCACACACACCTCAAAGCATCCTTACGCAATGCCATAAGCAGCGAGTGTGAAGGCGTGCTCAGAGATCAGGAGATTGTGGACAGCTTAGTTTTTAAGCCCTTTTGGTGTCGCACATCTCTCATGGATGATCTTGCAGAGGGATTTGTGGGGTTCAGGAGTTCTCCGGAGACAAATTGAAAGAAAGTGCCTTTTGGATGAAGGGTTTTGCCGTCCTTTTCATAGCCTGCAAAGCATTTGCAAAGGCAGACGGCACTTTTTCTTCCCCTCTCCGTTCTGCTTCATCTGTTTTTCATTTATGTTGATTTATTACCACTCGTAAATCTGTAGGTATCTTTGCACAACCTGCTGGAAAGCTGCACGATGGGTGTGCTTGCCTCAGCTCTTCCCCAGCCCTGCCGCTCAGTGCATCCTTGCAAAGCTGTGAGCAAGGTGTGCTGGTACACGGATCGGTAGCTGAGATAGCAGGGGGGGATTTCCACATTTCAAACCCCCACTGTGTGGGTAGCCTGGCTGCCACCTCCCCTTACGCAGCCACGAGGACTGATTCATCCTGCAGAGCTCTGCAGGCGAGCAGCGGGCACCCATGGGTGCTGCTGCCAAGCACAATGGACGGCATAAGAAATCTCTGCTCGGGTGCCAGCAGCTCTCCACGTGTGGGCACACAGCAATGCTGTGCTCCCCCTAAATATTTTGGAATCCTTCTCAGCTCGTATGGTAAGCATTTACCAGCAAGGCAGCCTTTAGGCTGGAGTTAGTCGGAGGGTAGACCTCTTGACCTTGCTGGGTGAAACACGCTCGGCCCCAGCTGCTGTGTGCTTGTGTGATGTGTGAGAGCCCGGGCAGCTGCTAAAACACAGCAATTTACGGCTTTGTTAGGAGAGACAGCACTCGGGCAGGGAGGGGCCACTCGTACATCCCAGGGAATATTTTTACCGACAGATCTAGCACAGCCCCAAAGCTTATGAACTGTGAAATAAGATTTCTCGTAGAGAAGGAAGCGCCAGCCCTAACCGAATTGTCCAAGTCCTTTGTGCAGCTTTAAATCACTCCCCCCCAGGACACTCTGACTGCTGTCTTACGGCAGCAGAGGCTCATTGGGTAAAGCAGGAGCTTGCTGGGATGAAGGGAGCAGGCACTGATCCGCAGCTGCTCAGCAAATGACCGCAGGTTTGGACACGACGGGCATCCTGCCGAAGATCGGGTTTGCATACGTAAGAGCAAAATGGTGCAGAGCTCTTTTTCAGCAAAGACAAGGGCGTTTGTCACTTGCGGGAGCCTGCATGCTGGATTACTTGATGAATGTTATAACATTTACAAATAGAGAAAAACCGACACTGAATGGCTTTTGCCCAGCATAAGGCCAGTTGGGCACTTGGCAGTTACATCGCCACACAGCCTGGCCAAGAATTAAATCAATGTTAAGCCTCTCCTGCTCTCAAATATCCAATAAGTTTATTGGAATTTTTCATGGGGTTGATGGATTTTTTTTTCACCTTTCCCAAAGTTTTTGAAAATTGCTTTCTAGCTGATAAGAAAACGTGCATGTTCTTAACAGAGCTGTTATACTTTTGTGTTTAAAAAAAAAAAAAGGTACAGCACTCAAGAAACTTGAGCTTTTCTGCTTGAAATCTTGTTTCTGCTACTGTTGCTGATCAAAAATACTGTGTGTCTTAGAAGAGGAAAATTTTGGCACAGTAATAGGTACAGAGAGTAATTCATTGAATTAATGGAAATTTTACATTGTACTAGAAATATTCAGCGTGACTCTTAGGCTGAAGGACTGATTTTAGGAAGTCTGCCCAGCCAGAGGAGAAGCATCTCTGTCATATGGTGGCACTTGGAGCGCCCTGCTGCTGGGATGTGTGCTGGTACGTAACCACATCCTCCTTAAAACAGCTTGCAGAAGGCTGGTGCTTTGTTAAAAGCCTCTCGCCCTTGGCAGCAGCTGTGTCCAGCTCCTCCTTCTGTCCATTTAACAGTCAGGGTCACACGGACCGATTTGAAGAGAAACCCCTCATCAGGCATTCCTTGCAACCAGCCTTGTTCGTGTTGCGCTTGGCCTCTGCTTTCAGTGGAGGGGTTTGCAGCAGGAAAAGGTGTCTCTGGCTCTGCCCCCTGATTTCTTCCCTTCTGGATGACAATCATTTGACATCCCTGGAGCTGTCCCGGTGGGCCAGGCAGGGCTTGGATGGGTTGGAGCAAACGCTGATGCCTGAGCATCCTCCCTGAGCATCCTGCTGAGCGAGCCGCAGGGAAGGCCGGCATCTCCTTTGCTGTTAGATTGGTGCATCCAGAGGGTTTTGGAGAGGCCCCACCACAAAAACCTCTCGTTTCATTTTAATCCATCGGCCTGGAGAGGGTAAGTGAGGCTCAGCTGCTTTCTGGCAATCCGTTTTTTGGCTGCAGTCCCTGAAAGAAGGGATTGCCTGTGCGCATCAAGTGTCCCCCCCCCCACCCCCGCAGTAAGAGCGCGCAGTGAGCAGGGCATGGCGAGGCACGGCCATTGCAGAGCCCTTCCAAATAGGAGACAGCCCTGTAATGACCCCCCTGCCTCACCACAAGCTGGAAACCAACAGCACTGTAAAACTAGCAAAATTGCAGGAAGGAAAACGTGCTCCCGTCCATGCTGGGGCCGTGCTGATGCTGCCCAGCCCCTTACAGGCAGCCCCGAAGTTGCTGTCCCAAGAGGAGGGCACCCCCTGGGACACTGTCCTTGCTTCCTTTTCCTCTCTCATTTCAAATCCCAAGACAGCTGGCGGTCCTCGAGTTGTAATTTGCTGCAGAGAGGATTAGCGTGATGCCTGGGGTATTAGTGACTTAAGCTACGCAGACAGCTTAATGTCCTTCACGTTCCCAATTGAACAGGGAGCTCGGCATCCTGCCTCCGTGCAGGGACAGAGCCTTCAGCTCTGGTTCAGAGACATCACCAGAGCTGGGGGCTTTCAGGACCAGCTTCCCTTCCTTGCTCGTACAGAAGAACATTTCCTCAAGCATCAGCATCGTTTGTGGGAAAAGGATGCTACGGGTCGATCAGGGCTGTTCAGGGTGCGGGTTTGTCCTGGCTCGTGTCGCTCTGTCTCCTAGAGCAGTGGTTTTCTGACAAGAAGTGGAGGGCCTCCATGCAGTGAATCACTTTGGGGGCCACATGTTTTCCAGCTGGAGCACTCGGTGGTGCTGGATACCACGGTTACTAGCACGCCTTGACTGAGAGATTAATTATTAATTGAAGGGGTCTTATGAATTTTTCAGTATTTTCTCTGATTGTGCATTACAAAGTGAAACCGTCTTTCCTTAGACACGGATCTCTCCTAAAGCCCTACATCAAAGCTGCAAAATTGTCACCCATATTGTGATCTTGTTCAGCCTTCACATCCGGCGTGTTTGCTTTGAAATATTTAATCTACCATTTGCTGAGCTACATAGCTCCCGGCGTGTCAAAGGACGAGAGCCCTGAAGCTTTCTCCTGGTGGCTTTCGGCACCAGTAGCCATGCACAACACAGCTATCGGGCTGTGTTTCGGGTGGGTGGGTGACCACACCAGCGCTTCAGAGGCTTTCCAGGAGCTCAGCATCTTAGGGGAAGCGTTTTTGGGGTTATTAAATCAACGCACTGGAAAATCAGTGCGACCGATGAGCCAGTTTTAGTTAATTATTTTAGGAGGACTTAAGCTGCAGGTTCAGCTCTCTGTGTCAGTAACCTTCACTTATTTCAGCTGGACAGGGTTTGGCAAAGCCCAGCTCCACACCAGCACCAGGGCAGTGCTGGGTGCCAGCAGGGCTTGGCCAACACACAGATGGGTCAGGCACCTAGAAAATTGAAGTGGGTTTATTTCTGTTCCCCAAGTGGCACAGAGCAGGTCCCTACAACTCGACATATGTGTTGCCAGTGGATTTCAAGTGTGGTTTTCCATCACTGTGATGCAACTGGTTTGTGCTCTGCAGGGGCAGCATAACTGCCTCTAAGGGAGGGGAAATACTTTTCAACAAGCCCCAGCAGTCGGGACTCGGTGACATTTGCTCCCGGTGCTGGGAAGTGGTGTTAGCGTTAGCAGTGGCTGGCAGGGAGGGATTAGACCGTTGAGTGGTCGCGGTGGTTTCTGGCTCCTCTCCCGTGGCTGGTGACAATGACGCCGACAATGCCTGTCACTCGGGCGGCGCGCGGTGTAAATGCCAGGCTAATCGCTGCGCGTCGTGCCTGCACGCTGCATCCCGTCCTTATCAGTCCTTGTAGCTTACAACAAACTTCTTTCCGTCGGCGCTGTTCACTGCGATGGCTTAAAACTGAAAAGCTTCGTGGTGCTGAGAGCGCAGTGTTTTGGTCTGCTCCCCTAATGCTTGTAAAACTCACGCTGTGTTAAAAGTGTTGGGTGAGAGCCCCACCAGTGCACACTCGGGGGCATGGACCCGTTCTGCTGCTCCAGCATCGCTTTTGGAGCCAGGGGTTTGTAATGGCTCGGCTTTAAGGAGCAGTAATTCGAAGGCTTTTTTTGGGGCGAGCCGGGGCCATGGCTTTAAAACTGCCAGAGCTGAGCGCTCCAGGGAGATGAGGGGAAGCACACGGTTTAGGAAGGGATGGGGTAGGGGTGGTGCATCTTATTGCAGATCTTACGTCTTGGTTAGGATGTTTGGTTTACCTTCTCCACCTTTAAAAGGTGCAGAGATGTTACCTGCTGTCCCTTCAGGATACCGCGAGGAGAAGTCTTTGTTTCAGAGGGGAGGAAGCCAAGGGGTACATACGGGCGCCTGGCTTTACTGCCGTGCATTCAAAATCGCATCATGAGCATCTTCAACTTGTTTTATGTTACTAGTGCCCATTAAAATTTATTCCCGATTAGCAGTTTATACGTAAGAAATTGTCTTTTGCAAGATCTTTTTCTTGCAGTTGAGCAGTCACCATGTGGTTAAAAGCAGGCATATGCCCTGCGATGCATTCAGTGACAGACTGGCTGTGATTCTGGGAGGTTTTGGGCTCCGCTCAGAATCTAATCTGCATAATTTTATTTTATTTTTATTGTTTTACTTTAACAACTGTTACACCAACGTAGATAATCTCTGCAGGGCAAGCAGAGAGAAATAATATTGTATGCGGGTAGACGTATGAAAACATCTAATTTACCAGCAGGCAGTTGGGTAATGATCAGTTGAGAATTGCAAATTATATACGTCATATATTTGTGACATGCTGCTGAAGAAAAGCCCGGTGCATGTGACAAATCATATATATACTGAAATTTATAATACTTTTCACATTTAATTGACTGGGGCAACCTTATGATTTATATCTTTGCTTTATTCATAGCATACCCATAACATGGTCATAATGCAGAACGAAACTAATTCAATTTCTCCTTGACTTTGTAAATCATTTATATATTTGGCTGTCAAGTATTTGAATATAAAGTGGGCATGCATACGGCAGAAAATAAATAGCTGATTCTCTAGTTAAGAAATTGAGTTTTAATGATGTTAGGGTCTATGTTGCCCTCCTTGGATGTTTGGTATTGCTTAGAGAGCATGGATTACATTTGCCCCTTGCCTTATTTCGCAAGCAGAGCATGTTTTATGGGCGCCAGCCCTGCTCTCTTAATGGCCCTACGTAGCATTATGACTGCATAAAACCACCTCAGCTTGCTTTGATGTCAGCAGGAGCAGCGAGTGACTGAGCTGCTGCCTCTGCTGCTCCTCGTCACGAGAGGTCTGCTCGAACTCGCCAGGACCGTCCACGCCGACTGCAGGCGGGGGCCGTCTCGTTAGTCCCACTCGTTGTGTAACAAGGAGGAGATGCTCTGATGAGTTTTTGCCGTGGAGCTGTTACGAGGAGTCATCGAAAACACAGCCTGGCAATGCTCTTTGTTTCTTTGAAGCACTGGGTTAGCGGGCTCGGCCGCATCGCTGTGTTGAGGAGCTCGGCAGCGTGCCGCTCTGGAGAGGAACGCCTTCTCCTCTGGACCACCGCTGAGCAGGTGCCAGGGCTGTTTGTTGCCTCCCGGGAAAAATAATCTTCTGCAGTCAGGTCTCTCCATGACACAGTTTTTGACACCTGTAGCATCGCTAGAAAACATCTGCAAGACCAAGATAGTGCGGGAAGTGTGAGACAGTGTGCTGGCTCATTAGCATACCGCAACAACATCTCTCCTCCTGCAGCATCCTTGGTTTCTAAATTTAGCCTGGGAGTTATTTTGGGTAATGTGTGATTAGCCTCGATTACTGCAGCTCGGATGGAATTCAAATAGTGCCCCCTTTTTCAGAGCTGCAAAGCCATGGAAATCTGGGATTGTGCATTTCCTCCCCTTCATTAAGCAGCTCGGAGATGCTCGCACATCAGAGGAAGTCAGTTGTGTGATGCTTTTGCTCGTGGAGGAATTACTGGCGGAGTTAATCCCAAAAGGTGCTGGTAGTTCCTGGCTCCATGCTGCTCTTGGGATCAGGAAGATACAGATGAAGACAGCAGGTTAGGAAGTGCATACAGTGCAGCTGGAGTGAGCGAGATCTGGGTGGCCAAGTCAGAGATCATTGAAGCTTCGGTGGAATTTGGATCAGGGTCTGAAACCGTGTAGCTTTCCAGCTCGAATTAAACCTGTAGCAGAGGCTTTCAACAACTAATCAAAAATATATTTTCCCTCACTCCCAGCCATAACGAATGTCAGCTCTCTGGAAAATCGGCTGTGGTGAAGCAGTATGCGAATGTCCTCCTGCAGACACGCAGGTCTCCACAGACAGCCGAGAAGTGCCGTGGACAGCTGCGGGTCTGGGGGGAGTCCATGTATTTTGGCACGTGCTTGGGAACCTCAGACAGAAGAGCTCGTAACTTGCCAGGCCGAGAACCGAAACTTCTGTTGTTGCTGCGGCCGTAACTTTGCAGACTGCACTGCAGCAGCCCGGCGTCTGTTCTGTCAAGCAGCTTGTCTCCGGAGGAGGATAAAACGCAGGGAGGTGGTGAGAGCGACCCCAGGCCAGCGTATAAACCTCGTGTATGTTTGGCTGTCACTGGAGAGCCAGCACACAGCAGCCTGTGGCTGTTTTGTGTGCCGGTAGCCAGAAGGGATCAGTCCTGTGAAACCACGGGGGGATCCCCTCAAAGCCCACGGCTGCTCCAGGCGCAGGTCAGGAGGCCGCTGTCTGTAGGCAGGATTTTAAAAAGGGGCAGAGATGTACTTGGAGCTTTCAGAAAGTGATTCGTGGGGGCTGACCTTGGGTCTGTGAGTGGCCGGTCTCCTCCAGAAGGAGCCGGCAAGCAGCGCTTGGCTTTGGGAGCCAGCCCTCCCTCATGGAGTCGTGGTTTGCAAGAAGAGGTGAACCAAATCGGTGAGGTTTCACACCAAGCTGAGCGTGAGCGTGGTTTCGCAGCTCCCGGGTGGAGCAGCGCCATGACCGCCCTGCTGCCAGCTGCTGCTGCACCTTTCTAGCCCTGTGCTGTGGCCAAAATGACCCTGAAGGGGCCTAGAGACTGCTTGGAGTGGAAAGCCGCTATAAAATTGCTGCTTCATTACAACAGCTCTCGCCTTCTTTGGGGTCTGGTTTTGATTTTGTGCGTTTTTGTTGTTCTGTAATTTATGTCTGTGCATTCCCACTAAAAATAACATATCTATTAGTGAGTCCTACCAGTGGCAAGCTGCTTGCCGCAGTCACCTGTGCCATACCCGTGTGCTGCAATTGCTAGCTTAGCGGGCAGAAACTACTTCTTGCCCTCAGAGGACGTTTCAGGGCCAGGCAGATGCCAAACACCAAACCACGGGGCTGTGTGCGGTGTTGCGAAGGTCTCTGCTGAAGGCTGGGTGCATGAATCGGCTGCTGGCACGTGGCTGTAGCAACGGGGAGGAAAGGGGAAAGAAAACAAGCAAAGGCTGTTCATTTCTGCTGAGTCTTTTCTGGCTGTTTCTGTCTTTTTCTGGATGCTAGGCAGGGGCAGGAGGGGGTCTGGTTGTTGTGGTGTGTCCTGTCCCCAGGGGCTGCAGCTGCCCCAGCACCAGGGCATTGCTGCCGAGTCTCTGCGAGACTGCTCCTCGGTCCCAATTCCTAGCCAGAGTACTTTATCACAGTTGCTTCGTGTAATCCTTAGTAAGAAAGGGAAGAAATGAGGGGAATTAACCTTGAAGAAGAAAAAAAGGCAGGTCCTCACCCAGGTAGGCTGGGGGCTTCCTGGCTGAAGGGCTGGTCTCGTGGTCGAGGGCTTCCACCCCTTGATCACCACTGCGTAATTCCCAGCTCTGGTGAACCAGCTCACAGGGGGCACCTCGAGGCATTCACAGCACCACAAGTAACGGGAGACACTGAGCAGCTCCTGAAGGTGCTGCACGGGTTGACTTTTTAACCTTGATTTGTTTTTTGTTGTTTTTGTACAGCTGGACAACCCGGACGAGCAAGCAGCACAGATCAGACGTGAGTTAGACGGGCGTCTTCAAATGGCAGAGCAAATTGCCAAGGTAAAATAAAAAATCTTCTGTATTAACAAGCATACAAGTCATTTGTTGTTAGTTTCCAGGTCCTGTCGTTCCCTCACATGTTTCTTTTCCCAATAGTCACCAGTTCAATATGAGCATTTCCTTAACTGTAAAGAAAGAACAATTGCAGATGCTGCTGTTCTGTGACTTTGCTGGAGTGTCCCTGATGAGCTGGGCCGGTTCAGGTGTCTGCAAAATGTTTAGGTGCCTGATGAGCCCTCAGCAGTGGGGAAGAAAACGTCCTTAACTGCAGCAGCTAGATCTGCAAGTGCACGTCTGAGCCCTGTTTGTCGAATTTATATGCTGAGCAACAAGGATGATGATGGCATGCAACGGAGAGCCAGGAACTGCACTACAGGGGTTTGTGCTCTTCAGTGGGCTGCTGGGAGCCACAGTCCCCTGCCTGCAGGTAGATACTGCCTCATGCCAGGTTTGCTGTCCCAGAGGTGTGCACATTTTGCATGAGAACATTCAGGCCAGCATTGCCCCCCTATGGGCATCACTGCCACCTAGAGCAGCAGACGGGGGAGCTCCAAACAGTTTTTGTAACCAAGCACTCAGCAAAACTGCCCAGGGACCCTTCTGTAAGGAGACTTGGAGACATCTCCCTTGTAGCAAATTGCACCCTCACATGGCGCAGATTTACCTGGCTTCCAATAGACCACATGCACAGAGAAATCCTGGATCCTGTTGACATCAGCATGACCAAGATTTTATCCTCGCCTCTAATCAGATGCTCTGAGTCACAGATAAAGCCCTAATGGGGCTGAAGACATTGGGAGTGATCTATCTGGCTTCTTGATAATTGAAAAACTGTTCCCAGAAGGAAAACAATAAAGGTCTAACCCAGGCTGGGGACCTGCTTTCCAGCAGGCAGCCTCCATGCACAGTCTGTGAGGAGCTGAGCCCAAGTGCTGAGGCTTTTATGGGCAAAGTAATATCAAAGCTGTTTGTGACCTCACTGAAATCACCGAGTGTAAAAAGCACAGCGCATTCATTTACGGCCAGGTGTTAGCAAGGATGCCCGTGGCACCGGCTTGCTCACTCCCCACTGACACTTAGAGAGCTGCTGGGGAGGCAGGTTCTGGTTTTCCGCACCTCACTGATAAATGCAGCAAGGCAGCCAAATGATGGCACGGCAAAGAAGCAAAGTAACTGCAGCTCCTTTCCTTTGTTCGGCACTTGGCCCCCTGCCATTTTATTTTCAAGAAAATCTACAGGATTTTTTATTTGCAGTGAAATGTAAAGCCCCCGCGCAGTGCACTACTGCTCTGATTCTGAGATGGGCGGCCAGGCACCGGGTGCCAAAATGAGATCTCCTGATTTTGTTCTTTGATTTTCTCTTTATGGCATGTGGGACGACAGTACGTATGGTTCAGCAGCAGCCAGCAAGGGCTGCAGCTTCGTGAATTATTTTTGCAAACAAGGATTTGCCATTTCCACTCTCCCCCAAGGATGCTGAGAACAAACCATGCCACTGCTGGCCTTGCGAGAGGCAGTCACGAGAAAGTCCTGAACACAACCTGACATTTCCCGGTGCAGAACTCAACCTTCAAAATACAGCGGTGCCGCCTGGGGGGAGGTTTGAGGTAAACACAGCCTACCTCTCGTCCATTTGGCAGGTATTGGGATTTATTCTCATTCACCTTGCTGCTGCGGGCCCTCTCTCCCGCATGTCAGATCCCGCCAGCACCTGCCTACGAGAATCCTTGTTCTTTCAGACCCACGGACGCTACCTTTCAGAGGCATCCAAATGACCTTTGAGTCCTTCTGTGTATCCTCCTCCCTGTGCTGGGCAGCTTTCTTTCTAGCAAAGGGTAGGCTCTCAGTTCGGTTCTGCGAAAGGACAGCATTTGCAATTTTATCTCCACTTCGCAGCTTTTACTGCAGGTTTGCTGCACGGGGAGACTTGCAGGGCTCACTGAACCGACACTGAGGTGGCCCACACGCACACACACACGCACACACACACAGCCTTGAGCTTGAGGATCGTGCCTGAAGCTAAGCAGATGTTGTAAAGCTGAATCCGGACAGGCTTTTCACTCTGCGTGTTGTACTGTTCCAGTAGCTAAACGGAAGCAGACTTGCGGCTGACAGCTCAGTGATGCCAAGGACGAGGTTCCTTTTTCTCTGCAGCCTCCTGTGTGCCACTTTCCTGTGGTGCCTTTCCCACCCAGCCACCTGGCCTCGAGGGCAAGAAGGAGCACATGTTGGGGCAACTAAACGAGACCTTGTGATGGCACCTGAGCAATATGCCCATCTGTGGCTGGACCCACTCTGCTGCAGCCTGCTGGACTGGTTATTCCTTGCACTATCTTAACTCTTTCACCCACGTTTGTCCCCATTTCTGGGCCTCTCCCTTCTCCAAGTATGTTGACTGACGTTCTTTTTTAGCTTCTGTCTGCATCCCTTGATCCTATATTCTTCCAGACTTCCCTCAGCTCCACCCCCGGTTAGCTGGGTAACTTGGTACCACCCCTGCATCTCTGCATTTCCCTCATCAGACCCAGTCCCCGGTGAACTGTTAGGCACCACTTCAAGCTACCTGGTTTTAGCCTCGGTACGAGAAGCTGCTGGTAGCACGCAGAGAAATGTCAGTCCTTGCTGCATTGGTGAAGAGGTTTGTGGGGGCTGTGCCAAAACTGAGTCCCTGGAGAGACTGGTAGCAGCAGGGTGAGAAAGCAATCATGTTTGAACATCATTGCTTCAGCAGCAGTCCTCAAAACCTAAACCAGTGGTGTGTTTGTGTTTTTTTTTCTTTTCCTAGAAGTGGCTTGCACCTTTTGTAATGCATATGCAGTAACACAGACCGATCAGGTAGTCTCTTACACAAGGTCTAATTTACATGAGAGAATTGCTTCCTGAGATTGAGGCTTGAAGCATGAGACTGTATTTTAACTGCTTGGTGGGAGTGCAGCCGTGAGTGGGGCTTGTAACGGGTAAGCTGCTGAGGATTGATGCAAGGACCAGTGCCGTGGAGTATTTTTTTCAGCAGCCTTATGACAGTCTTGTGGAAAAAACATGACCTTGTTTTCTTCTCTAGCATACGCTTTACGAACTGCTTTTTTTTATGAATTGCCGCTGAGAAGATACTTTGCATGTCAGCATCAAGTTCTCAGGCTGCAGATGCTGCTTCGCTGTCGTACACCTGGTGCAGTCTGTCGTCACCCACTGCGAGGTGTTCAGAGCCTGGGGAGGCTCAGGGATGGACGCACTTGTCAGAAGATGTAGGGCTTAGACCAGTGCTCCTAATGGAGCTGAAGCACGGGAAGCAATTCAAAGCTGAGAACACATTTTGGGGAGCATCATGTTTTGCTCTCACTGTCAGCTTGGTTCTAATGTTTAAACATCCAGTGTAGTCCTATTAATGAAGTTTAGAGGGTGTTTTACCCCTCCTTGCAGTTGGGACTATGCCTTCCAGCCCACACGTTGTCAGTTTTGCCTTTGTAGGCTCCTCTCACCTCTAGAAAACTAAGGGAACAACTGCTCAGAAATGTTTTTACATAGAGCTGGCACATCTGAGAGACTGGGAAACAAGTCCCAGAACACCAGCACCCTTTGACTCGTTAGTAAATTGCTGTTGGTCACAAAGCTCAGCTGAGATCAGGCCTGGAGTTTTGTAATTGTGAATTAACTTATATGAAGGAGGCCACATGCAGACAGAAAAGGAACAAAATGCAAGTGCATGCAAGAAACAGTAAAGCTGGATAAGTACCAAGCAGTAATTCTTTGGGAAGCTGACAATAATGGTTCTGCGTTACACAGGGGGAAGCTGCAATTTGTCAGCTGGTTTGTGGGCGTTCCCTGCCCGCAGACCTCTCTGCAGATGCTCCTGGGGGATTCTCCCAGTGCAGCAAGTGGTTGCTGCTCATCACCACAACTCATTCTCTCGCTTTTGTTTTTGAATCCAAGGAGCGCAAGTTTCCGAAGTTTGTGTCCAAAGAAATGGAGAACATGTACATCGAGGAGCTGAAGTCGTCCGTCAATCTCCTGATGGCAAACTTAGAGAGCATGCCTGTGTCTAAAGGAGGCTCCGAGTTCAAGCTGCAGAAGCTGAAACGTAGCCACAACACCTCAATAATTGACATGGGAGAAGAAAATGAGAACCAGCTTTCCAAGTCAGACGTGGTGTTGTCGTTCTCCCTGGAGGTAAGCTTCCTGCTGTCTCTGCTCCAGCAGACAGCGTGCAGAGCTGGGAATAAAAATCTCAGCAGCAAGCTTCTGCTGGGTTCAAGCGTAACAGTGAGGTGGAGAGAGGTCAGTAGAAGTCTTATTCTGATCTCCATGAGGAACAGCTCCTCTCTGAGTTACCAGAAGCTTTGCCTGTGGTCAAGCACTATGTCCTTTCTGTTTTCTTACCGTCTTGTTGGAAAAAACAGTGTAAGATAAACCATCTGGAATTTCCTATTGATGTATATCAGATGGCTTGGAAATCTGTGTATTTAACCAGCCTCTTCTTAAGGCTTGATTCTGAGTGTACCCCAAAACCCATCTCCCTATATTGCCTCTGAAACCACCACAATAATGCAAGGTTTGATCTGGACTCTAATTTTTATGTACTCACACTTGCCTGGCTACTTCACAGTTTGTTTTCTGCAGCACTAAAGGAACAAAACCAGAACTTCAGGCTGGCAAGTCTGCCTGCATAACATTACAGAGGTTCCTCATTGGCACGTCTAGTTCCCGATGTACTGAAACGCACTGTAAATGTCAGTGTTTAATTATTGCCACTTAGAGGTGTCACTTTATTTCTCTGCACGCCGTGCTTTCTCTTTGGAGAATTGTTAAAAATTGCTGGGCTTTGAATGCACCCAACAGATTGTGGGGAAGTGCTGGGCTTTGCTGGCTCGCAGTTTGCTTTGTGTCGAGCACTGAGTTCCTGCTTTCAGGGGTTTGTCCGTGCACCCAGGGGAAGGCAGGGTGCTGCAGGGACCCACGTTACATCCGAACAGGCTGTGTCAGTCCTGGAAGCCCTGCTGCTGACGTAGCTCTTTTCAGCTGGGTTAATTGTTCTCTGCAAACATCTTGGTAGTCTAGGAAAGCCATTTACTCCACGGAGTCATCAGCATTTCAGACACACCCATACAGAGTTGTTGACTGTCAATGAGTGGGTTGGTTACATTGTCAAAACAACTATTAGGATGGGGTCAAAGATGTAGGATGCAGGGAAATCAGAAAATTCTATTTTTGCGTAGTTTCCTGTTGATTTCTCTCCCTAAGAAGTCTCGTTATATATATTATGCCAATGCAAAACTTATAATGCTGGTTGTCCAGATTCGGTTTAACTCAGTAGATGTCTGAAACCATCCCTATAATACTCAGCTCAGTCTCACTATAAATAGAGCTGTGAACCCAGAGACAGTGCCTTCAGTGGCAGCATCAAATAAAGCCTGACTTCTGAGTGTCTCCGTACGGAGGGAACGATCACAAAGCCCTAGACCTCTCTGTACGAAAAGCCTGTGCAGTGCGTATAGCCATACAAAAAGGGACTTGTCCTTGCAATGGGATGTCTGAAACACTTTGCTCCAGCCGAACCCCATCTGGTGGGAAGCAGGAGCTCAGTGAAGCACTGACTTCAGGAGCTGGCAGGTCTCTTCACTGCTCTGTGCACGAACCTCTTGCTGCAAGAGTTTTTGCTCATCAGAGGGTTGGTGGAGTTCTGTGTTTAAGAGAAGGGCTCCTCGGTGCCAGGGCACATCAGACGACCTGAGGAGAGGAGTTTTAAATCCTGTGTATGTATTTCATAGATAGCTGTAATAATGCACGAACAGCAACTCCCACAGTATTTCCTGAAGAAATGTTTAAGGTACGTGGTTAACAGGGTTAACCACCTTCAAAGTAGAGAAGGTAATTTCCTGCAAGAACTTTTATGGAAATGTCTTAATCTTGAAAGTAGGCTTTTGGAACAGAGTGGGTGGCTGTATGTTTTGGTGGTTTATTTTTCTGGATTTCACGTATTAAGGCACCTTCAGGTGGTTCAGGACCATGTCTATGAGGCCCATCTCCCAGTACAGCCCTGGGTACCCAAGGGCTTTATCAGGGCCATGTGCAGGCAGCAGGAGTCCTGCTGGTCTCCCTGGTGGCTGTGGTCACCATCCTGCCCACCCGGCGGTACATGGAAGACCCCGGCACTGGCCAACCCCTTGGGATCAGCAGCTAGAGTGGGGTCTGAAGGAGGCTGCTCCTCTTCCACCGCCTTTTTTTGCCCCGCAGGTCGTCATCATGGAGGTGCAGGGGCTGAAGTCGCTGGCCCCCAACCGTATCGTGTACTGCACCATGGAAGTGGAAGGTGGGGAGAAGCTGCAGACTGACCAGGCTGAAGCCTCGAAGCCGACGTAAGTCTCGTTTTGCCTTTTGCTCTCTCCACCATGCTCTTCTCAACCAAGTTACTGCTGCTTTGAGTAGCTGCAGATAACTGGCTCCTGCCTGGTGAGGCCAGAGGGGTCTGTGAGAACTTGTGGCGAGGGCTTCCTTCTGCGGAGGAGAAACACCTTCCACGTACACAGAGCATCACCCCGCGACTAAGAATGGCACATAAGCCCTGACTGAGAGGGGAAAAAAAGTGTTAATGACAGGCTTATGTCTCCTTGTAGCCATAGAGACATAAATTTGTGCCTGTACGTAAGTACTTTGCTAAATAGGGATGGAGTTAAGCAGCTGCTTAGATAAATGCTTGTCTGAGTGTCCATCTGAACTGGTGCCGTCAGGTGTGGGTACATAATCTCCTCCTCCCTGGCAGGGTTTTAGCAGTCCTACAAGGAAGGGGAACGGCTGGCGGAGATGTGCTCTGGTAGCCCCAGCCAGAGGTGGGACAGAAGAGGAGGGGAAGGCTCCAAGTTGCTTGGTCAAAGCTTTATCTGAGGCCACGTTGCCTGGGTTCAGTTCAATGGTAGAGTGTTGTTCTGTCCTCTTTGACCTGGACCCCAAATGCCCTGCTGCAGCCCCACACTTTGCTTTTCCTGTCTTCTCCAGTTGTTGCATTAGACTGCTAGTGGTCATTAATCTTTGTTAGTTTGGAAAGAGAAGATCATGAACGGCTTATTTCCTTTCTGGTTTGGTAGATTAGTGACTTGCAGCACTCTTCGCATGGATGTGAGACCATTTTCCTCTAGTTCACTGCAAAGATTTCACACCCTAATGAAATTCTCAGTGCACATCCTCACAGCGTGTAACTCCTGGGGTGACATAAAGCCTCTTCCAGAGATGCCGAGTGGTGCAGCGGGGCTGCTGTTGGGATGTTCCCTCTCTGGTCCCATGTCCCATCTCCTTTGAGGGACAAGCCCCCAAGTGACGTTTCCCCAGGAGCTTCCCAAGCTTGTGGGAGGGAAGCTGAGAACCGGCTGAACCTGCACAGTTGCATCATGTGCAAGTGCACGAGCGCTGCATGCGAATGGCTCGAGACCAGTGCTCTCAAGGAGGTGTCAGCTAACGTCTTCCATCAGCTGCTGTCCTCCCGCAGAGGCACAGAAAATGCTGATGCCTTGCACCCTGCACTGCACCGGCAGAATAGGAATCTGCTGTAAGCAATTTAAAAACAATATTCCCAATCAGGGGGAGTGCTGCAGCCTGCCTTACTTTTCAAAATGCTCTAAAATCTGCTTCGGAGAAGGAAGTAGGAGAGCTGTACATGGAAGAAAATTTCCATAAGAACCTGCAGTTGTCACTATTTTAGGTATTTTTATTGCTTCAGTAGGGAAAGTTGGGCTCTATTTAGGGGAAATTACTGTTACCCATATTGAATAGCGTACTTCTGCTGGGTTACGTGCACTTGTTTAGCCTGGTCTGCTCATTCTACTTTTGCTCAAAGGATCTGTCCTTACTTACTCAAGCCTTCTTGCTGTAAGCGATAGATCTGTGTATACAAGTGTTGTTTGGAAAATAAGGGACGCAGGAGTGAGCTCTTTAATTGAATGGCTCTTTTTATCATAATGAAATGTACAGTGTCTGGGCAGAAAGCCATCAGCCCTGAGGAACATGCAGCCAACATGCTACGGCGTGGTACAAGTTACGTAAGTGCATCACACTCATCCTCTCTGCGCTGGCTTCCCACAGAGGTGCGAGTTAGGTCTGAAGTCTTCTAGGTTGCCCCACACTTGGGCCAATATATAAGAAAAATCCTCGAAAGAGCTTGACGGTTCCATTCCTTGAAGGTTCTGGGACGTTTTAGTTCCAAAATTAAAGGCCACCCAAGCCAAAAATTCTGGAAAAAACCTTCCACAGAAACCAGAGACCATCACAGAAAACCTTGACTTTTTTCTTGTCTGCATCAGAAGCACGTTGATCACCTTGCTTCCTCTGCCAGACACAACAGCCCAGACGGGGAGCACCAAGACCTTGTGAAAACAATTTACTGCACTCACCTTCTCCTCTTCTGACAAGAAGGAAAGAGAGAACGAACGAGATGTGACGTGTTTGTCGTGTTGCTTAATACGTGACTTGGAGGCCCTCAGGTATTGCGGTGATGAGGCAGTGATAGAAGCAGCTCAGAAAAGTCCTTGCATTTCGGAGCTGCGCTGTGTTGCAGGCTTGAGAAGTGTCTCTCAGATGCCAGCGTCACTCTCACTGAGGTCATTCACAGCACATCTGCTCGGGTACATTTTGTTGTGAGAAAAACACCCATTGGTAAAGGAACTGGGTCAGCCAAAGCATGCTAAGGCTGCTCCCCAAAGTGTCCCCCAGACCTGAAGTTTTTGGGTGCTTTTGCACTGGGTGCTGCCGAGCAACCCTGGGGTATGTTGAGCCTCAGTGCTACCAAAGTGTGAGTGTTGTAGCAGGGAGGTTTACCCCTGTGTATCCTGACACTTCTGTATCTCAGAGGCTCTAAAAATAGAATTGCAGCTCTAAGTGTCTGCGGTCAGTGAAAAAGCTGAATGCAGTTCTGAAAACCGGCAGTGTTGTCTTAGGTTAAATTGTAGCTCTTCAAACTGCTCCAAATTCTGGTTTGCCATCATTCTGGAGGCTGTCTGAGGTACGGAAGACTAAATTTCTCATACTTACTCTCAAGGGAAAAAAAGGAAAAAAAAAAAAAACACATTACATTTGAATAGCAAGATTCACTGGAAAACTTCCATTCTTTGTGACAACCCTATGTCCTGGGGAGCTGGAAAGGAGAGCATCGCAGGGCCGGGGAACCATGTCAGACATCTCCTTTTTGCTTAAGAGTGACTCCTGGAGTTGTTCCCTGTATTCCCCTGTGTGCTTGAAGTGCCAGCCCTCAGCTAAGACGCCCAGGCTGCAGACACTGGTGGCAGGGGCTGCTCTCCACCTCGCTGCTGGGCTCCATGCCTCAGGCTGGCACCCGCACGCCTCGGGGAGAAAGACAATCTTCCAGCCAGGGAAGGATTTCCAACAGCACCAGTCCAGCTCGTCTGCCATCCAGTTCTGTGAGAGATTTGCCTTTGCTGCTGCAAAACCAGCAGTTTTTGAGAATAAGATGTTCAAAAGCATCATAGTGCCTTTGGAGCTCGAATGGTGTTTGTAGATCTTGAAAGAGGCGGAGTGGGCAGTGAAGTGTACCAAGCAGTCAGATCGGCCGTGTGCGAGGGGTTTGGCTCTCGGGCTGGCATTAACTGCTTGTCCTTTTTTCCTTCTTAGACTCCACATTGGATTCCTGACATTTTAAGCACAATCCCTTCATGTAAGGATTATCTGCCTCAGCACGGGTACTGAGGATGGCACAGTTCTAGAGAGAGCCAGACCTGAAATAGCAAGGGTTATTTCAGATCAGGCTTGCAGTGTATTATTAGTAGTGCTTTTAATAAGTTGTGTAAGAAAAAGCCTTTGTATTATGCCCTAACCCACAAATGCCTCTACATAATATCCGAAATCCCAGGCCAAGCAGGATTTTATTGCTTTTTGTGCTGGATCTTTATTCTTGCAGATATTGGAGGGTTTTACTTCCCTGCCCGTTATCTTGATGGCTGCCCTCTGCAAAGCCCAGAGGGTGAAGTGGCTCCTGCACGTCTCCAGCAGCGATTTTAATGCTGCTGTTTCTGCGGCCAGAGAGCGAGGTGGCCAAGGGGCTGGGAACTGCACACGAGGTCCAGTGACAGCACCCCTGTCCTGCGGTCCCAGCAAGGCTGCTGGATATATTTAAACACTGACCTGTGCCCTTAGCAGTGCTCACAGGCTGGACCAGTGATTCATCTTCTTACAGTACCGCAATTCTCTGACGTGAGCAGAACAAAAGAAAACAGAGAACACAACAACAAGGTCCTACGTGCCTTGTAAATAAAGGCTGCGTGGTCACCTGGGCATACTTCAGCACAGAGATGAGTCTCGTTCTCCCCATGTTTACAGTGGTGAAACTCAGGTGCACCTGCTTGGAGGTCATCTGAACCGTTTGGGTTAAAAACAAAGTGGTCGGGGGAAATGTGGCTGACCTGTCTGTGCCTGTTGCGTGCCCAGGAAGGGGCTGAGGTGGGTGCTGCTCCCCTGGCTCTGGGACTGGTCTCATTTTGAGCTTAAATCTTCCTCCTTGCTGAGTGGCCTCTTCAGGACTAGTGCAAGAGCTGTGCTCAGAGCATGAGAAGCTGATTATTTTGTGTGGAGCTTAGTAAAGAGGTTGGACTCGGTGATCTTGGAGGTCTCTTCCAGCTTAGATGATTCTGTGATTCTGTGTTTTGGAAGGAAAAAAGATCCCTCTTTATTGCCTCGTGTTTATTTCATGCCTTTTTCTTATGCATGTGCTGTGGGGCAGTGCTGGAGAGAGGACACAGCTCTCAGCTGACTCCATGTCTGCTCTTACATTTGTTCATCACAGCCAAGGCTTGGGCCTCATTCCCTCTTCGGAAATTTGCTCTTGATAAAGCAATGTCTTTGGTAAATTTTTAAACCTCTCAATCTCTGTCCCCTTCCCTTCCCTTGGCTATTTTGTCAGGAGACAGGAGCCCTGCTTCACCTTTGTCCTTGCTCCCGATGCTGCTCCCCGATTTGTTTTCAGGGTGCCCTGATGGCTTGGCTGCTTATCTCTGCTGCGGCAAGCTGCCCTGCTTTGGGTCCCTACGCCAAGCTGATCACTTGATCAATGTCTTAGCCTCAGCTCGGTGTGCAGCATCCAGCACAGTTCGCTGTCTGATGGCGAACAGGGGCAGGACCACAGCACATCTCCCGCGGTGCCATTCGGTGCCGGTCCCCTTCTGGGAGATGGGCGCTGGGCAGCCAAGTGAGAAGTCCTGCGGGAAGGGAGGCTGCAGAGCAGGGATGCCCTCTCTCTCTGCAGTGGGGGAAAACTGGGGCTTTTGTTGCAGGAATCCCCTGCCTCAGGCCCTGCCGTTTGAAGGGAGGCTCAGTGGCTTTGCGTGGAGTAGGAGCGTGATAAGAGCATTGTGCTGCAGTCGGTGTTTTGTCGCCACGGCTAGCTGGGAGATGCCGTGAGCACTTCCCCGTGGTGAAATCAGAACGGTCCTTTTGAGATGAGCTCTCATGTATAAATGACAAATAAGCCTTCTGTGCGCTGTAGAACAAATTTAACTCTGCTAAACTAAAGGGGTTTATACCAACGTGGGCAGGAGCAGAGCGGAGCCCCTAATTCCCATTGTGTATCCCCCATGCAGTGGGTGGCTCTCAGATGGGTGCAGTCCTGCAGCCCCGGGGTTGTGCAGCTCGTGGTTTGCTGCCTCGCTGCTGGGATGGCATGGCCAGGCAGGAGGATCAGCTGCTGAATGCTCGCCTGCATAACCCATGTGCTCCCAGCCCATGCTACATCCACATCTATCGCGGTGTTGCAGAGGTATTGCCAACGCTCAGGAGGACCTGTGTGGTTACGTTGGTTTAAGCAGTCATCCACATTTAGGTTTTCATCTCTAAATAAGCCCTGTGTAAGCAAAATTTATGATGCTGGGTAAAAAAAAAAAAAAAAAAAAAAGGCAATAGGAAAATTTAGAAGGAGGCTGCGTTGCTGTTTTTCTTCTCCCCTCCCTCTTTAAGTTTGCTTCAGCGTTAAATATAAGCTGCCGTAATTACCCAGACTGATTGGCTTCCCTTTCCACTTGCATGGTTTTGTTTCATAGCTGTGCAGATGTTTACAGCTCTTTTTCCCTCAGGAAACCTCCAGGAGCCTTACAAATGTGTAAAAGTAGGTGATGGAGCCCTGGGTACCGCTAACGTCAGACACCGCTGCTGAGCCACACACCTGGCCCCGTGGGTGAGGCGCTGAGCAGAGTCAGGCTGCCCCAGGGGGAAATGTCTTCCAGGAGACATCTTCAGCTTTGCTCGGTGCAGGTGCTCTGAGCCCGTGCTGCTGCTGCTGGGCTAAGAGGTGACAGTGGCAGGGACACAAACGCCATCAGGTGGTTTGTTTTTAAGCCACCTCCGTCTAGGACTGAAGTGTATAAAGTAGCATCCAAGTCCCTGCACATGGTTTCTTCATATACAATTATTTGGCATGCCTAGGAGCCCATTTTTTTTTTTGTTTTCCAATGAGACCGTGCGTGGCTTTGCTCCTGTAGGATCCTGCTGTTAGTTCTGTATCAGCTGCTTTTCAAACACCCGGGTGCGTGATCGCATTTCCATAATGCTCCCGAGGTTTGTTATGACGTTCCCAGTTTTGAAAATGGAGGCTGTGGACAAGTCATTAAACACAGCAGAAAAATGCACTAAGAGGTTATTAGCCAAGTAAATTTACCAAGCCGTCATTTTGGGGAATTGTTTCCATCTGCCCGAGTCTCCTACAGGAAGCGCTGCCTCTTCCCACAAGCTCTGGATGGGGAAATTCCTTTTCTCTCCTATGTTTGCAGCATTTGAGGAGCCAGTGGTATTTCTATGGCTCACGGGAGGATGGAAGAAACTGGTTTAGTTTAAGCACTTTAGTTTCTTCCCAGAATAAATACGAGGCTTCACTGCAATTCCCTGACACTGAGCATCACTCAGATGGACACAGTGGCGTGGTGTAAGCCCCAGGCAGCTTTCCTTCCCTCTTTTTTCCCTCCTGGTGCCCCCGCGTTGTTAACCACTGCTCCTTCTCGTGTGCCTCCTCCCTCTGCGCAGGGTTTTTGAGAGGAGCATGGGGGTGTTTGCCACATGGGAAGCTCAAAGGCTTAGTCCTGCCCGTGTCTCTGTCCTCCCTCCCAGCACCAGCTGGCTGTGTGGCAGACGTGCAGGTGGCCTCCATAATTTAGTCCTGGTTTCAGTTTGGGTTTGGTTATTTTTTTGTTCATTCTGGGGCAACAAGGGGAAGTCATACCCACACCAGGCACCACCTACAAGACATCCGTCTCTCTTCCATGGCTGTTTCCTGCAAAGTGAACTTGTGGTCCCACCTGTGTGCTCTCAGTAGCTGTTACACTAGAATCTGTGTTGAAGGATAATGAAGTCTTGTTCCTATAGACGTACCTCTTGTAGTTATTTCTATACGCTTACCTGTGGTAGCAAGTCAGCGTGAGCTCTAGCTGTTTTCCCTGACCTTTGGGATGTACGTAGCAAGGATTTCACATGGATGCTCAGGTGTCTACGAAGGGTTGAGCTCCTGCACCTTTTCTTTCACAGAAGAAGTCTCCCTTTTCTAGCCAACTGTCTGAATTCTCAAATGTTCCTATGTATTTGGGAATTACGTATTCCTGTGATAGCACATACATTCAAATTTAAGTAGTCCAGAAGGTGTGATGATGCCCAAGGCAATTTTCATCTACACCCGTCTGCTGCATCACTCCCATGTGTGCAACCAACCTTAAGATGGGCCAGCAAAGACCAAAAGGACATTGGAATGAGACTGCGATCCAGTGAGGTGAAATAATTGCTAAATTAAGAAGAGGGCTGCATAACAAAAGACCTGGAGTACATGCAGTCTTCTTATTTAATATCCGTGGTTGGCGTTCTACAAAAAAAGCAAAAACTCAAGCCATGCCTTCGCCCAAGTTCTGCACGTCACCCGCCAGGCGAAAGGCGGGGAGCAGACATGTGGCAGTGCCCAGCTGTTGGTTTATTTATTAAGTGCAGTGTACAAGTAGAGCACATTATCATTTAACGAGGGGGACTGCTACTGCTGTTGCAGAGCACTGTAGGGAGATACAGAGCAATTTTGCTGCTGTGCCTGCTCTTGCCTGGACAGAGCTCCAGAGGAGGGAATGGTTTCATGGGCCGGCTAACCTTGGCTATCATTTCTCAACATTCTAGTTGTCTTTTCTGTGAAATGAAGGTAGGGTCCCATTCTTTTTATGAACATGCTGGGGTTTCCCAATGAACAGCAAGCACTCAAAGGGAGCTGTGCGCTATTGTTGCTACATGGGCAAAGACTGCAAGGCATGCTCATGGAAAGAGGAGCTTGCAAAGGAGGCCAGAAGGATGCAGCAGCATTTTCTTGAACCCTTTCCACAGCAACTCCAAGGTGTTTCAGATCGAAGAAGTCCATGAAGGGCGGGATGCAGCACACAGGAGCATCTTGCCTGGCTCGCTGGTATTTCTCACCTTTCCCAAAAGATCTTGTAGACGAACACAGCTGAGAGCATCTGGAGCAACTTTGTCTCCCTGGCTTAGAGAAGAGGATTCCAGCAGCTGTGGGACCCCTCCAGAGGTGAGAAGAGAGCTCAACAGCCCCTTGTGGTGGGTGCAGAAGGACAAACTCCTGCAGCCAGGGGTTGCTGAGCCCTCCTCTCTGTCTGACCAGACAAGTAAAATGCCTGTCTTGGGACAGATCTCAGAGGGAAATGAAGGATGCGGTGTTAGCATGTTTCCTCTAGCTATTCCCAGTGGCTGTGTATCCTCACCTCGGGTTTGCTCTCCATAAAACTGGGTCAAACACTTGTGTTTCACAGCAGAGAAAATGCTCACCTAACAGCTGCTTAATGAGACACCTCCAGCAGCATCCCTTAGAAAGGAGCTGCTTAAGGACAAGCCGGTTGCTCAGGAAGGTTCCTCAACAATCAATGTAGAGAAAGGGCTCACCTTCAAGGCAGCTCATCCCATCACAGGGGGATGACCGAGGTGGCCAGGTGGGCATCACCTCCTCCCCACTGAGCCTGGGGGTGCCAGGGTGCCTGGGTCTGGGCTTCTTGTCCTGGAGCCTGGCTTGGAGCAACACAGGAGAGCAAACATGTGAGTGGTGGCACAGAAACAAGGAACAGCATCACACCTCTTGTTCCATTTTGTAGCTGATTTTGGAAGGGTACCTCGTCTGTGCTTGTGAGACACTTGAGTTTCTGCAGAGCTGGCAGTGTAAATCCTCACCAGGCCTGAGCTAACTGCAGGGCTCCCCTCTGCACTTTGGTTTTCTTTTGGGGTGGTAAGATTTGATAGAAACAATTAACCACATCTCAATTAAATAGTTGGTGTGTGAGAAGGGTGGTTTTGTGGCTGATTCGGTGGGGCATCTTTGCTCTGGTTTGGCATGAGGAATCTTTGGTTAGCAGGTGTGTGGCGCTGCGGCCAGACCATGAGTGGCGCTGCAATGGACTTCCACAGGCAGGGCTAATAACCGCAGGCAGCAAATGCACGCAGGCTGATTTCATGAATGAAACTTTCATTCCTGCTGTATCCGTAGCTGACACACTGATGAAGTATTGTAAAGTACATATGCTAGGCAGCCCTTGTAAGAGCAATTACTCTTTCAGTTCAGACTTCCCAGTGAAAGGTTGCTGGGCTTACATTTCCATGTCCTCCTGCTGAGCAGTTTGCCTCTAATTGTAAAATCATAGTATTAAGCGAAAGCGCAGGGCATTTTAAAAGCAGTCATCATTTAAATCACGCTAAGTAATCGTGCTGCTTATTTTTCCTGTAAATACCCCGAAGATCGTGGTGAATAGCCTTGCCGTAAATCCTCCTCCAAACCAGCCGCAGCGTTCCTGCAGTCAAGCAGAACCTGGGGTGAAGCCGGCTGCAGGACAGCGAGGTCCTGGGCACGCCGGGTGATGCTGTGCCGTGCATAGGCATGTCAGAGGGACATCGCTGGGGCAGGAATGCCATCTCGTGGCCGTAAATAGCTATTATGTGATTAAATCCATCTCCCATCCCTTCTTACAGCTTCCCCGTAACTGTGCCTATCAGCTGCGCTCAGGAAGCACTTTGTGCTGAAACCAAGCACTTTATTTTCTGTATAATGAAGACCAACCTTTCCTGGGCTGCTGAAGTCGTGCCATCAGCCTCGTCAGCTCCTCTTGGCTGCTGTGCCCCAGCAGCCGTCTGATGCGGTGCTGGCCCAGGAGCGTGGTCTGTGGGACCTGCTCAGGAGCCCCCAGGAGGCTGAGAGCAGAGCAGACCTTCCCAGGCTCTGCCTTGCTGCAGTCTCCGCCAGCTTTATCCTGTCCCTTCTGCACCTTGCACACTGAGACGCAGACGTGGTGCTCTCACAGATGCATTTCTCAGCTGGCAGCAGCGTTGCGGTAGCCAGTGGTGGGAGCCGCAGCTCCCGGAGGGAGAGATGGTGCCTTTTATCGGCTGCCCGGCGCTGCTGGCTGCGGGATGTTCTGCAGGATGCTGTCTGTGTGCGTGACGCTTTAATCGTGTCTCAGAGCTGTGGGAACAAAAACTGGGCAGTCCCTGAAGTGCTGGGATTAGGATGTCCCAGGAAACCGTGGATTCCCTCATTGAGCCATTGAGTTGTCGGGCAGAGCAGGTCTCAGTGCTCCAGGCAGAGAATTGGCCCTGCTTGGCCTGACACAGCAGAGCTCAGGGCAGGCACGGCCCCAGCCTCTGGGCGTACCGGGGTGTTCACTTTGTCGTTTACAGAGGCAGAAGGTTTCGGCTCATCAGGAAAACCTAGGAGTTTGTAGCTTATCCCATGGCAAGGGGGCTGGAAGGCTTCTCTGTCAGAATGCCCGACTTCTTTTTATCACTTCTTTGTGAGCCAGCTGCTGAAGGTGTGGGCGCCAGCCTCTGCCAGGTGTTGCAGATGTGTCCATGGTGCCACGTCCCCTGCCCTGCCCCGCTGACACCTCTCCCGAAGAGGAGCGAGCTCTCTGCTCCCCCGGCATTGCTGGGCACTGCTGGCTGATCTCCGTCTTTCCTAGAAATTCACAGAGACTCGTTTCTGAAAATGAAATTAGCATTTTCAGCCTGGTGGAATTAATGCCGTCCCTGCGCCAGGTTTTCCTGCTGAGCTGAGTAAATCTGTGCTATAATGAGCTGCTGCTTCGGAGAGACGTGGGAGGGGAGCCCAGGGAGATCACCAACAGCCATAACCTTGGTCACTGGCCTCTACTTACTGGTTTCAAATAACCGGTATATGTAATGCATTAGAGAAAGTAACAAGAAGCTTTACTGCAGGCTTCTTCGCATACAGGTAACAGTTAAACACTGTTAAAAACTTCTAAGAACTGTTCATTTTATTTCATGCTGCTGTCTCAAGAAATATGTAAAAACAAGCCTTAGCATCACAGGTAGGGAAGCGGGTGTTGCCTGTTCCATCAGCGGCATGAAAGCAGGTTAGCTCTGCCTGGTGGGCCTCTTGTCTAGTGCTGCTTCCCAGTGCTGGAGCTGCGGACGCACGTGATTTATGGCCCCAGAGTTAAGGCTGCTGCCCAGAAAGGTCTCCGCTGGGAGGTGGGGAATGGGCTGAAGAAGGAAAACCGTTTGTTAGGCAGGATTTTTGGAAGAAGTAAATCAAGACTGCCTGTAGCATTTCAGTGATGCACAATCGGACCTCTCCATCCTCAGAGTGAGATGGGCTCCAGCAAGTGCCCCGGCCAGGCACAGCGGTAAGCAGAGAAACCACTTAAAAACACCGCACCACACAGCTGGCCTTCCAAATTCTGTCCCAGACATGACCACATCTGTTGTAGGCCTTTCAGAGGTACTGCCTAGCCTCTGTACACAGGCGGGTGGCATTTGGTGGCATTTGGTGGCAGTGGCAGCACGCAGCAGGAGGCAGCTGCATGCGGCATTGCGCATCCCAGCACAGTTCAATGCTGTTCTAGTTACATTTAAAAAATGATGCCGGGCAGGTGGTTCAATGAACTAATGCAAATCTGGCCAAGATGCAGGGCTGCTCATTCGGCAAGACATTACTGAAGCTGTAAACTTACGGGAAGGAGGCAGAAGGGTGGCATCCACCCCAGCGAGGGGCCGTGCCCCAGGCTGCTGCTGTGTGTGTTGAGCATAACGCACCTCTGGAGCGAACACACTGAATGTAGCTCTCCTCTCAGACACATTTTTACTTTTATATGTTTCATGTTTGCTCCATGCAAGCTGCCAGGCAAACTTCTTTCAGCGAATATATCTGGAGAGAGAGAAAAGGTGTCCTCTGGCAGTTTTGAAGCCCATGAAAACTGGTCGTAGATCACATTTAAATGTCAGCTCTGTCTAAAGCACATCACTCTCCAGCTGCTCCCATGTTAGCCTACGGACAGGCTGAGCTGCTTAGCAGGGCTGATTCATGGCCCGGCGATATAATTCAGTTGCACTTGTTCATTGTTTAGAGAAATCACAGGCATCGATGTTCTGCTAGATCTAGTTACAAGGCCAAGGATGGAGGAAGGCTCTCTGTTTTAAATTAGGCAGGGGCTAAGTGGGCTTGCTGGAGACAACAGGACATGAATGAAAGAATTGAATGGGAAACAACTCTCCCCAACAAACCACTTACACAGCCTAATCTAGAAATTTCTCAGCTGAAGAATTGAATACCCCTGGGTATTTGTATGTATGTTCAGTGCTTGTAAGGTCATTGGTACAATGACGAAGTCAATGTCTCTCAAAAACAGCTGAGAAATTTCTAGATTAGGCCACGTAAGTGGTTTGTTGGGGAGAGGTGTTTTTGCAGAGAGTTTATGGCAGGAATGGGTAAGAGCATGGTGCAGGGCCAGGTGAGGAGACCAAGTGATCTTGTTCCGTCTGTAAGTTGGGAAGGGCTGGGTAACATCACACCGAGGGTTTGCCAGATGATTGCCAGTGTGTAGCTTGAAACACCTCCCAGCAGCTTGGTCTGAGCAGCTTGGCACCTGCATCAGCAATGGCAATGCTTTCCCTTCGGGTGCCAGGCAGGACAGCACCCGTGAGAGCTTCTGGCTGCTCCTTGAAATGAGAGAGGTAAGCCTGTCCTGCAAGTGCTCCGTGTTACATGAGCCCACAGAGGCTGGGGGACCAGGGAGCACCTCCCTCCCTTGTAGTCTGGTCACTTCTGGGTATGTGTCATCTTGTGTTTGGTTCACAAAAGTAACTCTCAGTGCTCTAGGCTGTTTGGTTAACTGTCGCAATGGTACCTTTCAATAAATTTCTGTTCCTAAAGCTTGCACACAGCCAGCAGTGCTGATCTACTTATTTTGCTTGTAAAAAGTAAAACAAGTTAAGTTAAGCTCATAGAAGGTAAAACAACTTCTCAGGTTAGCACCTGGGGCATGCGTCATCCTCTGGGTCTTTGCAGCCAGAAGAGTTTGATCCCGAGTTTGATGCCTAACGAGAAACCCTGGAGACACAAGTAGATCCAAATTATATTACCGGAGCAGCAGAGATGGCATAAATCGGGCTGTAATTCTAGCAGAGTCCTGAGGCATGGCATGATTTCCTGGCTAGCTTCAGGCTTTGGGATGCATTAGGCAGTAAGAAATGCTGGGCTGAGGGTTTCAGGTGGGATTCGGATAATGAATATGGTCCTAACTGAGAAAGTACTGTCAGGATTTTCTGCTTGTAATACTTCTTGTCTGTGGTGCGTGTGTGTGTGTGCATATGGGTACAAACATATATATGTACCCTTTTGGCTATAATGATATTATTTCTCCTGGTTTGCAGGTGAATTATTGCTTTGAAGTGTACGCATGGGCTGTGTGGCATGGGGACAAGATGGTGTGGGTAGTTCATGAGAGGATTTGCCCAGAATGGATCCCAGGGCACTTTCCCAACAAATCAACTCCTGCAGTGATAATGTGCTTAATTATTAAACGCGGAAATGAAACCGCTACATTGCTATTCCCTCAAAAGATCCGAATACCTGACTACTGTCCAGAGCTAATTTTATGACCGATAATTTAATACGCGGCACAGATAAACTGCCTACTTAGATTGAATACAAATGATGTTTCAGTGCCATGAATTATGGCCTTATGCTGAGCATCTCTATGGCAACTAATGACATCACCGCAGGCTCCAACCTGCACAAAACCCAACTTCGGAGGGTCTCTGCTCGTTGGCATGGATCTTTTCGTGGCTTTTGGGGGGATAAATAAGCAAGCACCACGGTGTTGTCAAGGGTTTGCTATGTATGTTTACTGTCATTTGAAACATTTATTCCCTTTGTGGCTAATGTTGTTCTCATGAAGGAAACCTAATGAAAATTACTGTTTGTATTTGGTTAGTAACATTTGTTGATAACATATGGTCTGGGAATGCTTCAGCAAATAAGAGCTTTTTAATAGTAAACAGAGATATGAGTTCTATAAAGCAGATGCTGTCAAAATACACAGCGTAAGGTTCGATATTTTCTTACTTTCTCCTCTTATCCAAAGCAAGATTATCTTTCTAATTTTCCCTGCTGGTGACAATGCAGGTTTTTTTAAGAGAGAAAACATAATCTGTGACCTGAATCAGTAATTAGAAAATAAGGCTCTTTCTTGGTTCTCATGTTTAAAACATTTATTAGGAAGCTGAGGGATCAGACACAAAAAAGATGTAACGTTGGGGCATCTGACTGAACTGCAGGGCTGTAAGTAATTCACGCCAAACCTCTGCTCCCTGCACTGGTGGCAGTTGGATGCATCATCATAAAAGATGAAACGTGGAATAGGGACACGGGAAGAGAGGGTATCGGAGCAAAACTGATGAAGAAACCCAGTTAATCAGCTCCGTGCTGAACGTGCTCATCTGCTAAGCTCAGTTGGACTAGATTTGCTCAGAGAGCAAAGCATAAACCATACTCCTCATGCATAAAAGCGGTAAAGTATTTTTCCCAATACATTTCCAAACATAAAACCTGCTCTTTGGTATTTATGTTTGAAGAACATGCATGTTCTGGACGCACATAGTCTGAGCCTTTCCCAGTCACTTCAAGGGTACTGCCCTTCCTCAGCAGAGGATCTAGTTTGAGGTCAGTGTGAAAAGAGAAAGTCATTTACAGAGCGAGGAGGAGTACAAGTGGTTAGTGAGATACGGCATAACCTCTCATCTGACTTGCAGTATTTTAGGTTGCATTGTGTATTCTGTCGTGTCACCCTGATGTGTTGCTCGTGGCATGCTGTTTGTTTCTTTTAGTTTGTAGAAAGCACCTTCTCTGTGATGATCCTTCAAGCTTGCTTGTATGCTTTGCATGAGCTTTGAAGTGTGATGAATATTCAGGATCTCTGGAAACAACGTGGAAATCTAGTTGACAATGAATTAAAAACAAAACAAACAACAACAACAAAACCAAGCAGATCTTATCTACTAGCTTCACAACAGGCTTCTGCATGGTCAGATGTTCAGCAGTGTCCTCCTTGCAGCAGTGCCTTCTTCCTCAGCCCTCCGTATGCCCTTCATCTTCAGCTGAGCTGCTGCCTGCTAACGAGAGGAAGTGCCATTTTAGGAGTGCTTTGCTCAGCTTTGTCTGGAAGTTTGTGTCTCACTTTATTTTAATAAGTTTCTAACTCTCTAAGAAGTAGAAACAAATCTTGAAACATGACTGCAAACTTTCAAACATAAAAGCACCGTGTTATTTTACCTCTTAGTGTAGAAAGTATTTTTTTTTCTTTTCTCCACTCCTTTCAAACTTGTCTAAAGCTTGCAAATAGGCATTAGTTCAAGTTCCACTTAATTTTTTTTCCATGACCCTCTTCAGTCTGTTCTTGTTTGCCAGAGGGGAGTTTTCCTGTATCTCAAAAACCTTAGCACAGGTGAATAATTTGACTTGTTGGTGTGAGTGGTACCACTAGTGAGCCTATTTGAAAAGCTGTGGCCTTTAGGATGTTGAAGAGACTTGGCATTTCACAGATTTCCTTTGCCTATGATCTTTCTAAATCAAAGCTGACTGTTCTGGGTACCTTTAAAAGAAAAGTCCTCTTGTAACTGAAATAGAGCAGAACTGGGGGTGGTAATGAATAGAAGCAACCCGAGACTAAATTAATATATTGCTTCGTGAGAGGAGGGGACGAGGCCTCTGAAGTTCACTCACTGTTCGTGTTCTGCAGGTCTGGGGGAGTGCTGGGCACATGGAAACCCCAGAAGTTGCGAGAAGGATTAGCAGTGGGTCCAGAGTCTGGCAAGGCTCCCTAGAGACCGGCAGGTTGTCACCGCTGATTAGCTGAAGAAAGGGAGTAAGTGAACTAGAGGGATCCGTTTAGAAATCATAGCAGGAAAGCTGCTAATCCGGGCAGGGCGGAAAGGGGTGACCTTTCCCTGCCACACGCTGTGCTTACGGGTCGGCACGGAGGGCCCCGGCCGCTCTCCCGCTTGCCCAGCGCAGCGGCACCGTGAGGTGCAGGGCTGTGGCTCCGGCGGCACCGCTCCGTGCAGGGCACCTCCAGCACCCTCCGTGTGCCCAGCACAAGTGACCCCTCAGTCCCACAGCGTGTGCAGGTTTCTTTGCTGAGGATTTGAGGAAGGTCAGCTGCAGGGGGGGCTCCCCGTATAAGGCTCGAAATGGCAAATTCGGCCATCCATGTCAGCAGGCTGCGGGTTGGACCCTGTGCCTGCAGCCTCACTGGAGCTCATGGGGTTGTACTCCCCAAGGAACTGCTGGCTGCTAACATCTTCCTGCAGTACTGTAGCTTGAGGCAAATAGCCTGAAGTGTACCAGACTTTTCAGGAATGGGTTGCAGGTTGCTCTAGTTTGCCTTACCATGTGGTTCATTCAGCTTCCATAGCACTGCTTTCCAAGGCACAGTACCAGCCAGGGAGATGACTCATGGTGTACAAATAGTAGATGGCAGTTCCTGTTCATTGCGGGGCTGGAGAGGTGGACATTTCATGGCCGCTGCCATCTCATCCCCAAGGAGCTGGTGTCCTGCTCTGCAGGCCCACCCAACTAGGCTTACTGCAGACATCATGGCTTGAACCTCAACCTGGGCTGGAGGACCGGGTTGAGACTCAGAAGAGGACTCAGGTTAAATGTGGGGTTTCTTTAGAGAAAGCAAACCTCACTATAAACCTGGAACGGAGAGGTTAACTAGCCAGGAGAAAAGCAGAGGCACGAGCGATCACAGATGTCCCAGGTGCAGGTGTTCTCGATCCTCAGATTCTGTTGTAACTACACAGGCTGTCACTGCCGGAGATGTATTGTTCTTTCCTTCTAAATAAGCTCCCTTAAATTTGGTTTCATGCTGCTCCCAAATATCCTCTTTTCTCCCCAAAGAGACATCATGGTTTTTCCAAACATCTGTCCTGCATTTCCCTAAGAAGATAATTAATGCCCTTGTCACTCAGCCCAGCCACTTCAGCCTGTGCCAGGCACGACATTTTCTGTTAACCATTGCTCGCCCAAGCAGTAGCGCTGCTGGGCTGCTGCTGGAGCTGAGCATGTCTCTGTTTTTGCAGCTGGGGCACCCAAGGAGACTTCACGACAACACATGCGCTTCCTGCAGTGAAGGTGAAGCTGTTCACGGAGAGCACGGGCGTGCTGGCGCTGGAGGACAAAGAGCTTGGGAGGGTAAGGAGATTTTGAGTTCAGTAATTTTTCCCTTCTGGCCCTGCTTTTCTAGAGAAATCTCTCCTGTACGGAAATATCTTTGGAGCACAACATGCTCTGCTTTTTTGCCAAGCTTCAGGAGGGAAAGAAAGCAAGCTCTCCACTGCTGGAAAGTAATGCACCTCGCATGCTGTCTTTGTTGTTAGTTTTTAATGGCAGCATTTCAGCTGGCTGTGCCTGCACTGAGCAAAGGCAGAGGATCTTGTGTGTGATATTGGCAGTCCGGAAAGCTTTAGAAGTTGCTTACGGAAATGGACATTCCTGAGGCAGAAAAGGGGATTATGCTGAAGCAAAAAGAGAGGATTTAAGTTTGGCAGGAGTGTGTTAAGCTGCTCTCATATCTGCTGAACAGCCAGTGCACGGCTTGAGCATTTGAAAGCGCTGACAGCAGTTCTCATGGCAAAAGGCTTGAAATCCTGGCTCCCCCAGGAACTGTGGCTGAGCCGTGGCTTCAGTGGGGCTGGGCTAGGGGGTGAAATGGGGGGCTCCACTGCCCCCAGAAGTGGTGTTAATAGCAAAAAGCTCAGATTGCCCTGGGACTGGCCACGGAGCATCAGAGCCAACCTTCCTGCCCTGTCCCTGCCCCTTGCCTGCAGTCCCAGGCCC
This sequence comes from Anser brachyrhynchus, assembly GCF_964034855.1. NCBI lineage: Eukaryota > Metazoa > Chordata > Aves > Anseriformes > Anatidae > Anser > Anser brachyrhynchus. The sequence goes on from NC_137705.1 coordinate 7,802,963, forward strand.
TGGAGCTGGTGGCCCTCCAGGACTGCAACCCACTGCTCAATAACATCTGTGGACAACAGCTTTCCTGGGATGTTAGGACACTTCAGCTCATCTCCGTGGACATTTGCATCGTGCAGCTGTAAGTTTGTCTTAGCCCTAGGCCTAAGCAGCAGGAAGCTCTCTGCCAGGCCTTCCTCAGCTCTCTCAGCAAGGGAGGCCTCAGTGGCCTGGGCTGGTGTCCCCGGCAGCATCGAGGGGCCTGTACAACACACGCAGAGTGCAGCCTTTCAATCCTACCTAGGGAGAAAAGCCCAAGTCCAGAGACATCCCACAAACTGGGTATGCAAAGCTGTGAAGGAACCTGTGGCTGACAGAAACCACACCGAGCCTGATTTGGGTTTCCCAGGGCTGGTGCCATGAGGGATGCTCCACAGCCACATTGCGGCTTCATAACATTATTAAAAAGACCGGGAACCAGTAAAATGAAGAGCAAATGATGTTTATTCAGCAAGGGAGTAGATAGCAGATCTGTTCTTCTGAACTGCATGGTGAAGACCCCAAGAAGTGCAAGTGTGACATTTCCAGTTACGGACTAACCTCTTGTTGGGATGTTTTTTGCTGACCCCTGCAGTCCACGGCTTTTTGGGCCTTGACACAGAAGAGTTTGCCTCTGTAAAACAAAGTTTGTCCTAATTAACGTGATTTTTTAACTCATGTTGTTCATGCAAACGCCAAACATTCTTTTAGGTCCTACTGAGTTGTTGATCTAATTTATATCTTTATGGTGGAGAGCACCACAGGTGTTTTTGTCTCATATAATTTACGTTCATTTTGACTGTTTGTCTTTTCACATTCACATAACATGCTTTGTTCTTGCACTTGAGAGAGAGAAAAGCAGAGTTACCCCTCCTTTCCTCATCTCAGTTTTCTCTTCAAAGAGAGTCACAGCCCCTCCAGACTTCCCTCATCCACAACACCATCCTGCCTTTCTCCCTGTCCCGTTTCTTTTTCAAAAGGAGGGTGACCCCACCAGGCTGCAGCACTCCAGCTGAAGGCCTCCATTTGCTTTGCCGCACAGCATCATAATATTTTCAGGATTATTTTCAAACCCACATTCTTCAAACGGCCCGATACCTCCCTTTATCCACTGCAGCATGCTGAGCGGAGCTTTTCACCCAGCCGCCCACAATGCCATTCAGGCCTTTTTCCCCTGAGTGGTTACGCTCGCTGGAGGACCCACTTGCTTTGTAGGCCTTGTTCCCACTGGCAGCCATGAGCAGCGCTGACTTTGCTGCTCCGGGGAAGCAATTAGCCTCGCGCCTTATTCTGAGAAAGATGTCAGGCCCCGACGCAACCCCCCTGGCCCTGAGATGCCGAAGAGCCGGCCGTGCCAACGCGCTCGAATTCCCGGTCCAGCGGGAAGCCATCACCCAGGGTAAGCTCCTGAAATCCCAGGAATGCGGGCCAGCAGCAGCGGGCGCGGGGCAGCAATTTCCTCTGGCCAGCGGCCACCGGCGCTTTGAGGCGGCCGAACTTCAAAGGGACGCTCGGGGTGCCTGGAGCGGCCGAGATGACGCGTGTCCGATCGGGCCGCATCGGGATTTCTTTTTAACGAAATAAAGAAATCGGGAGCGCGTTAAGCCCCTGATTTAGCTGTTCAAATGGGTGCAAACCTGTCTGCGGAGAGAGAAGTAAGTCTCTGAGGAGCATTTCTACACAAAAACACCCATGCTTAGCCGCCCTTTTGAGAAGCAGCTTTGTGCGCTGCCAGGCGCGCACAATGCTCACTTTCTATTGCAAGTGTTGAGCTGGCAGCCGGCCGGCACTCCTCATTGCACCACTTGTGTCGAAGGGAGAGCTGGAAATCGCTCCCAAGCCCCAAACTGCTGGATGGGCAGCTGAAGCCATGGGAATCCATCCTGGCCCTATTGAGGCCAGTGGCAAAGTGCCCGTGGACTTCAGCCAAGCCAAGGCTTCATCCACTGAGAGCAAGGAGGGGAAGAGCCATGAATTACAACAGCACCGCACAAAGTTTATGCGCCTTTCGATGAAAAAGAGTTAGAAATCAAAATACAAAGTATCCCAAACACCCTGAGTGGCTGCTGCCTCGCAGAGAGATGAGGTTTAATGTAAGGCCATGGTCTGTGTGCTTGCCTGGCCTGCCTTGCAATGGGGATGCCTGTATGATGCACAGAGCTTGGGCGTCCAACTTCATCATCCACTTCTCTAACAACACCCCATGTGCAGGACTTGTTTCTTTTCTTCAGGTTTTGCTTAAATACATTTTTTTCCAAGTGTTAGAGACCAGTATTGCTCAGTTAATCTAGGTAACTAATAACAGATTCCTGCCAGAGAAAGCATGAATGTAACCCAATAAACGATGCTTTAAATAATGTTGATGAATAAGGACAAACTCCAGAATCTACTGATGTTAACCTCAGGCTTTGGAGGAGACAATGAAATAATTTTTAAAATCCTTTGTCAGAGGATAATAGTGTCAAGAATATTTTGGTGGCAGGAAAAAAACAACAAACTACTTTGTTGACTCTGCAGTGAAGTTGAGTATCTGGAATATAACATTATAGTCTGGCTGGCGTTTGGCAGGAGCACGGAGTGATGGAAGCACAGCAAATAACAAGGATGAATGCTGCCATTTGTAAAAGAGCCTGCTTGCGTAAAGGTTAATGGATTTAAAGGAGATTCATCTCACTGCAGGACAGTGGAGACTAATAAATTTGCTCCAGGCAAAGTCACCTCTGAGAGAGAAAGTGTTGGGAGAGGAATGGGCATAGGAGGGAGAGGGCATCATTCTGGTGTGAAGACAGCTACAGCTCTGCTGTGCTTTTCTTCACACATGGACACACGTCCCACAGTCCCAGGGGTAAGCTACGTCAGAGGACATGTGGAAGCACGAGGAGAAAGCTGTGAATGCTGTGTAGTTCTCGAAGAATATTCTGTGGCTCGCTGGCTGAGGGGGATGCCCTGCTTTTGGGGGGTAATGAGTGAGAGGAAAAGCACAGCTATGATCGGAAGGGATTACTTGCCTCTTGGAGCCTTTTAGTTTCTTTGATTTGCCAAGCATTTCCATTGGTATTCATCTGCACAGCTCCACTGAAGTCACTGCTGTCGCATTGATTTACCTCAGCTGGAGACTGCCCCATCATTTCCTCTCTGCACGAAATGGAAGCAGAAAGTCCTGCAACGACCGCTGTCGTGATATGTGATGCACGTTTGATCTGTTGTCTTAGCACAGTCAGACAAACTGACCTATCTGCAGCGCTGCCTACTGCATACAGGCTTACCAATAAGCAAAAAAACAGACCATATTTACCACAGCCTGGTGGTAGCAATTGATAAACCGTTTTAGGTAAAACTCACTGAAGCCTTCAAACAGCACACCTCACGTGGAAATGTCAGGAAGCCTAGCGGCTGACGGTATGGCTCTGAAAGCAGAGTATTGTAGGGGGTAACCTCAGCAAAAACTTGTTGCTGGTTTGCTCATCAGATCAGTCCACCATCACTTCTAAGCTGGTTTACCTGCACAGCTGCAAGCTTGTTTATTGCTCTCTTTCCTTAAATGACTGCAAGATGGGAACTGATAATGCAGTTCTGTTCCGCACAACCCCATGAAAAACAGCACAGCAGATAGAGGAGCCAGAGAATATATGAACTCATCTCAAAATAATAAGCTGAACTTTAAAACAATAAAGAAAAGCTAATCTCAGTGATGTGTGTAGTCATTTCCACACTGACTTTTAGGAGAAAGGTAGCTCATCTCCTGTGTTTTTGTTACCCAGTAAAACCCACTTTATGAACAATTTTAACATTGTTGATTTTGACGCTTGCAGGTTGTTCTCCACCCTACTCCCAACAGCCCAAAGCAATCAGAGTGGCACAAAATGACAGTTTCCAAAAACTGCCCGGATCAGGATCTGAAGATCAAGCTTGCCGTACGAATGGATAAACCTCAAAACATGAAGCACTCTGGGTAAGTGTCTTGATCTGAACTCAATTTGTTTTGCATGTGCATTAGAAAATTTCTCTTTTTTTAAGATTCTGGAAGAGGAACTCTATTTTTTTCTCAAGATCACTGGAGGTCAAAAGAAATTTAAATATAGAATCTGCATTAGTTCAGTCATTTTTAATTCATTTTCCATATTCTTAGCTAGTCTTTTTAATGCATGTCAGTCAAACAATTTAAATTTTAAACAGCATTCCCCAGGAAATTGCTGGTTTATTTTCTTCCTGTAAGGAAATAAGAAGCAAACTGCCTGCCTCTCTTATTGATAGGTTGGTATAATTTCCTAAGTTATTCTGTGTTTCCCTGTATTGACTTCTCAGAACTAAAAAATCAGTGCACCTTCCGCTTGAAATAAACTCCAAAGTGATCATCATTATTTATACAGAGATGCACAGTGCAACTGAACAGCGGTTGCCTGCAGCAGGTCAAGAGAGTGTAAGTAGGACTAATGAAGTGGGATGTTAAAAGGGAAACTTCTCCCCTCCATATGTCAGTATCAGAGGATTTGGGGCCAGGGGATCCCAAACTGTCTCCCCTGGCCTCCCCCTTCATTCCACACAGGGGCAGAAGAGGTTGTGACATTGTAGAGCAAAAAGGAAATTTTTAAATTCAGGATTATATAATTCCTGTGCACTTTAACGTGTCCTGAGTTGGCCAAAAGGGAATCATTCCTGTCTTTTCCTGGTGCCCAGAAGCAAAAGCTGATGTACGCTTTTCACTGGTAATGCAATTACAAATTAGATCATCCTTGGGAAGATCTAGCTAATGCCATTGGCAAGGCTTTTCTCTGTTTACTCTTCAGAGCTGAGGATGTGATAAAAAATAGAAACTATCTAGGAAAGTCACTGCTTTGATTAACTCTTTCTCCAGTATGTTTTTGGTGCTATAAAAGTAACTACTTCATTTTTGTTTTCAGAATGTTTTGTTAGGTTCAATCCATTATTAGATGGATTAAAACAATCATCTTTCTTTTAGTTCCTTTTCCTCATCTTCCTGTCTTCTCTGCTAATGAGATCAGAGCCAAGAGCCAGATTTGGCCAGTTTAATTTTTCCACCGTGAACACAGGCACCAAAAGCAAAAAAGAACAGTTCACCCATCATACCTGTTTCTTTGAGCATATCTGATAGCAATAGGGCTGAGCACTCCTGACTTTTCTCATCCTGTTTCCAACTAACATTTAATTAACAAGATGGTGCTGAAAGCTACATGGATTGTACTATTAGCTTGCTTTTGTAACTGAAGTTATTTTTCTGCCGGGTTTAGTGGCAATAGTAAGACAGACAATTATTTCCCTGTTCTTGAACTCTAAGCCAAGGACTCAGTGCCCACATCAGCACAATACTTGGAGTTTTGTGGCTTGAACATTCACTAAGACTATGTACATATGTTGGATCTCTTCCTGCATAAAAAGCACTAGCATAACCAAAAAGGAATTGTTTTTCTATTTATTGAGCCAGAACCAAAGTAATTATAATGATACATAAAACGTATTAGTGTTGAACAATGTCTTTGTAATTACTATGAGTCTGGTGCTGCTGCTGTTTTTGCCAGTGTTTGTATTACAGTGTCACAGCAGCTGCTTCATCACAGAGATTAAATGCTAATTTTGACATTAATTTTAAAAGTTAATTCTTCCTTTGTAAAACACAGTAAATTCACTCCTCCTCAGAAATTATTCAGTTTGCTCGTAGCCAAGCGATTTCAAGGAATTCATCTTCAGCTGTTCAGCGAAGTGACCTGCTTTAGTCAGTCTGGTGTGTGCTGGGGTCCTTGGCGCTGGTTTTGCTGCGGTAAGGTGCCCTCTGTTTGACACCTCCCCTCAGCCAAATGGTTTTGTGAAGGCTTAAAGCAACACTTGGGCTTCCTTCACTCAGTTCTTCCATTGAAAATGTATTCTGCGCCCATCTGACCACATAGTGGCTATTCACTGGCATTAAAGGGCTTCTGAATTCTGAGCAAGCTGTAAGAGACAAAAAAGAAGAGAAAAATAATACTGTGTAACATCAAGACTCTGGGAGTTTTTTATGTCTCTCTCTTTACAGGTTTTTTGTTCAGGCTAGAAGTAAACACGTTCAGTAATGCTGCCAAGCTTGAGAGTCTTGTAATTACTCCTGCTTCTGCATTAACTTCAGTTTCGAGCTATAAAGAAAAGATACCGTAAACAACGTCTTGTCACTTGTGTACTGAATTCACCGATTCTTTTCTCCTAGATATTTATGGGCCATTGGTAAAAACGTTTGGAAGAGATGGAAGAAACGCTTCTTTGTCCTGGTCCAGGTAACAGATTTAACTAGAAGTGATCTTAAATTACAACAAGAAATAGTTAATTCTTATTTGTTTGTTATTTGTTTATCCTGACCATTTTCACTGCTGTGTTACTGATGCAGAACTGTGGTTTAGCATAGGTTCTTTGTTAATTCATACATCTTTTTTCTTTTAAATACGTACATCTCAAGGACAACCCAGTTGCAGTCTCTATTTAGGAGTTTCTTGATGCAATGCAACACTCAGTGAAATGGAGAAACAATTTTAGTGAGAAATTTAGTGAGATGAGGAGGAAACTATGTCTTGGCTGGAGGTACTTGGGTGTGAATGCTCTCGTTTGAGCCTCCAGGTAAAATTTCAAGTCCCTTGTAGCCTACAGAAATTTTATCATTGACTATGTCAGAAGTCAGTATTTCATTCTCGATGATTATCTCGTCTTCATACTCATATATTCATTGATGCCTCTCATTGTCTGTAGCTGTCATTGATCATTTTGCAATGTCTTTCTCCCTTTTTTCTCTCTTCGCTGTTTTTTGGGATTTTGGGTGTGGGTTGTTTTTTTTTTGATTTTTACTTTCTTCCCTCCCAGTTCCAGTAGACCTGTATATTTGACCCTGGTTAATAATTTCAAGTAAACAGGCAGAAGATGTCTTATACAAGCTAAAAGGATCTGGTCAGTACTTGGCATGTTGAATCTTCCCTCACCTTCCCAAGGGCAGCTGAAAGCACTGCGTAAATCACAGAAGTGTGGGGTCCTGGTTTGGGTGGCTCTGTCTTCACAGTAGCCTGATAAACCACGCAGGGGGTACTCTGGGGTCCTTCTCTTCCCTCTGTCGTCTCTGAGTTCCCCAGGGCGTGTTGTCTCCAAGTACGTGAAATAAAACGTTTGTGCAGGGTCCTGCGGTGCAAGTACCACAGAGATGCTGAGATGGAGTAACATGGGATCTGTGCGTAAGATCAGGGAAGGTGCAAACCAGAGGCACCAGGCTCCACGTTTTGGATGAAGTGTGCTTGTGTGCTGATTTTCCTGTGCGGGTAAAGGCAGGAATCCATGTAGTCCATCTTCCCCGTTACACAGCTGGCTTCTCACTTCTCTGGTCCCAAATCACCCGGTGCAAACTGGTGAGTTTGGTTGGAGTTAGGTTTAACTCCAGTTGTCTCAGTAGGAAACTCAATTGCAGTTTCTCCATCACTGCTGGCTTCCATAGCCCTAATCCATGTGGCAGATAAGGAAATCCATCCTGGGGTGGCAAAAGGGATTTATGACTGCGTGACCCATGCAAACAGAAGCCCGTTTGGACTGACCAGCTGCATACCTAGTCCAACAACCAAGTTCAATCAGCAGGGACAGTTGAAGCGCTTGTTTTGTACTCCAGATGGGGTCGAGATGGCCACAAAAGGGAGGGAGTTAGTGTAGAGAGCCACAGGAGATGCCTATATCTGCCTAGGAAGTGTATTTAGATTTAGGTAAAAATGATGGGTGTAGGGTTGTTGTAATCCATTCCCAGCGACACCTGGTTTGCAAATGGTCTCCATGCAGGGACCAGCTAGGTCCTGGGTGGGTGCTTGGCACCTCATGGGGGGACCCAACATCTTGCAGGGCTAGGCTGCTGGAAGGGAATCCCAAAGAGCCAGCAGAAGCCATAATTTGGGAGAAGCCTTTGGGGAGTCTTGTACAATGACCCTGTTCTTCTGCAGGAGCTGAGGGATTGCTTCTCTTTATTAAGGTCTGTGCTGAAGTTAAAAACGCTGTGACGATGTGTGATCACCTGTAAAGCAGCTGGTATGGCTTGTCCCTGGCAGATTAACTCGTCTCCTTTTAACCAGGCTCTCAGGGCCTTTTCCCTGTGAGCAGGGGTTCTCCAAGGGCCCTTCTTCAGAGAGGGCCTGTGTGTGACAGGACAATTCCTCTTTCCTCATATAGCTTCCCCCACAAATAAATATATCAGTATTCTTGTGTGCGAGGGTTTGCAGGTTTGGGCATTAATCCCCATGTCTCTCTCAGGAGCCATTTGTCCAGCCTTTCTGTGGGGCTGCACTTACAGCTCTCATTTTTAGCTGCCATATATTTCTCAGCTTGCAGTGGAATTGAACTGCTCAGTTATTCCATGTTTTCTCCTGTTACTAGGTCTGTATTCGTCAGTTGGCATATACGAGCAGAATTTGGCCAGAAAAGCAGTTCATTTGAATAAGATGAGCAGACTTTTGCCCCCAGAGAGTCTCTGTAGCCCACCTCAGAAATTCCAGCTGCCGCTGCAGCTTCTCTGTTATGTTACCGTTTGCTCAACATTTGGTGCAATGTAAAGTGTTCTGCCGTACATCAAATATAAACAAGAAACACTCTCTATGCAGTCCCTCAGATGTAGTTTGAGCATATTGAACATGTCAGCAGGCAATAAAGATGGAATAAAAATACTTTGCTGTCCGTATGTTTGTCATTTGCTTTTCATGCAATGCAAAGGATGGGTGCTGATACGAACAGGGATTGGCAGCAAAGGTGTTGATGTCCAGAATGCTCTGAACTCTGCGGAAGCACAGACAGGGAATAACCCTGGCAGGAAGGTGAGCCGGCTTACTTACAGAAAGAATGGACGAGGAGCAGCCTGCGTGTCAGGAGCTCAGGCATCAACACCAGGCTCCTGCTGGCACCGGAGCCAAGAGTTAGAGCCCATAAAGTTCCTGTGGGGTATTGTGGTCAGTGCGTGAGACGGCTAAGAGGACAGGGATCTAAGTCTGGATGAATAAATGTTTTCTTTCCTATCCCTTGTCTCTGTCCCTTACCTGTAGCATCTTCTGCTGCAACTCCATCTCCTCTCCCCTCCCTCGCGGAGTAACCTCATCCTCCAGGTCCTGTGTCCTCTCCTGCCCCGCTTTCCCCATTTCAGGTGGAGGCAGCTGGTCCAGCCTCGGTTCCTTCAGTGCTGTGCAGTGGTGTCTTGTGCCAGAGGTTAAGAAATTCACGGTAATAAATACTCAGACTCTTCCTAGCCATCTAAACAAGGCTCAAAGGTGCCAAGCTGCATAGGCGGCACCGTGGAGGAAGGTGTTGATGGCAGTTTGGCTCTTTTCTGTCAGCGATGCCTCGCCGGGATGAACGGGGGCTTTGCACATGTACATGGAAAAAGGAGCTCTACAGGGAGCATTCCCACTGCGGCTTGGCTTCTGTAAGCCCTGGAGAGAAGGGGAAAGGAGCAATAACTCACTTGTAATTTGGGTGGAATAATCCCTCGCACCTTCTGTGTCTGTGTAGCTGCGAAGGCAGTACAGGAGATGGTTTGTTTGGGTGTAGTGGGTGAGAGCAGTTCCTTTGTCCCACTCCTGGAGCTGAGCCCTACCTCTTCAGCACATGCCTTGCTGGGGGGGCTTCGTTCGCCCCCCGGTAAGGGTGGGCAGCGCGGAGCAGCTTGCAGAGCCAGTGCATGCGCTCCTCCAGCGTGCACCCATGCGACGGAGGGGATAGTTTCCTCTTTCGAGTGAATCGCAGTCCTCTCTGCACGCTGCCCACCCTTCTCGTAGACACCCTTTGAGATGAGCAGCAGAAGAGCAGAATACTGATTAGATGTAAATTACATGGCAGAGACTCGTTACTTGCCTAATTTTAAATCCTGAGATATGCAGCGTGAAAGCGATGGCAGAATATGGCCCTGAGCTTGGATGGAAATGGTCCGCAGCATCGCAAGTGAGGAAAATGCTTCGTAAAGGCAGCAGTCATGCCAGTGGCGGTGGTAAGCGAAAGCAGTGGGACAATTTAGGGCAGCATTCTCTGTGACTGGTTAGAAAAGAAATTGTACATCCAGCACACACGTTATCATTGTTTCCTAAGTTGCTATATCGGCTGCCTGAGCACAAAATACGATTTTCAGCCAGTTTGTCAATTGGACCCTTGCTCACACGAAAGCTGGGATTTCTGGGAGCTGACAGAGCCTGTATTAATTCTTTGCAAGGTCTGATGTCCTCTACTGGCAACAACACTATTGCTGCTTTTGGTGGGCTTGCCAGCTTTGCAATAGGAAATCTCTAATGATTCTTAAGGGCAAATGAATTAATTACATCGAGATTTCAGACTGAATCTGTTTTACTCTTGTCATAACCCCATTTCTGTGCTCTGGCAGCATATGGGAAGTAACACTCCATGGTACCTGGATGACATGTCTGCTGAGTAGCTTGAAGCAGTTTTCAGCTGAGTGTGTCTGATGGTGTTTGCAGAATGCTGTTGGAAGCAGATCAGCTCTCTGCAGATTAAAACCAGTTGCAGTGTCTTTGCCTGGATCTATTGTTCTAGTGACAGACTCCCTGCGCTCGTTATAATTTAGACTAATGGTGACAGCTCCTGCTTTTAGCGAAACTCAGCTGACTCGGGATAAAATGAAATGAAGTAAGTATTCAGTAACTCCAGATAACCAGCAGAACTGGAAAATAATTTGGCAGAATTGCAGTATACTACACCAGCAGTCCTAGATGGTAGTCCTCAGGTCAAGGTGAATGACCCATAGCTGGTCCCCGTCATCGTACTAAATCATGTTTTCAGCTAGACCCTCACTGAAAACTGGGCGTAGGTGGTGACTCCTGAGAAACCCTTGGGTGTTGATGATACAAAACGTTTGGGAACTGCTGGTTGAACAGCCGCACAGCTGGCTCCACCTGGCTGAAGCAGAGCCTGCTGTCCTGTCTGCACGGGGCGAGCTGCTGTAGCGGGCACGGCTTCCCATCCCGCAGACCTGCCTGAGGAGAAAACACGCACACCTCCCACTTGGAGGCTAGGACAACTGCTATGTGCAATTGTTTAGGGATGAACGGATGTGCTGAGATGTGAAAACCGTTGTTTTCACATTTGTTTCTTTAAGCCAGATCATTTCCTCTGCTCATTTGTGTCAGTAAAGGGCTCGGGAGGCAACATACAGCTGCAACCAGAGGACAAGAGTCTCCCATCAAAGTGGAAAGCTGTATTACAACTGGCAGTATCTTAGCACAGTTTCTCTCCCTTGGGACAAAATGCATGCTGTTAATCTAGGAAGGGTCCATTTAAGAATTTAACCCAAGCGGGGCGGTGTTATGTCAACACGGGGAAAGGGGGAGCGAATGACTGAGCTGTGTGGTGCTCGGAGTGCGAGGGATGACAATTAACAGGTTTGAGCAGGATTCTCGGGCACGTGGTGCTGGCTAGGGCAGGAGTACTTGGTGGAAAAACAGGGATGAAGTCAGTACTGGTTAATACAGATCTACTGTATGTATTAATCAGTCGGGTTATATAGCTGGTGACAGAATATGGTCAAGTGCCAAGAAAGTCAGATCTAATTTAGCAGTCTGGGAATAGTGAACTTTGGCATTTGTCTCCAGCTGTCTGTTTCCCCTTTTCTCAATTTCTTTGTCTTTTTCTCTTTTTTTCTCCTACTTTGTTCCTCCTGTTCTTCTGTCTCAAATTATTTTTCAAAGCATTTTCCCTTTTTTGTAAGGAACCAGCCAGGGCAGCCTTGGATTACTTCCCTTCTTTTAGTTTCGCTCAGTTCAGCTTCCCTAGATGCTCCTTTCCTGGCCCTCATCTTGTCCCTGGATGAAGTCCCAGTTGCTCTGAGAGTTTGTCCCTCCCTGGGCAGAGATTTCTCCTCTGTCTTCCTTCGGTTTCCTCTCTACCCGTGTTTTTTTCAATTACTCAAACCATTCATCTCGCCCATCCCATCTGCTCGCTCTCATATTCAGCTATGGTTCAGTGTGAACTCAGCAGGCTGTAAGATTAATTTCTGCTATTAACTGTTTCACTTGTCTGGCCACTTCTAAGCTGCTGCAGAAGGCAGGCCCTGTAACACGCCGTATTAGAGGACTGATGAGAGGCGAGCTGCAATCTCCACTTGACCCTGCAGCACTGCTCAGCAGCAATGCGAGACTGGGACATACCGCGCTTCCTAGGATCTCATTTTGTAGGATTTTTCTTTAACATCACTCATAAATGGAAGGAACCACATCTCACTGGTAGCCAGGGCATCAGTTTATTTCTGACCCCAAGCAGTAAAGCTCTAGGCTGCAAGATATGGCATGTCAGCCCTTGAAGCTGCTAGCTCGAGTTGTTTCGGTGCGGGCACTCTGCACGGCACTGTTGGCTCCTTTTCCAGAGGACATCAGCAGCAAATAGCTGTCTCCTCCTTCCAGCCTGATCCGAGCTTGCCTGCTGCCAGGCTTATGAGTGACCTCTTGGGCAACCTGGGGCTTGGGCTTTGGGCTCGAGCTGCATTAGTGGAGCAGCAGTTGGACGTGATCCCAGAGGAGAGCTGGCCCCACACGTTGTAGACTGGCCTGTAGGTGTCTGTTGGAGATTTCTTGTAGTAATGATGTAGGCCAGCTTCTTCCAAGGGAACCATGTGAATGCTAACAGGAGAGAGCAGCTTGCTTTGCACCTATCCCAGCATGGCTCCGCCAAAGTCTTTCATCCACACCTCTTCTGTAACTTTTAACATGAGAGGTGTAAGCTTTGAAAAGCCTCTGTGTTTCCGTCTGTTATGGTTGTGTTGGTATGGTTGCCTTATCGATAGAGAGGAATAATATTTACTGGGTTCAAAGATGAGGTGAGTTATTTGTACATGAGGAGGAGCTGGAAATTCAGACCTCATCTTCAGAGCCAGAGCAGAAGAAACTCTGACCTACTGAAAGGATTTTACCTGTTGCTAAAAGTTTACAGGATTAAAAAAGCATTACTTGTATCAATGTTTTCCATCAATGTCAGTGTAGATTAGCAGGAAATCATTTCAGGAATTGAATTTATCTTGTAGCCCCTAAGTTCAGGCTGTCTAAGGCAGAGAAACCAAACCCCTGCCATTCAGACGAAAGCAGCAGGATCTTGTCGTAAATAAAGCTCATTCCGGAGTTTGTCCAGGAGATGGCAGCAACATACTGCACGTCTGACTGAATGAGCAGGAGTCGCCTGAATGTAGTGCTGAGGGGCACTGGGTTATTTTTAGATTTCTTTGCGTTAATCTTTTTAATTTTTGTGTTGCCGGTACGAGGGTACGCATTCAGCGTGCAATGTGCACCGGTGTGCTCCTGCTATTGGTCTGTTACGTGTCAATCTTTCATCCGAGCTGGTAGCTCGAAGGAAGATGCAAGATGCTGAAAGCATCACTTTTAGTCCTACTCCCACAAACGTGTTAATGATAGGGTTTATTCTTAGGTGGTTTCTGGAGCTGTTCCTGGAGGAAGGCTCAGCGCAGGCAGGGGCTGCCGAGAGCGGGCTGGCAGCTAGCGGAGGCCCGTAGAGGGCAGCAAGATACCGAGCGCCGGCTGGGGATGCTGAGCCAATAGACGGCTCCCCCGATTTAAATAAATGACATTTTATTAGCGATAGATGCCACCAAAATATATGTTGGGTGTGTATTTATAACAGAACGGTTTCTCTGGAGTTTGGAGGCAAAATCCCCCAGCTGCTTGCTTGATGCAGAGGGAGCAGCTGCTCGCGTGAAGCCCATCTTTCAGGATCTTTCCCAACTCCCAGAAAATGATGAGTACGATCCTCTGCCACCCACCAGAGTTTTAAAGATCCCTTGGAAGTCAAAGTTTCCTCCAGAGGTCAAGAAGATGTCCACCCTAATAAAATTACGTAAGGCGTCCGAGATGTGACACAACCTTCCCAAAGTCACTTGAAATCATTTGACAGTAAATTCCCCCGTGAGTTCCTAGCCTGGAGCACGGAGAATCCTCCCTTCTCCTCCCCTCTCCTCTCCGGCCGGGCTCCTCGCCGCCCATCCAGATCGCGGCGCGGGGAGCGCGAGCGGGGCCTTGATGCGGGCTGATGGCCTCCCGACGGCGATGGGAGGGCCTGGCAGAGCCCCCGCAGCCGAGTCGGCTTCCGTCAAGAGCTTGACATTGAATGCATAGTGTCATGCAGATGGTACCTCAGAGGAGTGAGAGCTGCCATTTACAGCAGTGATGACAACAACTGCCGAGATCAGTGGGATCTTAAGATTGCTTTAATATGACTGGCACCTAGCAATTTAGCTCGCATTGTTTGTGACAGGGTGTCACTCTTGCACTTGTCTGGGGATGAGTGATAGAGTTTTTTAAAGCGTGGCGCTCCCTCGTCGGGAGGAAATTAAACCCCTGTATGTACCGATGCGAGGAATTAGGTGCCTGCCTCGGTAGGGGATGTTAAGAGAGTGCTTTGAGAAAGCGTGGTAAAAGTTTAGCGTGTCTCATAGGCAATGACTATCAAAATGACCCCACACACCCCAGTCCCCGTAAACCACATTCGTAAGCAGCTTGGAAATGCCTTGTCGTGGTCACCCGGTGCCATCTTAGCTTTGTGATTTCCTCCAGGTTAGTCAATATACGTTTGCTATGTGCAGCTACCGGGAGAAAAAAGCCGAACCTCAAGAGCTGCTGCAGCTCGACGGATACACTGTGGACTACACCGACCCGCAGCCAGGTAGGGCAGCCGGCCGCTTGCTGCCGCTCGGGCTCGCGGCGCTGAACGCAGCTCCCCAGCTGGGATCCTCCCTCCCTGCTTGCAGCTGAACTGTGATCAGCATTTATTGTAAATATGTTTGTGTTTAGACTGATCATTAGCTATGCATGACTTTACTATAAATAGATGGAAGGAGTTGCACAAGAGGAGGGAAAGACTCGTCTTTTCTGGGGAGCCTAAGTGAATTAGATGCGTACATCCCAGTGCAATTTGGCTGGGAACTGAATGCACAGATTGAGTGATAATCCTAACCTCTGCCTCCAGATTATATTCTCTAAATAAAAGGTTAGCAGCTGTGCCTGTCCTTATTGTAGAAAATATTTATGGGACCGACCCAGCATTTTTGCCTCTCCCATTTTCTCTCTGGTAGATGTATGTGAGGGGAAGGGGCAGGAAGGCCCCAGGTACCAGGAGGTGCCTGCTTGTGTACATGGTGCTGGGACACTCCTTCAAGCGGAGGAGCACCACCTTTCTTTTATTTCAGAGGGTCAACACACTGAGCGTGTTGATCCTCCCCATGCCCTGGATAACGGTGTCCCCCAGAGGAGACGATAAAAGACATACTAGGTTTGTCATCAAGAACTTGATACCAGCTTTATTCTGATGGTGGGGAGATGGGAAGAAGGGCGCTGAATCGGGGCAGAGATGGAAACGAGCATCCAGCCAAGCAGCTTTTGTGCAGGGCGAGCTCTGGGTTCGCTGGGGGGCACCCAGAGCGGTGGGGCTGTGGGTGGCCGGGGAATGCCCATTGCCAGCCTCAAAGTCTGTGGAAATCCGGTGCCACTTTCAAAGCCTGCCTTCCTCTCCTGGCAGGTTTGGAAGGTGGCAGAGCATTCTTCAATGCCGTGAAGGAAGGAGACACGGTGATTTTTGCAAGTGACGATGAGCAGGACCGCATCCTGTGGGTCCAAGCCATGTACCGAGCCACCGGCCAGTCTCACAAACCTGTGCCGCCTACCCAAGTGCAAAAGCTAAATGCTAAAGGAGGAAATGTTCCCCAGCTAGACGCCCCAATCTCTCAATTTTGTAAGTAAATAAGTTCTCCTAGAGGGCAGAAGTCTTTGATGGAAAGATTTTCTGCACTGATATAAATCAATATTCACGCACGTGTTTTTGATTCCAAAACAGTTCTTTTTCGTTACCATTAAGCTGCTTTTTACATCAGTGGATCCAGAACCAGTTAATGTGTGTGTTTAACACAACCAAGCCCAAGAAACAAAATTCCTTGGGGAAATTGTCAATGATTATTTGAAAGTGCAATACTTGATAAATAAGAGACTGGGATCTGAGAGCCCAAGACCCGACTTGCTTTCTGCAGACACCCGTTTTACCCCCACACAATAAACTGCAGACCGAGATCAGAGCAATTCATTAATGCCATTAGTCGTCTATCAAATGTATCACGTGCTCAGAACTACAGGTGCAAATCTTGCAAGTATGAAATGCACACAAAAAAAGAGGTCTACTGTTGAATATTCAACTGTAGGAAAACATATGGTATTTTTAACAGGTTGCTTTGCAGGCCAGTTAGATGTGAATTTAAAGCAATCATCTTTTAAGTTGTAGTTATGCAGCATGTCCTGTGCAGTTATACCCAGTTCTGTTAATTTCAAATTTAGAGCAATTTGTTTTGTCTTGAAAATGTAGTTTGATTCTGAACCAGACAAATTCTCTTCGCTCATTTTTTTTGATGGAACCTCGGTAGCACATCTCAAATCCCTTTGTGGTGTAACATACAGCAGTTCTCGTTCATTTCAGCAAAAGTGAGGAATTAGTATGATAAAATAGAACTAAAATAAGGAAAAGTGTAAATATTAGTAAATTATAATTTTATCAGATTTTAACAGTTAAAATAGTCTCTAGGAGGCTGTTTTGATTTTTAATCCCTTGTTATAAGGAACTCAGAAAATCTACCCCGGCTTACAAATATCATCTGCACATCTTTTTTATGGGTTTAACTTCTTCATGGCAATATTTATAAAAAATAACAGTGCAAGACATACATCTGTACAATCAATTTTAGAGCAGAAAACCGCTGTTTGCCCTTTTTGTGTGTGTGTCCTCCGCATTTCTGCTTATGTTGGACTCCTGTCTGCCTCGCGTTGCTGCTGCTGTGAATGAGGATGTAGCATGATGCAGCTTGGTAGACACATAGGCAGTATTTCCATTTCAGTGCCCCTCATCCTGTTCATCCCATTCAAGTAACTGATTTGGGGGGGGGGGGGGAAAGGTGTAAAGGATTGGGGTCTGGAGGGAAGAACACATCTTAGAAAGCCAAGATGGGAGGTAGGCATTGGCTTCCTACTAGTGGGTTGTGTTTACCTCTACCCAAAATGTTGAGTCAAAAAGTTGTAGGAAATACCAGGCACTTTCTGCTGGAGTTTATGGAGTCTTCATTTTGCCAGACCCATACGTGGGGTCTCCTGGGGGAGGAGGGCAGATCTCTTTCTCAGACACATCGTAATTGCCTGGCAGCACCTGCAGCAAAAAGCCTGTCAGGATTTTGGGGAAGGAAAGGAGGTGCTCAGGGCCATGAGGTGTTGTCACCCTGCACAGCCAAGTGCTGTGTGAGTGAGGAGAGCCAAACCCAGACTTAGGTTCCCTGGGAGATTTCACCCCAGGACCTGCAGGGCATCTGGGGGTCAGGATCTGACTGGTTTCCCTCACTCGATACCAGCTCCAAATCCAGATCATTCAGCCTCTTCATGCCACCACCCTCTTTCCATCAGCAACGTGTCTTCCTCACAAGCTGGGTGGCTTCAGGCTCCCCTTTTTGCTGGAAAACCCTTCCAGATGTGTTGTGCCAAAGCGTGGAAACCACTCGGCTCCTCACCCTGCTCACGACTTGCTTCTTCAGCATCCACCAGGCTGTGCAAATAGTGCGTTTGTTCCTCAGTATTCCTTCCTCCTCCTGCTTTGGATCTGGATCCCTGTGGAACCTCTTGGTGCACCGAGTCTTCATCCTGCAGGAGGAGGAGGGGTGCATGCCGCAGTATCCCATCATCTCAGCAGCAAGGCCTGCTCGTTTTTCATATTTTAATGTATGTATGCAGCGATGCTCATTGAAAAAAGTCATTGGGCACAGCAGTTTAATAAGAAGCAGCAGAAGTGAATCATGCATGCCACACATGATGGCTTATCACGAGTCTTAAATACACAAATACACTTCTCAGCTCCTTCAGTCTTTAAATTCAATCGTATCAAGTATTGCATTTTTAAAGGGTCTTGGTTTGTTACTGTTTTTTGTTGTTGTTGTTGTTTTAAAATTATTTTTATTTTTTGACCTGCAGAAAGGTAAGGACTTTTGCAAGACGTTTTATTTATCTTTATACGTGTCATATTTTTGTGCTTATTAGAGGCTATGGTAAATGAAGGGTTTGCAAAGAAGTAAATGTTAAGCAGTTTGATGAGTAACTGTCGTTCTAGCATTCATGTTGTAGCAGTCCGAGGTGGCACATGCGCATGCATGCACATGCAGAGAAAATCCAGCCTTCCATTCCTGTAACGGAGCTGCCTGTTAAACAAACTTGAGAAGAACATATTTTGCTGTTTGAGAAACTTGGGAGCAATAGTGAATTCATTTGGTTCCCGCCTCATTCGAATTAATAAATACAAACTCAGAGCACTACTGAAATTCTCATCGGGCTTTCAATAGCAACACTTGTCTTGGAAGTAAGCAGACAGCTCCGAACAAGGGTGGAATATATTTTATTTGCATTTGAAGTACAGAAAAAATAGATCCTGCTATTCATTAATTTTTGTATGAGTACAGTCCTTTTTATGTGGGTGAACAATCCCTGTTAGAGTGAAAAGTTTTGCTTTTTTATTTTGCTACAATTTGAAAGAAAAAATCCATTACCGCAAAGTTGTGCTTTTCTCCAATATTTGCATTATAAAAGAAAAAAAAAACTGTTCTTGTTTACTGTTGAAATCATGCACAGTATTATGGTCAATAATGCTGCCAATACATACTACACCTTTTGGCAATATTTAAGCTTCATAAAAGTGGTCACTTGTCTGAAAGCACCAACCTTTGTTCGTTCTGTGTTAGTGATGCATTGAACAAAATTCCCAAACATGCTCAGCATTCATTTTTTTTTGAAACCGTTTTCTTTTTAACATGAAAGATTGGTCAGTAATTGTCTTACGTATCACTTGTGGTTATATTTCATTTTTAATGTCTGTTTATATTTAATGACCGTTAATCACACCATATACAAAGAGTTGGTTGTTTTGCGAATTTGTAATGATTTGTTCCCCCATAATAAGTAGCTAGGTTTATTGAGCTTCATAAGAAATTTTTCAGCTGTGTTTTTTTATTTTTCGTTGGTTTGGTTTTCTTTTAAGTTTCTTTTTCATTCTTTGCTTGAACCCAAATATTTAGCTGCTAGGTTAGGGCTCCTGTCTGCTTTCCTGAGCCTTGTTGCTAGTCTTTATGTTATTCTGGTTTGTTCCTTCTTACCCTGCTAACTTCTAGCTGGACTCAAGGGTAAGTGCTTCCCTGTAGCTAGCACAGCTCAGATAATCAGACTAGATTATCTGACATATGCAATGTGCTTTTTCTTCTCTTAAATCTTTCTCATGTTTAGATTTTGTAGTACAAACTTTCCATGTTATTTTCCTGAATTTAGGTTTGAAATGTAAGTTTCCATACTGAAATTAGGATGCATGTGATGTTTGCATAATTGCCTTCTCTCCCTGGCTTTCACATTGGCATCAAGTGATCCTCTTAGTAAAGCCAATCATTAACATTTCTATTTTTCATTCCAAGATGTAAATATTAATTAACATCACAATAAAACTGTAAATAATACCTTCTTTTGTTTCATGGAATTTACATCTAGTTGACTGCTTACTGCCTGAAAACAGATCATTTTGCACTCTCACAATATCCTTTCCTTCCGTTCCGATGCCAAGCTTGGTGCAGTGCACCAGCATGCGGGGCTAACCACGGACTCCTCAAAGCCTAGCAAGGTAGGGCAGGAGACCCGACGAGGTCTAGATGAGGTGCAGGACTCCACAGAAGCCAAAAAATGCCCCTCCACCTGCACGCATGCCTTGTGAGAGCAAGCCTGAGTCATCCAGGTTTGGTAGTTTCCTCTCAAGTCAACACAGCAGGGGATGATTTTGGCAGCGAAATACGTCAGGCACAGAGGGGCTGCTGCTGTTCCCCCAAATAATTGTAAAAACATCTTTTAGTGGGGGTCTCAGCCACTAATCAAAGCAACACTTGCTAAAGGATAAAGCAGAGGAATTATTATTTTGTCCAGTATCGTTACCTTTTCCTACTGGGACATCTGCTTTCAAAAAGATAAAAGCACAAACTCATGCTGTAAAAGAGCTTCCCTTTAGTCTTTGTTCAGGCGTAAACACATACTTAAATACACAAATCCTCTGTTGGTGCCAAAAGCTTGCTTCTCTAATACCTGGTGAGTGCCTGCTTTCCTTAGGAGGGAATAGCATCAGTGGGTCATGAGAGCTGGCAAATATGTATCCAGAGTATCTGAATGCAATTATGAGAAGGAACAGGTGGTGTCATCCCTCCTGGCCATCAGTCGAGACTCCTTTTTTCTCCTTTCGCCTTTTGTTTCTTTTTCTTCTTTTTTTTTTCTGTGTGTGAGTATGTGCGCGTGTGTAACTATACCCCTGGGTAGCAGGCAGAATTCCTTCTCAGCAGACACTTCCTTTTTTCTTTCTTTTTTCTTTTCTAAATGTTTGGATTTCCAAAGAGGATTCTTACCAGACTTTACCGCAAAAAGTTTAATTTGATGGAAATACAGATTTTTGCCACTTTGAAAGAAAGAAAGAAAGAGTGAACGAATGAATGAACTTGGGTCTGGCAACATTACATGTATTTGCACTACAATGCATTGCTATCCTGTTAGATTTTTTTATTGGTTTTGTGCTTTAATTGCTTTATTTTTGTTAGATAGATAGAGATATCATGAGAACGCTGCTGTGTCTTCTGTATTGTCAACTTGCAGATGCTTCATTGCAGGAATGCAGAATTAAAATGTTAATTCAGTTCTCACACAACTTGCATGAATTTGAAATATAGCCTGTAAATCACTTCAACATGCTTTAAGAAGCATGGGGCTCTAACTTATGAAATATAAATTCGCAGGGTTCCACAGTCATCCAATTCAAAATATCTTTAAATAGCTATAAAAAAGCTGCAAAACAATGCTCTCTGTTATAAATAGCTGTTCTAAAAATGTGCTTCTAACTTACTACACGAGGAATTATATAAGTGCATAGTACAAATTCTTATTCATTTAACAACCAAACGTCAGGTAACGTAGGTTTCAATTCAGTGCACCGTGTGTCTGGTGATGTACAGGAAAATCCTTAACCATTTCTTAAAATTGCATCTCGAGCAGGAAGGAATTTGTTTGCAGCAAGGGAAAAACAATAAAACAAAGGAACAAGCAGCCGATTAAATTTCAAGCTACCTTCTAAGATGGAACAAAATGAAAGAGGAGGCCGTAGGCACCCAGCTGAGGGGCGAGCTGAGCCGGCTGAGCGCCGGGGCTGCTGGCAGGGCGGCGGCAGTGGGATGCAGCTCACCGCGATGCTGCTCGCCGCGATGCCTCTTGCCGCGATGCCGCTCGCCGTGCTGTGCACAGGGGGCGCAGCCCGGGACACGCACGGTCCCCTTTCGGCGGTGGCAGTGCCACGGTGCACCCGAAAAGGGGACGGGTAAGTCAGCAGCCATTGTTGCCAGCAGCTTGCCCGTAAGCAGCGCTCTTGGCGTTTTTAAGCCTGGCACGTTATCTTTCCCCCAGAACACCGCTATCTGCTTGTAAAGCCTCTCGCTCCACACGGCCAAACAAAATGAGGTTCCAGGCTCTTCCCCTCCGTACGTCTTTCACAAGTTGCAGCCCGAGCGTGTAGCTAGCCCTGCGCAGTCAGCCAGAGCACGAGGGGACCTCGCCGCCCCTTAGAGCGCCCAGTCGAGGGTGGGCACACCGCCGCCCCTCACCCCCGGGACAGGAGAACTTCTCCCACTTGCCCGACCACCATGCCAGTGAAGACTTTTCTAGACGTATCTGTAAACGAATAGCTGCCATCAATCATTGTCATTCCTTTATTTCATGTCTCCTGATGAGGTTGACTAGTGTCATTGTTTGTTACTGTCCAAACCACATCTTCATTCTTGTAATGTCAAGCAGATATGACAAGCACACATTTTCCAGATGAGTAAGATACAAAGTCACCTTTTAATTTACACTTGTTTGGTTTCGGTTTTTTTTTGTTGGTTTTTTTTTTGGTTTTGTTTTTTGTTTTAATAAACAAACATGTCGTAAAATTTACTGGATTTTTAAGTTGCCTTTGGTACTAAAAGTCATTCATTAATGAAAAGAAAGAAATCTGGAGTAAAAAATTCTTACAATAAAATGGCTACCTACAGCCTTTTATAACAAGAATTCTTTTATGGAGCTTGTCCCCCAATATTAACTTCATCACTCGCAGAGCAAAATCTGCCAAAATCATTACTCTAGCCAAAGAAATGCAGAGAGCAGTGAAATACATTTAAAAAACAAACTAGCAAACGAACAAAAAACCCAAGAATGAGATATTTGACCGTTTTGTCTCTTCCTTTTTAAACAACAGCTAGATAAAGAGGAAGAGAGGACATAGGACAAAATGGTGGGACAGTTCTTTGGTTTTCATTGTTGTTGTTGTTGTTGTTGTTGAAGTCTTTGTGTTCCCGACACTGGCAAACCTTGAAGGGTCTGATTTCAAACACTTGCACAGGGTGCGTGTTTGACGGAGGGCTAGTTAATGGAGTCAGTGGAAAATGCAAACTGGATAAAGATGAACAAAATGAAAAAGGCAGTAGTTAAGAGCAGACAATAATGTGAGCCCCCGAGTGTAGCACAAAAGGCCGGAGTCTGTAGTTTTCAAGAAGAAAGGTTTGTGGAGTCTGTGCTGCCAATTTACCTCTCCTCGCAGCCTCCCTTCTGAGACCACCATCGAACACCTTTCAGCTGCACTTGTGTGCGGCTTGTCTAAATATGTAAGATAACTTCTGGAGGCCTGCAGCAGCATTTTGTCTGGGGCCTGAACAAAGAAGCACCAGCTAGCTTGGCACGGCACCTTGGAAAGGGATTGTAAGTTACTGGAGCATCATATAACTTTCTTTCTTTGGTCTCTCCTTTCTTTTTGACTGGAATAACAGAACAGGGTCAAAAAAGCAGCTGTATTTGACTGAAACAATTAATTTAAAGTACTTACAAATTAGCTGTACAGTTTGGGTACGAATCTTAGCCACTCGCACTTTGTACTTTATTTAAAATCTCATCAGACTGGGCAAACCATTCTGAAAGAGGAAGATTATATATAAAACTTTATATGCAGATGTCAGGAGTATTTTAAATCACAGATCAGCTGTCTGGAGTGGAGAAACAATATATTTAGAACAATCCTTGTCTTTTTGTATTTTCTAGGAAGTTAAATGTTTTTGGTACCTAAATTGATACCTATTTTTGGTACCTAATTTGGTACCTATTTGATACCTAAATTTCATTTTAAAAAGCGAGTCCCTTAGAAAAATCAAAATGCAAAAATAAATTACAAATTATGTGTTTATCTTCTGATAATTAAGGGAAGCTAAGTTTAGCATAGGACTGTCCTTTTTAACCTGCTCCTAGTTATTTTTAAGAATTTTAAACCTCTAAACCAGTGCAGGTGTGACATTTAAGAGAAATACATGTGTATGTCATCATCCCGCAGGGACAGCTCCAGTTCCAGCCACACCTGCTTTATCCCAGCTGATTTGGAGGTGTGGGATCTGCAGCACTGGGCTGGTGTGGGGGGAACTGCAGCTGTTTGTCTTCCTTTTCATGTCAGAAAACCACACTTCAAATCACCGACTGAGCAGAACTCATGCTCATATTTCCTTGAAAAGCGTTTTGGTCCTGCAGGCTCATGTGGTGCCGTGCCCGCTTCCTCCCTCTTCGGTGGTTGTTCTGAGATGGGGAGGTTTGGGGAAATGGGTTCGGCAGCAAGCACCCAACACAGTGGTGCCCACAGGTAAAATTTCCCCTGAGCATGGGCAGTCGTGAAGGCCATTCAAGTGCCCTGTAGTTCTCAGCAATTGCCAGAAATTGTCCGTGCTCCTGCCCTGGGCAGAGAGATCTTAGCGAGCACGAGCCAGTGCCTCTGCTCGGCCAGCACCACAGAGCTTCGGCCTGCTCACGCCACCCAGAGGTGTGCTCCGTGTCCGCCTTCTCCAGAGAACACGAAGTGGGGGAAGTTGATTAGTTTGGAGTAAAAAAAAAATACTAATTTCCAACATGCTTTCTCACACATCTGCGCAGAGAAGTTCACCAGCTAAAGGGCTAGGGGACTCTTCACGTTTCCAGCTGATTTACTCAAATCGCAGAGCCTTGCTTGCAGAGCAAGAGGATTGACAGTGTATCAGGGCTCCTAATTGAAAAGTAATAAAATCTCTGAGTGAAGCTGGCAAATTAAGGCCTCCAGCCAATTTGTCAGCTTGCAGTCAACTCAGAGGAACCCGGGAGAGCAACAATCCATTATCAGACTATTTTTAATATCTGCTAAAGCATTTTGTGGGCGCTAGGGATGGAGTCAGAAGCAGCAGAGACAAACTCTTCAGGAGCAAGCTCTATCAGATCGATCCTGGCCCAAAGGGACAGAGATAACGGGGCAGAAAGCTGTCGAAATGGGCAGGATCTGGCCTGCTGCTGTGAGACCCGGGGCTGGGTGGGCTTCATGCCTTCCACCCAAGGATGCCAGAGACCGTCTGTGCCGTAGAGGTGATGCTCTGGCCAGGGAGCTTGTCCCCATCCCCAGAGCCAGCCCTGGTGCCGCCATCTCGCTCGGCACCGCCGGCTGCTTTCCTGTCCCCGCGCTGAATGCACGGAGCCGCCGGCAGAGGCAGAGGGGGGGATTTGGGACTGGAGGGAGAGGCAGAGGGGAGGAGGGCAGGAGTCAGTGCATGAAGTGACAGAGAGGAACAGACCCTCAAAAAGTGTAGAACCCGCTTAAAAAAAAAATGAAATACACAGCGTTTATTCAGCAGGGTTTTAATGAGGAAGATTGCCAGCCACTGCTGAATTAAGTATTGCTAGCAGCTAATTGAAATGTTACATGTTTTAATTTGTCTGATTTCCTTCCAGTGGGTGATGTTATTTATATAGTTTGTATATAGCTAACGACAGACTATACAGAAAATGCAAAGATTGCTTTCAATGATCAGCAATATGTGAGAGCACAGACATGAACGAGGTGCTTAGGAAGCCATGCCATCCTTCACAGATTAATATAAATAGTTAAATAAAACATACATAAAAGAATGCTATCTCATTATCATTTAAAGCTCCTTTTATTCTTTTCTTTTTAATTAAGGATTTCTGTTTCTTCTGGTAAAGAGCGATTTTGTTTTAAAACAAATACAGTTACCTTTTAGTACTACTGCGGAAAACTGCATTTTTGTGTCCTTTCAGCCACATTGTTTCAAGGCCACCCAGTTCCCCTAGGAGGCTATAAACAGGGGAAGGATTTAAATCCCATTCTATTTGTCGAGGATTTGGCAAGAACCCATATAGTAGGAAGCTGAGCACGGACAAAACCGAGTGAAAGGTGTCTTTTAATTCCCCGGTCGCTGGTGGAACAAAGCCTGCTCCCAGCGGGGTCCCGGCTGGCCGCACCCAGGCTGCATCAGCGGCTTCATTTCAACCGGTGAATTTGGTGTATTTTTAGATAACCATGTTGAGATTAATTAATTAGCCCCTAGGAGTTAGTGCCTGTAAACGTCACCCAAAGCAGAGATGTGTGAATACGGTGAGGCTGTTAATTCACAAAAAAAATGGCAGCTCGTAATCCAAGCAGAGGAAATTGTGTCCCTGTCAGGATGACTGGCAGCTCCAGCGTGCTATCAGGTTACCTCCTCAGTGATAACGAACTACACATCAATTTAACTTATTAGCAATGCTTAAAAGAGCGTCTTTTTATTTCTTGGAGGTAGCATTTAAAGTCGCCGTTAGAAAAAAACTGCCCTGGGAGGCAAACATTGGCATTTGGATAAAGAACAATGTAAATGATTTGATACCTAGAAAACCTAGTAAATTTAGAGAAAAATGCTACAGCTATAACTTCATTAGAATGGCAGAATCTATTATAATTAACCACAACTAACTAAATAGGAGCTAATTTACTTCTGTGAGCCAAAACTCTGTTAAATGATAGTGTATTGTAAGATACAGAGTAAGTTATTTGGTTTGTGTTCTGTTTTTAAGTACAGAATAAATGCACTATAACGAGCCGTTGACACGATGTTAATTCTAAAATCTTTTGCCTAAATGCAATAAGATCGTCCATAACTGATGCAAGTTGACAATGGGAGGTGAAGATTGTATATGTAGCCTGCAAAGAGAAAAGTTAATGGCAATGTAGGGAAGAGGAGATATTTAGCTTTCATGCTTCATACTGTATATTTTTCTGTTGTATTTGTCAACTAAAATATGTTATATCTCTCTAAATGGTGTCTTTCTCTATATGTATAAATGAACAGATGCAGATAGAGCTCAAAAGCATGGCATGGATGAATTTATCTCTTCCAATCCCTGTAACTTTGACCACGCTTCACTCTTTGAGATGGTTCAGCGCCTCACTTTGGACCACAGACTTAATGATTCCTATTCTTGTCTGGCAAGTATATTCTTTGGTCTCTAGTGATATAAACACCAAGCAGCAAAGTCAAAGCTAGTGCGAGTGGGGGCTAATCCCCCTGTTGCTGGAAGATTGACTTCTGTTTACACCAGGTTTGAATTTGGGCCAGAGGTATTTTCTTTTTGAGAGGCTACCTCCAGTGATCTGACTGCTGTTCTTCTCCAGGTAGCACTGTCTTTATCGTTTCTGTTTGCAATGTTTAAAATGTTTCTTCCTGCAAAGACAAACTCCTGTGTGGGGATGTGCAGTAGAGAGCAGAAGCAGTTTTGCAGCTTCCCACGCTGCCTTCTAGAGTCTTTTGGATGAAATTGCAGGGGAAAGATGAAGGTCTGGTACCACCTCCCATGACAATGGAGTCACTACAGGAATAACCATGGCCCAGCTTTGTGTCTGTGTATGGGCAGGGATCCCAAGCAGGTAACAGGTGGGACTAGATGGATAACTGCAGGCATCCTGCGGTCAGTCCTTGCTCACGCAGTCGCATGCCCATCCTGATTATTCCATGAGCACAGGTCGCAGCTCTCAGGCCACCTCCGTACAACGTGCTCTGTACAGCGGTGGCACCGAGGTGCTCCAGGACAGCTTGTTGTCTTTGGCTGGAGTGCAGTGCTTGGGGGCTGCAAGGCAGTGTGAGGATTTACATGACAAATAACCTTTACCAGTACAACTTGAACAATGAATTTCCAGCAGTTTTGGTGAGAAGGATGAAGAGGCTCTTAGTTTTTGAGAAAATAACAGGATGAAAACTTTCTAGAGGGGTTGGATGAGGCCTGAAATGTATGTCCTGTCCTGAAAGGCACGGGACAGATCCCGACCTGCTGTCCTCCTCATGCTGCACAGGAATCTCCACACTGGGGTGTCATCACTGACTTCTTCAGCAGAAGGACCTTCTTGTGACAGTAGTCTCCACCTTTAGCCAGCTGTGCAGTTCCTGGAGCTGGCACTATCAGGTGGCTTTCTGTTAGAAGTGGCAAAATGAGAACACAGCTGAGCCAGTAAGCCTGTCAGGCTCCAACCTTGTCCTCCAAGTGCCCCTGCATCAGGGTGCCCCTCCCATCTGCTCAGCTCCTTGCACCGCACACAAGGGTTGATCTCAGAAAGACCAAGATCCCGTAAATGCCAGCAGCAGCAGTGAGTTACCACCTTCCTAGTGAGAGGCAGGGCTAGGAGGAGCGGTTGTGGACGTCCCCTGAGGTAAGGATGGGCTGGGGGAAGGCTGCAGTGCGCACCTGACCTGCAGATCCCCGGGTGGTACAAGTAGGCTCGGTGGGAGCGTCGGCTGACCTGCCGCGGGTTTCTCACCGGTTCCACCGAGGTCTTTGCTCCGGCAGGCAGTGGGTTTGGCATGCGGCTTCTGCTCCCCACGCATGGCTGGCACTAGGAAGACCATCCCCATCCATGCATGTCTGACAGGTTGGCTTGCAGCTGGTGTGTCTCTGTGCAGCCTCGGGCCTGGTGAGAGAGCTGAGGCCTTTGAAATAAAGTCATGGCTGAAGGAGAGTCACGAGGCCGTCACTGGAAATTATTAATAATGTTTCTCTTCAAGACACCCACCAGCCATACTTCTGCTTGTTATCAAGATGTTTAGACCCTTGCTAGAAACTACTGGAATGATGGAGCTCCCCTCAGCACCAAGACTTGTGTCTCCTCAGAGCAGAGCATCACCAATTAAACCGTCTTCTTTCAAATCACTCATTACAGTGTTGTCAAGAAGAGAATAATGAGCTGTGTTCACCTCCTCTTGGATCTCAACTGCTTCTTTATTTTAGTATGGTTTTGTCCTAATTTTGAAGTTAAATCAGACTGACCGCAAAATTTGAGTTCAACTGCAAGGAGCTCCCTTTGCTCTTGAGGTGTTTGTGGGAAGCTGGTGATACCCTTGTGCTGGCTTGCCTGTGGGAGCTGTGAGCCTGTGGTAAGCCTGCCCTGTCCCCTCTGTGCTGCTGGGCGATTGTTATTCTTCCTACAGGATGTTCACATGCAAGGTCGCGAAGAGTTTTGTCTTGTTGCACGTCTTGTTTTCTGTTGTGGACACGGAGGTGCCAGGGAAGACTTAGGCAGACACGGTGGCTTACCCTGACACAGAGGATAGCTCAGCTTTGCCTCCTTTCCGCGGAACCAGGTTAAACAATGTTATTGTGAGCCTACTCGCTGGCTGAGCCAGGCATCCCTATGAAAACAAACAGGCTGTCTGACTAATCTCAGCTATTGCAGAAGTGATGTTTGCTGGCAGAGAGCACCGTGCTGGGAAAGGGGAAGAGCGTCGTCGGCATTGCTTTCCGAGGCTCTTGCCCATCATCCTCAAGCTGAATGCACAATTGCTTTCACAGCTCTTCCTGGACTTTCTGATAGGGAAAGAGTGTGCAGCTCTTCCAGCTTAATATCAATCCCACGCATGCGTGGATCTTCATTCCTTTCTGCTTGGACACGTGTTATTTCTGAGACTGCCCTTCAACTCTTCCCAAGACTTCCCAACCTACTGCCAGCATCTGGCTCATGCAACAAGATCCCTACTGGAGCAGTATGTCCCATTCATGGGAGTCACACCACACCGCATCATATTTACCAAGAGGTGGTCTTCTGGAGAGCCCGGTCTAGCAGAGATGATGTGTGAAGGGATCACATGAAAAGGCCCAGAAAGCAGGCCACCAAAATTATATTGTCTGTTTTTTTCCCATGGTAAATGAGAAAATACAGGTATTGACAAGTGAATATTTTCCCTCAAAAATCCTGGTTTTCACAGAAACTGCATTTTGCATTGGAAAAATCTCCAATGATTGATCAAGCCTTGCCTTACCTAGTTGAAAAGCTCCCATTGCACTCCCCACTGCGGCCAGGAACATGTGGCATTGTCTTAATGCAGATGAGCTTCTCAAACACAGTTGAGCTCCCTGCACTCTACAGCCTTCTTCCAATGTCCCCTCTACGTTTCTCCATGCCACTGAAGACCATCTGGGAGACCAAACTGAGCTACACCTAGCTGTGTTGGGTTGAAACACCCCGTGCGTCACTATCAGTTGCGTTTGCCAGACTGGCTGGTTGTCAGTTGGTTGTGCCAGGCAAATCTTAATCAAGAGCCAGGATCTGCCTAAAGATGTGGGGGATTTGTCTGAATACAGCCTTTTATTCAAACCTTAGATTTTTTTCTGGGGCCTTGGGAACAGCATTTACTGCCCCTTTGTAGCTCTGTTCAGGATTTTTATTTCATACCTCTGCCATGCAAAAGGAAACCTCCTGGTCTTCCTGGGCTCTGGATCTCTCTACCTGTAGTTTCCTTGGGCATGCTCTCGTGAGCTGTCAAGGTATGAGGTTTGTTACTGAACCTCTGAGCTTCTGCTCAGGCTTCCCCTTTGTTGAGCCATGGGAGTGATCTTAAGTGTTTGCCCCCATCCCTTCTGTCTGACCAAGGAGCAGCACTTCTCAGACCCTGGTGCAGGGGAGCGATGTGATGCACTCCCGCTCACCAGGTCTAGCCTCCTACCTCCTTCAGCCCAAACTCCAGGCTTGATACCTGACTCCAGGGAAATTAGTGGCATCCTTCCCACTGATGTCAGTGGTGCCAAGATTTCACCCCGTAGGAAGGGCTAAGTCCTTTGTATATATATTATGTGAATATAAGAATTTAAACCTCATTTCTACCCCAGTAACCAAATGCACACATCTTTTTGTTTCAGAGCAGTTGCAACATTTCTATATTTTTATCATACGAAATCACCAAAGACTTGTGTGAAAAGACACAAAGTGAAGAGAAGGTCCAAGGATGTAGCAAACAGGCAACATAAAGAAGTCCAGAATCAAGCACAATACCACTAACCAAAAAGCAAACAAAAATATCACTAAAAGCAGTGAAAGCAAATATACCCCTCCCAAAAAATAGCCTTCCAGAGTGCTGTCCCATCTGCATTGTTCTGTGTCTTCATTTTGAAATGTGCACTTCCAGTGATCCCAGAACTGTAGCTACTCCCTATATCTATCATTTTCCCCTCATTATTTTAATTCTTTTCTCAATCTGTTTTGGAGTTGGCCCAATAAGGATGAGCAAATCCTTCTCTATGTCTTTGAGCTCTTAATTGATATTTCTTCAACTCTTTTCAAAGCAGCTATTTTGGCATCTAGAAAAGATTTGGTGTCATCTGAGTGGTAGAAAATATATTTTAATCTTTCACAGCAGTGTTGTTTCTAAGATGTAGCATTTGGGGTAACAGATGGGGTGGCAAAGAAGTTGCCTATAGGGGCAGTGCTCTGCCTCAACTACTCTCCCGCCCGCTGCAGGAACTTTTCAATTAAACGATGAAAGATTTTGCAGCTTGATGCATTCCAGAGCTGCGTCTTAGCAATTGTTTAGCACCCAAATTTCCATGTAAATATTGACGGTTTTGCAGCATTTTGAAAATCTACGATCTACAAGAATATTCTCGTTCTCGCTAGCGCCTTCGCTGAAGGCAGAGGCGCGCTCGGCTCCGGCTGTCCTGCGACGCTCACCGGAGCGCTGTGCCGTCCCCTCGCAGGGCACTGCGTCCTCCTCGGGAGCATGGACGTTGCACCGCCAGCCGTGTGTCACCAGGCCTTTAGGACTGACAGACAGCAGTCGTTGGAGGTTTCTGGACGTGTAAAGAAACCGTGCCCGTGAGCCGAGCTCATGTTTGCTGCGATGCCGAGGAGCGCTGGCCTGCCGGCTGGTGGGCGATCTCAGAGCGCATCGCCGAGGGTACACAACAAGGACGATGTGAAACGTCCCCGTGTGATGCTGGGAAACTGCCTTCCTCCGTCTTCAGGATGTTCCTACGTGCCAGATGCAAGAGAAGCCGTTGTTCAGTGTAATCCTCCCTGTTCTCCCCCAGATCACTCTTCTCGCTCCCGGCCAAATGTGCAGTCCCTTCCCCAGAATGAGATCACTGTTTCATGTTGCTTAAATAATCAAATCTTTGTCATCTCTTTAAAGGTGTGAATCTTTTTTTTTCTTTTCTTTTTTTTTTTTTTGCTAGACACTGACATGAACTGGCCTCACTTTTCAGCATTTTAAATGACATTTTCTGTTAATGGTAGCATAATGTATTTTTGTTAACAGTTGCACTGAGTATATGCTGTGATTAGGTGATGATATGCAGACTGTTTTGTTTAAGAGTGACCTCTCCTTTTTTCTTAATGTAGCCTTAGGTTTGTATTTCTTTATTAGAACAGTTGACCACTACACCTCCAAATCTGATAGCATTTGTATTTAATAACCTATATTTAAAATCAAGTCTCTTTATTTCTAAACAGGGCTGGTTTAGTCCTGGCCAGGTCTTTGTGCTAGATGAGTATTGTGCACGTAATGGAGTGAGAGGCTGTCACAGACATCTCTGCTACCTCAGAGATTTGCTAGAGCGCGCAGAAAATGGAGCTATGATTGACCCCACCTTACTTCACTACAGCTTTGCCTTTTGTGCATCACATGTTCATGGCAACAGGTAAGGAATTATTTTTGGCTAGCAGCTCCCTGCCAGCAAGGGATGACTTTGTCAGATATAGGTTTCCTTGGATAATGCACAACAGTCCCCAATTTGTTTTCACATTGGATGTTTGGCAGCAGCGCTTCTAGTGGCATAGTCAGTTTGTTTGTTTGTTTCGTTGCTTGTTTAATGTAAGCAATAAAAATGCACGTAGGGGATCCAGAAATCAGGGTTTTTAACTTTCTTACCCAGGCACCTGCTAAATGCAGTTCTGGGCAAACTAGAGTTGACGTACATGTGACTGTCATGGGTTGAATATAATGGAAGTAAACAATATACTGGGCTGATTTAATTGCTGCGTGAGAGGATCTGACAAGTTGCAGCAGTGAAATTTTCAGCAGGATCAAACTTCAGTGCACAGAAGTGCTTGAAGCCCTCGGGCACCTCTGTCTCTTCGGCAGGCGGCGTGACGTCAGCCTTGGAATTGCTTAGGCATAATTGGAAATTTTGTCTTGCTGCTGTTGCAAAGGAATTCCAGTTCCAGAAGCAGCCCATTCCTTTCTCTCAAATGTGGCAAATCTTTGATGGTAGGGAGCGGAGCTATGCTTTTTCCTTTTCTATTTATTTCGTTGACAGCTGTGGTATATATTGCAGCTTCTTTTTCTGGTTTGGTTTTGTTTTTTCTGCTAAGTTGCATTATATACTTGGAGATATTGCTCTCTATCCTGCAAATGCTTCTGAAGAAAGGAGTGTTATAATTATGTGTTTTCATAAGCCCTCTGGTAAATAGCATCCTGAATTATGGCACACATTGCCCAGGTTTCACGTTGCAAGGCTGCCGCTTGCTTTGCAGTTAGTTTCATACATCTTGTCATGGAAACCGAGTCCTTGCTTCCTTAGTTTCTTTTTTAGTTATGACTTTCTTTTGCTCGTTTGTTCCTTCTTTGCCAATTGTTCTTTGATTTCAGTTGTTTGCCTTTGGTTTAGTTTCCTTTTGTCTTGTGCTTTTTATTTCATGCTTTTTTCTGTTTCTTCCACGTTTGCTGCTGGCCTCCCCCCACGTGTCCCAATCACTCCCCAAAGCCACCACATGGCAGAGTTGCTTGGCGGGTCACAGCCAAGCGCAGACGGCGAGGGGGGCAAAGTGTCTCATGCCTCCGCCGCTGAAGTGGAGACAAAAAAGGATTCCAAAAAGGAGTCCAAAAAAAGGAAAGATTCCAAATCCCAGCCGAATCCAGAGCCGAAAAGGTAAGCGAAGCGCGCAGTGCACAGCAGTGCGTTGTAGCTGGCGCCGGGCTCCTCGGTCACCGAGCACACTGGGCAGGCTGCGGGGCTGCGGCAGCCGGGGTTGGCCTCTGCTGGGACGCCTTTGGGTGCCCCTGTCCCCTGGGCATCAGGGACCGTTGTGTTCCCGGCGTGTTCAGGGGACTGCGTGCAGACCTGGCCGCCCATAAAGCTCCCATCCTTGTCAGGAAGGAGGCTGGTTTGGGGACGCCACCTGGTTCGAAGCCTGTTTTCGGGGACCGTGTAACGGAGAGGAGGGTGGCTGCTGGTCACGGCTACCCCGTGTGCCTCTTCACAGGGTCCAGCACAACCAGAGCCACAGCTTCCTCTTCATCGGGTCAGTGGCAGGAGGTATCTGATGGTGCCGCGGGGATGCCCTCCCACTGGGGCTGGAGAGCTGAGTGCTTGGCAAATCCATCCTGCTTCAAGCCTCACGGGATGCGCAGAGCCCAGTGCCGTGCCCGTGCTGGTCCCTGGAGCTGCGGGTGGCGGCTGTGCCTCACTGGGACACAGCCAGGTGCTTCCAGATGGACAGCTGGGCTGTTAAATTTGGTTAAAATATTCCAAAAAAGGAACGATGTGCTTCACCCTGACTTAGCTGTCTTTAGCCGATGGCTGACTCCAGGCCAGGAAGCTGAAGGGACGTGCTCTCTCTCGGTCGGGACCTGGGCACTGCGGGGCTGCAGCATCACGCTTGTCCCCGGGACTGCGGGCGCACACGGCGAGAGTTTGGTGTGGAGACTGCGGGGTGCCGCGTTTCCTGGCCTCTGCCATCAGGAAGCCATAAAGAACCGCAGGGGGTCTGCGGGAGAAAATGTGACTCCGTGTCTTCCGTTTCTACTAATAGAATAGCGAATAGCGAAGTGGAAGAGTCGTGATTTCTTTTTGGAAAGCTGCTTAGGCCACTTGCATCATGCACTGGAGAGCTGGGTGGCAGAGCGCGCAGGGAAGGCAGTATTTATCCGTGCGGTGCTTACTGGCAATCGCGGGCTGTGCGTAAAGCTGGGTTCGCTTTCACTGCATCCCTTCCTCCCACCTCCCATGTCCACGCATTGCTCATCACCTTAGGGCTAGCCGGGGGCCATACTCTGCCCCGCAGACCTATAGCTCACTGCAGAGCAGAAAACTTCCCGTGTGTGTTTTGCAGAGGCAGGAACGTGCCCTTGCTTGGGATGGCACAGCAGCCAGCACCGCGCCCGACAGCATCTTCCAGCAGATTCAAGTCAGGAGATGTCTTTCTGTTTAACAAAGGCTTCTTTTTTTTTTCTGTCCAACCCAAGAAAGTGTTGATTTGATTTTCTCTGTAAGAGGAAGTTACTCCACTTTTCGACAGAAAAAGAAAACAAAAACAAAAAACCACCAACGTTGGGTGGTTTAGCTTTCTCCAGAAGGAGGCTGGCTGTCAGTCAGAATATGCCACCCAGTAACGAAGGTCGAGCAGGGAGATAACTCCATGTGGCTATCAATCCCCGCTATTAGCGGCAGACAGTGATGGAGCTGAGGTGGGCTGTCTGTTTGCATCGCGTTTGTGTAAGGTCAGGCGGGCAGACACCAGTCGCTCGCAGTCAGCGGGGAGGTGCGGGGAGGCTGCGCTCGGATGCCGGGGACAGCCCGGAGGTCGGGGCTGACAGGATGACAGGCGTCAGCGCGGGGACGCTGCCTCGCCTGTCCGGCACCGCGGTGCGCCCGGGACGGGAGCGGGGTGGCTGCTGGTGGAAATGCACCTCCAGCTTCGGGCTGACCCCGCTGCCGAGGCAGGTGACATGGTCAAAGCAAGATTTTGGGGCTGGTTTGGAGCCCTGGTGCTTTAGATATAAGGGTTTCTTTTTCTTTTTTTTTTTTTTACCCTCCCTTTGGGCTCCTGTAGCTTATTCAGACCCCTGAAAGCCTGACATAATCTCTCCAAAAAAAAAAAAAAAAAGGCTGTAAATCACTGCCATTTGCATCACAGTCCCCTTATTTTTTCTGTTCATTTCATCCTTTTTGGAGTAAAAAACGTGGTTAAATGGGAATTGCTTGTCCTGAGTCTTACCTCCTGCAGGTACCTGCATGTGCCATGCACAGGCTGTCGGAAGGGCAGGGGCAAGCAGTGAGCAAGCCAGGACTGCTAAAACCTGAACAATTTGCTGGCCCCCAGTTCCTTGCTACTCACCAAAGCTGAAGAACTGGAGGCTTTTCGCTATTGTGGCCACCGGCGATTTCATAGAAGGGTTTTCTCAGCTAGGTATCACTGGCTGCCTTTTTTAAAGTTCTGCTGTTATGCTGTTAGGATTTCTGATGTCTGTACCTACACGAAAGGCAAGAAACACGTAGCATTCAGACACCCGACAACACCGGCTGTGTGTTTATTGATGTCTGTGTGCTTTTGGTACCATTACGACAGTATTGAGGCTGTCGCTTGCCTTTATCAACAGTCCTCAAAAAAGTAGCGGAGGCAAAAACAGGCACGGTTTTAAGAAGGCATAGCTTTAGCTAAAATAATGAAAGGGTTTACATGACCCCAAGGTCTTCTCCTGCCTTCTGTTTCCATGTTCGTCTCCCCCCTGACTTTCGAGGGGGACGGCAGTGCTCCAGCACCGTCTGACACGCAGGGAGCCAGTGTGGTGGAGGAGCCTCGTTCCTCCGCGTCTGTGCACGAGAGGCATTGCAGAGCAGAGAACTGAGCTCAGCTTTCCCAGGGCCAAGTCGGTGCTGAGTCCTCCAACCTCCGTTTCTGTCCCTTTGGAAGGAAATGTCATCTGGAGGTGACCTTGGTTCCACACGTGGCTTGTTTGGATGTAGCCATGTCTTAGCTTTCTCTTTAAAAGTTTAAGTTGGCACCAAAAGAGACTCTTTCCATCTTTGCTAATTTCAATCTTTTAAAAATAAATCTAAAATATTGAATGTGCAGAATGTGCAGTATTAGCAGACATGGAGCTTATCAAAATCAGGATGCCAGCCTGGATCCCCTGTAGTCTGATAGCATTATTCTTTGTGAGTTGTTCGGTGACTTTTGCCCAAAGTGCGAACAACTACGATCTCTCTGTTAAGTGTCTTGGTATGTCAGTGACCTGCCCTTTGCCCTCTGAGCTGTTTTATGCTTTGTAGCATAAAACTTGTTTTCAAGAAATAGCTCTCTCATTAGCGACCATTAGCATTAGCTCCCCTTAGTCTTTATCAGCTGTAAGCCACCAGAAATAATATTATTGTTATAGACCTCGAGGAAAAGTCTGCATAACATATTCACAATGTTTTCTTTTATATTCTAATTGCATATCTGGCTATTTCACATAAAGGCAAGATTTCCACACAGCTAGTTTAAAAAAAAAGGGGGGGGGGATATTTTTGGTCCTATAAAAGAAGTGATAAATCCATCAACACGTCCCTGCGCTCAGATGAGCAGCCCTGACTGCAGACCTCGCGGGGCGTAGCGCCGTAACCCCTCGTTAGGTGCCAGCTCCGTATCGCAGCCAGACCCGTGATGACACGGCGCGCGTTGCGGCCGTCTGTCGGATACAATCCGGCATCACCCGCGACCGGCAGACAACCGGCTCGGGCTGACGTGATTCGTTGCAATAGGTGTAGGATGGCAGTGCTCAGAAGCCATTCGGTTCAGCCGCGCGGCGTCAGGGCTGTGGATCGCACATGAGGAGCGATGAGCCGTGACTCGGCGCTGGCGTGGAGGGGAGCGGGAGCAGGACGAAGGCAGGGCTGGGAGGACGAAGCGGCTCGCACCTTGGGCAGCGTCGAGGGAAGCCCCGAGGAGAGCAGGCGGAGGGCTGAGCCAAACAAAGGGCTTTCAACCGGCGTTGGGCGCGCGGCGTGAATTCCCAGAAGAAAGGGACGTCGGGCAAAACTGGCGTTCGCTGAATAAGCGTTTTCAAGGGGTCTAACCAGGTGGATTCTTTCAGATCAGCTTTGCACGGGGTGATGAAGGAGGGCAGGACAGGCAGAGTGCTCCCGCCCGCATCCCAGTGTGGCCAGTGCTGCGGCTGGACTGGTCCCCGTGCGGCCGGTGGGGCTGGCGCGGGCGAGTCCTCCCGCGAGGCAGCCTCCAAAAGCCATTCCTGACACACGCCGTCCAAGGCACTAATCATCCATGTTTACTGTATAGCTCATATGTGCTGCACCTGGCAAGCGGCAAGGGAGCTGAAGGCAGCACGTGTTTTATATTTGAGTTGTTACTTAAAAAATCAAATTATTTGCATCAGTTTTTGACATTGTTTTTTTTTCGTTGGCTCTGAATGCCAGGGCTCACAGTGCATGCAAAGATCTGTTTGCTACGTGTAAGCAATATTTTCCCCAGTAGAAAAAGTGTAGACAAGTTAAACATAAAAGGTGTAAAAGATGATCTGTCTTTTCAGTTGTAAGCCGCCATGGTATTTCATGCAGGCTTATGTCAAAGAGATTAACCCACTGGAGCTATACTGTATATTTATAATTGCATACAAATGCATGCTATTGCTTCATAGATTAGTCTTTGTTAAAAATCATTTTGATATATTTGTTTTAGCAGCATAACTAGCCCTGGGGGCACTGGGTATAATTAGAAAAGGGCATGGGGGGAGGCGGGGCTTGTAGAATAAAGCAGTGGCCTTAGGATCACAGGTCCTAATTATAATTTATAATTAACCCTGGAATTTGCACAAACCATCCAAGCTAAACAAGGACTATCGTTTTCGCTGTTTAAATTGCAACCCCT
Source organism: Anser brachyrhynchus (assembly GCF_964034855.1). Lineage (NCBI taxonomy): Eukaryota > Metazoa > Chordata > Aves > Anseriformes > Anatidae > Anser > Anser brachyrhynchus. Next base: position 7,840,772 of record NC_137705.1, read on the forward strand.
TTTCTAATTTCACCACCTGCTTTGTTGATGTTGTTGTTTTCGTGGCTTAAAACTTAAAAACAAGGAGGGATTAGGAAAGCAGCATTTAAAAGTTTTCATATGAAATATTTACGTTGTGAGTTGACTAGGTTTGAGCCAACATAATGAATCTGCAGCAGAAGGAGTGATCTGAAACTTGTTTACTTATAATTTAATTTTTCCTTATTTATTTTTCTTGCCTTTTTTGCCCTTCTGCTTTCCTCTCTGCCCACAACTTACGCCGTGCACCTCCAGTGTCCGTGAACAGGAGCTGTAGATAACCAGACGAAATGGTGTCTCCACTCAGATGGAGACGTTCGTGCTGTTTGTGGACCTGAACTCACAGACTCAGACCCATTTGTGCCTCTGCACATACCATGTACAAGCAGAGCTGTTTTTCACCATTTTGCTCTTCTCTCAGTGCCCGTCACTGCTTAGCCCAGTGTTAGGAGGACGTGGTTGTGCACTGTGTGTGAGCACATTCGTTTCTCCTGGCTGCATTCGAGCTAGCCTTGCTGCAGAAATGCTGCCTGCTGGAGGAGTCGGTGAGGCTGTCCACCAGATAAAGTATCAAATATAAAAGTTGAGCTGGAGATCTTTGTTGAAAAGAAAATCACCAGTAAGCATCAGGACGAGCTGGTGAGACCTAAACTTCTCTTGCAGATTTTTTTCAGCCCCATCAGCCATGTACTCGAATTGTCTAGAGCACAGAAGTGAATCTTAAATTATCGCAATGCTAAGCTATATACCCTTTGTGTTCTTGCGAAGGGAAAATAAATATGTTCCCTCAAAAAGATTGCATTTTCAAAGTATATTTGACTTGCATATTTAATTAGGTTTCAAAATTATCCAGCTAATAAATTAAGTGCAAGGCTTTTGGTGGTGTTTTTCCAGTTCTATGTATATCCTGCATTTGTCACTAATTAATGAGTCCCTAATGCTTCAGCTTCTGGGAAGATGAGCAACAAAGATTAACATAACTAGTAAATCCGAAGATGTGCAGCTGGGTTATAGTATTTGAAATTTGACAAAAACATGGGAAGTATTATTATTTGTGACATGGCTCAAGATGGGGGATTGTGAGGAAAGCAAAGATGACAGAACTGGTGCTAACCACTGTGACAACAACTTGAAAAGCAGCCGACATGACATCTTTCCTATCATGCTGCCGAAAATGTCAACTTTGTGAAGGACAGTGAGAAAATGGTTTGCCGAAAATTTGAAAGGTAGATTCAAGAGATGCTCATCATGTCAGATGCAATATAGTCCACAGCTGGGTGAGAAAGGGAGTCCTTGCAGTGGTGATGGCTCTCGGTTGGCAGGCCCTTCCAGACATCCGCGCTGCTCCAAAAATGGCTACAGCTGACCTGTAGATTGTCTCAAGTTTGCAGGAGCATGATACAGGAGGGCGGCGTGCCACTTACACCGCATGGCAGGCCCTGTGTGACAGAGCGGTGGCCAGGGCCACCGGGCTGGACATCTTCCTGCCTCACGGTGCGCCGGCGGCCATGGGCTGAGCGCGGGGGGAGCAGGCCGCTCGCCTGCCTGGGCTGAGTTTGCATCTCTGTGAAGGTGGAGGGACGTGGTGACAGAGCTGTTTTGGCCGGGACTTCATTCTCCAAACCCTTCCTTCCTCTTCGTGTGGGTCAGTGCTTTAAAACCAGTGCTTCCAGAGCTACACCGCGCAACCTGCGCGCGGCCCATGGTGGTATGTCAGCGGGTGTCCCACACCACTCGTTAACGTGCTAATAGCCGGTTCTGACAAAACTGAAGCCCTTAAATACAGTGAGAAGCTATGATTTGGGTAGACGGGCTGCGACCCAACCTGAGCTGTCAGACACGGGCCTGATCCTGCCTTCATCAGCATCAGCAGTGAGTCGCCCAGATCTTTGCATACAGAGCCGGCTTTTTTTTCACACGCCACTGCACTCTGCTTTCAATTAAACCCCTTGAATATATATTTTTAAAGCTGACGATGATTTTAAAGGCAGCCTGGATGCTTACTGTCCTCTCTGGGAGAAGACATCATCCAGTCCCACGTAGGTAACCACAGCTCCCTCCAGCCTGTCAGTAAATCTCGCCGTCGGAGGTTACTGACCCTGCAAAGGGTAACACAACTTTCAGACCATTTCCAGTCCACCAGCAAATCACTGCCAGGGCAGGCGGCTTTCACTGCCTCGTTTGTCAGCGCTGACACAATTAACCCAGTGACACCGTGAGTTGTTACGGGTACAGGGCGAGAACCGGGTGCCAAAAGTCAAATGAGGGTTTCAGCCTTGCCCCTTCATGTACAGCATTTATCGCTGTCTGTCCTGAATTACCTGCTCCTCTGCTCGGCAGCAAACCCGGCACTACGAGGTGCACAGCATAACAAAAGGCAGGGACGTATCTATCTGAGTGTTAAATATTTTATGGAATTTTAGGATAAAAATATATTAAGCATCTTCAGACATTAAATTTTGCTCAATATCTAATTTTTTTCTTTTTTTTTCTTTTTTTGTGGCTTGCTCATTTCTTCAAAATAACCAGTCCTAATTAGGTACTAATGAGACCAGATCCATACTTCCAAAAATGTTTATGAAATGTATTCCCAGATAAGACATTTTATCTAAGTTTTAGCCTAAATCTTTTTCCTTTTTTTTCTCCTTAATGCACAACTGAATTTGGCAAACAGTCAAATTACAATTTCTGATGAAATGCTATTTAAATTTAAATACATCCCCTGATATTCAAGTATTTTTTATGTCCATATTGTAAGTTTTATTTAATGTATATTTAGATTTAAGAATATGCCGTGAATATCGTGTAAGGTTTGCTAGTTACTCTCCTGAAATGTTTTAATCATTTATTCACCTGTACTGGAATATCAGAGTTTGTATTTATGATATTGAGAGCTTACTAAATACAGGGTCAAGGAGAAGTGATTGTACAGATTTTATTGCTTCTCATTTTTATCGTTTTTTTTTTTTTTCTCCTAAGTTTAGGGCCTTTGATTCTTTAAGAGGAAAATAAAGCCAACCAATTAACCCCTGACAGGAGGTTCATTAGAAGCTTTGTAATCCCTTGCCAAGTCTTTTGTATAACCAAACCAGTCTAGTGCTGAGGATTTATGCAGCTTAGGCTGAACACTGGAGGAGGCCTTTAAGTAAGAACATTTGTTCAATTTTAAGACGCCTTACATTACCTACAGAGAGCCTGTGCCAGCAGAGTTGCCCAGGAGTACACAAATCCGTAGACTTTGCTCGTCGGTAATGGGGAGCAGCGCTGCCGATTGTCTGGCTCGCCGATCCCTTTGGCGGATGGATTAGAGGCGAGCTCCTCTCCCTGCCTTCCTCTGCAGCGAGCTTTGCCGTGGGGCTGCGGGGGGAAGGAGGGCACGGCTGCTTTCGGCTCCCGGCTGGGGCTGCATCGGCGGAGGGACGGGGCGCGGGAGCACGGGGACACCCGTCACAGCCCCGGCAGCGCCGCGGCAGCGCCCGCTGCACACTGTGCTCGGTGACGGACGAGGAGCACCCGAGGCAGCGGAGCCTGGGGTCTTACAATGCACTCCTGTGCACGCACCAAATGCCAGAGAGTAGTAACTCATACTCCCTGAAATTCGGTGATAACGCGTGTTGATTTTTGCCACTCGAACTGAAATGAATGAAAAGGCATTGCGTTTTCAGGTATAAAATACTTACCGCTCTCTAGGTGCATTTCAGCAGAATATATTGAAGATGGTTCACTTCGAGAAATTATTGTAATAAGGCGATTCAGTGGTTCTGAAGGAGTGCAGGATTTTACATTCTGTTCGTATACAAGGCTGTTGTCGATATTCTTTACACTGTGAATTGTGTTAAATTAGCAGCTGAATTTTTCTGCAGAAATGAAGTCCATATTTTGCCAGCAGTGGGCCCAATCCTGCGTGAAAGCTGGCATTGTGCTCCTTGTTATATACCTACATTTAAGAGGGGATTCTGTTTTTTAAGGTTTTCCTGTCACAGAAAAAAAAAAAAAAAAGGAAAAAAAAAAGAAAGAGGAGGGTGTGGGGGGAAGTCCATGTACAGATTATCATTCTGAGAGGGGGGATATTTCTTGCTTTCTTGCTTTCTGATACCTTTGCGGTCGTGCTGCTGTGACCGCCGTGTCTCGGCTTGGCACATGCCCTGTCCTGGGTCTAATGGCTGGTGACATCTGTGTCCCAACCTGCAGCATGTGCTTTGCTGCGCAGATGATTTCCCAGGGTCGTGAGGTGGAGCCTGAGTCATTCACGGCATTTCTCCTTCAGGCCGGACGGGATAGGAACGGTAACCGTAGATGAGAAAGAGCGATTTGAAGAAATCAAGGAGCGGCTGCGTTTGCTTCTGGAGAATCAGATCACGCATTTTAGGTAAAGGCAGAGACCCCAGGCTGAAGGGGAGAGGACTGATTTCCTCCAAACTCCCTCCTATAAACAGTAAAGCCAAAAGGCAGGTTTTGAATGCATGAGGGAATCCTGCATGAGTGGCACAGACCTAAGCAGGGCAGTGTTTGTAGCTGGAGAGGGATTTGAAAGAAATAACCTTTAAAGGGTATTGCAGAACTCCTGCTTCCATACTCATGGTAAAGCTGTGATTTTTTTCTGAAATTTAACTCCCCCGCCCCCCAAAAAAAATCCCTTATTATTTTTCTGCTCAGTTATTACCCATTTATGTTTAATGCTTCCTAGCATACAGATAGGCAGCATTTTCTGGGGTAATGTCATAACTACAGAAATGATGGATGTTGCCCCCATAAAAAGGGATGAGCTGCTCACAGCACACCAGCCTGGCCCCGCATGGATCACGCACACGTGCACACGAGTGGGTGACATGGGTTTGTTTGTAGGGTCTGTGGGCCTCGGACCTGCACCCTGCTGGGACAGTGGCTGCTTCAGCCCTGTGCATCACCAGGTCCCCAGCTGGAGGTAGCTGGTGCTGTCCTCTCCAGGGGGTTTGTTTCATTTTTGCGAGGAGAGGCTGGTTAATTCTTTACCAGGAGACCTAAAAGCTCCCCAGCTGACACCCAGATTTAATAAGCTAAAACTGGCTGACCTTCCCAACCGCCCCTTATTCTGTTCTGCTGCCTTAGCATCCACACCATCAGAGCCTTTCTGAAAACTGCCCCATGGAAAGAATGCTAATACCAGACAGAGGGAACAGAGAATTGCTTGGTCCTGTTCAGGAAAGGATCTTTATAGCACTGGAAAGTCATATTGACAAGCACCTGATGTTAATGTGATGTGTTTTTTCTAGGTACTGCTTTCCATTTGGCCGTCCAGAAGGTGCTCTAAAAGCTACTCTCTCACTGCTGGAAAGGGTAAGCGTAAGAATAACAAAGAGTTGTTGAAATTACCTGCATCCATGTGTCTTTCCATCCAGAAGAGCTTAAAGAACTACTGTTTTACGTGTAATTAGTGGTAGTTAATATTGGAATATTAAGTGGGGCTGTTGATTACTCCTGCTTCAGCCTGGAGGCCAGGTGCAGCCTGGCACAAACAGCAGCACAGCGTATCTCTGTGTCGATAGTTACGGGCCAGCTACCTCGCTGACAAGCATCGGCACTGCAGACCCTTCCTAAAGTGATACCTTGCTGCTAACCTGCAGCACAGCTGAACCCAGACACAAACCCAAGTCATCAGCAGAGCCTGGGAATGGCATAACTTTGCCCAGCCCTGGGGAAGTTGCGATAGGTCTTAATGTCTTGCCCTAAGGAGCGGGAAACAGATTTTAAGGCATGCTGTAGGGTATGGATACAGAGAACACTGGGGAAGGGGTATGTCCCACGTCTCAGGCTGGCCAAGGTGACCCTGTTGTGAATCCTGCCTATTGCACGCTTACCCCGAGAGCCATGCAGCGCTAGAGTAGGAATGGATGTGTTTGTTGGGCTTGGAGAAAAAAAAAAAACAGTTATGTGCGCCTGATGCCACAACAAATCAGATTTTCTTGTGTCAAGGTCCTGATGAAAGACATAGTTACTCCAGTCCCTCAAGAGGAGGTAAAAACAGTCATCCGTAAATGCTTGGAGCAAGCAGCTCTAGTCAATTATACTCGACTATCAGAGTATGCCAAAATTGAAGGTAAGACTCTTTCTTTGTGAAATTACAGTTTTGTTATATTTCTAGGTGGCAACTGTGGCTGGGAGCTATTTGAGAGAAATTCATTTACTATTTATTCACTTGTCAATAAAATAGATGTGATTATGAATCATTTTTGTAGTGTTGGCTTTCGAAGCAGTAAAGAGTGGAAGCTATGTAAAACGTTTCTTTTTCTGGAAAAGAGAGAGGAAACAGTTAAAAGGAACTGTAGCTTTTCTTTTTTTTTTTTGTTCTCTCTTTTTTTTTTCTTTGATCATTAGTGCATTTGGCCAGTGGTGTAGTATTCAGACTCATGTCGTGGTTTTAAAAAACAAATTGAGAAATACTTGGGATGTCATCTTTGCAGCTGAAGGTATAGTGCAGCTAATTGCTTGTGACAGTGGAGTTCAGGAAACAAATGAAAAATAAGAAGCTGAAAAACTGTTTAATCTATGCTTAATCATTTGTAGCCAATTTAAAATGTCTTTTTCTGGGAGTGTTTCATTGTCTTTGCACTTTGCATAGCAGGCATTGATCAGTCGGTCCCATACTTGCATCAGATTTCTTTCTTGTCACTCTAAATCCGGCACAGCTGATATTTTGACCTTTTAAGTTATGGGAGAATAATAACCAGTGACCAGAGACACATGTAGCCATCAAAAAGACATTTTAAAGCTTGCTGGAGGATACGTGTTAGCTGAAGCTCTCTGATCCAGTAGCTCTTTACATGTTGATCAGTTTATGTTGCTACCTTGTGGGCTGCTGTTCCCAACTTGAAACTCCTACCCAACTGTATCCAAGTTTGCAATTGCTTAAACCCGTATGTTCCAGATGAATGGTATGTTCTGCTCCAGAGTTTGGGTTTCTGTCATGTGTGATGTGAAGCTTTCCTACAGCTGAGATTATCATTGTATGCCTCTAGGACAATATTGAGAGGAGAAAAAAAAAAACAGCTCCCTCTGATCTTTTCTTAGTTCTTGTTTACATGAAAAATTGGGTTGTTATATGACAAATTGTCCAGGTTCTGTACATGACATGTCCTCTCTTTTTCCATTTTTTTCTGTCTAACGATGCAAATTGTGTACCAGTGGTAATGAATTCATTGTTATGCATCCAGTGAGAAACACTTAAGAATTGGGCACTAAAAGGATGTTTATCAACTCTTGACTTGGTAATGAGTGACAAAAATAGAGAAGGAACGAAGGTTTCATAAGCACTGTATTATCAGGCAATTTATCGAAGTACTCAACTTCACAGGATATTTTAATTGGTGTATTCTATAAAATGCAATGTTTAAATATACTTGACAAGGCTGGAGAAGGACTGAGAATCAAAAGCAGCTTTTCTGTGATGGATGCTTCTACCCAGTGCTGGCTCCCTTAGGTTCTCTGTGTAAATATCACTAACTTGTTGGTAAGATTTGCTCTCTTCTTTCAGATAAATCTATGCAAAAACAAACTTTATGATCTGTAAGTAAAAATGCATTCATTTCCAAAGTAGAACAGTTAGTGTGTACTTTTCCTTTTGTGCCTCAATTCTTCTTGGTTGTGTTAATTATCTGCCCTCTTTTTGCACTGTGACTTGTAGGTCTGGGAATACTTTGAAGCAACAAACTTTTTTTCCAGCTACCTTTTCAGAGAAATAGTTCATTCCACACTACCTGCTCTCTTCTGCTTTTCTCCTCCTTTATCCGTGATTGGCCACAGCCACTTTTTTATCCTATCTCTGTAAAAGTGGTTGTAACACCAATTTCGAAGCATGCTGGGCTTGTTAGTTCAAACAACCCAACATCCGCCAGCTGCATGCATCAGGTTTTCTCTCATGAGCATAGTCCACTACGTGTTCAAATAGCTCCTTGGAAGAGCAAAGGACAAATTTGCCTTGGCGAGGTGCATCTCTGTGTGCCGTGCATGGTTTGGAAATCCTGCTCTCAAAAGCTGACATCTGAACAGCCACGTTTAAAAGAGTTTTCTCAGAGATTCAAAACAAAATCAGTGGCGGCAGTGCTTGCGGCTATGTTTATGAAGAAATACCTGCGAGAGCCTTAGATACTGAAGGCTGAAATCCTTAGTATCTCGGAGCCTTAAACTAATGAAAATCTATTTTCCTCTATTCATGACGTTTTGACCATATTCTTGCAAACAGTTCCGAACAAACCTCTAGAGTCATGGTCACAACCTCTCTTGTGACTCATGGGCATGCTGAATGGTTAATCCAGTAGACCTCTGATTTGAACCCTCCTTTCCCCCCCCTTTTTTTTTCCTTTTATCCTGTGTGTATCCCAAAATACTCTACAGCTATTTTCCTTTTAACCTAATATAAAGTTTTCCTCTGACCTATAACCTATAACCTCTTTACCTCTGACCTAAGCCTCTTGCATGCCCAAATCCTCTTTTATAGGGAAAAAGAGAGAAATGTATGAGCATCCTGTCTTCTGCTTGGCCTCTCAAGTGATGGATTTAACCATTCGTGAGTACCTACCACCCTCCTCTCCATGCTGTCCTCACTCTTTCTGTTCTCATTACCTCAAGAAAGTCCAGATCCAAACCAACTCACTCTCCTTGCTTCAAGTCTTTTAGCATTGGCTTGTCTGTTGCTTCTGTCTGTGAAACCCAGTGTGAGAAGTCCAGTCACTTTTTATCAGCCTAAAACAGGTTAGACAATTTAGCCATTTGTTTGTGATAAACTCAGACTGTCTGTAAGTTTTTTCAGTTACTCTTTATGTCTGTGACCTGAATGCATTTTTACTTTGCTTCCGTGTAACCCCAATTTGTAAAGTGCTTGTCACTGGTACACAATCAAAGGGCAGCAGCTACACCGGGGAGAAACGAGCTAGCGGTCAGATAAAGGACGTGGGGAGAAGCCGTCCCTTCTCCTGCGTACACGATCTGTAACCAATCCTGTGTATAAGACCCTGTGAGGCTGTCCTTCCTCTGTACATCAGATCTTACATGTCTCCTGTCCGTTCTCTCGAGCGGAAGCGCTGTACTTGCTCTCCTCCTGGATTTTTTGGTTTGCTCCTCTCCGCCGAGCCCCGGAGGGGACACACGAGCCCAGGTGCCGCTTGGGGAGCCCCTGCACGTTCGCAGAGCTCGCGCTCTCCGATTTTCTATTTGTGCAGCACTTTCTTTCACCTCTTTCAAAGGAGCTTCTTTTGGTAACACCATGCTGCTGGGCGGGGGGGCGAGACGGGGCAACTTTTCTTCTTTTCAAATGTCATATATCACGCATAACTGGGGGGCTGTGCGGTCCACTTGCTCATTAATCCTGCCTATCTGTTCTTGTTTCTCTCTTTTCTCTCCTTGTCGCTTTCTCTCTTTCATATAGAGAATCAAAAGGATGCAGGTGAACTATTGTATATGCATTATAAATTACTAGGACTGTTGAGTTATATTTATTTTGTTTATTATTTTTTTCATAGCTCCTTAAGATATGTACTCCTTCAGGCTGAAAATGGAGATGCATTGATACTTAAGGAGTTAATTTGTGCTGTCTACGTAACCTCTTTTGCCTCCTTCCTTAGAATAGAGTGTAGATTAGAAATACCTCACAGAAATCGAGTGTCTTCTTAAGAGACAGTTTTAATGGAGAACCTGGCCTTTGTAAAGAGAAAGTTTCTTGTTTTCCAAAAGAACTGCAGCTCATTTTTGGCGCAGAAATGTTGGTGATCTGGCCATTAATTTAACACACCCAACAAGCACATTAATGACGAAACTAACGTTCATTTTTGTTTTTCATATCTTCTGTTTTATGCCCTATTGGGAGGACTGGTTTTTTATTTTTTTATTTTTTTTTTCCAATTTTTTTCGTTAATGTGTGACAAACAATCCGGTCAGACAGAAGTCGTGTTTGTCTCTCGTTTATAACCTGTGGTGACATGTGATGAGGCAAAGGTTCAGCGCAGACCAAAATGCCCGAAGTGCCTGTCTCTTCAGAAGGGGTTTTGGAGGTCTGCAGCCCCCTGTTCTCGTTTCTGTTGTACGCCAGAGTCCTGGTTTGAAAGTCCTTGAAACCTGAACTGTTCATCTCTTTTTGTGAGTAGATTGTTATGTTTTGTGGAAAAAAAAATAATAACAGGATTCAGTCGGTTTCAGCTGTTTGCAAAGGGAAATGCTTTTATAAAGCAGAAAAGGGACTGGGCTAGTTCTGCCCAGGCTTCCTCAGGCCCCCGCAGCTCACATTTGGCCCAGGATCTAGAGCATGGCACTAAACCCAATTTTGACTAGCAATATTCAGGCAACAGAGATTAATTCTTCCCTACATCTGCGAGAGGTGCAGGCACACAAACTGCAAATATAAGCATGGCAAGTGCAGCTATTTCCGATGGCCGCAGTGGGCTGTTGTGTGTTAAGCACAGCGCGAGCAATGGGCATCGCTCTTGCTGGCAAAGGCTTGTCACGTGTTGCAAGTTTGGGAATTCAGAAGGACCTTTCTTTGGCCCAGCTCCTTTAAAAATAAAACTGCTTCTTGATGCTCGGAGCGAGTGAGAGGACAAAGCGAGCTGCGACTGCCCTGCTTCGTACCCACAACTCTACCACTGTCTTACATGAAAAATTTTCAGGCAAGGTCAGCAGGACTCAACTTGAAATCAGTTCCTCAGCTTAAGTGGAGTCAAAAGTGACTGGGTTTTGGCCTGACTTTTTATTTATTTTGCCAAAAGCAAGAATAAAAATAAGATATTGAAAACAACTTCTTAAACACACAAATATCACCCCTCATTCTCCTTTCCCCTGAAAAGCTTGTAGTCTCCTGCTTGTAGTCTCATAAAAATATGGACTTAAAATAGAATGCTAAACAGAACATTACAATAATTAAAGATTAATGGCTTGTTTTAATTATTAATCAGACAAAACTACTAACACTCACATTAATAAGTGCAACCTTTTAATAAGGGTTTGAAGGCATATTTATATAAGTTGGGAGTCCATCCTTCCTTTAGAAAAGAATTTCTCTGTCCCTTATGCACAGGATTTGAGAAATGCACTGCACTGTGCTGGAGTGCGGTGGCATTAGGGGATCCCGTTCCCATGAACACGAATGCCACTTCGCTCTGCTGGAGCTGAGTACAGGCAGCTTTAGAGCTGGTGCCAGCCACAGTGATAGCTGTCAGGTCGGTCATTCCTGGTGCTTAGTATAAGAGTTTTGGTCTTTAGGTTTTAGATTATATCTCATGTAGTGAAATGTAGTGAATTTGGTTTTGGCCTCTGTAAAAAAAGAGGCTTCCTGTGGTCCCCCGAGCTGATGCATGAAGATGAGAAGTGAAGGAGATGTAGGGCTGGGGACAGCTGGTGCCTCGGTGCACGGGGCAAGGACCACCATCAGGGCAGCTCTGCAGACAGAAAGCAACTTGAGATAGACCCAGTGACGTCCCATTGCTCTGTCCCTAGGGGAAATCAGCTTGTTTGGGGCCATCGGGGGACCAAAAATGCAATTTTTCCTCATCCCCTGCCCAAGAAATAGCAGCACCGCTGGGTGTACCGTCCCATCCTGGCCAGGGCGGGTGCAGTTTCCAAGCCCCGGTGCCTGTCCCTTCCCATGTCAGGCTGGGGACCCGGGCACGCCGGCAGGAGAGGCACCGAGCACGGCGGCCTCGGCTGCGTCAGCCTCGGCTGGCACCGGCCGCGGAGCATCTTGAGCAAGGCGCTCACCCCGGCAGGCGTGGAAAGCGTGCTGGGCTGGGGGAGCGGGTGCGGCAGAGGTCGGTGTCTGAGTGGAGCGATGCAGCAGGTTGCTGACAAGCAGTGGTATTTGTCAAGGCACTCGTACTGGCCCTCGTCACAGTCCCCGCGCTCACTTTACGTCACTCGCGTTGCCTATTTCTGGATCTCAGCCTGGGAAGCTCCGTGCACGTACCCGTAATCTTTACAGAGCGCACTGAAGCCGTAGGGGCTCAGCTGCTTGTTTATTAACCCAACCTCAGACAAGAAGAGGTCCCCTGGGATTTATTAGCCCAGCCACCACTAGGCAATCACCCCCAGCATCTGTGATAAAGCACAGAGCTCATCAAGAAAATCAAATGACATTCCCCAAATAAATACGGGTGCAAAATATATGATACCATCAGTCTTTGAGGCAGGAACAGAGACTGAAGTCATTAATAAATCATATATTTAACCATGACTGTAACTCAGACGTAAATGCAACCCGTGTTTGTTTGCTTGCTGAACTGCTGCTTTACTTGTTTCGTTCCTTGAAGTGGCATTCGGTTGCATTTGACAAGGAGTCATTACGCAGCTTCCTAGCTTTCCTGTTGTCCTTTAAAAGCCCGTGTTTAGAGCAGTGTTGAAGTTGTTACACGATGCTCTGCACTGTGGCATTATCCTTCTACAGAGCTCTTACCAAAGCAACTTGCTGCCTGAGGCATGAGATATAATTCAGATGTACAAAAATTCTTCACAAGGCTAAATAACCACCAGAAGGTCAGGAGATCAGTTTTCTTTGCAGAATATTGAATTTTTGAGAGCTGAAGTTGAGTCTCCTGAGTTGATAAAAAACCATTTCCGTGAATTTTTCTTAGCTTGAAGGTAATGCATCTTGGTTTGGGAGAAAAAGTGTTATCCTCACTGAAATCCCTTCCAGACACACATAAATCTCAAGCAGGCACCACAGCAGCAGGCAGGACGGGGCGTGCTGCCCACAGCTCTCAGCATCACTCCCAGAGGAGTGCCTCTGCCCCAGCACCCCGTCCCTGTTTGAATTTTGAGGTTACGGAGGTGCTGCATCTCTTGCTGCTTCCTCCTCATCCTTCTCTGCTCATGGCTTTTCCCCAGGGCAGAAAACACTTGCACAAGTCAGGCCACTGCAGGAGCTGGATGTCAGCGAGGTCTGAAATCTGCTTTCTGCCGGGGTCCGCGTGGGCACCCCCTTTCTTAGCATGAGTATTTCCGTGGTTGGCGGCGCAGAGGCTGGGCTCGCATCTAGGGGTGATATAGGGTCGCAGCGCACAGAGGTGCAATGGGGGGCAGATTTCCTTGGCTCTGGCACTGCTAGGAGGAGCTCTCCCTCTCGGACTCCCCAACACTGGAGCCAGCAGGACTGACATTCCTGTGGCGAGGCGTTCCTGTCACTTGGCTGCCAGGCGCAGGTGAGAGGAGACGTGCCACAACCCCTGCCCGCGCCAGGACCGTGGCACAAACGGCTCGTCCTAGTGGTGAGCAGTAAAATGTCCTTCCTAACCATTACATGCGGGGCTCAGGAGCCATCAGCGAGCAGCCAAATTGAATTCTTGCTTATGTTTTAAATGAGACTGAAAGTCATTAGGCCAATGCCCAAAAAGCTGGTGTTTTTGTCACTTGAGGCTGAGAGGTACGATTTCTGGGGACAAAGCCACCCTGGGTAAACATTGAACAAGGAGCAGGGCGACTCCAGAGATAAGCAAATAGATTTGTTTTTCTTGTTAGCGGAAAACAAAACAAAACAAACGAAAAAAGAAAGCTGGAAGCCAGTGGCTCGAATCTAAGAGTCCGAATTAAATCGTTACAGCTTAAAAGACTAAAAATGTGTGTGTGTGTGTGTGTGCGTGTGCACAGTTGTGCATTGTGTGTGTGTTCGTGTACGTGTGTACCTCTGTGTATGGAGAGAGGGAACAAACCTAACTCATACTCTTTAACTAAGGGTTTACTCGAATATTCTTTATTATACTCCGATAAGTGTTGTAATTCTGTGAGAATTAAAAGCAATCAGAAATCTACTTTGCACAAGCCAACCAATTTTTTTTTTTTCCACTGGAAAATGCAATCAAAATGGCAAGGACTTTTGGCAATAGAATGTCCAGATAAATATGCCAGAATCCTTGCAAATGGCATTATTAAAAATAGTCACAATGCTGCAAAAACTGTTATTAAATGTAATAGAAACTATTGTGTTAATATATGCACAGTATATAATTTATTCTCTGAGTGTATGTAAAAGGAAAGGCTATTTTCTTTGAATTTTTCCTATGCTGATATTGTAAACTATATGACAGATGGGTCAAGTCCTGATTGCAGTATTCTAACATTTGGAATAGCAAGTAACATATTTGATAGAGCTGGCAAGTTTTTATATATGATTCAACCCAGAATATAAAAGCCACTAGAATTCCAAGTTGAAAATAATTAAATGAGCTGGAAACGATCAGGAACCACACATTTTTAAGTGACAGATTTTTTTACATGTTTAAATTGCACAAGAATATTTTATAGCTCCCTTTAACCAACAGTGACGTTTAATTCTAAAACGTGTAATTGATATTTGTAAAGCAATTAATTCATGTGGCTCGTTATTCTATTGCTAAATGTACCTAAGCACTGGAGCGCTGACTTAAAGTGATGGTTTTTAGTCACCTGCTCTGAATTCCGGAGTTTTAGCTGAATTACCCGCAGTCAGGTTTGTCACGTGGCTGCATGAAAGGCAGTTCCACACTGGTGTTGAATTTTTAGCTTTCTGATTGCACGCTGCCGTAGGATGTAAGAACCTCCTGACTTCTAGAATATTTGTTGTTAAACGGTGTCATTCCCGTGCAATACTTCGAGTACCAACGAGCAAAAACCCAGCAGCTTATTCCATTTGTATTTGACCATTCCTGCTTATGTTCCTGTCAAAAGTTTTCATCTTTTTGTCACTGTTTATGACGTCCCTTGTCTCTTTACTTTTGGCGTCTCTCTCCGTCACGCACAAGCAGCCCGTCCATCCAAGCCTAAGCCACCGGCTGGGCCACCATCATCTCCTCAAACGCAGACTAACATGATAAATCATATGCTCAAAGGCATGGCCAAACAGACGCCAAGTACTGTAATAGTCTTCCTTCCTTTTATTCAGTGCTTTCCTAGTCTAGCAGTTGCTTGTTTAGTATTAAGCAGTTGCTTGTTTAGCGTTAGGGAGCTAGTTCTCGTGTGCAGCTTTACGAAACACCTAGCGCGACGTGGTAGGTTTTTAGAGATTTAGAGGTAGCGTTTATTTCAAAATGTCCACATTTTTTTGTCTAGCAATGTCTGACATATGCAACATTTTCAAATATCAACGTCAGCACAAAATAACATTGTTGTTGCATAACATTTTGCATGAAAACTATAAATATGTATGAGCTTTACATGATGTTGGATGAAATGTTTGATAAGTATATCGTATACGTTTGATGTAACTGTCAGTGCTCCAGCTATCTTAGCAGAATATTCTGATGTATAGTAACTTAACCAGGGAAATATTTAAAATAAGAAGAAAAAAAATTAAGATTGACATCTGCTGGCTGCCAAAGTTGTATAAGCATCAATATTTTCTTTAAAGACAGCATCTCTGAGCAGTTGTTCTTATTAACACTTTTGTCTTTTAGTTGTATTTGAGAGCAGATCAGTGTTGCAAATGAGAATGGGTCTGATGCTGCTCTGATCAATGGAAAAGCTTCCCCCTGGCTTTGGAGGTGCAGAAGCAACCAGAGCTTACTGAAGGACACTCCTTTGGACTCTCTTTGCATAAAAGGAACAAGTTTCTTTTTGTTGTAGCCAGCGAGGTGCTGGTTTTAATAGGAGAAAGAAGGACGACTTAACCAGTATCAGTATTTGCTCAATAAAGTAGGATAAGGGAAACCTGGATTTCTTTTTGTTTCCAGTGATAGAAGAGATGAAAGGGAAACCCGAGAATAAAGCCCAGAGTCCCTGTCTGTGGTATCAGTCAGGAAAAATGGAGAAAGAATTTGCCATGTTGCATCTCTCCGCGGAGCCAAGCACCTGCAATGCCAGATTTCAGCTGGCCTGGCTGCTCAGCTCCTCTGAAAACGGCACCATGTACCCTCACACAGCCGCCCGAGTGTGGCCATTCCGAAAAGCATGCCTTTCCTTTTCATGGGAGATTCACTGCCTGTAGATGTACATTCAGAGAAAAGTAGGAGCAGGCATGGTGTGGAGGCGAAGAGCCGAGTCCTCAAAGTTCAGCGAGCCTTCAGCAAGGCAGGGATTTCTGCCCCGGTACTCAGCGTGGGACCCAGCAGAGCACAGTGGTGACATCTCTGTGCAACCCCAAGTTTCTGCTCCATCAGAAAACAAAACCTAAGCACTAACAAAATGCTAATGCATGCAGGAGCCTGGAGCAAGGTGCGCAGCTGCCTTGCATCACAGCACGACCCAAGCTGCTGGGCTTAGCTCTGGGCATCCCAAGGTGAATTGGGATGGACTCCTTGCTAGTAAAGGAGCTTTAATTTGTGCACGTCTTGCATTTTGCTTTGTTGAGCTCAAACAGTCTGTTGTGTGCTGTATAATTGCAGCAGACTGATTTGGCTTTTGTGTTTTGTGTTTTTTTTTTTTTGGTACTTCACCTATTTGCAAAGTCTCTAGCTTTAATATCACAGAGAGACCAAAATACATGTAGGTGGAGAGGTATGAAGCAGCTGATGTAGCACCGAAGTGCTGTCCTTCCCCCTAGCTATGCTAGAGCCAGGTTTGGCACCCAGTCTTTAGCCAGAGGGACATGTCTGTAGTGCCAGGTGGTGACACACCGCAGCACAGGTGGATTCCCAGGGAGCAGGGCTGCTGCTCTGCTTCTCCCCAGGGTGACCAAAGCAGGTGAGCCATGGGGTCAGGTCACAGGAGCCTCCTTGGTTGCACCTAGCCAGCTCTGCGGAAGCTGCCGTTCGATGAAAATGCGTCTAGTTTGTTTTTTTCTCTATTATTCCTGTCGAAATCCTCTAAATGGTCCAGATTGTTCGCACCTCAGATGTTTAATATGCTAATAGTAATATGTTACCTGGAAGAATATGATTTGATTGTTTTGAAAAATCTTCAGAAAATGCTGCAAAATAACTCAATATAGCTAAACAGCAAGCTCCAGGATTTAAACTCCTTGGTTTGTTTGCGGGGTTTTTGCTGTAAAGTTGCATCTCTTTTCCCATATAAATCTTACGTATGAACACCTAGTGGGATTTACCACTTTCCACTCCCTCCAGCATGCGTAACTCCTTGACCTTTGTGAAGTTAAATCCTGGAGCAGGTCAGACCTGCCGTTTTTGCTTTCAGTAGCAGGTGAACATTTAAATTGCTCAAGTTTGACAATTTATTAAAAGTGCAGAGAGATTTGTTTAAATTGATCTTAAAAAAATGTTAAAATCGTACAGACGTGATTTGTAATGCATCATCTACGTTGAAGGACACATATTGTTCATACATTAGTGGCCAGATGCTGTCTTTAGGGAATGTAATGTTCCTATTTGAGCTAATAAAGTGCCACCACCTCACCATAGAGCAAAACAACTCTGACAGTATTGTGAGATTTGGAGCTGGAGCACTGTATTTTCATAGTATTATAACGAATGTGGCTTTCTGGTTTGCTCAGTACTAATTATATAAGCATTTAACATATGCATGAAAAGATCTTTAAAGCTGTAGAATATTATGGGATTTCTTAAACCTCTAAATTTACTTACTGTGCATCTAGCTTTTCACTCTGCCTGCCTTTTAACTCAAGTTCTTGTACTACAGAAAATGTAGGCCGGTTAGTCACACCAGCTAAAAAGTTAGAAGACACAATACGTCTGGCAGAATTGGTAATTGAAGTCCTCCAACAAAACGAAGAACACCATGCAGAGGTGAGCAGCGGCGCCCTGCGAGCTTGTGCCCCGCAGGTCTTGAGCAGGGTCTGGTCGGTTGCTGGTGGCTCTGTGTACTTATGGGATGTCTTCTGAACAGGTGCTGGGTTATCTTTTTTAGAAGCCAATAACGGTGATAAAAGTGTTGGTGAAGGCACGGGACAGGTCAGGAAGACTGCTTTTCAGAGGGGAGGGAGGGCTAAAGGAGGAATGAATTAAATCCTGCTGTCATCTACATCAGTCTGCAGCCTTTCATGCAGCGCCAGCAAGAGCCCATTATATTCACCACCAGCTACGTGCAAGACCAAGCCCGTCCACTTTTGAGAAAGGTCGTATATTGCCCAAAATGTCCTGTGTTTGTACCTCCAGACAGCATTAGCGGCGGTCACTGTCAGCAGCAAACCGCTCCTGCTGTTGAGAGCTGTGGCAAGTAAAACCATCACAAAACAAAACAAGGATTTTTGGTCCCTTCCTGAGCATTCAGGTCGTTTCCAGGGGTTTCTCTTCGCCCCTGTGGTACATGATAAACTGCTGTTTTAGCTCGCTTGGTTTTCTGTTGGCCGCTTCTGTCTTGGTTTATTGGGAATACTTCAATTACTAGCTGTGGAGATCAGGACGAATTATTCTCTGTTACTAATTATTTGAGGTACCTAATGCCTGATAAACTACTCTTAACTCTTCAAAGCACTTTAATGGAAAGATTTGTGCTTTAAAACACTGAAACTGTGTTAGAGTCAGGTATATTTCAGAAAATCCTGAGGCTCGATCCTGGCAACACTGATCCCGAGGCCGCTGGCCGTGCTGGGTGTAGCCCCGCCGTCAGCATGCCCGGACCGGGCTGCCCATGGGGACTTGCCCACCCGTGTAAGTGTTTGCAGGATTGAGCCCGGTGTTCTCTGTAAATCTGGTGCTCTTGGCTAAGTGTTGGAAAGTGAATCATTTCTAAAAATCAGAGTGAACAGTTATTGTTTATGACTGTAGGTATTGTAACACTCATGCGCTCTTTTCTCTTTTCCTTCCCATTTTTAGATATACTCACTATATTTTGCATTAAAAGCATTTGATAACTAATTTCACAATCACCTAAAAATCATTCCAGTGTATATTAAACTTGCAGTATAACTTAACTTATTGATAATACACAACAATCCACAACACCCAACTAATGCCTGCTTGCATATTTAAATTTCCTCCCTGTTTTTCTACTGTTCATTCAATCTTGGATGATCCTGGCAGGGGAAAGAGGTATGTGACTAAACTGAATGACACGAGTCACTCCTGTCATATTTCGTGCATGCCCTCTCAGTGCCATGTTTCCTCCTGGGATTTTACCTGGGTTGCCCTCGCTTCCGTAACTTTAACCGAGGAATGTAACAGCAACTCCCAGTCGGCTGCTTGTGGAGCTGGTAGCCTTACACAGGAGGGTCAATGTGGCGTAGCAGTCCAGTCCATGCATGTAGCAATGGGTATCTTTTACGAGCGCTGCAGTTACATCCCAACACAACCCTACCTGCCTGGAATCTCTCCTCAGCCTGTTGTTACCTCTGTTGTTTTGCATTCACCCGATCTATAGTACACTGTGGTGGAGATGGACTGAGTTCTACACAAGTGACTAGAATGGTAGTGTTCTTCCTATGGTTTTGTCTGTATGTGCCTTGTACTGGATATACAGTATTTATATGTAGAGAGAGAATATACGTGGTGAAGAGTGAAATAAACTTCCTTTTTTTCGCAAAAGTGAGGAGGTGCCTGAGAGCACTGCGATAACTTGCCCAAGGATAACGATATTTTATTCCACTCATCACCAGCGCAGGCTGTTTGTGCAACCAGCCTGGAAAGAGCTGATTTTAAAGTACAAGTAATTTTGAAAACAGTACACTTCTGAAGCAGGCAGTTACAGGGCCCGTGGTGTTCAGCCAGCTGTGCTGCTCCCCACAAGGACGAACGTTCAAAGCTGTTCTTCAGCATCTTCTGTGTCACAAGGCTATGATAAGAGACAGAAGGTTAATGCCAACAGGGATAGGAGGCTTGTTCTTGGTCCCTTGTTCTGAATGGTGACCTGGAAGGGTGAAATTCATCTCTGTCCAGAAGCCCCGGATGCCGTCAGAACGTTACTGAACTCCTGTCCCGAGGGTTTCTGTGGCACTTCAGCAGTGCTCAGGCAGTTGGCCAGCTCTCTGCACGCTTGGAATTGCACCCAAAGGAGCAGAGAGGCAAGAGGCTGGCGGATTTAGCACATCACTTTTATTATGCGTCATGGGCACATTATTCTGCTCCTGTGCGATGAGAATTGCTGAGGTACTGTACTTTTTTTTTTTTTTTCCAAATTATTCCAGGTGAGATTTTTTGTCTTCTTGTCCATTCGCCTGAGGGTGAGACAGTTCAGCCTGCAAGGTGCAGCTCTTTGGTCTGCTTTGGATGTTCAGCAGAATTAAATGGCATCAGTTACTGAAGGAATGCCTTATTTTCTGAAAACCAACAGTTTTTGTGATTAAAACACACCCCTTTTTTCCCAACATGGCCATCCGGGCAGACACACAAATGGGAACCCAGAAACCAAAACTCAGTGCACGGAGTATGTTCAAAAAACATCAGAGCAGGAGCATCGTGCCTTGTCAGCTGGGTTTGCCTTACCCACCAGAAAGAAGCAAAGCAGCAGAGACAAAAATGCAGGAGAATCAGTGGTGCCTTGGTAGGTACTGTGTAGAGCAGGAGGTCTCTGCCGTGTGTCACCTCGCTCCTCAGATGTCTCCCAGCTCTGATTTCCTTCCCCTGGATGACTGATGGCACACGCCAGAGACCGTGGCCTTCGAGCCTTTTGGAACCCATGTTCTCTCTCTATGTATACGTATGTGTATATGTATATATGTATTTTAACTCCTTGAGGTCATACATATATACATGTGTATCCATGTGTAAAACATACACTAATAGGTGTGTTTGGCTAGAAAGAACACTTTGTTTTGCCTTCACATCGTGTTCTGAGTGAAGCAGGTAAGTAGATGGTAAATAAAGGAAATGTTACCATCTTGAAGGAGTTCCTCAAAGCGTGGTGTTATGGTCCCACTGCAGGAAGGTCCTGTTCACTGAGAGTAGGGAGGAGGAGGTTGAGGAGTCTGGCATTAAGTTACAGACTTGTGGAGCTAAAATTTTACTTTTCCAGTAAATGGGAAACTATGACTGGTTTGGGCATTTTTTTTTCCACAAATGATCGTATGCTTTTCTTCCTCATTCTTTTAAAATAGCATTTTTTTTTCCTTTTTCATGGAAGCAGGTTTTTATTGCAGGACTCTGCAGTGATTATGTTGGATTTGTTGCAGAAGATACTCTTTGGCCTCCCCTTTCCCATCTCCCCAAATACTGGCTGCTGCTGGCCCTTCGTAGCGATCGCTTTTTGGGCACAGACGTGGGGAGGCAGCGTGGCAGGCTCTTGGCAGGCAGAGGAGCAGCCAGAGAACCACGTCTGTGCAAGGACAACCTCATCACCCTCCTTCAAAAGCATGGACAAGCGCTGCTAATTTTAAGAGGACCCTCAACAGCCACATTTCTCAGTGTCCACTCGTTTCCCACCAACATTTTTTGGGAGGATGTTTGGGCAGGCATCCGAAGCAGACCTGATTCTTGATGGTTTTGGTTCCTGCGTGATTTTGCAGAGACACCACACCTCTCGTCGCAGCACTCACAGATGTCCATGGGCTGGGTTGGACACAGAAGGAAGCATTGAAGAGCATTGCCATGCCCTCAGCCCTGTCAGACTCCCTCGCTTCGATTTTGGCTTTTTCTGAATAACAAACTCTCTGTCATAGCTGCGCCTGGGCTGTCCAGGTGTCCCACGGGAGGCATTGCTGCAGCGATGCCTGACACTTTCCTCCGTGTGTGGGGCTGGGGATGGTTTGCAGATGAAGGAGCCCAACTTACCCACCTCCTCCCCATGCCATGACCACATGGATGCTGTAACCTGCTGGCATTGCCACTCCGGGCAGAGCATGGCCCAGCCTGCCCTGGCCCCCCTTCACCTCCATGGCTGGGCACTCCAGAGCTGTGCCTTCTTGGGGGTTATTTGGTTATTTTGGTGATTTTGCATCTTGGATGTGCTCTGAATGCATAGTGCCCTGGGTCACGTCCAACCTCTGCATGTCTCAACACCAGTTTATATCAACTCATGGAATAATAGCAGGGTAATGTCAGCCTGCTTTGCATTTTGGGGGAGCAAAGGAGTGGAAATAGTCCCAAAGTCCTCCTGCCAGCATCCCTCTCCATGGCCAGGAGAACCAAGAGCTGGCGTTCTCTGCAGCCATCTAGGACAGGATTCATCAAAGGCATCCTGCTGTTGTCATCAGTGTCAGCAGGAAAACATCAGTGAATCAAAACTGAACCCTAAGAAAACTAAAGTCCATTTTGCTTATTCAAGTCTGCCAAAAGCTTCCTTCCAGGAGGCAAAAAATACCCCTCCCTGACCAGCAACTCCTCTTTGAACCAATTTCTTTATTCTTGGTCTTTTCTGTTCCATCTCTAGTCTTGTCCCTATGCTAGAGGTTTCGTTCTCTTGCAGAGTGCTGGAAAGACATTTCTCAGATCCTTTAAGTCACTGAGTAATTTCCTCTCCCTTACAAATTACAGCACATGGTCCTAACGGCAGCACTTCTCACATTGCATGTGCCCAGCCAGAAGTGATTACTAAACACGCATGCATGCGTCGGGAACATTCACATCTGAGCTATGCACGATGTGAATGTCACGTCACAGGGCCCGGCCAGTGAATTTTAAGGACCCGTGTGCATGAGAATGAGTTACTTCACTGATATTTTTTGGCTTACAAGATTAGATATATTTTTTTCCTGCCTCTGTGAAAATACAGGCTTGTCGTAGATTTTTTTTATCTTGGCATGTTGATGATAGAGCTTTGTTTCCTGATAAGTAGCGTTAACGAAGGTGGTAGTGTGTTTAGATGGATGTGTGTAGCTGACCATGTAAAATGAACAGTGCTCTAATAACTCTTACAGGTGATGCTTGAAACATTTCCAAATAAGAGTGTGAAAGATTTAGGACAGATTCTAATGTCTTAGGCTTCTAGTTTTTCAAGACAAATAGAAGTAGAGAATCCAAATAAAATTTAAACTGTTGAAAAACACAGCAGAAGACCCACAAATAGTGAAGAAAGTCCCCAGTTTCTGTACTTCAGAATAATGATTAGTTGATCTTTCTGATAATTAGCATAACTAAAGACGAGTGAAGTCATTTATTGTAAATTGAACAGACAAAAAACCTTCTCTGCCATGTTACAACTGCCTGCCTTTACGGTGGAGCACTGAATAGATCCTCTGCAAGAAACCTTTGTATGAAAACAGCAGTGCCTAATTCCCGTGATTAGCGCTGTACGTGCAGCCAGCACTTCAAAGCACTGTTCTCTTTACAATAAAGGTAGTTTCCAGGGGATGCACATTTTTTTAAGGTATGTGGCCTAGCATCTTTGACTGTGCTTTATTAGAACTAACATACTGCTCTGTTATCTTTTTCTACCAACCCTGAAGGCCTTTGCTTGGTGGTCAGACTTAATGGTCGAGCACGCGGAGACCTTCCTGTCACTGTTTGCAGTGGATATGGATGCTGCGTTAGAGGTGCAACCCCCAGACACATGGGACAGCTTTCCGCTCTTTCAGCTTCTAAACGATTTCCTCCGTAGTGACTGTATGTATTGTATTTTGATCGTTTCTTTTCAGTGGGCGGCTCAGGTTACTGCTAACACTTTCAGCCTCTCCGCACTGCACAGAGAACTGAGATGGGTAGAGATGCGCAGTACAGACTCTTGTAGCATCGGCTTGATTTTGTTCCATTTCCACTAGAAAAAAAAAAAAGCAATTCTCTGGTGCACACACAGACACCCCTTAAATCAAATGCCCCAGCTGAAGGTGAGAAGTTGAACTTTTATTTTGCTTCATCTTCTCAAGTCTCTTGGTAATGGCTGCCTGACAAGCAGGGAATTTTGTACCCTATCTCACTGTCATTAAATGTGTGTGTTGTTTTATATGTGTGTACTGCATTTATTTAGCATGGAGTAAACCAGTCCCTGCTTTAAAAGACTTTATTGAAGGGAGGAAAAGATTTAAATTAAAGTAAATGAGAGCAAGAGTAATTCAGAAGCCTAGTGCTTTGTGAAATAAGGCTCTTCTCCAAAGCACACATGGGCTCACACCTTCAAAACCCTTGGGGACTTGGCACTCCCCAGGGTGGTGTGACTGCTGCCAGGGAGCTGGTGGCTGAGCTGGCTCTGTCCTTCACTAACGTCCTCAGCCAGGGCCCGACCAGCTTTCTGTCACCATATAAAAAAGCGGGACTCATCCTCCAAGAGCAATTTCCAGTGTCATAGTAGTGAGTAACTGAATAAGAAACGATCCTCCTACCTGCCAAAGTCCTAATGTTTGCCATGCTGTATTTCTTACACTCATTTTATTCACAGGAAGTAATAATGTATTTGTAACCTGTAAGTTTGACATTAATGGAAAAGAAGATTCATTGTTTGTTTATTTGTTTTGATTAAGAAGCCATTCCTGTCTTTGTCATGAGCATCAGTGCCTGATGCCAGCTCCTGTTTTGTTCTCGGAGTTTCTTTCTGTGCGCTGACAAATTCATTGTGTAATGAAGTGCCATGCTGTGGTTTGTTACAGAGCTTTTAGTAACAGTAGTTTCTTACTATACTTTTATTTATCTATTCTAGATAATTTGTGCAATGGAAAATTCCACAAACACCTCCAAGACCTGTTTGCTCCACTTGTTGTTAGATATGTCGATCTGATGGAGTCCTCAATTGCACAGTCAATTCACAGGGGCTTTGAGCGGGAGTCATGGGAGCCAGTAAAGTAAGGAAACCTCCTTTGATACAATTGGAATTTGGGTGCAAATGGATCGAGATTCATGCAGAGATGAATTAGCAAACGTTAGATTGGACGTGCAGAAAGTGCTTTATATTTTCTAGTTGAATGCTAAAAATAGGCCTGATCTCTTCAGGGTTTTCAAGTTAATGAAGGAAATGGTATTTGCTTTTTGAAATGCATTGCTGCCTCAGTTCAAACCGTGTGCCTTTGGACATGGAAGCGTGAAAATGTGAAAACCTTCTTAGCTGGCATGGCTTTTTGGATCCCATCCTAAAAGGCCTTCCCCGATGCTGCTTTTGAACTCAAACAGCTCCTTTTCAGAACAAAACCCTTGCTTTACTGCGTTCAGTCCAGCCCTGTAACCTGAGTGAGTCATTGCTGTATTTATTCTTCCCCGTACTCATTTTTTTCCACCCACCCCGTGGAAGGATAGCACATCATCCCCACGGCTGGTGGCTGTGGGCTGTGTCCCCGGGCAGCCCGGAGGGGTCCCAGCCCCGACCGGCTCACGGAGATGCAGAAGGGACCGGCCCAGCGGGGACATGGTGACCCAACAGGCCACCAGCATGCAGAAACCCGAATGAGACCTAGGGAAAGTGATTGAAACAGAATCAGGTATAGATGTGGAGGTCTAGGGGTTGGCCAGCGAGAAATAAGGAGTCTGAGAGAAACCCAAACTGAACCCAAGAGCTAGTGAATGGTGAAAACATGACATTTGCTTTAGATTGCTGTTGTTATTGGACAGGTTTTGAAGCACTGCTGAACCCTGCTGTGCTTGCTGTAAACGCCCAAGTCGGTTCCTGTGAAGGAAAGAACTGTCTTTTCCTTCTAATAAAGGACTTAAAAGAGGAGGGTTGACTCTGTGCAAGCACCGTGAGCCTGACAGTGCCTCAGACCAGGGATTTTGACCGGATGACTTCTACAGAGACTATTTTCCCTGCTTTTTTTCTCATTCTCTAAGCAAAGTTAAGTGGCACTGCACTCCGAGGTTGCTGTGTAAAAGAACGTGTGGTCTTTCAGGGCTTTTCACACCAAATATGTTCAATTTACAAGGAAAAGAGAATTTGTTCAGCAGCCAGCCTCCCATATGCAACCTGGAATCTGATTACCCAGGTTTTCTCCTTTCTTTCTTGTGCATCCTCAGCATCCATAAGGATTCTGCCTGCCAAGTCGCGGGCCTTTTCTTGACACCTGAGCATCCCCTCTGTTCTGAGTGGGGTTAAGTGGCTGGCGTTCAGGAGTCTCTCTCACTTTCCATTTGCTGTCTTTGGTCTGCAGGCTAACAGGATTAAAAATCCTAAAAAATCTTGTTTCAAATAAGCAGATGTGACCCAGAAAACATAGAAGAAATAGATCTTTCGAGTAGGAGAATGCCATTTTTACAGCCACTCCTTCAAGCAGAATTGCACTTCGAAGTTAGCATTAACTTGAGTTTCAGAGCTCTGCTTTAGCAATGAATCTGTTTGTATTTCCTTGTTGTTATGAAACAGAGGCAGTGAACTCAGTGCAACTGCCTACCTCAGTCGGGCAGTCAGTAATCAATTCATTCTGATTTCTCTTTTTTCAGAAGCTGATATTATTTTGGCATTCATTGACTTTCATGGCATAACTATAGATGTACATGAGTACTTGGCTGTGGTACTTGCCTGTAAAAATGCCTTGTTTCTGGGTATGCCAGAATCTATCATTTTCAAGTTATCTTTGATACTTTCTACGTCTTTTCTTAGTTATCTTGTAGTATCTTTGCCCTTTGGGGAGCTTCAGTTGCAGAACACTTTGAGCATCGCAGATTCAAGCGAAAGCCCGGGGTGGGTTATGATTAGATGATTAGATGTCGTACAGACCCGAGAATTTACAAAATTTGTTCCAGCAGGAAAGTGGGTGCTTTTCACAAGAAGCTTGTGTCCATCTGGTGAAAAGATGCACTCTGGGTTTTTTTTCACTAGTCGGTATTTTGTTCTTGTGTCTCGCACACAGAAGTGCGAGTTGCAAATGCTGGCTTCACTTGATCAGACCCAGCACAGGGAGGTACCGGCGAATGCACAGAGGGTGGCACATGCTGTGTGAAGGAGAAGAGGGGAGTCGTTTGTATGACGGTGTTGATGCACTGTTCAGAACTAAATGTTAAGGCGTCTTCATCTTTTGCCTCCTGGGCAGACCACCTGCTATTCTTTGGCTGATCTACAGTGAACTTGCAGAAAAACCCAGGTCAGAGGCGTATTCGGTTGGATCTGCCCTCCTGTATCTACTTCCTTCTTCCCCTACGTGTCCGAGTGCAGCACAGTTGAGTTTTTAGGCCATCGATCCTCAAATATCTTAGACCAACCAATTCCTATCCAAGTCACGGCCTTCTGCAGGCTCTCCAGCAGAGCTTTTCTGGAACTGGACACACTGCAGCATGTGGCTCCAGGGCTTTCCTCTGCTTTGAAGAAAGGCCTTCAGGTTGGCCTGAAAAGGCAGATCGTCGTGGATGTCTGTTCCACTGGGCCTGCTGCTGTCTCACTGTGGATCATTAAAGTCAACTGCAAGAAGGAAGAAGTCTCATTATCTCCTGTAAAGCAGGAAATTATTCCACAGTACAGAGTCTTTTGAAAGGGTTTCTCTGCACTCATGCTTGCAATCAAGGCTGAAATACGTAGCCCTCCATAACCTGACCAGATGGCAGTTTGCACGCATGTATTTCTTCTATTTTCATTGCTGAATACTCTGCACCTTATGCTACGAGGAGTTAGGTATAGAAATCGCAAACAGTGAGGGAGATACTGTTAAGTATTGAAAACATGGGGGAAAAAGCAGCGAGCTAATGTGCTCATGAGGGCTCTGTAAGCTGCCTCTGCAGAGCTGCTGAATTTGCAGGGGGTCCTTGCCCTATCGCTAGAGCAGCTGGTGTGCTCGCATGAATCCACGCCGAGAAGCGTGGAACACTTGTCCCTCGCACAGTCATCCAAGTACGGAGGCTACAGAGCAGGTCTGTTCTCTGGTGAGTTGAGAGGTCTTGGAAAAGTAGGGTTGTGCAATGGGTGGTGTGTTGTTTTTTTTTTTTTTCGTGCTAGCTTCTCAGAGAACGCTGATTTATCTCGCAGCCAGCAGACACGTACGTGTGTGTGTGCGTCTCTCTGTGTGTGTCTGTGTTGAAAGATCTTTCTGAGCAAATGCTAAAGCCGGTGCAGCGACAACCAGTTTCAATTGCTTGACTAGGAAGTTACTCACTGACCTATGGCTGTCTCCACCACACTGTAGTCCTGGCTTAACATC
The DNA here is from genome assembly GCF_964034855.1 of Anser brachyrhynchus. NCBI lineage: Eukaryota > Metazoa > Chordata > Aves > Anseriformes > Anatidae > Anser > Anser brachyrhynchus. Next base: position 7,868,544 of record NC_137705.1, read on the forward strand.
GATTGATTGCTCACTAACCCTTTGCAAACTATTTATAAATGTATCATTCATTTAAGATGTAAGAAATTGAACAGTGTGATTATATTAACCACTTGAAGAGGTTGCACTGCTATAAAATGCTAGTGAAAAACGTTTCCCCTTACAAGAAGTACTGCTGTAGTGAACATGAGTATTTTTGTTACTATTCTGGGTGTCAGTCAGAGGAAGAACACAGATTTGACTGCCTACTTCACTATCAAGCTCTCTGCTTCCCATCAAAGCTTTTGTGAAAAGATTTGCTCTCGAGCATTTGTTCAGCCTAGGCAGTAAGGTAGCGAGCATTTCTAGCGATGGAAGAGACAGGCGTCTGCCTCTCCCATCAGTAAATCATCTCAGGGATCACGTAGGAACCAAGCACTTCAGTACAGACAAGGCTCTCGGTTAGCTCTGTCCTGAAACCGGATACTCCCCAGTAAAAACACGGTGATTTTTCTGCCCTCCTTCCCGTACTGGGGCAACTCTGACCAGTACCACGGTACAGCGTGAGCGTTGGGATGTTGCCAGTCTGCTTGCACGGAGGATTTCCTAGCAGGCAGTACAGGTGAGAGCCACTTGCATCGCCAACAGACACAAATGGGGGGGAATGAGAAGAAACCAAGAAACCAAGCAGTACAGCTCCAGAGCGTGCGTCTTTTATCAAACGTATCAGGAGCCAGTCCCAAAGCTTCTTAAATCAGACAGCCCTCATCTTGTTGATCCAAATGCCCACATTCCCTGCCTGATGGCTGAGGTTATATTTAGCCGTCTATATTAAATAGGCACGGCTGGCTTTTAGAAACAGTTTCTCATCTTGGACCTGTAGTTTTTATGGTCTGAGCAACTGCAGGCTGGAACATTTGTTGGTAATATTAATCATTTTTTACAGGTCTCACTGCAACTGTTAGTCAGATAATTAGATCAGTTGAACCTGCAAAACTGTGCATGTCAATTCAGGAGAATATTTTTAAAATTAGTTACTGTATGTTAACATATTATACTCCATTATTTTGCTGTTTTGTTTTCTTTTAAGAGTACTAGCTTATTCTTGCAACATATCCTTGCATCAGCAAAATAATGTGTTGTATAAAAGAAATATGTTTCCGTGTGAATATAGTATACTGTTTACTCTAGAAGTCATATTTTATTAATACAGTGTTTTTATTAATATAACACTGTCACTTCTTGAATTTTAATATTAAAACCAAAGGTCCTCTGATTTATGTATTTACCATCTGGCTAAGTTATTTAAGTTGCTTTTCCTTATACATTTATATGTTGTCCACCTCTTGCTATTTCTTTATTTATTCCATATCAGTATTTAACCACATGCACTGCCATTTCTGAAGATTTAACACTCTCTCAATCACTGTGGAGTCTGTGTCTCATTCAGTAATCATATCATCTTAATAGACAGACACCGTATGAATGGAAACAATGGATGGCTTTGTTACATTAGTAAATTCTCCTACCTCCTTGCTGCCTAACAAAGACGACAAGCAGATAAAGTGAAGTCAAATCTACTAAGAGGCATAGAAACAAAAGAAAGCAAGAACATACATTTTTTTCACTAGAAAAAGTATATAGATTTTTTTTTTCCCCAGACATAGGATTTTATTCACGAAGAGAGAATGAGGTTCCAAGTCCCAGTCTATTCCCTAAGAGTTGCCACCAGTGACGAACAGCTCTTGTAGAGATGGAGTTCCTATCTTCTATTGCATTAGGAAACGCTTATTCAGTATAGCCAGCTCCATTCCATTACTTTGGATTTTTTATACATAAAACTTACAGTAAGAAATGCAGCTCAAAATGTGACTCAAGAAAGTTGCTAAAATTTTAACATTCCTTGAAAGACAAAATGTGTAATTTGATGGTTTTCCAAGACTCCTGATAAAGCTGCCTGTACAGCACCTTCTAATTTCATCCAGGGGAATGGGGGAGACCTTTTAAGGTGGCATCTTCTGGTACGGTCACCAGAACCAGGGAAGTTTGAACGCTGAAGCTGAGTCCTTGCACATCAACAGAGAAGCTTCCAGGAACTTCAGCAGTACAGGATGAAGCTGAAATCCTGAAGTCTTGATTCTGTTTTTACTAAGCCTAAATAATAATCTGGTAAAGATGGTGTTTTGAAAACTTCAAGCATGTGGTGTTGCTACACCGCACATTGTTTCAGGAGAAACAATATTTTGGATTAAATTAATACACTAGCCCATTTTTAAGAGATCTCTTTCTGCATAACAACTGCATATCCGAAAATGTTTATTAACGTCATGATGCACAAGTACACCTGCTTCATAAATTAATCTTTGAATATCTTAATCACTCCACAGCCCATTTCCAGCTAAGCAACATTCATATACCAGTCCTGGATTTACTAAATGCAACTCATTCACTGCACGTATGTAGACCTGGGACACGTTTTGTCTTCATACAGAAACGCAAGGGTAGGCTCAGGGCACGAGTCTTCCTTTAGGAAGAACCCAGCAGCTGAACCAGATTAGCACACTTCTACTATTTGTACAGCACAAGATAAACGGAGTTTTGGGAGTAAAATCCTGACTCCGTTGAATTTGGTGGCAAATACTGTTGAGGACTTGAGCAGAGCTAGAATTTCAACCCATTTGTATTATTTTGAGTCCTGATTCCCAGAAAAGCTCCCTGACTTTTCCAGTAGCTGGCTTAGCTTAGCGATTTCATGTATCCCTCCAACCTGAGTGCGCTGAACCGAGACTCGCTTCCTTATGAGGTAGATTTTTCCAGGCAAAGGCTGCTCTCTGCACTTTGAAATGGTATCAGGACTTGAAGGTTAACTTATTTTGTGTGGGTGTTTGAGTACTCTGCTAATTTGCTACTTTGTGATTCTTCTTCTTTCATTCTGTTTTTTTTTTAAGTAACTTGCTTTTTATTGCAGACTGCAAAACAGTACACTTAAGCTTCCATACCATGCTTCTTTCTGAAATGTTTTGCTTTAGTTTTTTAACTGTTGTCGTGCTGTGAACTCTGCAGATTTGTTTATGAGTGTCATGTGCTTCTGCTACATCTGCATTGTCACTGTTATGGTATTTTTTCTTTCTGTCTGTTTCTTCCACAGGAGTTTAACAAGTAATCTGCCCAATGTGAATCTACCAAATGTGAATCTCCCTAAAGTACCAAATCTACCAGTTAACATCCCGCTAGGCATCCCACAAATGCCTAGCTTTTCTGCACCGTCATGGATGGCTGCTATTTATGATTCTGAGTGTGTATTCAGTTCAAATTAGATCTCATTTAAATTTAAAGTCATCTTGGCATGGATATGTATTGTTTGTTTCTGCATTATATAAAACTTTAAAGAGTGGTACAGTTAATTAGACGTTTTCTGAATGAGACACTAGTGAATTTCTGGCATGTGCATTTTGAGGGTGTCTTGTATAAATCTTGAAAAATTTTTCTTTCTCCCACTGAGAATTTGAGCAAGTATATTGCTTTACAAAATAGCCGTCACCAGCGGGACACGGTCTGGCCAACATACGAACCACAGAGCGTTTAATGTGAGCTGATGTGTCTCAGCAAAGAGTTCTGTCCAAAAGAGAAGATGAACCAATTTCAATGCCAGTCAACCAATTTCTGTGGACCAGATGTAGATCTAAAAGTAAATTTTCTTTAATGCAAGCTCCGCATTCCTCAGATAATAATTTTGTCTTGATTTTTTTGAACCAGTTTAGCACAGAGAAACACCCTGCAAGGATTCTTATTCAGGTTGTGGGAGGCCCATTTGAAACTCCACATCCATCTTTACAGCCTGGGTAATCCCATGACCAGCTAAAGAAAGATCTTTTCAGCATGAGCTTTTGATTGTGGCTGGAGAAATCAGACACTGTGTCAGCACAGTCACTCCGTAGGAGCCTCGGGCTCTTATCTCAGGCTCCCCGTGTGAGACCAAGGGGTGTGCTCAGGAGGGTGGAACTGCACATCCCCCGGCTGAGCACACAACAGGCAGCTTCAGCTCTTTGAGCAGATTTCCCCTACAAGTCCCAGCCACCAAGCAACGCAGAGAGAGGTACAGGTGGCTAAATACCAAATCTGCATTGGAGGCAGCTGGTCTCCCAAGATGTCCTAGCATAGGACCTGAGATCTTCCCAGTTCCCCTGGGCCATTTAAGCTTACGCTGTCCTGGGATGATCTCAGCCAGTTCTGCACATTTGTGTTGCTTTTTCCCTACCATCTCCTCTCTTCTAAAAGATAAAACCGAAGAAGCCTCCCACATTTTTTTTCTCTCCGTCAGTGTTACTGAAACACCCTCGATTACATCTACACCTGGGGTCCACCAAAATGCCTCTGCCATGCACAGGCTTTATTGCAGAGCAATGGTAATGAACCACAAGTAAAGCAAACACTGATATTTAATTTTTTATTAGAGTTTTTAAACTCTTTAAATACTATCACGGTCATTTATGTTTCAAAGCTATACAACTCATATTCATGCTAAGATAGCTATATTAAAGGCTAGATTAGGCAGTTGCCTGTAAAGAGTACTTGAAAGTTTTAATCTTTTTCTCTGTGCATGCTTTGTGGTATTACCCTTGAAAAGATAAGAATCATGTCATGACAGAAAATTGGATAATCCCTCTGAAAACTTGAACATAAATGGTGTATTGCAAGCTGCCTGGTGATTAGAGTTAAGTGCAGTGCTCACAAGCAAAATATTAACAGTGCAACTTGGAAATAAATCTAATATATTGTTTACTCGCCCGAAGCCCTAATCAAAAGTGAGAAAAAGACCAAAAATAATAATTCTGAAATTTTGAAACCAAATGGGTGTCATAACGTTGCTGTAGTAAATACCAATTACTGTATTTGCACGTATTTAATTATTTCAGACATAAATTCTTGCATTTCTAAAACTGGTCTAGACTGTTAAAGCTTACTTATAGCCAAGCACAGGTTTGAATCAGGAGAAGCTACAAACTGGTGGCTAGAGCAGCACTGGAGCCTTCTGCCAGCTTGTCCCCTGGTCAGAGGAAATGCCTGATTCTTTATCTTTTCACTTTCCTGGTTTCCTTTTCCTCACCCTTCCCCTCCATCGAGGACGTGTTACCTGTCGCTTAGTGTCAGATTCGTTTTTCTTACAATGGAGATGACCCATCCTTGATATCGTCCTCCCCGTCGGCGCAGGACCCGCAGGGCCCCCGGCATGTTGGGGACACGGTTTTCACCTCGCAGTAGCCCACGTGTGTGCATTTAGCTCCGGTCTCCTCTAGCATTAACTCAATGCAGCTGGCATCTGTCACAATAGAAACACCCTCCCTCACCTGTTTCTATAGATGATGTCGGCACAAGTGGTAATGCATGGCGTGTTAAATATCTTCTAAATTACCGTGTTAGCATTAGTGGTATGCGAGGAGGGGGTTGGAACTCTTGAAGCTCCCTTGGTAATTGTTCTGAAAAAAAAAAGCGAGGGAGAAGGAGAGAGGGAGAGAAAAGGGTTATGGATGCATAAATTTCTCTGCACAAGCAGAGCACAATCGAGTTCTGTATTTTTATTCCGTCAGTGGAGGTTTGGGATATAATTATACTGTGAAAAGAGCCGGTGTAGCTACACACTGCAGGACCAAAGACTTCCATCTGGGCAAGGGTGTGGGTTCGAGAACGCAAGCTTTGGAGAGAAATTCAGAGTTTTGTGACAGACCAAAGAAGTTGCAAAATAAATTTTTTGAAAAATGGAAATCTGTCATCCTCTAGATGCCTTCGCAAGAGGCAGATCTGTGGAAAGGTGCAGCAGTCAATCCAGCCAGAAGGTCTGGATGTGAGATGCCCAGTGCCCTTAGCTCAATTGACTTACCCCCATTTTTTTCCAGCTGTTCAAGAGCTAACGCGTGTCCTCGCTCACCACTTGTTAGCACTGTCCCTTCCCTGGAACCGGGGCCTCGGCGGGAGGGACAAGGCCACCTAAAGATACAATTCGGAAGGGGGAGAATTGCATGAAACCAAATCTTAATAACTGCATACATTCCAGTATGGTAGTTATTACCGATCGAGGATTTTCTACCACGATTCCTGGCCTTAATTTTTAATAACCACATACATTAATGTGGTTATTAACTAAGGCTGATTTTTACCATACACACGTTCTTCCTGTTAATATGTGTAACTCATAATGTTGTCTTACTCATCTGGTCTGGAGAGTTTCGTGGGTTATGAGAGCAAGGTAGATTAGGCAACTGTATGGTAAAACTCAAAATCCTGATGGTGGAGATTGCCAGCGTTGTCCTGTGTATGAAACTACTGTCTGCTCCACACTTGTTGCAGGAATGGTCTCCACATCAGGTGGCAAAGGGTCTGATGCCACTTATGACTTTTGTTCTCATTCTGCCCTGCCAGCAATGGATCAGGCACCTCGGAAGATCTGTTCTGGAAACTGGACGCCCTACAGACTTTCATTCGGGATTTGCACTGGCCTGAGGAGGAGTTTGGGAAACACTTGGAGCAGCGCCTGAAGCTTATGGCAAGTGACATGATCGAGTCCTGCGTGAAGAGGTACGTGTGCGCACGAGCGAGGCAGGAGCTCACTGGGGGCGGCATTTGTCTCTGTCTCGGTATCAGTGCTGTGCTTTGCCTTTCAGCATCACTCCCACCGTCATTTATTCATGGCCCCAGCTCAGCACAGGCTGGGTGGAGGGACACCTTCTTGCTGTGAACTGTGGGCTCCCCAAACAAGGGTTTGTCTGTTGAGACTCTGGGGAGTGCCTATTCACAATAAGGCAATAAATCACCCACTATTTCGAGCTTTCTGGACCGTTAACTTATTGTTGGTGCTGCACCTGAGGTCGAATCTCTGTAAAATCAGTTTCTTGTCAGCGAGGCCAAGTGCTGAAGGCACAGCCCCAAGGCAGATCCCAGCAAGCACCCAGAAAACACAGATCCAGGAAAAAAATAAACAAGCAAAAAAGCGATTCCAAAAAGGTCGATAGTGTAGCTTGGCACACAGGCTTCACATCTGCTGTTGAAAAAGAAAAGGCACCGTATCATCACAGGATACTCACCTGCAGATCTCACAAAAGAGAGAGGTTTCTTTAAAAACTTGCAAACATACAGGCAGCCGTCACTTTGAAAACAAAATGTTACGGTTAAATTGTCAAACTTCCCACAGCAATTCATGTTCATTTGGTGTCAGAGCTGTTCAGGCAGGAGGAAGAAATGAACTTTGCATTCCATCGTGCAAAAATTAATAGACAAAGAGACAGACCAAAGGAAAAATGAGTGCCAAATACAGCTGGTACATGCTAATAATAGCCGCAATGTGCGATGTGGCTGTTCTGTACCGCAGTTGCCTGGCCGCTCTGCAAGCGCGAGCTGGGATTTGTTGTTCGCACGTCCTCGCAGGCTGGATATTCAACGTCACTGCACGAGGAGGCACGTTCGGTCCCCGAGATGGAGGCAGCAGGCTCGCCTGCTGGCAGCGGGCAGCTCGAGGCTTGCTCTTGCACCCTTTTGAAGTAAAACCCTGGGCACTAGAAATACAATGAAATGGCCGTGATGTCCTTGGCTGGCACGGCAGCTGAGCTCCAGTTGCCAGGCCATTCTTTAGAAACAAATGCAGTGCTGTAAGCTGCAAATGCTCCAGGTGAGGCAGTGCTGGGATCCTCCTGCAGCAGTGTAGGCGCTGGTTTGCAGTCTGAAGTGATCGGTGGAGATCTTGGGCTCTGCTCCTCTGTGCTTTGCTTCCACCAGCCTCACTAAAGGCCAGCAGCGTGCTCAGTGGAGCTCTGCTCTCCACTGTGCCCCCAGCACCACCAGAAAAATACTGGTTTTTCTCTGTTTTTTTAAACACTTGAAGCTGAACACCGTTGCTGCACCTGCGGTGCAGTTGTAGCTGCGATGATCTGCAGAAATAAGACTGGGTTAGGTTGGCTGAGATAACGGGGAAAAATAAGCCATTTTCCAGGTGCATCTGAAGAGGGGTTTTTGTGCCTGAAAGCTGGCTTTTTTTCCCAACTGCTCCAACCTTTCTACAAATATATTGCCCCTCTACAAAAACCTGGCCTAGCTTGCGATGGTGTGACTATATATAATGGTTCTGAGCATAAGTAAGTAGGAACATGCTCATCTCTGCGAGGAGATGGAAAATCCCAGTCACTTTTGGTCCTTTCAGTAATTATCAAGATTCTAGTCCCCGAGTCCAGGCTAAATCTGGCACTGGTAATTAAATCAGTTCAAATGCCACTGCTGATGTAAACCAATATGCTGCTTTCCCTATTTATATCACCTGCAAACAGGGCCTGGCTAAGGTTTCTTTAGCAATTTCAGTTTGACACAACATTTTTCTTCGCGTCTGTCTCTGAACTGTTGAATGCCATGGAGGAGCCACCCCGCCTTCCACACTTGGTTGTATTTCGGGGCTGTCAGGAAAGCAGCCCTTGCAAGGCAGGCCTGTTCTGCTAATACATCCAGGCAGGAGGACCTCTGCACCAGCCCAGATCTGAGCCCAAGAACGGGAGTTTCACATTTGTAAATTAGTTTCCATTTGCATAACCCTTGGGGGATCTTTCAAGATCAGAGTTATTCCTGAGCTGCAGCTGATATTATTTGTTATTTCTAAATTGAAGCTCCTATGTTAATTTGTTGGTGGGTTCTGTTGGATGTGATAATTGTTCCGTGCTAGGTTAGGTTAGTGAAGTACCTCAGGGATCTGCAGAGGGGCTCAGGAGAAAGGCAAGGCGGTGCCCACTGATCTGCAAGGCTTCCCAACGCTAGAGTTCCGAAAATCTTGTTATTTTAAAATGCGACACGGGATCACGTTCTGTAGCCTTTGCTCCACAAAAGCTCTGTGTGGGCTCGTGCAACGTGTGTGTTCATCCATGCACGACTGCACGTGTGCACATGGTGCAGATGTATTGTGGGGAGTGTGTGTGCCTTGGACAAACACTCCTGTGAGCTTACGAGACAATCAGAAAGTTTTGGCAAGCAAAGAAAGTCGTGTAGACCTAAACCCACAGTGATCTGACAGTGTCCTTTCAGTCGAGCAATGAAGGAGTTCCTGGCTTTTGTAGTGGGTATTATGGAGTAACAGGAGCTTCTTTGAACTCACCAGCCTTGCTGTTTGCCTGTGGTTACAAATCAGCTAATGCAACCAAATTATAGGTGTACATCGACACTGCTGTTTGCAACATCATCACACTGTTTATCAAGCACGAGAAAGTCATAGTTTCTCTGAAACCGTTGCACACTTTATAAATAGTGTGTACTCTGGGGAGCGCGTTTCTTTTTAAACTGGGAAATCATTTTTAGTAAGAGCACGTTTGTAACAATTGTACTGGAACGCTCCCAGTAGCACTCAGCTTTCTGTTTTGTTGAACTCTTCGAAGCCGTGTGTTTCACATTATTATTAGCTTCAGTATTTTAAAAAGTAACTGAAGCATCTTTTTCTACTTCCCTTAACAGAACCAGGATTGCGTTTGAAGTAAAACTGCAAAAAACCAGCCGATCAACAGATTTCCGAGTCCCTCAATCAATATGCACCATGTTTAATGTCATGGTAGATGCCAAAGCTCAGTCAACAAAGCTTTGCAGCATGGAAATGGGCCAAGAGGTAAAAATGCAGGTTCTTCCTTTCACAGCTTTTAAAGGCAATGTAATGAAATTTCCTATCTTGCTCTGTGCTAAGTTAAGAGGCATGTTAGCACTTGTGGATTTAGCCTTCCATATAGAGTGTGCAGATGAATATGCAGGGTGTTGCTCTCAAATAAACCCGATGAATATGAACATTCAGAATGCCAGCCACTTAGGAGTGATTTTTTGCAAGGGCTGTGGTGTGCATAAGGTACCTCTAAAGCTTGCTTGATGTGTGCTGACCATATATATTAAGTCATTAACCACATTTTGGAGCCAGGTGTAGGCAACAGACTTCCTGTATATGACTGTTTTCTGGAGACAAACACGCGGAAAACAGAAGTGCCAAGTTGCTGGGATTCTTGTAAGGAAAAGGAAAGACTTACAAAAGTAGACTGAAATTCGACTTCCTCGAATATGGGCTAAAATCAGCAAGCCTGATGGTCCTGGCTTTCCAGGTTCTTAATGACTCAAGTTTCCACACAACAAACCTGTTTTAATTAACCACTGCTGTAGTTTTTCTTCTGAAGCCATAGCTGCAGGTTGAAGTTTCTGTGAATTAGAAAGACATGCTAAATTGGATTTGATTAAATGCATCATAATGATCATTTTGTTATAGTGGCTCAAAGCCAAATTAAATATTCATAAACCAGTCTAGAATAAATTCACAAATACTGTCTGCCTCTCCTATCCTGCTGCTTGTCAGCATTTCCTAGGTAAGCCTTCTCATACAACTTTGAGTGGTCAGGTTTTACAGTCAGCCCTTGCAAGTTACTTGTTTTCTTTAGCTATTTATGGTGGCGTTTTGGAGATCAAGCCAACTCCAGTATTGTGACAGAGCAAGCTTGTTGCATTCAGAAAATCACCAGGTTAAGTATTAGGATGGCAGGAGGCTGATGTTAGCTCTATCTGTAAATCGTGTGCCCAGGCACTCGTTGCATCTTCCCATGCTAACGTGGTGCTCAGTGGTTGCCACGGCTTCCTCCAAATTTTGAGCATCGGTCACCGTGCACGTTGGGCCATAGCTGGGTGGCGAGTACGAGGAGAGCGGGCAGCAGCACGGGCACATCTCAGTTGTGCCAGGGCTGAGCGCTCGTCTCTGCAAATCTGCCTGGGCTGCTTCCAGGAGGTGTTTGGTACAGCAGCCCTGAGCGAGCGCAGCTCCCGTGGCAAGCGGCACTTGCTGGGGTACGAGGATTTTAACAGATAGCTGAACTAATAGAGCTGCAAAGCAGATGTAAATTATCAGTGCATAAGTTACCGTTTAGGGCTGCAGCATTTTATACACCCTCCCTTTTTCTTTTCTTCCTTTTAATGAGTGTTCCTACCTCCCTCTCCGTTCGCTCATGCCATGAGATGCTCAGGCTGGGGGTCATGGTAAAGGAGCAGAGCTCTCCCTATGCACAGGACAGAATGCCACCCCAACTCTTCCAGTCCCTGTGGAAACGATGGCACAGATCGACAGCAGATAGATGAGAGACAGGGTTGTGAGGGAGGGCTGGAAGGCAGGGATGCTCCTCATTGCCAGGAGCCCCCATCAGAGCTGCAGCCACCAGCCTGTGTCCCCAGGGCTGCTGCACACCTTGCACCCCTTCACCCAGCATCATCCGCAGCTACGCTCCCTCAAGGCAAGGTCCCTTTGCGGAGAGTTCAAAAGCAGCAAAAAGGGCTAAAATTGTCCGCGGCGCCGTTCCCACGTCACAGTTTGCCCAGACCGGTCCGAGGATGACATTTTGATGGGAAACAAGCCTCTGATTTTTCTCACTGTCAGGGCTGTACGTGGGCAAAGACAAACTTGGCGCATCATCTGACCTCGCTCCCGGGGACTCCCTCCCACCCCGTGGCCTTTCTCCGAAGCATACCTTCGGCTACATGCACTTCAACAGACACTTGAATGCATTTTGAGAGCAGTACCCTGTGAAACAAACACCCATCATTTCATTTCCATTTCGTTGTCTCTAAAGGCAGCTGTTAAAACATTTGGTAAACATACTTTACCATCTTAAATATTTATTTTTCCTCTGAATTTTTAATACATCTAAGGGGATAAATGTATGTATTAAATGTTTCTCAGTTGGTCTAGTATGTTTCTATTTAATATCTAAGGTCAGATGGTCCTTAGAGAAATACAACGTACACACAATCTGTTACATGACAAGGCAAGATACTCATCACATAAAGTCAAGTTGAATCATTGTAGTGCACTGATTAGGGATTGTAATAATCGAGCTAATAGAAAGCTGCGATGAACTCCACCAGCAGCGGTTGCTGCGCCGAGCGAAGCAAAGCGGCTCCGCGATCTTTAACCCCGGGCGTTTTCCGAGGCGACGCAAAGGGAGCTGCTAGAACCGCTAGTTTCGGAGCCAGCCAGCTCTGAACGCCTCCCCGGGCACCATTTTTCATCCCACTGTCCTCCCGGCCCCATCCTGGCAGGGACTGCTTTTCCCCAGGGCGAGGAGCTGGGGCCACCCGGGCCATACCCTGCAGGGTCCCCAGCCCCGGGGCTGTCCCGGGGTCTTTGCACCCTGGTGGGAAGGTGCGGTCAGAGCCCTGCAGACACCACCGTGGTGCTTGCACAGGGCCTCTCCTGCTCTCAGAGATGCCTGCTTATTCCATCAGTGCTCTTATTTGCTTTTTAAACAAGCTTTTAATTGAAAATGCATTGGTGAAGGCGTTTCGCGCTCTGTTTTGCATGTACCTAGCTATTTTTGAGTTAAAACTCATGATTTATCCAATGTAAAAACCCCAGTTAGCAATGCGCACTAATGAAATAAGCATGTCTTTTGGAGTAAAATATGAAACCTGATATTGAGTTGGGGGAATTTTGCTCTGAATTTGAGAAATCATCCTTTACAGTGGGCAACCATCTCCAAAAGTGCATGCACTGCCAGGCTGCCCTGGCTGTGCAGCCACCTCGCAGCCCTCTCCCACACCTCCTGCGTTTCTCTCCTCCATCCCAGAGCCCCAGCAGCCCCTCAGCTGCCCTGCTCTTCTCTTCCTCTCCTCCTTGCCTTCCCAGTCTTCCTGCCCGCTGCCTCCTTCCCAGGAAAGGGAATTAGCCAAGTCCAAGGTCTCCCACATGCGCAGCAAGTAAAACCTCGTGGGAAAGACAACCCCAATGCATGCATCTCCTTCATCACCTTCCTTAGGAGGTCCTGGCTGTGTGTGCTGAGGACGTCGGCAGCTCCCCCCATATCCAGCTGTTACCCGTCCCTTTCACCCCGGAGCCACATTTCCAGCTGGGCCAGGTCAATCCTGGAAGCTGATGAGGCTTAACCCTACATTAAAGAGCTCAGTCACAGATAACTGCGATTCCTGCAAGGTGCTCGTATATGTCTGGACCTGCAGAGCAGGACATTGAAAAGGGATCTCCAAAAGCAAACATTGTTGGTTTGCGTGCCCGGCCAGAGGGACTCCTGTCCTGCCCCGTGGGGGCGTGGGGGCAGCACCGCATGCCCCTGCCTCGCTGCAGGACCCACCTGGCTCCTTCCCCTTTGGAGTAAGAGAAAGCCTCAGGGGACTGCCAGCAGGTAGCCAACGTCCTGCCCCTTCCCCGTGTTCCTTGCTGCACATACTACGGGCAGCCAGCTCTGACGTGACAGTGAGAGGAGGTTTTGATCATGTTTCATTTCCCCCTGCGTATTGTTTCTGTGCGTGATGCTGTTATCATAGCCACAGTTAAAAGGTCCCCCCTTTTCTTTAAGATTTTGTTTTATTTATTGTTTATCTTCATATTTTCTTTTTCCTGTCTTTCGCACTTTCCTCTTTATTTCTGTCCCCAATCATCTGAAAAGTTTGCTAAAGAGTGGGTAAGTGTGTCCGACTTTTTTTTCTTTGTTCCAAATTCCTGTGTTAATGTGTTGTTGTCGTAGGAAAAAAAAAAAGAAACCAGAGAGCAGCTCAGACTGCTGATCAGACACTGAGACCAACGTCTAGCATTTGTAAAGCCCTCGCAGTCTTCGTTCCCAAAGTCTGATTAGTATTTAAAGCAGATTTGTCTCTTTCAATGTGATTTGATGTTAACATTTTAAAACAATATTAATGCCAAGTGGTAATGAATATAGTGACTAGCACCAGTGCTTGAAATGTTTGACTGAAAAATCAAATGTTTTGTGTTGGAAAGCAGTCATAATCAGTATTTTCTCAGTCCATTGAAAATAAGAATATACTGTATGTTTTCACTAATTAAATCTTGTATTGGAAACAGGTCTTTTCTAAATTAGTGGAAGACTGTATTTTAGTACCTATTCTAGCCATATTGCAGCTGATTGCATCAGAGCTCCCAAGCTTAGGGAGGTTTGGCATGTGCAGAGATTGGGTTGCAGACAGAAGCAATGCTGCTGCTGCAGGCAGCGGCGGCGGTGAGCGGTGCTGAGCGCGTGCCGTGGTGCCTGCTAACGTGCAGGGCTCGGGGCTGTGCTGGCTGCCATCTTCTGCACAAGGAAAAAGACCGATCCGAGTCTGCTGGGTTTCTTTAAAATATATTTTATAGTCACTGAGCAAAGCGTTTGAACACGTGCTTAACTTTAACCGTGTGCCCGCTGAACCCGATGCGTAACGCACCTTTGGGTGCTCTGCTGAAGCACACTGGAAGTGCACAGCACCTTCCCCAGGGGTTCAGCCCACTGCAAACTCCCCCGGTGCAGAAAATGCTCTCTGCTCCCTTTCTGAGGGTTGGGTGTTTTGCGGTGCCCTAGGCAAGGGATGGGGAAGCACAAGGACTTGAGGATCTTTAGCATCCTGGGGCTTGCTCTCAGATGTGGCAAAAGCCTCCCCTCCGATGTGTGGCTGTGGCTCCTGGAGCTGCAGCCATGCAGAAGAAGGGCAGGGTTTGCCCATGCTCCGCCAACTGATGGAGGATTCTCCCAAATTCGAGGTTTCTCCTGTGAGTGTAAGTAATCTCCAGCCCCTGTGGTGGAGCACACGGTAACGAGCTGCGTAGTTCTTCAGATTAATACTACTGCATATCGTAGTTTGCCAAGAGAAGAGACTGACAACCGTAGAGCTCTCGCCTGTGATCAATGCTAATATTTTCCTCCGCCTCTCCTTTTATTTTTCTTTAGCACCAGTACCATTCAAAAATAGACGAACTAATTGAGGAAACCGTCAAAGAAATGATAACACTCCTAGTGGCAAAGGTAACCTTCAGCTTCAGGTGAAGTGATTCACTGTTAACATTGCTTTTTTAATATGTGCGTTTCCATTAAAATGTGACACATTAAGATGTTGAATTGGCTTCTCGTTTCTCACAGGAAAGATCATACGTCTCCCCGTTCTTTCATGGTGACTCTTTGATGATTAGGAACTGCATGCGATGCAGTACGCTGTTAGCAGGATTGACATACTGGGCCAGAAGTGGTTCTGAGGAATGGGGTTTATGTTTGTGGGGTACAACCCCGTGGCCAGCATCACCCCACTGCAGTGGGGTGGCACTACAAAGCGCGGCTGCGTAGACGTTGGGGTGTCGCTCAGAGGTGGTCACCCCTCCTACGCCGAAGGTTGTGCGGACAAAATAGCTTGTCTTGCTCAAGATCACCATATGCTCGTCTTAAGAAATTAATTTAGAGGCGACAGTAGTGGGAAGTACATTCCCAAATGTCAGGTTTAATTGTTTGGAGATTGTTGTTTTTTTGTTGTTTTTTTTTTTTTTTAATCAGACTCAGCTCCTCTAGTTCAGCTGCCAGCATTTCCCAAGGGGTGTTGTGTAGGTCTGGTGTGTTGTGCTAACACACGGGGAACTGGGAGGCAGGGAGAAGGATGGTGGGGTGTTTTTTCCTATAGTTTCAAACTTTCTGAGAACAAGTCATCCCTATTATACAGTGGAGACCTTTAAACATACTCTGCCAACATATGCCAGATCAATTCTTCTGCAAGAATACCCAGCTAGCTGCGTGCTTGACACTGCGTGCTGGAGCAAGGACCACCGGCTTCCCCCACTGGAGGGGCCGTGCTGGCTTCCACACCCGCTGCACCCACCTCCCGTCCCCAGCATCACCCCAGACACCAAGGGGTGACTCCCACCCGGCAAGCACTGCACCCCATAGCACCCAAAAGGCAACGCTCCTTTCTCCCTGCTCCCCAGCCTGCTGGGTGCATGTTATCCCTTCCTCTGGCAATGCCGAGAGCTCCACTTCCCAGAAGCCAAGCCTGATTTTTATACCCTTGTTCAATTACTAAAAATAATTGCAGTGTTTTTTGTGTTCGTAGTTTGTCACCATTTTGGAAGGAGTCTTGGCCAAACTGTCTAGATACGATGAAGGAACTTTGTTTTCTTCTTTCCTGTCATTTACTGTAAGTACAGACCATATCTTCCTTTGTTGGTTTTTTTTTTTTCGTTTTTTTTCCTGAGTTATAATCTCCTGCTCTCCCAGGACTAGAGAAGCTACATAATAATAATAATTCTGCCATTCTATGATATTTGATTTTGATTTGATTTCTATGACACTGTAACCCCCACACAAATAGGCAAACATCCTGCTTACAGATACACGGTACTTAGACACCCAAGAAGCATAGGCTGTCATCCTGTAGCACGGTGTAAAGCTGTGGTCAGTCATCATTCGGGTTGGTGGAGTTTATTCTGTTGAGGAAGCCTATGAAGCTGAAGAAGAACCACTGCACTGTAAATCCAATTCCCATAGTTTAGCAATCTGAGCTGTATTCCAGGAAATATTTCTGACAGTTTCCTAGGACAAACACGCAGCAGCTGATTTCCAGAGGCCTTCTGAAAATGCATGCCCCAGAATTTACCAGAGCACCTGTTTGCAGGCCTGACTTCTCTCATCTGGGCTCACAAAGAGGTGTGCAACCAAATGCACGTGTCTGGGGTTGCTTGGAAAGTTGCATTAAAAAACTCGTTGACTGGCCTGGCCTCACACGTGCAGCCTTGTCGTGTGCTCACTCATTCAGAGACCAGGCAGGAGGCAGAAGGCTCTGCTCTGCAAGCTCGAAAGGCTTTCCAAAATCCCTGTCAGGAGTACTCATACCTCCTTGCAGTTGTTTGTTGTTTGCTGCTCTTGGCCCCTTTCTGATGGGTTTGAGGCAGTTTTGTAGCATCCTTTTGGAAGCAGGAGTGGTGAAGATAGATGTCGGAAGACTTTCTAGCCGAGGCAAGAAACTGCGCACAGGCTCTGGCTGCGTCCCTGCTCTGCCACGGGTGCTGGGTTCCAGCTAAGCACCCCAAATGCTCAGCTGTGCTGGAGGCACTTTGTTCCTGGAGCAGGAGGCAGGGGAGGGATCCCACACACAGCCCCGCAGCACAGCCCCTCTGCAGCATAACCCCAGCATTGCCGCCTGGGGGTTTGGGGCAGGCCTCGGGGTGGCTGCCTTCCCTCGCTTCGGTGCCACGGGGGGTTAGGAGGTGCTCGAGTGCCAGCAGCAGGGGATGTGGAGGCGGCAGCTTTTCAGGCATTGGAAATACCAGCATCAGCCCGGGCAGGCAGTGATGTGCAGCCCTTCCTTCTCGGTGAAATCAAGCTGTTCCTCGGCTGCTGCTGCGCTGCTCCCACCGCGCCCTGCTGTGTACACGGCCCCGTGTCGCTCCCTTCGATTGCCAACCTCGTGTCCATGCTCAGGCTCTGAGCACCCCTGAGGAGACAGCACATGGGTGCATGGGGGTCACTCATCCTCCCTCTGCGGGGACGGGATTTACCACATTTTCCTGCTTGGGTGAGCTTTAGGATGCCCTGCCCTCTCGTCACAGTTCTGATCCCTCACCCCTGCAAAAGGCCGTGGTGCCCTGCAGAGGAGCAGGGCTGCTGCCTGCCAGGCAAGAGGCGTCTCTCTCTTGGTCCCCGTGTTTGCTGGGAGGGCAGCTGGGATGCACTGGGCAGGAGGAAGCTGAGGAACAGCCCCAAACCGTTCAGTGCCGGGCTTAGAAAGCCTCTGCTGAGCAGCACCGTTCCCTGCGGGAGTAATGCGACTCGCTGTGTTTAGTCTTTGCAGCGATAAATAGAGAAATTCTCTCTTGTTACAGCATGCTTGCACCACCTCCCACGTTTTCCCTGTCTGAACAAATACAACAAAGTGTTATGGTCCAAGCCTCCGAGATCTAGAAAGCATTAGTCTCCCACCCCCTTCTACCGACTTCTTTCATCGCATGTTTTCCAGGCTCTCGGCAAGTGACATGTAATCGGGGGTCTTGTGACAGACAGTTTTATCACCTAGTAGGCTATCCTCATTTCCAATTCTTGCCTCGAAATTCAAGATAAAATTAATGCATCTGTTGTCCTAATAAATTCTCACTAGCCACTTCTCCTTGCAGAGCACTTTGGGAGGAAAATACCCTTCTAAATTTGGCCAGACTTTTTTTTTTTTTTCTGTTTGTTGCTACATTTAAGTGCATCTCAGCAGCAGCAGCCCAGGCCTTGGATGGGTGTCTGCATGTGAAGCTCCACTGAGTCACAGGAATGACAGCTGCTAAAATTCCCTTTAATCTGGATGGCCTCTGTAGGCGGAGAATTACACCTACGGTAATTAAAACTAAAGACTGCATATTACCCGAGGGAGACAGAAGTAAAAGATCTTATTTTTGTTCTGCACGAAATTTGTATGGTAAACTGAGACGTTTCATGGCAAAGTCACATAATTTGTGAAAAACGGCAGCCTAGCAAAAATCACACAACATCCGGCAGTTTGGAAATTTCACTGAATGTAGCCAAATCTGAGTTTAAAGAAAAACAAGTAATTATTCTGATTAAAGGGGAGTGGGCAGGAGAAGAAGCTCAGTTTTTTTGTGGGTGGAGGGGGGGAGAGATGGCAGGAAGTTGCCTGAGTTATTCTTGTTGCCTGTTGGCTTGGGGGAAGAAGAGGCAGTGGCACCGAGCTGGACCCAAGAGCTCTCGGGTTCCTGGTTTCCTCTGCAGGAGCTGAACAAGTGAGGGTCCAGCCGTGGTGTTTCGCACGCTGATGCTTGAGGATGCCTGCTGTGGGCTGCGTGGCTTGCCCCGATCGTGGTCCTGGACTTGAGGTGCTGAGCCTGCAGAGCTTCAGCGCTCTCTGGGAGGGAAGGAGCTCGTTCCTTTGGAGTCAGCGGGTGCAGAGCTGGCACCGCTGGCCGGGCTCCTTCATGCAGGGAGGACGGGGCTGCTCCGCTCCCGCTTTGCAGGAGCAAGGACAGCACTTCGCTGCCCGGCGAGGAGTTGCGAGGATAAATGCATCGCCAGGGCAAGGCATCCAGCCAGCTGGGCACGGGGGTACTGGGAAGCAAGATGAGCACCGCTTCTTCGTGGGGAGCCAGGGCTCGGCATCGATTTTGCCGTTTGCTTCATAAACGCGTGGCTGGGGACCTGCCCTGTCCCCCTCCGGCCCCTTGTGCCCACAGGCAGCACCACGCCGCCCTCCTGCCCTCCCCTCTGCTCCTCCAGCCCGGGCGCTGTGAAACGCTCGCAGCGTTCACCTCGGCAATTACCACCAGTCTGGTCTTTTGTATCGCCTCATTGTGCTTAATTATGCACCCCCCACACACACCATATGAGTACTTCCACCCACTCTCACATTCTGTCTCACACATACATTCATTCTCTCATTCGGGACACATAATTTATTCATCCCAAGATGCAACTGTGTGCGTGTTATATTTAGGCTGTTTTAATGGTAGCTTTAGAAATATTTAAAAGCAGGTGAGCTTTTACACCCAAACAAAGATGGCCGGCAACGCTTACCCTAATTAAAAGCAGAAGCGTTGTGGAAAATCCCAGCCGTACACTTTCTAGACACGGTGCCTTATGCTGCAGTGGTAAAAGGGTCTCTCTGGCCAGCTGGGAGCTGCTCAGTTGGAAAAGTTGGACCTGGCGGCAGGGCCGCCTGCCTCCGTGCCAGGCAGCGGGCTCTGCCCCGGGGCAAAGCAGAGACCAAGTAAGTTCGGGGCCTTACGGGCTTGTGAGGACACACGGTGTGCTGCGTCCGCCCCCTGGTACCCTCCCGAAAATAACATCTTTAAGCCGGGATGAGCACAGGTGCCCCGAGCCCATCACCGGTGCCACCCCTCAAAGGGAAGCGTGGTCCTCAGGGTGCTTGGTGGGGCCGTCCCCGCGGGCCTTGGCCTGTAGCTCCCCAGGGGACAGACACGGGCTGCCTGGGCGACACGTGGCGTTAGGTGGGGAAGGAGGCCTCCAAAGCAAGTAGCGATGTCTCCTGACGAACCCCGTCTTCCCCCGCTCGCTTAAGGAGAAGAGGGAGAAGCGCAACTCCCACACTGTCATCTGTTGCTATTAGAGCCTGAGCAGCAGCGAAGTTACCTCTCCAAAACAACAACAAAAATACCACCCCTTGCCTATTCTTTTAGATGGGAAGCGTACTTTTTGTCGCCCTTTTTCCCCCACTCAGCGTTATGTTGCCCTGAGCCTGGGTGCAGAAGCTACTGCTGATGTTTAAAGAAAAAGCCTGAAAGCGTACTGATGGTGGAAACTCTGTTCTTGTTCCTTTTACAGGTGAAGGCTGCTTCCAAATACGTGGATGTACCCGTAAGCTCAATTTAAACAACTTCTGTCATAGTAATTTGCTTCGTGGTTTGTTTTATGGCATGTGTAGCAACCCACATTATGCATTAACAGCCAAGATTGAACCGTGGGCCCTCGCACTTCTAACATTTGAACTGGAAAGAATGTCTCCATGACGCTAATAATCAGCACTTACCCTCTTACGGAGACCTACGAGGCTCTTAAGGCAATAATTTGCAGATGGTGTCAAAAAAAGTACCACATTTATGCAATTGGCTTGAATCACATCAAAAAAAACAACAACAACAACAAAAAAAAAACAGGAGCAGTTCATTCTGTTAATTCTTCATTTGGACTTGTACAAATACAGAATAATTTCCAAACAAAAAGGTCCAGACATGTTAGAACTGAGCCAACACACATCTAACACATTAGCTAATCTATTTTATTTTTGTTCTTCTAATTGTTGGTTTATTTTACTCTTTCAGAAAAATGACTTTTTCATTACTTTCGGGAAATGGCGATGAGTTAGCAACATGTGTTTGGGAAATTGTTAATGAAATTTTTTCCCCTTTTTTTCTCTAATTGGTATAGGAAAATTGTACATCGTCTCCTCTAATTAGACCTTGATTCACAGAGAAAAGAGCCCTTAATGTCCTTAGACAGAGCACTTAACTTGCCAGAAATTTACAGTTAAATGGAGTTGAAATGTAATATGTGAGTGTTGGATGGAATAAGGAGTTACTGTTACATTTACAGGCAGAGAGGCAATTACAAATAAATTACAAATAAAAAAAGAGTAGTCCTTAATATCCCACACCGAATCCTGAATAGATAGTCAGGGCAGTGTAAATATATAATAGATAGTCAGGGCAGTGTAAATCGAGAGTAACTGAGTTGTGTTTGATGACCTGTATGTGTAATGTACAGGCATTTAATGCGGATGCAATTGGTCAGCATGTTCCCACATGACAACCTGACAAATGTATCGGACATCATGGACTGCGTCATCTGCGCCCAGTGTTTCCCAAGACCCACAAAATACCTCTAGTCCAGCCTGGGGAAGGCAAACTCTTGAAAAGTGAGAGGTGTTGTTTGCTTTGGAATATCGCAGTGCAGAGATTGTCTTTGGGCAGCAGAAACAAGTTACTGAGAGCGTAAGAGAGGGAGGCTCGGAATTCATTTTTCACCCTAGAAAATGTGGAGAGCCTTCAGTTGAAATTCCTGGTCATGTGAGTGACTTTTCAATATTTCGTCAGCAGGAGCCTGAGCACAGAACAGCTATTTTTAAGGAACTTTTGTGCCAAAGCGTGGCCTCCTCCGATGCGTCTATCACAGGAGGTGATGCCAAATCCACGTGGCCCCTCTCGCACTCACAGTGCCTTTCTGCCACTTGCTCTCCTGTATTTTTATGCTGCTTTTAACGAAATCAGCAGCTGGCCCCGCACAACTCCCAGGCTTTTGCAAGAGGCCACCCCACAGCCAGCAAGCTGTGTCATGCTGCTTTAGGTTCCCGTTTTAGAGGAAAGAGGGGAAGCGGTGTGGCTCAGCAGATGCCCACAGGATAAATCTAATTCCCCAGGCACTCCTGCGATTGCCTGACACAAAGCAATCCCTTCACTGCCACCTTGCAACGGGCACGATCAGCGTGCTGAAAATTGCTTGAAAGTGTAACACTTGACTACTGCCACATTTGTGTTGTCCTCCTTGTTTTTCAAATTAATACCTTGTCATTGTTTCAGTAGGTGTTAAGAAATGTTACTAGCTTCCCCAGGGCCAAGCACTGGCCCTTTGCTTGATAATTGTTTGCTTTGTATTAAAAAACTCCCTTCCTACTGCTTTCCAAACTGTCCTCATTTTCACCCTGGAAATTACACAGATGTGTTAACTAACTTCAATTTGCAGTGGCTGACAATCGTATCTTGCAGAGAAACGATACTCTGTGATCTGAGGTAAATCACAGTAATGGAAACTAATGACACTAGTTATTAACAAACTTACAACGTGCCATGGAAATTTAAGATTTTGTGGCAGCTCTTGTAATGTCTCGTGTTACAGTATTTTAATGGGTTTCCTTTGAGGTAAGTTGGATTTCAATGTAACAGGCGATATGAACTCAAACAGGAATTGTTTTTAAGTGTTTTCCCCGCACCCTGCCTCAGTTCCCACTTTCCACGTAGAAATGCTGCTATCCCCTGGATCTTGCAGAGCTGAATTCCTGGCATTTAGCAGTGTCCTGACCATTCCTGTAGACGTAAATCCCTGACTTACCATTTACCCAATTTATCCCTAAGAGCAGCAGTAAGTGTGAGCTAAGGGCAGAGGTCCGAGCGGGCAAAGCGGTGGGATTTTGGCATGCCTCCTGCAGCGCCAGCTGCTTGCTGCTCACATCCCCACACCTCGGGAGAAGAAAGGAGAGGGCAGCTCTGGGCTTTCTGCCGTCAGAACCCAGAGGGCTCACGTGTGGCAGGTGCCACGAGCAAGCAGCAGATCCGCAGCCCGGCTCGCTGTTTCGCTGGTTAGGTCAGCGGCACCGAGCGTAGCAGGAGAGCTTCTTGGCATCGATGTGGTGAGGGAGAGCTGTGCTCCTCCGACCGCCTGCGCTCTAGGCAAAAGAAGAGGTGGAGCCGGTGTCTCTGCGTGGTCCTGTGCTGGGCACAGGGCTGTGCGGGGCACACCGTGTCCGTCCCCACCACGGCAGGTAAGGAAGGGGCGAATTGCATGAGGGCGGCAGGGGAGAGACAGAGGAAAAGGAGAAGCAGCGCTGAGGGTACACAGAAGAGCTGCCCCTGCGGCATATTCACGTTTATCTCTCTCTCTTCTTCTCTCCCCCCATGCAGAAGCCGGGGATGGATGTTGCTGATGCCTATGTGACATTTGTCCGCCACTCTCAGGATGTCCTGCGTGATAAGGTCAATGAGGAGATGTATATAGAAAGGTTATTTGATGTAAGTAAATGCCTTCTCCTCCTTGGACACCAAGCAGGAGAGACCCAAAATGTGACAAAATAAGACAGGAGGATAAGTCACATTTTGAGAAAATTTATTGGTTTTAGCTTTAAAAAATAAATAAATCTTTCCTTTCTTTCTGACTAAGGCTCGTATCTGCTCTCTGCCTGCTTTAAATCTCTACTCTAGTGTACTGTGTCTTGGTCTGTCTGTGCGTGGATTTCAAGGAAACAGCATCTTCTAAGAGAGCCCTTACTATGTTTAAGCTTGTGGAAAATCTCTCGTTAACAACACATCTTGGTCATTGTTCTCGTTGAAATCCGAGCCAGTTTTCTGGCGGATGCATTTGCTAAGGACCATCTCCTCTGCACATTTTGCAATGTTTGTCACTGACAAGCACTCCAAAACTGACAGCAAATTAAAGCGTGGTAAATTTTCATTTAAAAAGCTAACCAAAACAGACCTGGTTAGGAATGGATTTTCACATTTCCAGAGGTCCATGCGATGATTCCTGACACCAAAGGTCAAGTTCAAACATGGTCTCCTTGGCGAAAATGGCGTGGCAGGAGGCTGACCTAAAGGTTCAAAGTTATTTTTTTTTTTTTGCATGAAATAAATTCATTGGACTCTAGGAGAACAGTGACCTGTGTTGCCCATTTGTTTTGGATTTGGATGCATGTTAACCAGTATATCTGTTTCTGCTGCTCTTGTTGTGTTACAGCCTTTCTGTCCTTGTAGCTGTTCTATAGCGAAGGTTTTCTGCTAATGGCCAGCCTGTAGCATTAGTGTCTCAGTCTCTCTTAGGGTATCTGTCCATATAGCGATTTCTGTTTGAAGCAGCTTCTGTTCCCACTCTCCTTCCTTTCATCTCTCAGCAGTGCCATCTCCAGCTCCCAGCTCTGGCACTGTAACAATCTGACTCGCTTTCTCTACTCGCTCGTTTGCTTCCTCCGTGTGTAGGGAAAGCTGCTTTCCTTCCAATCAACCTTCTCTTTTACTCAATACCTCTCTTTCTGCGCATCCCCTTTCCCTCGGAAACCTCTTCCTCCTTCTTAATTCCCACTCTTTCTTTCCCCCGCACCCTATCGGATTAAAATGGAACTTATCTCTCATGTCAAATGTTTTATCACATTATATCAAGTGGCATGAATTAGAGTCAAATAATCTTACTGTGTACATCTACTAGCATGACCCATATCCACTGAGAACGCCTCATTCATGCACGGAGCACGCCGCTGCCTCCCCGGGCCCCTCTCGGGAGAGTTCGCAGCGCTGAGCACCAGCCGCGCATCACCCATCGAGCAGGCACGGGGAGGAACAAAAAAAAAAACAAACCACAAAACAAAACACAAAACAAAAGACTGTCGCTTCCATCTGCAGCGGGCCTGCGAGTGCACTGCTCGTTTGTGGGGAAATTTATTCCGCGAGCAGTTAGATTTCCAGAGCTCATCTGGACTGTTCTTTTCAATGCCCACACTGCCTTTTCCCTCATCGGTTTCCTGTGATTCACAGTTGGTGTGTTTATACCCTTTGGGCCATTATTGCCGATTTTCCAAAAGCTGTAATTAGCGCAAATATTGGTTTCAGTTTGATCAGTTCTTAGTTTTACCAAGGCGCGTTTTAAACAAATTAACGGTTGACAACAACAAAAAAAGAGCAGCTACCTTGGTGGAAAGCGAAAAGTGCAAAATCTTTCCTTCCCTCCCTGCTTCCCACAAATTTCCCTGGAGTGAGACAAGGCAAGGTGGGACCCGGTGCCGCCAGCCTCCCTCTTTGCCGGTGTTTTACCCACAAAGTGTGCTCCCTCGAGCGGGGCGGGCTGGGGGCCCTTGGCTTGTAGGAGGGAGGGGGATGCAGCCAAGGAGCCCTCAAGCTCTGTCTCCTTGCCCAAGTGGTTTTAGGCGCTAGCTATCTATTTAATGAGAAAGAGCAGAGCAATGGCCAAAAGCGATATTTATGACGCGGAATTAGACTTGGGTTGGGGTTCTTCTCGCTCCTTCCTGCGTAGCTTCGGAGCAATCCTCTTAGCTGAGGAGTTTCTCCAGGCGATGAGATTATTGGCACTTCGGAGGGCACCTCCCCAGCTGGCTTAGTGCAGCGGTGCTGGCTTACCCCAGCCGGCAGGTTAGTCCTGTCGGGATGTCCTATGGCAATGTGTGCTCCAGCGGCAGGTGCACAGCGCCAGGCAGCTCCTCTGGTCGCAGTGTAGGGCTAAATCGCCTTTCTGTGCCATCTGGGAAAGAATTCTGATTTTTTTTTGCTCTGAGTAGTGGAAGAGCAGCGTCGTGCAGGGTGAGGTTGCCCCTTGCGTGCTCGGTGGGGTTTGCAGTCCTGGGTTATTCCCGATCCCCAACATCCCTCCGCAGCCCTGCTCAGCATTTCCATTCATTTCCCCTCTTTGTTTCCTCCCTGTAGCAGAGGCTGCAGGGTGCTTGTCAGGCCATTTCCCAACAGAAGCTGGCTTAGTGCATACTTTTTGGCATTTGATAAGATTTCTTAGCTCAGAAACTCTGTCTCCTTCCCCACGCCCCTTCCCCTTTTTGCACCTGCCGTACAGGACTGCGCTCTTTGGAGGATAATGGTGTTTGTGGAAGATTATTGTAGTATTTTTGTGTGGTCTGTGTGTTAATCCTCTTAATTCTGCAAATTAGTCAGGGTTGTTGGTTTTTTTTATCCCCCCAAAATAGAGTCATCATCTTAATTTTAAAAAATCTGTATTCTTGGGATCATTGAACGAACAGATTGATCGTGGAGTTCTGCTGGTAATCAAAACCTAACTAGCTTTTTGGCAGTGCTGTTTACTGCAGAGTAACATGACTTATTTACTTGGCCTGGCTCACTAATTTGATAACATTTAAAGCTAAAACACTGTAATAAGACCCGTTGGTACGGAGCACTGGTAACAGAAGAGTTTAAGAATAGCATCGTGGCATGCGTCCCTTCCCCGTGGTTCTGTGCATGTCTGTGTGCTTTGTGATTTGAACCACTGCGAGGCTTTGCATGCGGCACAGACGGATCTCAAGCTCTCTTTAGTGCCTGATGGAGAGCACAATTTTATCCCTTTTTCCCCAGAAGGATGGGGGCTGACATGCAGGATGTGGCTGCTCAGAGGGACGATCGGACAGGGGCAGGCAGGTGTATTTTAAACCTGGAAAAATGCCTGCAGAGGGATTTTGCGTCTTCAGGCCAATCCTGCAAAATCCAGCTCCCCTTGGGCACTCACGTTTGGTAGGATCGGAGTTTATGCATCCATAATTTTTGCTGAAGGCAGCAGGAGTTTCACTTGTAAAGGCTTGCTTTAGTGGAAGTTATTTATACGTGCGTACGTGTGTGTGTCTTTACACATGCCCTGAGGTGCACGCAGGATGGATTTCAACCCGCCAGAACATATGTGATCCAGAGAGTGAATGACTGACTAGTAGTTAGGGTGAATGCCAACCTTTCTTCCCGATAAATTGGTAAACACTAATGTAAACCAGAGCAGAATATTTCCTACCCGGTCGCAGGCGAGTATCGTGTGCACAAAAGGCTACCGAGCGCTGAGCGAGCTGCCCGAGATCCTGCGAATTCCAGCATCCCGAGGCAGTCCCGAAATAGCGCAGATGGCATTTTTCTCTCTGATGATTAATTCAATATCTTACCGAAAAAAAACAAAAACACGCTTTTGATATGAGAGATCAAAACACCAAGAGAAGCTCCTAAGATTGCAAGGACCTAAAAAAAAAAATTAATTTATTTCTTTCCTCCTTGTACTTCTTGAAGACACCAGCCTGAGTAGAAGATAAGGATTAAAACAGATGTGCTTAGTGCCAGTTCATCTGCTTAAATCTAGCAGTCTCTGAGATCAGTGATTAAAAAGCCATCTCCAACTTTGATGAAATCCACTGCCATGGTAATTCTGTGCCTCTGATAGCTTTCTGATGGGCCTCACGTCTGCCTAAACCGGACATAGAAAACATTTCACTGGAGATGATACATGGATTATATGGGTCAATTATACACTTAATCTGCCTTCTGGGGATTAAACGTGCATAGATTGACCCTGTGTGTTTGGCTTGTCCTTGGCAGTTATCAGATCAGGAAGGTTGCCTTTACCAAAAAGTCTGGTAAGAACTTAATCACGCACTGATACCGCCTGGGGAGGCGGCAGGAGTTGCAGCGCTGAGCGCGCTGCCTTCTGCAGAAGGCGGTTTTACCACTTCACTGTCACTGTGTATGTTCTGCTTCCTCGAAGGTCTGTGTCACAGCCGGGATAGCAGACGGAGCAGTTCGCATGAAACAAGCAGGCAGGTCCCTCTGTGTCTGCAAGACGAAGGCGGTTTTTTAGCTCGGCGTCGGGGTGGCATCAGTGGGATCCAGCCGGGGCGCTGGCCAGGTCCTGTCCCTAGGGCTCAGGCGGAGGCTCAGGCAGGCGCTGTGCTCAGCGGGGTTGTTCAGGAGGCAGCAGTGACATCCCAGGGTCACATCCAGTGCTTTTCTGTTGCTTTTCCCCAGCCAAGAGCCCAGCAGGAGTGCTGGTCCTGCAGTCAGTGCTCGAGGCTGTCTGCTGGTAGCTGACTTGGGAATGTCAGAGGCCGTGAGGATGCAGAGAGCCCTGTGAGTCTCGGTCTTCAACAGAATCCGTATACAGATGTCCGGGGAGCTGGCTGGGCACCTCTCGCTGTTTTACTGGAGGATTCACAGCAGCTCAGCATGTTTCAGTACCCGCTGTTTGGAGGCTGATATCACACCTGAGCATCCAGGAAAATTACCCAACACAGGCTGACAGCTACATCAGTTAATCCAGCGAGCCCTGTGCAGGCAGCGAGGCATTAGCGTGGTCTTAAAATCAAAGCTTTGACTTCAGCGGGGTTACCCACTCGAATTTTGGCAGCTCCTTCGGGGAGTGCTTGCAGGATCATGGCATCTATTCGGCGCGTGTCAGCCTCGCGCTGCACAGCCACATGCCAGAAGAGCGCCCTTCTCACCCCACCTTCGCCTTCCCGTCCTCAAGCCCAAAAGCCTGGCCGTGAGTCAGCGGAGCTACTCACTGCGAGTTAGAATTACTCATAGGAGGACGGGTTGCAGGATCAGGGGAAGAACGGATATCAGGCTGCGCGCTGGGCTCGGCTCATCTGAGAGCTGCCTGCAGCCGCGCTCGGCGCTTTCTGAGACAGACAACAACCCGCTTCCCTCCTACGCAGCTCGACTGCTCATTAGGGCACTAACTCTCTCCCACTCCCATCCTGATATGGCCTCCACTGAGCTATTTCTTCTTCGCTGTTTTTTGCCTTTTTTTTTTTCTTTCCCCCGAGTGAGTTGTGAAACGAAGACAATTAGGCAGAGGGATCTCGAGGAAGCGCAGCGTTTTGTCTCCCCGTGTCTTGGCAGGGACCTGTACCTGTGCTGCTAGAAGAAAAAAGGGTCTGAAATTATGGCAATTTTCCATGTATTTTCAGGGAGGGGGACAAACTCCCCTTGCCGTGAGGAGGCACAGCCTGCACCTTTTGCTCTGGCTGCCTCTTTTTCTTCCCCTGTCCCTGGTGGAGCAGAGCTGAGCGCAGCCATCACCACCTGCATCGCCCTCGTCCCGTGCGGTCCCATCCAAGAGCTTCCCGGCACAGGCACACGCTGCGAGTGGCCTCTCCTACATCCCCGTCAGCTGCATTTCCTTTATGAAGTGTTCCTTTAAGTAGGCTCCGTTTAATTTATTGTAGGGAGAGTCTTAATAAAATAAGTCCTAGATCTGTCACTGGATTTTAAATGCTCGTAAGGGTTTTTTCCTCCTAAATGTCTTTATCAGAACAGCTTTTCCTGTTCCAGTAGACATTTGGTTGAAGACAGTTAATTTGATTTCTTTTCCAGAGGAGATTTTCCATTAATCATTCTAAGAAGGCAGACTGATTGCTCCGTTGCTCTAAGGTCAGCACAGGCTCGCTGGCATGATCCGCGTGGCACTTCAGAGCGCCGGAGAGCTCGGCTTGTTTGTGCTGGGGCAGGCACGGAGCGCAAGGGCATTTATTGCCCCCAGCAGTGAGTACCCCAGGCAGATTTAGGGCAAGAGGTGCGTTGCAGGGAGAAGGCATCCTCTGTCCCTTTGCCCAAGGGACTGGCCGTGTGTACAGGGGAGAACGAACGGCCCCGTGCGCCTGTTTCCTTGCTCTGCAGCCCGGCCCCACGCAGCCCCTGCTGTTGCTGCTCCAGGCAGCGGAGCCTGGGGGATTAGCCGTTGTCACAGGTCGCTTTGCTGCTCCTGATCTGCAGCTTTTTCCTTTTCCTGTGCTGGTTTCAACCTCAGCCAGGGCTTAGGCTGTCAGCATAAGGCCTGGGGAGGGAGCAGGTCGGCTCCATCGGGAGCAATGCGAGGAGCAGAGCTGCTCCCTCCTGCACCCACAAAACCTCCAGGGCCGCGATACCCGGGCAGCCGCTTGCTGCTCTGGGGAGTTTGCAGGCTGTGAAGGAGCCAGCTTAAGTTTCCCAATTCCCACTTTGGGACGGCTTCCAATTCAACCTAATAACAGGTGTAATTAAAATATTCCATTTTAGGACTGGAGTGCACCTTGTTGACCAGCCTGCACGCACCGGTACAGGGATTGCATTGCACTCCCAAGGCCCTGCAATCAGGACAGAAAAAAAGCAGCACGCTGTGTGGATACGGTGTTATACCGAGCTTCTTTATATAGAAACTCGGATTTTAACATGTCAACTTCATTTCTTTTTTGAAACATGGAAGTAAGCAGAGAATATTTTACAGGTTAAAAAAAGTATTTGAGAACAGTAATCCGTACAGAAGTGGTTTTGCATTGCTTTCGATGCTTTTCAGCAGAAGCTCTTTTATTTAGGAAAACTGAGGTCTGCAGAGTCCTGCACAGCAGCAGGTTTGGGGTTTTGTCTGCCAGCTCCCCAGCGAGTGCGGGGCATGCCGCTGCAGGGGAGGAGCCGAGGGCCCCAGCGGCAGCTCCACACCTGGAGCCGGTGGAGCTGGGTCCCCTTAGAGCCGATCCTACGCGTGCAGGCACAGGGCTGCTCTGGAAGAGCACACCCCTGACGGCAGGCTCCTCCATCTCATATCTGTAGGCAGGACGGGCGTCACGCAGCACCCAAAAGGCGGCGCTTGCTGCGGGGGGCTGACGCGGTGCCCGAGGGCTGGGCGCTGCAGGCCCAAGGCGATATATCCCCAGCAGCAGCTGTCTGCGGGTCTCTTGGTAGCTCTGGCTGGCTGCAGAGCTGCCACGGGGGAACCTTGTGTGAAGTGCTGGTGTTCAGAGCAAGCAGCCCCTCAGCCAGCCGGGTACGTGGGGTCGCGGCTGCACAGAGCACATCTGGGTGCTGCCTGGTGCCGCGCGGCACCGCGTGCAGGGAGCTCGAGAGGTGATGTCCCTGGGCTTGTTTCTCTGCTGGAGACCCTGGCCCTGCTGTCACCACAGATGCCCCATCCTCCTTCCTCCTCCCCAGAAAGGAATAAAATGCTTCGGGGTTAGGAATTCGCGGCGAGGAGCGCGCAGGCTGAGTTGTGTGCAGTCTGAAGCTGTACCCACGAGGGGCTGACCCGCACCCCAGCCCCCGTGGCACGGCCGTGCCCGAGCCCCTTCGCACCCGCCGTGGCACCAGCTGAGGGTGAAGCGCCAGCCTGGGGCTGCCATCCCCGAGCAGTGGGTGAGCGCAGGTACCATATGTACTGCAAAAAGCGTGCGGCACTTCGGCGCGCCCGGGTCTGCTTTCATTCTGAATTCTCTTCTCTGTTTGAAGGCAGAGCTCTTACGCGATTCAAAGTTTTTTTGTGGTTTATTTTTGGGAAGAGAAGGAAAAAAAAAAAAAAAGATAATGTAATTCGGTGATGCCATTTGCATCCTAGACAGATGATGAGGCGCTCTGGCTAGCAGCTTAACCCTATTATGCAACGCTGGGACTGTGACATTATTAAATAATACTACGAATTATTTTAATATCGAGCCCCTTTGACTTTGTAACTCCCTCGTATAGCTACGTTGTCAATGTGAATGAAATTTCACGGTTAACAAATATAGTAGAGAGTAAAAGGCATCCAGAAATCACAGGGCTGGGTGGATGCTCAGTGCGCTGCGTGCACCCGTACTGATACCAGTACAGGGATACGACAAATCCGGGGCCAAAGTGGAAGTCTGTCATGTTGGGAAAAATGTACAGCCGTTTATTTCGGTAACGGCTCAGTGTGCTCCTGACCTGGGGCACTCCAGACACATTCATGAGGTTTTAATAGAATAAAGTAATATATATATATATATGTATATATATATATATATATTTTTAAAGACCCTGGGTTTTCAAGGGATTTTTATTGAATTGTTAGCACTTTTCTAGACCTCTAGAATTTAATGTAGCGTTTAATATAGAGAGCTTTGATGCAGAAGATAAGAGGCATGTTGCCCCCGTGAGGCCCCTTTGCCCCCTGTACGCCGAGCCGTGCCAGAGCAGTGCCGATGAGAGGATCTGTCCCTGGGCGGCAGGGGCAAGCCCAGGGTCCAGAGTGTGTTGGGGAGCTCACGAACCCCAAACCCTTCTGACCTGTGCGCTCTGCGTCTGAACAAACCCCACCAAAGACCCTCCAGGGACGTTAAATCAGCACGACGCAGTCTGCTACCAAAACTTAGATTTATTTTCTGAAAGCAGAGATGCTTTCTGAGGTCTGGGGATTCGAGGGAGCAGAGCGGGCTGCCAGCAGACCTCTCGGGGCTTTGCTTTGTGCCTTCGGCAGAGCGGCACGGAAAGACACACTTCTCGAAGTGTGCCCACTTAAAGCCTTGCCTGCGACAGAAAAACTACCCAGCGAGCAGCCCCGTTACGGTCGGGCGTAGCGGGAAGGTACCTGTTTGTTTATTTACGCCCTGCAGATAATGTTCTGCTCTTTTGGAGCCCGTGGCAGTGGCAGGAGAGCAGCTGATAGCCGCAATGTTGCTGCGTCCCCGATTGTTTGCGAGCATCCCAAGTTTTGAAACACGCTTGCGAGAGAGGAATATCAGCTTAAGCCTGACGGGCTAAAAAGCAGAAAGCCCCACACGTAAATGCCATTATGCACTTAATGAGGCAGGGTTTCAAAAAAAAAAAAAAATCAGCCACACAAGTTGGTTTTATCAAAGAAAATGTATAAATAACAAGCCGCGATTCAAACTGCCGCACAAAGGGACAAGCAGGGAAGGGAAGCTCGCACTTCACTTGTGGCATTCAGATAATAGTATTTGCTCCACTAATCTTTTGGGCTTAGCGATTGACAATCAATATATTATTATCAACAAGCGTTAACACAAACAAAAAGCTTCCATTTCTTTTTCAACCGCGTCCCCTAAGTCCCTTAAATTTAATTAAAACCGGACAGCTCTCCCCGTAGTACAAATTAGAGTTAAAATCATATTAAATATTTGTTCTCCAGGAAAACAAAAGTGTCAGCTTGTGCTACCGGGTTTGGCTGCCTTTTTTTTTTCTTTTTTTCTTTTTTTTTTTTTTTTACACACAGAGGGGGGAAAAAAAAAACAGCTACTCAAAGTTAAAATAAAGTCTCTCTCCCTCCCTCCCCGTCTCCCAAGACTACTGTCTATAACATGTTGTTCCTTATAGAAAGTGGGATATGGTGGCATTTGCTTGATTAACTTGCTCGACAAAAGTGACAGCTGCTGTGGGTGCATGTAGCTAAGCTGCACAGCGCAGTTCCGCCTTTGTACATCTGTCAGCAAAAAAGGAGGAATAAAGAGTGAAAAGAGACAAATTGGTCCCAAAAGGCAATCCATTCAACTCAGGAGGTTTGCTCTATTCAAGCACTCGCTGGGAATCTCAAGTGCTAGGTAGCTTATTCAATTTCATTCATTCTTTAGAATGAGCCCACAAGTGTTTAATTTCTTATTCTGTTGAATAAAAAGGGGGAGCTTTTTTTTTTTTTTTTATTGGAAGCATTAATTGTAAGACTAGCTGATCAATGCCCGTGATATTAACTCATGGTGTATTTTCTGTTTAGCTGTGTGCCGCCAAACTTCGTGCCCGTAACGCGGCGGTGCCGCGCCGATGCCCTCGCTCGGGGAAGGCCGGGCGCACCCGGCGGCGTCGCGAGGGGTCCCTGAGCCTTGGCCCTGCGAGACGTGGCAGAGGGGGCCAAATCCTCAGCACCTCCGTGTCAGGACAGTCCCTGGTTTGTTACCGACGCGGCAGGATGTGACCCGGATGGATGCTCTGAGCCTGTGGGGCCGGTTCGGTCCCCTGTGCCAGATCAGGTTTTGTGGCCGAAATTTTGGCCTGCCTCGCGGCGGCTCTTCTGAGGAGCAGGCTCGGGGGTCCCCTCGCAGACGGCGTGTAGCGATGCCCAGAGCAGAGCGTGGTTTTCCTTGAGCTGTGGAAAGAGAAGTTTGTGAACAAGTGTGGCGGGGACCGCTGTGTGGGCAGGTCTCAGCTTTCCATCCAGAAAACATATGTTTGCAGGGGAGAAGTGTGCCTCTCCCGCCTTCCTCGCGTGGCAGAAGGGCTGTGCCCGTCTCCGAGCTGCGGGGCCGTGCCTGCAGGGCCATCGCGGACCTCGTTAGCGCGGGGCAAGCTATCGCTGTTGTCCTCTGGTGGCATCTCAGCGAGTTTTTGGGAGGCTCTCAAGTCTGGATTGTGTGCACTGTAGTGTATGGTGAGGTTTGGCCTCTCCGTTTTTAAAGAAGAAAGTAGGAAACTATTGGCCAGGAGTCTCTGCACTTCTTCCTTGCTGTCATTACCAAGTTTTTAGGATTACAATGACTGCAACAGCCACAAAGCCATTGAGGGAAGGTGGAGAGGAAAGCCCTGGTGGTCACACAAGTCCAGAGGGGCAAGAGAGGTCTTTTGGTGCTGCCGCCGAGCAGCCTGGGCTCTGGATGCCAGGCCTGCGGGCAGCTCCGTGCGTGCCAGCGAGGCTGAGTGTGAGCAGGGGGACAGGCTAGAGGGGCAGACCTTGCCAGAGCAGCTCCGGCTGTGAGGCACTGCAAAGCTGATGACCATGTGTGCAAGCTGATCCCCGGACATCACCAAATCCCAAATTTGATCTCAGAGCCTCCTGGACTCGGGACGGACACGGCTCGGTGAGCTGTCTTGTGCCGGCAGCAGCCCCACCGCGCGTCCCAGCCGCGCTGCTGGCCCGTGGGCTGGGGGCACCAGCTCCAGGCACGAGGGTTTGGTAACTTGTAGTTTATTTTTTTTCCTGGCTCATCAAGTCACTTGGAAGGCTCTTGCCTGAGAGCAGACTGAGCTTTCCTTGGGGAAATGAGGCCCATGGGCAGCACGTAGGTCGCTCTCTCCTCCCCCTGCCCCGTGCTGGCTGGACCGGGGCTGCGGCAGAGGCGGCCTCCCAGCGCCGAGCCGCGTACCTCCGAAACACCTTGGATTCAAGGCTTCATTTCAAAGCTCCCTTTCAGCGTTTCAAAACAAGCCGGTGTCCCAGACAAAGAGAGGGAGCCAGCCGGCATTCGGAGTTCCCTTGTGCCGTGTGTGTCACAGTTTTAAATAGATTTGCCCTGCCTGGATTGGTTCTGGTTGGAAAGCAAGGACTGAAATGAGAGGTCACAGGGGAGAGTTACTATGGTAATTGAGTAGTATCACCAGAAGTTTTGCTCTTATGGGCATTAAAGCACATCATAATAGACAAACAACAGTGGTTAAAGCAAGCAGGTAGGATTACTATGTTCTTTTGTCAGAAGTATATAATGTCTTGTAGTCAGTTTTAAAGACTTCTCAACCCCCAAATCCACCCAGCAGTCACCTGCTGAGTAATTTTGTATGCCTAATCTCCAGCCCTTAACTACAAGCTTTCTGCTAATTTGAGGCAAATGGGTATTTTTGACACTAAATAGGGCAGTAAAGAATCCCTGACCTAGAAAAACTCCATTCCGAGGCACTGAGAACAGCAAAATATTCTTTCAGCATCCTTGGGAGACCTTTGCAATGACATAAAATAGCTTTGACTAAACCGTGCAGCAGCCTTCGATTAATGGTTTGCAGAAACTTGCTGAACATCCCTACTACAACTTCCCCCATAAAACTTGTCACTTCAGATTGCCATCAGCCACCACAACAATAATCATTTCATGCCTATTGCTAATTGCAAGCACAGCTGAGGCTCAGCGGGGTGCTCTTGCACAGTCCCAGGCCTTTATACCAGCCTCAATCTGTTGTATGGCACTTGTTCACACACAAAAAAACTACCAGTAAAGGCAGAAAGAGGCAGAGTCACAGGTTCCTTGTAATCCCTCTGCTACCCTGCTGACAACCCAGCCCTATAAGCATTCCTGGTTTTGTCCCGCTCTTTACAAAAGCTGAAGTGACCTTAAGCTACTAGTATGTAAGCTTTTGAATGCAGAATACAGCTCCTTCAGGTGCCTTAAGAAGCAGTGTTGCATCTGGCTTACGAGATTCTGTTTGCAGCACCCCTGGGGTGAGCTGCGGCTTCCTGTAACATGTAAAATATGAGTGTGAACTCAGGGTTCATGGCAAGGAACAGGAGGTCATGCTTCCATTCAGCTCACACCAAAGAAGACGGGGGTTTGCAGATGTTCCTGGGTATGTGTAATGACACCACCTCCCGGAAAGCGCAGGAACCCAGCACGGGTTTTTTTTTGTTGGTGGGTTTGGTTTTTGGTGTTTTGTGTTTTTTTTTTTTCTTTGAAATGTGCCACACTCAGTGTGTTACTTGCAGATTTATTCATATCAATTTTTGCAATTTATATATTCAGAGATAAACTTGCTATTTCAGCAACTTATTGATCATGCATTTGCATTCAAGAAAGGGGAAAGGAAAAAAAAAAAAAAGAAAAAAAGAACGAGCCAGCCTATTGCTCTGGTTGGGGCATTGCACGGGCAGCCCTCAAACCAGCCCCGTGGCGTGCTTCTGCTCCTCTAATGCCTGTCCAGGAGCATCCCAGCTGCCCATGGCCACCTCATCCGGCCAGGTGAGCAGCAGCA
Source organism: Anser brachyrhynchus (assembly GCF_964034855.1). Classification (NCBI taxonomy): domain Eukaryota; kingdom Metazoa; phylum Chordata; class Aves; order Anseriformes; family Anatidae; genus Anser; species Anser brachyrhynchus. The sequence goes on from NC_137705.1 coordinate 7,904,452, forward strand.
AAGAGGGATTTCATTCCTAGCTGTGCAAATAGGGTGTCTACTTGCTGTTCCTGGGCTCCGATGCCATCCTAAGAGCATTTGTTTGCATTTCCTGTGCTGTTAGCCAGGTCATGCTGAGCTATCCCTTGCCCCGTGCCCTTTGAGTGAGTGCAAATTATCCATGGGTGGCCAAGAGGGATGGCAGGTGCCATCAGTAACGTGTGTGTGTGGCAGGGAGCTCTGTGTGAAGCTGGGGTCCGTGGACTTGGGAGCATCGCCGAGGTCTAATCGTTTTTTATAACCAGGTGTGATGAGTTTTGAGAAAATAAACCTGTATTAGTTACTTCGGTGTGCCCGTGCCCATGAGCTGGTGCTCAGACTCCAGAAATGTGCCTGAAACGTGCTGTGGCCCCATGGGACAGCCTGTGGGCATGTTTGGGCCCTGCCTTCTGCACCTTGTGCATGGGGACAAGCCCCGAGGAGCCCCGTGTCCCTTCTAGCAAGGGCAGAGCCGCCCGGTGTCACGCCAGGACCGCGCCGCGCTCTTTTGTCTGAAGTGATCACGTTCCCATTCGGGAGCATTTGGCTTTGTTGTTGTTTTTTTTTTTAATAATATAATCATATGCAAATGTTATCCTCTTTGGTGGGTTAGTCATGAATCAGAGGGCTTGTGCGTCTTATAGCACATCAACACTAGTGCTAGCTAAAGGGAACATTTAATTTATGGGCTAACTTATTTTTATGAATATGCAGGGCTGAAATTCAGCAGTTGGTGTGTGCTCTATGAAGTGACGTGACGGTTTTGTGTATCAAGATCAATGAATTACACTTTGTCTTTTTTTTTTTCTTTCTTTTCATGAAGCAGAAAGTCTTTGGAGTAACTTAGCCCTGGGGAGGAGCGCTCCTTCCGCAGTCCCCAAGCGGCTGAGCCCAGTGAGCCGGCGCTCCGGGACGTTCACATCTCCCCACAGTTCAGCTACCAGAAACATAACCAAATGTTTTAATTTAAGCTCAAGCTGAAGGTCTCACAGCAGCGAAATTGTGTGCGCTCATTAAAAGGCAGCTGGACGTTATTAGGGCTGATGGGAGTTACCGGCCGTGCTGCTGTGGCCGTGCTGTGTGCGAGCAGCTCCCGCAGGTGCTTTCCTTTGGCCCTGCTGAAGTGGGCACAGGCCGCGGCGTGACCTTTTCCATGGGTGCTGTCACCTTGCTGATAACCTCGGGGCAGAAAGTATTATTTCTATTTCGTGTCTGTAGTACGGCAGTGCAGGTGTGCACGGCGCAGGGCAAGCAGGGGTGGCAGGACCTGCCCTCATCTCATTCAGCTGGGGGAGGCAGAGGCACCCAGAAGCAGGTCATTCCACGGAAAGAGAGAGGCAGCAGTGGAAGGGAGAGGGCCTGCAACGTACCTTTGCTTTGTTCCTCTGTGGGTTTTGATTTAAAGACCCCAGGCAGTCGCTTTGTGCCCCCCCCCAAGCCGGCCATCTGGAGTGGTCAGCCCAGCGCCCACCAGCACGGGGTGCCCCGGCTGCTCATAGCTGTCTGAAGATTGTGGGACACAAAGTCCCAGTGGGCCTTCCTGGCTGCTCTTCTGGTCAGGCCTGGGACAGCTAACCATAGCCGAGCTTGATTTCTGTCACTGACAGAGCTCCTTTCCTGTCCAAATTAGTTTTATTTGCGCTCTTAGCTCTTGCCAGATCTCCGTCCTGGAGATGAGGGGCCAGTCTCTGCTGCAAGTTGCACGAGGTGTAAGCATCAAGCATGAGATCACCACTGGACGTTTACTGGGTGACTCTTCCACCCCTCTATTTCCTCCATTTTATTAGGAAGTGGAACTTATTCTAGAGCTAGAAGTGGAGGGGCATCTTCACTGAATCGTCCCTTGGCCCAGTACTGGCTGCAGAGATTACTGGCAGAGGCCGCCCCGGCCTTCTGCTGTCGTCCTCCCAGCGGCCGGGGGGTGAGAGGAGCTGCCTTCCTCGCCCTCCCCAGCCCCGCTGGGCTGCAGCCACACAGTGAAGTCTGTGGACTTCTGGAAAGGGGCTGTGGGACGCAGGAGCCCTCAGCATTGCTCCCCTGCCGGTCCCAAGCTCAGCCCCGCGGCTCTCCAGGGACGCGTGGCCCTGCTCCATCCCGCTGTGCCCAGGCACAGCCCCGCTGACGGCACCAAGCAGCAAACAGCAGCGGCTGCTTCCTCCGGGTCTCCCGGTCCCGTGTTTTATTTAGGTTTCACTTGGCCCGGTGTGCCCGGGCACAGTTAGAACAGCATTTGTAGCAATAAGAGATTAATGCTAACTTTTCATGGTGACCATTCACGACGGCCAGGTCCTATACCACTGCAATACCCTTGGTAACCCTACAGGCTGATAAGGCACACCGCAGTGTTACACCATAAAGAGGTACCACAGTGGGGGAAAACCCTTCCCCAGACACCGTGCTGGGTCCTGCTGGGGGGCAGCAGCTCCTTGGTGCATTGCCTTATGGCCGGGTAACCTGTGCCGATCCCCCGTCTGTGCTACGCGGTGCGCCGTTAGCTCGGACACGCGGGTGTGCCTCGCTCAGCCTCACGTCAGCTCGCGTGCTTGGCTGGCAGACACCGGTGCCCAGGAACAGGGGTGGTGGAGAGAGGAAAACTATCTGGGTTAGACCGATGCAAGGTTTTAGGCTAGCTGGGAGGAAGCTGCGTTGCAAACTAACCTGCATGGGGCTTGATCAGCATTTTTATAAAATGATCTGTTTTTTTTTTTTTTTCCCTTTAACTGGTTCTAGGTAAATTCCTACAGCTGTGCAGCACAGGTTTTGCTCTGTGCACGTGTAAGAGTAAATGAGAGCAAGATGCTGTGCCTGTGCACAGAGCCTGAGCCCGCGATGAGGTTCTGGACCCTCTCGGGAATCAGCCGTGGTGCTGAGAGCAGTGGGGAGGTTTTGCGATCCCCCGCCGCACGTAGCCCCTGCTTCTGCCTCTCTCGAGGGCTCGCTGCTCGGCTCTGTGGCGTCAGACGTGCAATGCCAGCCCTGCGTGAGCAGGGCGCTGATCCGCAGCCTGCCGGAGCCTTCCTGCGCTGCAGGGCTGGCAGTCTGCTGCCACACAGCTGCAAGCCTTTTTCACAGGCAAGCAGCAAAATTTCAGCCCCTGGAGGGGCCCTGCGAATTCGGCAGCTTGAAGCAAGCTCATTTGCTTGCTGCTTTTCCATCTTTTCCTAACTGCGAGGTTGAAACCAAAGCGTTTCCCGCGCAGCGCGGCGCCTGTAGGTGCTCACGCCTGCGCAGCCTCACCCGCAGCCAACCCTTGCCCCGAAGCAGACTCGCCCCGTGGCCGCTCGCGTTTGATTTCAAGACGGTAAGTAGCTTGAGTGTGGTCCTAAAGGCAGGATTGTGCATTCGCTGGGGCGGGGAACGGGTTAAAAGCTGGACCGGGCCAAAACTCCCGCCACGGCTGCCAAGTCAAGTCAATGGCAAAACAGGATTACAAAAACCTGGCGGCGCCGCTGGTGGCCAGGAACCCTCCGAGTAAGATTGCTGTCGTTGTGAAAAGTTAGAGGCTCGTGCATGGAAATCTGGCGTAAAAGAGGGTGCTGGTCTCCCCCCCGAAGCCTGCCACGTCCCATTAGCAGGGGGACAGCTTGGTCCCGCTGCATGCCCGCGTGCAGCCGGCGTGTGCAGGGCACAGCGCGCGCACGTAACGTGGTTGCTGGAGAAGTCCTGTCTCTCTTGCAGCAATGGTACACCAGCTCGATGAATGTCGTCTGCACCTGGCTGACAGACCGCATGGACCTGCAGCTTCACATCTACCAGCTGAAAACCCTCATTAGGATAGTCAAGGTAATCGCCCGCTGGGTTTTTCGCGAACGTCTTGCTGCTGAAAGGGGCGAGTGCCTGTGTGCGGCGTGTCCTCGTAGGCAAATAAATTCCTTCATTCTCAGTCCTTCACTGAGATGCTTAGAAATGAAGATTTTTATCAGATGGGTAAACAGGAACTTAAAATGCACAGAGGTGCAAAGTACATGTGTAAATAAGAAGAAAGTAACTACCTGCATGAAAAAAGGGGAAATATTGTTTATTCGGCCCTACCTGTACAATAAGCACGCCAAAATTAGTCTTTTTACGGTCGATCACACCCAAGAACTCGTGTTAAAATGGGTTAAATCAAACCAGAAGTTTTTTAACACTGTTTTACTAGAAATATTTAAGCCCAGCTATGGCTTGTGATTATCATCAGAATGCAAATGAGGATTGTTCTCGTAGTTAATTGAAGTTGTTTCCTTTACAATGGGTGTATATAATCAACTCTAAGAGATCCCAAAGGTGAGATAACATACCCTGAAAGTAACATTTTTTTCCACGAGTGTACGTGTATGTGTATATATGTGTGTGTGTGCGTGCCTTGGACTAATGATAATTATTTCAGTGTGAAATCACAGTGGTTTACATGAAATAATAAGATCACAGAAGGGGGTAAATATATTTTTGATCATTTTAGGTTCTATCTAATGCTTTTTTGTCTAGTATTTTATAATGTTTATGGTCTTGTGTGCAGTGAACACATTGAAGGCATGAATAAATTAAAACTGAAATGTATTAAATGTGCTTTTCATAACTGAAAACAACAGGCACAGGCAAATTATTGCTACTTGTCAGCTAGCTGAGGAAAGCTTTCTTCCTTGTGCTTTATTTATACCAATATTACTTTCAGAAGCTGCTACAACAAATCCAAGGACTTTCTGAAACAGTAGAACAGTAAATAGTTTCCATGCAGAGCACAGAGCACAATTAAATGAACTACAGGACCAGAGTTTTATCGCACAGAGTCGAGAAGTTTTTAAACATAAATTCACATGCAAGGAAATTAACCATAATAACAAGGGAAGTACAGCTAGCTGTGGAAATGCAACTCCAGTTTCAGAATCGGGTGAAGAAAAAGAGATTTAAGAAATACATGCCATGTGCTTATCTTTATACATGAACAATTTTCTCCCGTATCCTGGACTTAGCGTATTTAATCCCAATATTGTAGGTAGGATTATTTAATACAGAGCGTTCCAGGAACGTGTAATCACGTCCGCAGCTACAGGCGATAGGCGTTCTGCTGCGTGAAGAAAAATAACTTCGCTTACAGGCAGATGAATGCATCTAGAAGCCAGGAAAGTGAGGCCAACAGAGCCTTACTCTGCTGCTCTGATGTGTTTTTAGACCCCAGCACACCTTCTGTAAAGCTACCTGCGGTCCTCACTGCTCTGAAGCCCCTGTGCAGCCCCGCAGCCGGCCCACCTGCGGGTCCCACGAAGGCAGGGCTGTCAGACAGATGCAGTTTGTTGCTCCAGGGGGGCTCGTGGTCACCCTAGAGGGACCCCTGCTACTGCACAGAGGCTCTGCGCTGTGCAGGGCAATGCCCAATGGGGCTGGGATTTCCTTGGCACCCCAGCCTCTTCCGTGAGTGGCTCCCAAACCGGCCTTGACCTCTCTGCCGTCTCCTCCTTTCCCCCGCTTTAGAAAACGTACCGGGATTTCCGATTGCAAGGCGTGCTGGACTCCACCCTGAACAGCAAAACCTACGAGACCATTCGGAACCGGCTGACGGTAGAGGAGGCCACGGCGTCGGTCAGCGAAGGCGGAGGGCTCCAGGGCATCACCATGAAGGACAGCGATGAGGAGGACGAAGAGGACGACTAGGGGAGCTGGCCTGCAGGACCGCCCGGGGCTCGCCTGGTGTCCGTGCATGTACCTCGTCTGTAACTCAGTTAGCCACATTAGGAAATTTTCTGTCAGCTCTAAACGCCCATGAGAAGTTTACCAATACAAATGCCATGTTAGCTGTGTGGTAATAAGGTTAGCACCTCTCTTTGATTCATTGGTTTCCTGATTTCATATCTATATGTTCATAAGCAATATGGAGCACCGTTGTTTAATACTGTTACTGGAGAACTACATAGAAAACATACTAGGTGTGTCCCTGTTATAATTAAAGTTTAAACAATGCTTCATTAATGTACTGTATATACATTGATGGTAAATTGTTGTGAAGATGAGTGAATCGAGTCGTTTCATTTCTTTGTTTCTCTTCTGTGGATGCCAACTGCTTAAAATTAATTAAAAAACAGCTTTGTTTTTAAAAGAAAAACGAGGCAATTACAAATGATTTTTTTGTTCTCTCTGTTCATTTAAAAAACAGAAAACAAACAAACCCAGACAGCCGTTTGAATCATTCTGCATCCTTGTTAATATATCAGGCTCTTCCCTTCAATATGCAGTTAACTCCATAGAGGCTACATCCCAGAGGATTAGTCATTCTAATTGCCACACCAGATTAATCCTATCATTATGGATATATCATGCCACATTACAAGTCCAAAGCAGTTGTTTTATGTTGACGTTTGCTCCTCTAAATGTTACATTTTTGTTTGAATTTCCAATAACCGTGTATGTACAAAGACAACTTTAATTACAATCTTAGACTATACAAATGTGTTTATAATAATATATTGAATATTTATTTCGGTAGATTGTAACCATAATTTACAATTCCTCTGTTTCACAATGGTTTTTATATATGTCATGTACATTGCATTTTGACCGGTAACTGCATGTCCATCAGTCCCCCTTCCAGAGCTTTTACTTTCTGTGTAAAATAGTGATCCATCTTGCTTTTTTTGCCTTATACAAGCCGACAGTTGTAAAAGTGTGAGAACTGTGGCTTCTCAATAAATAACTATTCAGATGTCCTAAGAATAAATTATGGAGTCTTTTTATGTCTGCCTTAGAGAAAAAAACAAAAAAGAAATTACAAGCTGAGATGTAAGAGCCCCCACCTCTCAGAATAAAGGCATTTTCTTTTCTCATGGGTGTTTTTACAGTTTATTACTTTAGAAGCTGGTTTCCCGATTTGTTCCCAGAGGTCAGGCTGGGCCCAGACCGTATGTTCCCCAGGTACAAGGGCGCGTGGGCTGCCGCCGCCCCGCTCGTTTCCACCATCATCTGGGCGCTGCGCCCTGTCAGCTGTCCTTGGGCATCTAATCGATGGTCTGCTCCGGTACAGCCCCCGTTATTACACGGCAATTAGCCTTACCTGACACTTGCCTTCCGCAAAAAAAGGCTTCAGTTTTTATTTTGTCTTCTCCCAAAGAAGCCAAGGGAGGAATGGAAGGAAGGGGGGCTCTGGGAACAGCCCGGGTGGGGTGCTGGGTCCCGGGATGGCTACGGAGCTGGGAGCTCATTTACCTGCAGTGCCGGATTTGGGGACCCTCCTCTCGCTGGCAGTTCACCCCCCGGCTCTGGAGGTGCCCTGCAGCCCCGCCACGTACCCGTGGTGAGCCGTGCCCACCCCAGGGATGGGGGCATCAGCAGGCTCTGCTCTAGGAGCGGGTGGTGGGCACATTAACACCCTTTACATTTTGTAAGCCACTTGATGCACGGGCACAGACAAGCGATGAACCCTTACTGTAACCCTGCAGATCACTTTTGGTTCTTGTCTCACCCCATGGTGCTGGTAGGCAGAAGCACTGACAGGGAGAGGAGCCTCTGGGGACCTCAGCAGAAATGTGGCACCGACACAGCTCTTCCCCACCCTAAGGCCCCAGAGGAATGGAGGCAGCAACTGAATGGTTAAGTCAGACTTACATCCTCCAAGGCCAGGGCAGGTGCTTCTGCAGGCCTGCCAGTGGGACATACAAAAAATTCCTATATCCCGACATCTCTATGCCTGGCGCCTGCAGCCACGTCCAGAAGCCAGGCTCCTGAGCTATGCATGTGCATGCTCACATCCTTGTCTTCCTCTCCCTCTCCTGCCCCAGACACTGATACAACCTGCAACACCTCCAAGAGGAGGCACTGGGAAAGCCTCAGCTGGGGCAGGCACCAGGCTGGGAGCAAAAAGCTCCAGGGAAGACCCAAATTTGTAGCTCCGCTCCCCGTCAGTCAGAGCAGAGCTAGAGAAACAGCTTGACTCCGCTCTGGAACAGGCTCCCCCTTTTTTTTTTACATGAAATATTTATTGGGTGAAAACACAGCCCACTTCCACCTGCCACCTTTCAAAATAGTGAGCCCTGCTCAGTTTTTTTTTGAATGAAGCCGTGTGGGCGATGCCTTCGGGAGCTGATCCCCGGCTGCGCACCACCAGCACGCTGAGGTGCCGCCCTGCAGCGGTGGTGGTGGCCACGCTCCTCCTCGGAGTCTCCCCATCAGCAGCAGCGCCCCTGCAGCCTGTGGCAGCTTTTCACGTGGCCTCAGACCCCAGCAAAGCAGCTCAGGGACTCCGTAAGAGCCCTGAGGCTGTGTCAGGCCTGACTGCATGTCCTAAGAGAGGAAGCATTAGCCAGATAATTTCTTTTAAGGGAGTTTGGACCCAAATGAGCGTCGAGTTACAAATTTTGGTGTGAAGAACTCACGTACGAGCAATGCTGCGAGGCAGGATTTAACCTCCCAGCCCTGCAGCATGAAGGCAAGAGAAGGAGCCTGGTGCACCCCGAGCCCCCCTGCCGATGGTGACGTGGTGCCGGCAGCCTGACCCTGTCCTGTGTGGGTGCTGCGCCAGGAGCGCCGAGTACCCTCTTGGTTAAATCCTGCAGGAATCACCCCAAATGGTTTGGTGCTGTCTGAACAACACGCTCTGGGTTTAAAGCCTCCTCGGCCACGTAATATCCTTTGGATGGGGCTCAGGCTCGTGTAGGGCAAAGCTACACTTCGGGTGGCTCCTAAAAGGGTTTGCTGATGGCTGGGAGCACTCTGGCAAACCCTGCCGAGGAGACGCAAAGGTCTGCTGCTGGTTTCACTTCAACCCGCTGCTGCCGTGGAATGAGCTCCAACAGTCAAAGGACTTCCTGCCAGTACAACTGCACCTAGATGAAGGATCTGCCAGTACAGTTATGTCAATCAGTTTGGGGAAAGAGGAAAATTTCATTCCTCTGCCAGCAAAATTTTAAACGATAGATCAGGCCAAAACTTCTCTCATATTTACAGGGAAGTCCAGCGAAAATATCCTTTTTTTGACAGACTTACTTAAAGCATGTGGCATGGAGACTGAAAATGCTATCAACTATTTGACTGACAAGTGTCAGCAGCTGTTCATCCAATTTGTTTTATATCTCAGCAACTAACAGATTCTTTCCCCTCTGCTGTAAAGCATGTCTCCTGGCCCATAGGCATCTTAGAAATTGCTTTTCTGCCTCTCTGGTGACCAAAACGTCAAAAATATTAGAAGACAATTTGGTTTCAGAAGCATAAATAGGCATGCAGCAAAGCAAAGATGATTTTGTCAATGTTCAGTCTGTGTTCTTTTTAAAAAAAAAAAAGTCACGGCAAACCTAAGGCAAAAATTACTCCTCGAAGCTTTAAAAGAAGAAGCTAAAGCAAACAAAGCCCCAGTAAACCAGCACAGGTTAAACCAGCAGCTACCAAGGGGAAAAGCGCTGGTATAACGGCCAACCGAAACACAGCTGAGCCGTATCTCACCCTCTGCACTTTGTGAAGTTCAAGGCTCTGCACCAGCACCACTGCCACCAGTTTTTGTTGAAAAAACTGCTCCGTGGTGTCGGGCCTCAGCAGAACCCCCAAATGCCAAGCTGAGGCCAGCCAGGAGTCCCCTAAGCCATTCACAGAAACCAGCCTTCCTCCTCTTCGCCCTGGCCATGCCTCCAGAAACTGTTTGGTACCTGACCGCGTGTAATTTAAGTTACAAACGCTGCAGTTGCCAACAATTCTGAACTCGTTTGGCTGAGGAGCCTGAGCGACACCTCTCTCCGGTGAGCTGCATTCGGCGGCATTTCCTCCGTTCGAGCGCATTCGGGCTCCCGAGCTAAAGGCGCTAAGTGATATTTTGCTCAGCCTCCCCAGAAGATACATATTCCGTTTCAAGTTGTAAATCTGCATTTGTTGTAACTATGCAAAATATGGGAGAAAAAAAGTGCAGAGATTATATGCAATCTGCCAGCAGAGTTGTGTGCCATGAGGAAAATGCCTCACAGGTCAAAACAAAGAAAAACACTGAGCAACAAATTAGTTGCAGGCAGTAGCTAATATGGAGATCAAAAGATTAAAATCAACATGCAACGATGAAATCACTGGAATAATAGGAGCACTTAAGAAGATTAAGTCAATAACAGAGTCCAGTAGTACAAAAATAAGATTTTGATTATACTGTAAAATTCGATATTGGGAGAGCAAAAGCAATTACAACCCCGACATGCTTCGCTCTCCCCGCCTTAGACCATCTTGGCTCATTTCCTATGCAAGGAATACAGTTGTTGAAATAAACAGAAATGTTATGACTCGAGCGCTCGCTTCAAAAACAAACCAGGTGGTCAGATCAGCTTGGGGACTGACAAGACGGGGTCTGTAAAGCGAGGACTTGTTGCCGATCCCGGAGGATGCGACAGCTGGGGGGAACAAAGGCCGCACCGTTTAGGAGCGCTTTCGGCAGAGAGGGGGCTCCGAAAGCAGCTGATCTCGGGGCCTGTCGATGGCTTTCAGCTGGACAGGAGAGCCTGGGGGAAGGAAGGAGGAGAGAAGGAGCTCAGAGGCTTGAAGTGAACAGGGCTGGGAACGCCGATGAGAGGGAAGCCGGATATTTCTTCCTATCCCGCTGAACCAGCAAGGACTGAGGGGTTGGTCCCACGACATGCTGGGGGCACAGCACACGGCACCCCGACCCTCTCTAGACCCTGCCATAAGGGTCGGGAACATGTCCCACAGCCCCCTTCCCAGTGCCAGGGCTCAGCCAGCCGCACAGCCCGGTCTCAGTGGGAGGACAACGTGATGAGGGGCAACCCTTGCTCAAACCAGGCGAGTCAGCAGGGACAGATGAGGCAGTCCCTCAAAAGCATGCCGGCCACAGGACACCAGCCTCGTTCACAGACCGTGGGGCCAAAGACCCGTAGCTTCACCCAGGAGAAGTGGCCACCTCCTCACCCGAGGGGTTTGAGGGCCCTCAGTGGGCACCACAAAGCTCTGCGTGCCTTCAGGAGGAGCCCGGGCAGCTCCCCGGCACCGCAGAGCTGATGACTCTCCTGGGTTTTTCTCTAAAGCATTTTTTCAGCATTAACTCCAGCCCCACCCCCGTCCCCACCCCAAAATCACAAGCTAGGCTCATAATTAAATCAAATAAATAAATTATCAGCTATTTTTATAGAATTTGTGGGTGTTCTTGAACATTCAGGGAATACTTGGGTCGCACATGGAAGTTTTTTTCCTGCAAGAACTAGGTCTGGCTTTTTAGTCTGGGCTCTGATCGTTGGGAGGATTTTTTAGTGGCTCTTTCAGATCGCATCTTCCGGGGCTGAAATCATAAAAATACAAAATAAAACTAAAAAATTAAAAAGAGATTCTTACGTTGAGGGGCTCTGGTTTGTCCTGATGGAAGAAGGTGACGTGCTACCGTCTGCTGCTCCCCCGTTACCTTGCAGACTGCCGCAGAGTCCTGCTCAGCAGAGAACAAGGATGTCTACGAAAATTATGTCCTTCGAGCAAAGATAAATGCAAACATCAAACAATATGAGCCGTGGCATAGCCAGAAAAATGGCAAAACACTGAGTGGGGAGTTGCAAAATGACTGGGAATGGCAACTGTTATTGGCTTTGGAAAGGTTCTTCCCCTATTTGATTTTTTTCATGGAAAAAGAACGTACTTTTGAAAACAAGATGTTTTTCTAACTCATTAAGAAGAGAATAATTCAAAACACGTGGGGTTTGTCCCACTTTTTTTTTTTGGCCATCCTTCTTTCAAGCAAAAAAGGGAAGGAATGGGAACGCAAAACTGAAGTGGGCTTCTACCCATTTTCACTGCTTTTTGCTCCTTTTTCTGAAATGTTTTCAGTAGGAAAGTGAGAACAAGGCCATCCCCCCATTATATTCTCCTTCTCTACTTCCTCCCACCTTTTCTCCTAAATAGAAAATAAGGGGGAAAAGAAAAAAAAAACACACACAACAAAACCAGAAAAAATTAAAAAGCTCCCACTCTTTCAAAACGAAGAAGTACACCACTTCAAACCAGAAAGAAGGGACATCTCTCGGGCTTGAAATGAAATACCGCATCGCTCCATTGACAGCGAGGCAGGAGAACAGCAGCCGCCCCTTCATCATTTTCTTGCTTGCCTTGGTGGCCGGGGGGCTTTGGGTAAGACGTGGACCCCGCTGACTCTCGACTGACTCCCGGACCAGAGCGGTCCAGCGGCAGGCCCTGGACTCTCCCGCCAGGTTGCCGTGCCTCGCAGGCAGGCAGCGCTTCGGGGGCACAAAGCCCGGTGGGGATGGAGCCGTCCGCTGCCATTCCTCTTGACAGGCGAACTAGAATAGGCTCTGGCTCACTTTCTCCGAGCTGCGGAAGGAAGAATGAGCAGAGAAAAGAGTTCATTCAATTGCTTCTGTTTGGCAGCTCGGCAGGACCCTGCGCGCACAGAAAGGGACGTGGCGAGCAAGGAGGTGCCGTTTTCAGACTTACGTAACCCAGCCTGGGTGCCATCGAGGCACTCGTCGGGCAGCTCGTGCCACGGTGCCTTACCAGTTGCTCTGCAGTGCGGCTACATTTCCAACATTTCCTGCTCTTAAAATGAGACACGGGTTAAAAACGTCAGCGCTGCCCCTGCCATCACTGCCAGTCGCACAGCGGAGCCATGCAGGGACACTGGGCCACTGCGTGCCCCAAATCCCGCTGTGTTTGCTCCGGGACCCGTTCAGTGCTCCAAAACCTAGCTCCACAGTACAGTGTTTCGATATGCCAATTTTTATTTTTCTTAAAAAAAAAATAAGAAAAAAAAAATTATCTGCCTACGTATACGCAGTGATGTGTGCATGAGTCAGTGAACGGGCTGAAACAACAGTCTGCAGGGACTCGGCGCCTCTGCTCCAGCCCAGGTGGCCTCAGCCTGCAGTGGCACGGTGGTGGCAGCGGGGTCACCCCACCGACCCAAGGATCCTGAGGGGTCACCCCACCGACCCAAGGGCTCTGTGGGGTCACCCCACCGACCTAAGGGCCCTGTGGGATGGGAGGACAGCCCGGGGAGGCTGTGTGCTGCGCCTGCTACACAAGGTACTGCGGTTTCGAAGGGGAAGCAGGCAAAGAGGTAACAGCCTGCCTCACCACGGATATTCCTCTCTTGGTTTCCCCTTTCGTTGCTCACCGTTTTGTCCAAAAAGAGCGTTTCTGAGGGCTGCAAACTGAGCTGCAGAGACACACCTCGGGCTGCCCCAGCCGCTGCCTTGCCCTGAGACAGCCCTGAGCCCAGCGTGGCGAGGCAAGGGATCGGGCAGCATCGCAACCACACTCCTGAAGCTGCCCCTGCAAAGGCAGCCCTATCCTGACTGCCTGGGCTCACCTCACCGTCTGCTTTAAAAAAATATATATATGCATTTTATATACACACACACAGAGATATAGAAAGGAAAGCGGCGCAGAAATCAAAGCCACCATTTCAGAGGGAGACCGCAGCGTAACGCTAATAACTTTCGGCAGCTTCCACCGGGGAGTTCAAGCAGCTGCCACGTTAAATAACCAGGAGGAGCCCAAAGTTATCTCCCGGCGGCCCGCAGCCGCCCAGTGCCCCCTGCACGGGCCGGGAGGACCCGGGGATGGGGGGACCCGTGCGGGGCCGGGATTTCGTTGAGCACCGGGGGGATGCCCAGCTCCCGGCCGCCCTGTCGGGGCCGGTGGCAAGGGGGCAGCGGGTCCGGGCCCCCTCCCCGCAGCCCCGCAGCCCCGCTCCGGGCTGCGGTACGGCCCCGGGAGCCCCCCGGGCCGGGGGTGCTGTTGTAGGGTCACGGAGGGGGAACCCCGGTCGGTTTTCGATGTCAGCGCCCCGGGAGGATTTGGGGCTGGGGTCGCCGGGTGCGCCTTGAGCCCAAGGTGGAGGTGCGCGTTGGGGTAAAAAAAAAAAAATGGGGGGAGGAAGCGCGGGGGGCGCCGGGGGTCGGGGCGTCCTGTCGGGACGGGCACCCGGACTCGTTTTTTTGGGGGGGAAAAATGAAGAAAAACCTGCAAAAGTGATTACGGGTGCGCTGCCAGCGGCTCTGCGGCACGGTGCTGCCAGGGAAAAGCGGCCCGGGGAGCATCTCCCTGCTGCAAATGCCGGGGGGGGGGGGGGGGGGGGGGGCGAAGGTTTCCAGCCCAATCCCCCCAAAACCCCCCAGAGCCCCGTCCCGGCGCTCGCAGGGCAGCGCTGCAGCTGGGGCGGCCGTCCCAAAGCCAGTCCTTTCCAACACGCTTGCCGGCACAGCACAAGCGGGATCGCCAGAGACAGCCTCCAGCTGTGCCCAAACCTGCGATTTCAATTAAAACCCGAGCTCCGCCGGGCGGCTCGGAGCCGCCAGCCCAAAGCACGGATGCACCCGGACACGGGGGGGGGGGGCTCCCTGCGGGGCCGTGGGAAGGAGGAGGCCCTGCGGCTGCTGCTGGGGGGTCCCCCCCGAGGATCCTCGCCCCCCCCCCCCCCCCCCCCCAGCATCTGCAGGACCCCCCCGGTCCGGGCCAGAAAGCAGCCGGGCCAGGCGTCGGCAGCCCGGGCAGGGCGAGGGCGGCGCGGGGATGCTGGCAGCGAGCTCCCGGCCCCGGCTCCGCAGCCCTCTTTTATCCCGCCCGAAATCATCTCGTTTACAGAAAATATTTGTTTGCACTATTAGTTGGTACTGGAGTTAATTACTCAACGTGTGAGCGGGGAGTAATATGGATAAAAGCAGCCCCAGTGTTTATTGTGTGGGTGAGCTGTTGAGCGGTGCTTGAATAAACTGCAATTAGGGTTAGATAGAGATTAATTAACATGTGAGTGGCAAGGTGTAAAATAGTTCCCAACCCTCCACTCAGTATAATCTGCAGGCGAGGAAAAAGAAGTTTGTGGAGGCTAATTAAATACTTTGCTAAAGCCGGCGAGCCCCGGGAGCGAGCGGGGAGCCCAGCAGCCGCCTGCCCGCTGCCCGGCTCGGCTCGGCTCGGCCGGGCTCTCCGGCAACCAAACCCCTGGGTGTGCTTCGTGCCTGTGCGCTCGGCATCGCCTCCCTCCAGCTCCCCAAAACCGGAGGGGTTCCCTCGCTGCCCCGCCGGGAGGATGGCGAGGGCCGGGGGTCCGTCCCCCCCCCCGGAGCCCACCTGCGGTGGGAGCGCGGCGCAGCCCGGGCAGGAGGGGGGGGCTGCTCCCTCCCCCTTCTCCGTGGCTCCCCCAAATTCCCAAATTAGTTTCGGCAGCGTGTTGTGGTTCGCAGGTGACAAAGCCTGCCTGCAAACAGCCGCCGGCGAGCTGCCCCGGCGGGGAGAAGGAGGCGCGGCTTTGTCAGCGCCGCACAAAACCGCCGAATTCCTCCAAACTTTTCTTAGGCGTGCTAGGGAGGCGGAAAAAAAAATGAAATAATAATATATAGGGGCCTTTTCATTGCTTGCTTTACCTCTGGCCAGGCTCAATCTTAAACCCTCCGCTCCCCCGCCTCCCCCGGCTAATCCTCCCCTTTATTTTAGGGACGCACAAAACCAGGTTCACGCAGCGCTATAGTGGCTCCGAGTGAAAGGAGCGAGCGCCCTGAATCGCCGGGGAAAATTGCTCGGGGTGAATGGGGCCAGGGGAGGGGCGGCGGCCGGGCCCCCCCAAAACCCAGGTGGGCACGGGGCTCCCCCAATTACCGCGTCCCCGCAGCTGAGCCGCCTGCGAAGCCTCCCCTCCCGCACCAAGGCGTTTTAATTAGAGGCAGGCAGGGGAGAAACCCCGGCACCCGGGCGCGATAATGCGGAGCCTCCTGTTTGGAGAAAGGGGGGGAGCCGGAGGGGGGCACGGAAAGGATGAAAAGGGGACGGGAGATGGGGAGATCCGCCCGGCCGGCCGGCCGGAGGAGCGGGCAGCTCGCGGGGTGACAAGCCGCAAAACTCCCGATCGCAGCGCTCGGCTGCCTTTTTTTTTTTTTTCCCTCCCCATTTTCTTTCCCTTTTTTTTTTTTTTTCCAAGAAAACCCAGCCCCGGACTCGACTCCCTCCGCGTTTATTTAAGGCTAATCACCAGCTACCCTGCGAGGGGAGGGGGGTGGAATTAAACTTAGTTTAATTAACATTAATACACTGTCCTAATTAATGGGTTGGCTATTAATTTATACATGCTGGGGAGGCTCGCAGATAAGTGACAATTTATTAATTATCTTCCAGCTCGGTTGCAACGGAGCTGATTGCAGATGGGTTGCCAAAATAACTCGAGCATGGTTGCGTGGTAGTTGCTTTAGGAAAAAAAAAAAAAATCATTCTCCCCCTTCTTAAAAAAAAAAATAAAAAATCCTCACGCTCACTCCGAGTGGCTCTTCTAACCCCAGCAAGAACTGGAGCACTCTTTTCCACCCAACTTGTGAATCGCACTTGCCTTCTAATTTGCCACATGCAAAACGATTCCTCTGCTTTGCAAGTTGCTTTTTAAGAAGGGAGAGAGAGAGAGGGGAAGGAAAAAAAAAAAAAAAAAAACAGCTCGCACACGAGCGATTTGTGCGTCTTAAACTGGAAGGAAATTGTGCGTGGAGGGGGCGGGGGGGGGCTCCTCTTCCTCTCCCTGCCCCAGCCCACCGCGCTCCAGCCCGGCGCCGGGGCTCGGGGAAGCTCCATGGTGGCATCCCCGTGTCATTCTGCTCCGAGTGACTTCATGTGATGTCAGCCTTAAATGTACGAGCCGGGGAGCTGGCGCTCGGGAAGATGTTTGCCGTCAAAATGTGACTGTGGCCGCAGCGCGCTGCTCGGATGCGTCTCGCCGGCGCTAGCCACGGCTAGGTAGGTGAGTGGCCACCGGTCCCGCGGCGACCCCCTGCCCCTCGCCGTGCCCACCGCCCCTGCGTCTCCATCGGCGGGGCTGGGCAGGGTGGCAGTGCCCGGGGGAGGGTTTTCTTTTCTTTTTTTTTTTTTTCCCTTTCCTTCCCCCCCCCCCTTTTTTTTTTCTTTTAAATACTAACAAGGTCTAGCTCGCATGTTACTTTAGCGCGTTCCGCTTAATGAGCAGTAATCTGGTACCCTACGTGCCATTGTTCTGGGATATGTTCATTTGAATGTAAATAGGGAGGGGGTGCCGGTGGGGGGGGGGGGCGGGAGAGGAGTGTGGGGGGGGGAAGAACAAGGTGCTTATTAAATTGATTTGTCTCCTGGCTTTTCTGGAATGCAGAGCCGAGCGGAGGAGCGAGCGGCTGCTCACCCCGAGTCCCCGGGCGGCGCAGCGCCATGGCGAGCTCGGGGTCGCTGGAGACGGTCATGCCTTCCTCCTGCCCCCGGCACGACGGCAGGGCCGCCGCCGCTAACCCCTCCAAGAGCCTGGCCTTCTCCATCGAGCGGATCATGGCCAAGACGTCGGAGCCCAAGCCGGCCTTCGAGCAGAGGCAAGGCGGCCCGGGGCCGGAGCCGGAGCCGGGCAAGAAGCCGCTGAGCCTGTGCTCGCCTCTGCCCTGCGTGATCCCCATCCCGCCGCTGGGCTACGAGGTGCCCTCCAAGACTCTCCTCAACTACTCGGAGCTGTGGAAGAGCAGCCTGCGGGGCGGCGGGGGGCTCTGCAAAGCCAACTGCGGCGTGTGCTGCAAGGCAGAGCTCGCCCTGGGCCAGCCCAGCGGCCGGCTCATCAAGCCGCAGGTCATCCACCAGGCGGGGGCCGTGCCGGCCGCCCCCCGCTCCCTTTACTACTTCAATTACCTGGACGCCGCGTACCACCCGGCCGACCTGCTGCACGGACAGCTCTTCCCCGCCGGCCTGCTGGGCGCCCCGCCGCCGGGGGGGCTCTCCGCTCACCAGAAGCTTTTCCTGCTGGAAAACGCCAAGCTGGCGGGGTTGGCGGCCGAGAAGCTGCCGCCGCCGCCGCCCCCCCTGGCGCACAAGGAGAGGCTGCCCGGCCACCTGGACCAGGTGATGAAGGAGGCGGCGGAGCGCGGGGGCCCCCCCAAAGGCCACGCCAAGCTGGGAGGCGGCGGGGCGGCGGAAGGCAAGCCCAAGAACTTCACCTGCGAGGTCTGCGGCAAGGTACAAAGGGGGCTCCGGGGGTGGGACGAGGCTCCGGGGAGGGTACGAGGCTCTGAGGGGGGGGATGCGGGGCGGTGGGAGAGGTCCCCCCCACCACCACCCCAGGTCCTAACCTGGCCGTGCCGGCGCTTCCCGCAGGTGTTCAACGCGCACTACAACCTCACCCGCCACATGCCGGTGCACACCGGGGCCAGGCCGTTCGTCTGCAAGGTGTGCGGGAAGGGCTTCCGCCAGGCCAGCACCCTGTGCCGGCACAAAATCATCCACACGCAGGTAGGTGGGGGGCAGCCGGGCCGCGGGGGGGGGGGGGGGGAGGGAGAGGGGGGTTACCCCTCCCTCCCAACCCCCTGCACCCCTCCCCGCAGCCCCCTAACGGGCCTCTCACCCCCCACCCCGGTGCAGGAGAAACCCCACAAGTGCAACCAGTGCGGGAAGGCGTTCAACAGGAGCTCCACGCTCAACACCCACATCCGCATCCACGCCGGCTACAAGCCCTTCGTCTGCGAGTTCTGCGGCAAGGGCTTCCACCAGAAAGGTGAGCCGGGCCGGGCCGGGCCGGGGCCGGGTCCCCCCGCGGGCCCCTCGCCCATCCTTACGGGGACGAAGCGGGGCGAGCCCTGCCCGGCTGGGGGATGCGAGGGGCGCGGGCCGAGCCGCCGCCGTTCCCAATTACTTTCTCCCCGAGCCCCGGGCCGCACGGCCGGGGCCCGCCGGCGGCTCGGCCCTATAAATGTTTTTTAAATGAGAGGTGCCGGGCCCCGGTCCTAATCCCGGGCCCTCCATTTGCCGCGGGTCACCGCGCCGCCCCTGCCCCTCATTTGTGCCGTGCCGGTTGCGCGCTGCCCCGCGGTGATGCGGAGCGGCTTTGACAGGGGGCCGGGGGGGGGCTGGGGGCCGCTTCCTGCCGCCCCCCCTCACCTGTGTGCCCGGGCCCCCTCGGGTAACCCCCTCGTCCCCCTCTCTCCTCTCCCGCAGGCAACTACAAGAACCACAAGCTGACCCACAGCGGCGAGAAGCAGTACAAGTGCACCATTTGCAACAAAGCCTTCCACCAGATCTATAACTTGACTTTCCACATGCACACCCACAACGACAAGAAGCCCTTCACGTGCGTCACTTGCGGGAAAGGATTTTGCAGAAACTTTGATTTAAAGAAGCACGTCCGAAAGTTGCACGACAGCGTCTCCAGCGCGCCGCCGCCGCCGCCCCGGGACCCTGCGCGCAGCGGGCAGAGCTAAGGGCCCCTCTCGGCCCCGCTCCCCGGGCCAGCACTATTTATCCGAGCCAGCCTTTTGCTTCTGTCTCTTCCCCAGCGAGCTCAGCCGCCGGCAGCCATCGGCCCCGGGCCGCAGCTGTACATACGAGGAGCCCCCCGAGCTGCAGGAGGGGCCGGCGCCAGGACAGCGCTCTTTATACGTGTCTGTAAATCTCCACTTTAAATGTACGCTCGAATAAGTGAGGAATATATCTATATATCTAACCTAGCCCGGGACAATAAACCGGCCCTTCGTAGGTGTCTCATTTCCCTCCTCGGCCCCGGCTCCGAGCCGGGAGCGGGCGGCACGGCGCTGCCCGGGCCCCCCCAGGAGCGGCGGGGAGGGCCGGGGGCGCCCCCCGAAGGGCCCGGAGCCCCCCCGAAGGGCCCGGCTCGTTCCGGCGTGTTTCGGCCGCTCCCGAGTGCCCGTCCTTCCCTGCATGCAGATGAAACGATCTCACGCTTGCTTTCCGAGTAATGACCCAAATTAAGAGAGAAAACACAGACCCTTCAAAGCGCATTACATTAATCTAATCACTCCCAGCAGGCCTCAGAAACTCTTTTTGATCAGAATATGGATAATCAAGCGCTTGGATTACACTAAATATCCCCTTCTCGGCTCCCCCCTTCCCCTACCTTTAATATGCAAGTGTCTATTCCGGCCACGTCGTTAGGAACAATATTATCCTAGCGGAGAAACGAGGCCGGGGTGGCCGGGAGCGTGCGTGCTGCTGGGGCCGGGCTTGCCAATGAAGAGGGGAAGGAGCGAGCCCCAAGTGCCCGGGGACGCCGCGCCGGGAGCTCACCTCTCCCCGCTTCGTTCGGCGGCAGGAGGCGAGGACAACCGCAGCTCGCCGCCGAGCGCACGGACGGGAGCCGACCCCTCGCACCGCCTTTTGGGATTCGTTACCGGGCGGCGACGCTGGAGCCCGGAGGGCTTGGTTGGCCCCACAGCCCGCCGCGGGGCTTCGTCCTTGCTCGGCTCTGGGATTTTGGCGGTGCCAAAAGTTAGAGTTTTGACGCTTCGGGGCCGGGTGAGGCGCGGGAAGCGATGCGCAGCGAGCCCGGCACCATGGTACCGTTTGTTGGGGGGGAAAAAAAAAAAAAGAGATTTGGGGAGAGTTTCGGGTTAAAAAGGAATTAAAAAAAAAATAAGCAAGCCCCGTCGCCGTAAGTCACCGCGGTTGGGGACCTGGGAGAGGGCTGATCCGTCCCCAAGGAAAGGGGCTGCAGCTCGACCCCAAGCAAAAAGCGGCCGCCGGGACGGAGCGGGGCGTGCGGGGGGCGGCAGCAGCGCCAGGGACCCCCGGGGGGTGCGGGAGGGTCCCGGGGACAGCGGGGTGTCCCCCGCCCCCGGGGCTGCGGGACGGGGCCGACAGCCGAGGAAGAGCGGGGATTTCTTTTTTTTTTCGGGGTTTTCGCTGATGTTTGCGGAGCTGTCGGAGGGGCAGCGGCAGCCTCGGCGCAGCTCGGCGCTGTCTCGGGGAGCTCCGAAGGGCAGCCCCGGCCGGTCCTGGGGGTGTTTTGTCCCTTCGGCCCTCCCGGGGGCGGCGGGCAGAGCTCCCCAGGCCGGCCGGGAGCGGAGGGAGAGCGGAGGGGGGAGCCCTGCCCGCCCCCCGGCTCCCCGCACACACCCAGGCGGCGGATGGCGGGGGAGGGTGGCTCTGTCAGACACACACACACACACACACACGCCAGAGACTCCAATTATCCTCTCCCTCACAAGATGTTTCTGCTGTCCACGACTGCTCACACTTCAGCACTCTTGCCAGCAAGCCTCACTGCGAGCACAAAACCCGCACGCAGCCCCTCTTCCCGGCGCCGCAGCCGCGCACACGACAGATTGAGCCGTGCCGGTGCCTCG
Organism: Anser brachyrhynchus; assembly: GCF_964034855.1. NCBI lineage: Eukaryota > Metazoa > Chordata > Aves > Anseriformes > Anatidae > Anser > Anser brachyrhynchus. The sequence goes on from NC_137705.1 coordinate 7,925,484, forward strand.
GGGGGGGCCGAGGGGGGGCCGGGGGCTCGGCACGGCTCGGCTCAGCCCGGCACGGCTCAGCCCGGCTCGGCCCGGCTCGCCCAGGTGCGTCCCGGCGGGGCCAGGCACGGCGCCGGGCACTGGGAAGCGACCAAGCCGAAGGCAGCTGCGTTGCCCTTTTCCCTGCACTCCGCTCTCCAAACGTCTGAGCAACCAGTTTGCTGCTAGAAACATGTTAATTGCCAACGGAGCTCATTAAGGCATGCACATGCAAAACACAGCGAGGGAGATTAAATGGACAAAAGCGCAATAATGAACTGTCAACAATCGAACCCATCTACACGACCAGGAGCACTCAAGAATGAGGCATTTAGAGGCAACAAAGGATTGTCTGGGACAGGAAGAAAGGACGACCTAGACTTTTGTTTAGTCAACACAATTGATTACAAATGAGAGATTAACAGGATAGCTTCAGAGTTTTTTTGAAGGAGGCAGAAGAGAAAAGTCCAATTAAGTGCACCGAATGTTAACTACATTGATTTCCACGGCCAGCCCTAGAGAAATTCTCATTAAACCATCCCTGGCGATCCCTTTTGGAAAGTAATTTGTCTCCCTGATGGAGCAGAGAAAGGGAGCCGTGTAAAGAGAAAGAAGCGCTAGTTCTTGGCACAATGAGCTTAGGAGACACACTGGAAAGAGCCAAAGGGGGAGTTAATGAGCATCTGACAAGCCGCTTGGACCCGGGCCTGGAGAGCAGCGCTGAAAAGATGGAATTGGCCAACAACTATTCTTTATATCAAACATAAAAAGGCCAATCTGAAACAGGGCTGCTCAAAGCTGGTGGGGAAGAAAAGAAAGGCCCCCGCCGGGGGGGGGGGGGGGGGGGGGGGGAAGAGGGAGCGGAGGGGCTCAACTGCCCCGCCGGGACGGGACAGGCGCTGCGGCGTGCCCGTGTCCCCCTGCCGCCGAGCGGGGCTGCCCGGCCCCGCGGCCCCCCGGGGCTGTTTGCACAGCCCGGGGCTGTCCCGGCCCCGTCCCGGCTTGGGGACACCGAGGCGGCCGAGCCGGGCCGGGTTTCGGGGGGTTTTCCCGTGGAGGAAGCGCAGCGGGGCCGGCTCCTGCCGGGGCATCGCGCCCCCGACCCTCCGGAGTAGACACGGCTGGCCCGGGGGCTCTTAAATCAGCTTAGAGCTCGTTAATAACAATTTTGGCTTAAGTCTGTATTGACTTAGCCTTAGGAATGGCTTAGCACTTTCGCTTAAGTCAACACGCCGGCTGAATTGACACATGCCTGCCCCGGCCCAGGTGCCCTCCTCCTGCTTCCAGCCGCGCTCCTCGGGGATGTCACCCCCGTGGGTCGCCCCCCGGGCGTGTCGCCCCCCGGGCGTGTCGCCCCCCGGCCCTTTACATTGCACCCCCAGCCCCTCGCCCCCCCCCCGCAGCCCCTGGCACCTCTCTGCTCCTTCCCTTTCCCCCGGCAGGGCCGGGACCAAAACGCCGTCAGAGCGCGGAGAAAGAGAAGGCAGGTCCCAGAGCCCAGCGCGGGGGTGCCAAACCCGAGCCGCCACGAAACTTGACTTCTCTCCTGCCAAGTTTCGTCAGGCGGAGGGCAGGGAGCAGCAGGTACGGCCCCAAATCTCGCCCGTTTGTCCCTCCGGGTTTCGGTTTGGGGACGCGCACGGGGCGGCCGAGCCCCGTCCCCAAGTGCCGCGAGGTGCCCGGCGCCCTCCTGCCGCCTCCCTCCGCGCCGCCAGTTGCCAAGCCATTTCACATAAATAGAAGCTTTCTGGTTTATAATCAGCCTCTTCCTTCTGATTCATTATGGTAATGAATTGAGATATTACCAACATTGGATTATCGCGTAACTGAATGAATCCAGCAAAAGCAAGCTGATTACAGAGGAAAACGCCACCCGTACCCAGAAACTTAACAAAAAGAAACGTCCGAGAAACAGGGCAAAGCACCTCAAGCTGTTTCAGCTCACCCCAAACCCCGTTCCCAACTGACGGGGGGGGATGCGACCATCTCGCTCACATGCCGCCCCTTCCCCTGTGGATTTACGGGTAGGTTTTCCACCCTCCCGGTTATTACTAGGAATGTTTCCCAGGAACCCAACTTCGCTTGCAAGTCCGTGGGGTCTGCAGCTCACGCCGCCAGCCCGAGCGCCCTAAAACGGCCCCCGCGTCCCCCTGCCGCCGGGTGAGGCTCTCTGCCTCCAGAGCGACCCCATCCCAAAACCAGAAAACGACAGAGGGCTGCTCTTCCCCCTCCTTCCTCCCTGCCACACAGCCTGGGGCTGTCCTCACGCTTAGAGCTCGACCTGCAGCAGCTCTGTCCCCGCAGCATCCCGGCCTCCGGCAGCTCCCGCCGGGCACCGCTTGGAGCACCGGGGCTCCTGGCAGCCACCGGGGACACCTGCAACATAAACGGGTAAAGAAACGCTAAGCTGGAAAACGAAATTACGTTTCCCAGCACCACCCTGAGGCAGGTGCTAATTTACCGGGGCTTCAAGCTAGGTATTAGTCAAGGAGACTGCAATTTACTTAAAGGACGGTGAAATTTTCTTTTTATTAATTTGCAATATATTTGTAAAATAATCTTACGGCAGCTGGCTCTGCTTGAATCTGTTTCAAAAGTGTGATGTAAATACCGTCTCACACTGTTCTGTAGCCTATTAGGGCTTTCTGGTAGGTGATACGACTGAGAGGAGAAAGAACACCACACATTTATTTTTAAGATCATCATCACTAGTGATAAAACTTATGGGAAGAAATGATCGTACGTCCTATTTGTATGCAGTAATGACAAACGTATGCAAAGTAACTCAAACGAAAAGGATACAGTTGGGAGGATACATACACCGCGGATGCAGTTTGGGGCATTTTTAAGAGCCATTTCATCCATGTTTCAAAGAAGTAGCAAATTCCCAAATTAAATCACCCTATTTACTGCAAAGACAAAGAGCTCACCCAGCAGGAGAATCCCCCAAATAACCTTCCCCCCCCACCCCCTTCTCCCTACCTATATTTCCTTTGCAAGGGCTTAAAAATTTCTCTCTACCCTTATCTTGCTAGTAATCACATATTTGAAGTAATTTAGCACACGGTTATTGTGAAACAATAGGAAGCGCGTAAATAATCCACCGAGGATTTATTACGTTTCAATTTTAAGTGATAAACTTCTGAGATTCTAATCTTCACTCAGCAGATTAATATTTCAGATCAGTGTCACAGGAAAATTACGGAAAATAAACAGCACACCTAAGCAAAGCAGCTACCACTGACGGACTCGCTGTCCACACACTTGGCTCCAGTGAGCACTAATTTACACGCACCTTGTCTGTGCAATCTAACACCAAAATCCAAGAGTCGGTGAATACGAGATCAAAGCTTTATTTCAGCCGTAACACGTTATAGCAATGGATAATAATCCTTGAGCAAACAGAGTATTACAGTAATGAAGATCTTAGCATTACAAATATGTTAAAACAGCTTGCATTTGGGGTGATATTTAAGGTCAAGTTGTATCTGAACACAACTATTAAAATATTATGAAACTTACCATTATGGAGTAAATAATGTTTTCTTTCAGACATAACCTCTCAAACTACATTCCATTTAATATTTTGTCTTATTTTTCAGTATCAACAAGCTCAAACCAAGCACCTACATCCCTGACTACACAATGTGAATGAAAAAGGAAGGAGGAACCATAAGCTCGCCTAGAATCTAGCTCCCAACTTCTACGAACACATGACCTCGAATAAATGCATTCAAGAGGACACTCCAGTAAGTGTCAAATATTGTGTCTCTACGCCCTTCTATTATTTCATATATACTCTCAAATGAAATTAATAGGCTGGAGAAAGATTCTGTGGAGTAAGAAATTTCTTATCCTAGGGAAAACTAACATGCCTTCTGCTACTGCCCCCACAGCCAGAATAACTGAGAAAGTAAAAGCTGGGGAATGTGATGGTAGAGGTGACAAGATGGGTGAACAGGCTGTGCTCCTAGGCTAGTACGGTGGTTACTCATCTGCGCATAAACCTAAAAAAGGGTGATTAATTAGCTCTTCTTCTAAGATACTCGAGCATTAACTTACATAAAGGCAAAACCCTTTATTTCCCCTACTGCTCCTCTCTCAATTGCTTTCCCCCACCCACCAGAAGAGCGCGACGAGCAAGAGGCAGGACCACTGCAGCTTATGCATACATACACACTTTAGCACAAAAGGGCAAGCAGCAAGTCAAGAATACAGAGTAACGGGTTATGTCATAAAGGAAAAAACATGCACCCAGGAACGGATAGGAAACCACATAAGATTAAAAACAAACAAACTGGGATGAGGTGGGGGATAACTGCACTGAATTTGTCTTTTTGAAGTAACAGCTTTGACTCAGTGAAGAATACCCATTCAAGATCTCATTTAATGCCAGTATTAAACCATACTGGTAGCCATTTTTTGTTTGGTTGGTTTGAGTTTAAACACACTTCAGCTGACATTAAGGTGCTTTCTCAATTTTGTATCTGTACAAAGGCAGGTGGCAAGCTAGCTCAGTCACAGTAGAAGTTGTAGAAGAAGTTGTGCACTTGACAGATGTAACAGGAGGCACCACGTAATTATGCACCCTGCCGCTGCTTGCCCCAAGGTCTGTGACTAATCAGGACACGCGCTTCCACCTTAGTGGCCCTGCCGCATGCCTCCATGCCCTACTACTTTGCTGCTTTAGTCATATGCAATTGCATTTATTTCTGTCAGACCACAGGCCAACAAGAAGACCCTTGTCTCCCAGAGCAGCTGTCTATACACGCCTTCCACTTTAAAAATTTCTCTTCATCCTCTTCCCCACTTTTCTGGGCATGTTCCTATTTAATTTTCATTGCACTATCTGTCCTATTGCTTCTACAGCTATAGCACAGAGGAAAAAAATAATAATTTCCTTTTTTGAAAATAAGATAATTTGATTTTCGTCTTCACCTCTTAGCCCAATATAACAAAAAAATCAGAAATACAGTATCGATTATCTAATAATGTTTGACACAATTACCGTCAAAGCATACTTGTGACTAAGGGAAGTGTTTCTGCCTTCGCTTCCACAGCAGTTAAACGGAGGCACAGCAGTCATACCAATGCTGCCTGCAGGTACCTTGCACTGCACGCCACAAAACCCTCCTGCACCCAGCTGCCATGCCCCCACAGCCCACACTTCACTTTCCTTCCATGGGAAAATCAAAAGAAGCAAGGTTATGCGAGCATCTGCATTGTGTCCCAGCGTTTAGGCGGAGCCCAAAGAGATAAAGACCCAGATTATTCACACGTAGAAAGTGCTTAGGGGCCCAGATTTTAGTTTAAGTGATTTCCCTTTGGATGCAAAGACCGGGATGAGTCCCAGTCTTTGTCAGCAAGTAACTGCTCACCCATCCCTTTTCTGGGAGGGGGGCACTGCATGTAATAGCTTTATCCTTCTTGTCTGCTCAACTGGCTCCAATTATTTCCTTTTTAAATTTGAGCTCTCTAAGTCTGAGATACATACACATTCCCGCTAAATCAGACCGAGTACCACATTGTGATCTTACAGGAGAAAATATTACCAAGTTGTCTTTGTGACAGAACTCTGAGTAGGTATAAAATTGCAATGGTCTCTCTGCCAGGTTTTTTTAAGCTCTCTGCTTGTAAGATGAAAGCCTAATTTGATATTTTTGTAGTTATATAACAGTTCTAATATTTTGTGACATTTTGTATTGTGACACTATAGATGAAATTGTCATCGGACTGACACCCTTTACTGTTTATTCCTTAATTACAACTGTTAACAACACTGCAGAGAAGCGTGCTAATCTGCCATCACATATTATGAAAACAACGTTATTGTTACAAACACCAACACCCACTCAACAGGATATTTCTAAGATGGCAGTTTCTGTAAAAACTTATCAGTTTAATGGACACTTCAATAGAAAAAGTTTTAAATGAACTCTTAATATTCCCGTTGAAAATGTAAAATTGTTTTTATATCAGAGATGAAGTTTTTATTTATTTATTTATTTTTGTGTGAGTGATACTTCAGCTAATTTAAATTCAGACAAAAGTGAGCGCCTACTTTCAGGAAGATCAGTGGCTGCAGATGTTGGTCCTTCGAGGCTACCCAGACTTCCTATAGTTTCCAGCTAGAAGTCTGTTCTCCAGCTCTGACTGGACCATGAACTCCCCACCACCTGCTAATCAGTGAATAATTAAATTATGTTTAATTAAGTGAACACATACTTTTTAGTGCATAGATCTGAAGCAATCTGGACACTTATTAATGTTGCTAAAAACTGCCTCAGTTTCAATAAAAGTACTTCAGACATCCCTAATATAAAAATAATCTGCATCTCTGTAACATGGAGATGCACAGATCGGTTCACTAATAGCCTAGTCAAATTAGTAATTACTGCACATTCATACCCTCAGACACTGGCAAAGGTCAATTTTTTTTGTTCCCTTCCTTCTCCAGGTCAGGGGGGTAAGAAAATGTTGTTGTGTATAAGATGGTTAAAATTTAACATATTGACTCCAGCTGAAGTTCTTAATGTAAAGAAAAAAAAATATATATAATATATATAAAAATATATATATAATGTATATTTTTTTTTCTAGACATCCTTTGCTTCAGAAGGGTGCAATTTCTTCAGGCCAAGTCACACACCCACAAGGATCTTCCACTGAACTGGTACTTTAAAAAGCACGCGTGCATGAGTAGTGAAAGCTGCATAGAGAGTTAGCTGACTGTATGGTCAGAACTCACCAATACTGCACCTCTGTAGGAGGATGCTGAGGAGCAGTTCAGTGGCTGAGAAAGAAAGTGTTATCTTCGAGACTTCTATACGCTAGGGTTTTTTTGACACTTGCTGCAGGCTACCTTTCTGCTCGCTTCTTTCAAACTTTTCATGCCTAAGTAAGAGATCTCACTTATAGATTGTCAACATAGAGAAAATAGCACTAAGAGCAGCCTAGGAGTAGCAAAAAATAGCCTAGATATTTGTTTACTTTTTCTTGTCTTTAACCACCCATTAGACAGGAAATATAAAGTAGGCAGCAAGAGGCTGGGAAAAGCAGAAACGGTTACTGGAACAAGCTGTAGAAGCAACGAAAGTAGCAATTGCAAAAAAAAAATCAGGGAAAGCAAAAAGCACAAATTCAAGGTGTTCTTTCTACATCTGCTGCCATGAAGGTTTTTACACAGATTTCTAGTGCTAAACTGGGACTACTCTGACGCAAAGAGCCTGCCTTCCCTGTTAACAGTAAATTCCTCCCTTCTCCTTGATCCACAAAGAGGCACACACAGATGACTAGAGTGAAGAAAGATAACGCATGAATTTGTCTTTACTTCTCACGCTTACATGGAAAAGCAGAGGGTTACAAATAATCTAAGACTTTTCTTACACTGAGAAGTAATCACCTCGGTGGGTTTCTATCCACCAGTGTTTCTCACTTTTGATTCTCAAAGTCCCTTCATGAAGGATCGCTTCTCTCGTTGTAAGGAATGCTAGTCTAAGCTCCCCTAAAGCAAAAATAACACCGTTTAAATGTAAAGTGTTAGGCATGAGACAAAAGCAAGCTCTCCAATGTAGTTCATTTTCATTTCATAAGTGATGTACATTACAATTTAGTGATATATTTTATTACGTGACCTGGACAATCTTGCCCACTCAAGCAGGAAGTTACGAAACAAAGTCGGAGCATTTAATTTTGTGAATCTTCTTCTGGGTAGCTTAGGTTCTGTTTTGTAGTTTTCAGTTTCTTAAAACCAACAGGAGCTTCTGCTCTTCCTAAAAGGAACTGTTCCCACTTGGGAAGAGACTCTTTTACTGATGCCCAATAGAGAGTCTGAGAAAGGAAAAAAATCAACTTAACTTCAAAATCTGCACCGCATGTTTAAAAACAATATAGATAGACAATGAATTATTAAGTCCTGCCTTCTGAGTGAAGCAATCCACAAAAGATCAAACCTATGCATGAAATTTCAGGTCTCTCATATAGCACAGAACACCAGCCTGGAAGGATTTCATTCTGCATCATGAACTGTGAAGTGACTGAATATGCCCTCTTGTGGTAAGCAACAGATTAGTTTAAATCCCCACCAAACCTTTAATAAAAATACTTTGTGATTGTAAACTTTTCCAAATCACTTTTCATATTTAAATATATATGTCAGTGACATTAAAATTCTGAAGTGGAAAAAATCTGTTTAATGTTATAAACAAGAAGTGCTGCATAAGTTGCTTTTCCCGGGAAAGTTTGCAATAAGGCAATTCAATTGTTTTGAGTAAAATTTATGTGCTAACCCACTAGGCGACCAGCTCCAGTATTTGAATCATAAAAGGAAGAAAGGCTATATGGTTATCTTGTGGTCAGAAAAAAATCTGGTTTATCAAACTCTTTGCATTCCTTTGTACCTCTGAGTAAGAAACTTGATTTCCATTTTATTTGTGGAATGGAAATGCCATTCATCATTTTTGGTGTCAGTACCCTACGGGTAACTTTGTTGTTTGTAGAATTTTGAAGAAGAAATTGTAAGTGCCACCTCCTCTCCCCTTCCCCCCAAATACTGTGATCAAGAGCTGGATTAAACCAAGTATAGGTATTTTTAGATACCTATGCTCATTCAGAAAAAGAGTAATTTATAGTAGAAAAGATGTACAGTACATATGTATTAAACTTTTTTTTTTACTTGTTTAAATATATAACGTAGAAGTGTACCACAAAACTGAACATCTCCCTGCAGAGAATTAGATTCCTGGCTAATCATTCTGATCCTTACATGCAACTCAGATATAATTACAGCTCTTGCAGATTTACAAAAATATTTTCTTCAACAGATTTACTCAAAGAATCTTTTTTGACAAGCATATGTGCTGTCACACAAAACTACTCTGACTTAGCAAGCTGGGGATCCATTATAGCCATAACTTTCAAAGTATATTAATACAGACACATAGATGGCTGAGTGAAATATGCTCAGAAGTGTTTTGGAGCAAAGCATGCACCAGAATTTTGTACCATGAAAGAAAGTTTTCTTTTTTCTACTATTTATAGCACTCTGCACTAGAAGTATAAAAAAGGCTGAAATAGGATCTTCTGCTTCAAATAGTAACTCCATTCTCTCTAAAATTCCACCACTGCTGAAGAGCACAGACCTCTGCAGCCATCAGCAATTGCTCTGTGCTCTCCAGTGTGCGTGGACTTTGGTCTATGTCCGGTAAGCAGCTTAGCCACCTAACACAGGACAGATAGAAACAAAATTGCCTAGTCCAAAACTGATCCAAGCATCTATAGAGGTGACTTGAAAGTCCTCTAGAAGTCTAGAAGTGTTTCTGAGCACTAGCAAAATAGGCTCAACCAAGTAGCTTGGCATCTTTCTCAGCACGATTCAAGACATACAGGTATCTAGGAAAAATGTATGCTTTTTCCTAAAACCTCTAAAAACACACTGACAGCATTCTGAGCATGTACCCTGTGACGGTGATAGGAAGCCATTTACAAAATACAACGACAAACTTTTTGACAGCAACCAAACGGAGAAGTGATGCCTCTCATTTAAGTAACAGCCTAAGTATTAAAGCACTTGCCCAGCAGGTGTGAAAACAACATACAATACACCTCTCCTCATCTGCTACAATTCATGCCTTTTCCATCCTTTGACAGCACCCTAGCACCCCGATCACTGTGGGGCATTCTGTATTGCCTGTGGAAACTAAACCACCGTGCAATGTTGAACCCACAAACTGCTGGTCCAAGAAACACAAGCGGGAATCTGATTCAGTGGCCTTGTGGCTGGATGCTTAGTCTGTATCAGAGCTGTGTCCCTACACCCGCTCCCAGGACTGCTTCTGTCCTCTTTATTCATTCATCACTGCATAACGTTGAGAAAACAGTCCTGAGATTAGGGAACTGAAATTGGTGTGTTGGATCAGGACAATACCTAGCTCTCAGACAAGACTGAAATCTTTAAATAATGCTCCAGGGACTACAGGTGAGACGTAGAATTCCTGGTTTAGCACTACTTTCCCTGAGATCCCGTACTACCTGACAAAATAACTGAGAAGTAAAAACTTCTCTGTTCAAGTTGGTGAACTGCTGATTCTGAAATGTAAAGATGACATCCTGCAGCATACCCAAAAACATATAAAACAAAGTAGCTCTGACATAATCAGAGTACTCTTTATATTCACAATATTTTTTAGTGTTTTTCATTTTAAATTTTAAGTTTATAAGAACCTGAAAGCTGCAAAATATTTCCACCAGAATGCTCTAGAATCTAAGGACCTTGCCCCTGAAGTTAGGTTCAGCTTGCTGCACAGTACACAGGCCTTTGGCTATACCAGTCACTGGATTTTAAAATCAATTATTTTCACTTTAAGAACATGCTTCGGGGGGAAAAAAAAAGCAAAATGTTTCATAAACAGCAAACAAAAAGACAGAGTTCTAGGACTTACTTCTAAGTTAACAGTATCGGGATGTGGAAGTAAACACATTCTTTCTTGCAGCTTTTTTTCTGCTGCTTCTATATCCTAAAACACAGGCAAAGCACATTTTAAAAACACTCTGGGAATATTAAAAGGACAATACACACTCACAGAAAGGCATTTAAGTTAATTAAATGAACATTAAGCCTAAACAGCATTCATATAATAACACTGGAGGTTCAAATCTTTTAGTTGTTCTGAAATCCAGCTTGTAAGAATAATATCCTACGGTTTCTAAATATGTTTGCTGCAAGTTTCTGATACAGGAATACATTTTATTACTGCATAAGTCTGTTGCTGTAAAACACTATTATCATCCCTGGACACTGGGCTAAATTACAGTTATATTCTGTTCTCTTTAACTTATGAAAAGGGGGGGTGGGGGAGACGACAATAGTTTGCTCTGTGCTGCATGGAAACTGAAGTCTGTACTTTAGCTACTGTAACTGTAAAGTAACTAGGCAAATTATGTGCAAGATCTTTACTCCTCAAGACAAAGATGACTTGCTAATATGCATGCATAACATGTGCACAAAAATGTAGAGCTGCAGCAAGCTGTTCACCAGACAAACTTGGATGACAATGCACCTCACATTGCTTTCTTACAAAAATCAGTATTTGGGTTTCTGCTTGTCCAGTGGATGTGTGCTGGATTCACAAAGGCCTAAATAAATTTAAAAACCGCAAACAGCAGCAACAAACAAATAAAAACACCACCCCAAATTAGCCCCCCTCCCCCTTTAAAGTTCTGACCCATTCTTGTGGGCTTAGTTCCATACCCAAACATTGAAGAGATTGAGTGGTGGGCAGATGAAGAGAGACAGAAAGGGACGTGGGAGTGGGGTGTGAAGAAGCCAAAGCTGAACAGAGTGGAGGGGGAAAGAAAGTATAGCAGATGGCAGAGTTGGGAGCAGAGAGCGGGTGTGAAGAGTACAACAGAAAAACTAAATGAGAGAGGAAATTCCCCAAAGGGACTTCCCAAATATTCACCACCACTGCCGCCGAAAAGAAGAGTGAGATTCTGGAGGAGCATATCCACAAGAGAGACCAAACATGATTACTCGCATTGAATAATAGCCAATCTGAATACATCAAAAGTAAACAGTGCTCAACTCAAGTTTAGTTGGAGAAATATGGCACAAATTCAGTCAGACATGATTAATAAAAGCAAAACACACCCTTACTGTTCAGTTTAAAGTTCAGTTTAGTAATACAGATACACTTGGTTCATTCACCCTACGGTGTTCACCTTAATTCTATTTCATGAATTCTTTTTACACCGTGACTATATTCTCTTGTACGTTATTACAAATCTTATCTGAGTAAAACTGTTCTCTCCTTTCCTACAGGAAAGTGCACATCCTTGTAAAAAGCTAAGGGATGTCTGAGAAAGGGCAAGCTCAGTCTTGGATTTATCCAAATCCTGGCAAGTAGCAAGTGGTTGCCTCTTTTCAGGTGAGAGAAGTAAAAGGGAATAAACATAACTGGGGGGGGGGGGGGGGGGGGATGTGAACAAACTGGGAAGCCATTTGGAGTCAGAATGTCAAAATAACGGAAGACAATACTAAATTCATTAACCTAAGTAAGGGATTTCTCTGTTGCATGTGCTTGGAGAAGATATATCCTCAACAGCACCAAGTGAAGCTCTTATCAGCACGGCTCATACCAAGCCTGGAGAAGTTATCACCGTACTGAAGAGCAGAATCAATCACTAATGTTCATTTCACATCCTTCCATAGGATTTTCCCCCTTTTGATCCCTTCTTCCTAATTCCTGTAGAAATTCTCACAGGAAGGAAGAGTATCGATTAAAATTGTTATTTCCTCATCCACTCAATTAAGGCATTGGAATGTTTACGGTGACAGGAAATTATTGCATTTCAGGCAAAAAAAGGAGACAGCAGTTGTGCATATATGTTTAGTAGAAAAGGTCACTTTGGCATAGCCTAGATATTGGACGTGTCTTTTTGTTGCTCACTCGAGTTTGTATGTTGTGCAGCCTATTGTCATTCAGAATACTGATTTAATGACAGACAGTGAACAAAATTTTTGCTGGAAGGTGTAGTATGCTTTAGAAAATAACCAAGATTAGATGGCACTTCTTTCACGTCTCTGCAACTGGTAAACTTTGTAGGGAAAAGAAATCCCCATCATCAATATAAAAATAAATACATCAGCAGTGTAAACTTCTTTGGAAATAAAAGCAGCAAATTTAGTATGTCACAGTATAGAGGAAAAAAAAGAGAGCATCTTACAGTGCTTTCCCTGAAACTACAAGGACTGAAACAAAAACAGTTCAAGACCCTTCCCTAGAGGTAAAATGGAAGGCATGACACATGCATCACTTTTAGGGGACCAAATTCAGCTGTCACTTATATTGATAACAGTCTGGCTGAATCCCACTTAAATAATTCTAGAATTGCATGATGTACAGGAAAGCAAATTCAGTTTAAGTTACCTACATAGTCAGTACCACTAAATAACATGAAATTATGAATATGCTATAAGATGGTACACCATAATACCAAAAAAAATTCTAAACACAAGAAATGTTACTGACAAAAAAGCTCATAAGTTAGATTACAAATACTGGTTGAATTTCTGCTTTTATGATAACACTATATGGGCACCAAGTGACACAGATTTCTCTGATCTATAGCATCCTAATCACATCAAGTAAAATATTCTGGTAATTATGTTAAAATGCTGAACAAGTGCTTATAATGCTAAAATTTTAATTAAAAAAGGTTTAGTTCCCTGCTTCCTACCGATTAGAAAATTAATTTATTTTGAAATGCTTTCCTGTGCATAAATACCAACTAGCACAGAGAAACAAAAACGTCTTTTGCTATGATCACATACTGAAAACAACTGATTTTGCTTACATGCAGAAAAAAAGAAATGCAAATAAAAAAATAACACTTCATCATGTCCATGTATTTTTGAGTAGGCCAAATCAACAACTCTCCACATGGTAACTGTGAAATGTACAGTGCCTGGTATCAGGAACAATATTCTGAAGCTGGCACATTAATCAGTCTTGTTTTCAAGCTTCTCATATATTATTCTGCATAGATTTTTTTTCTTTTCTATTCTGTTATCAGAAAGCATCTGCAGGAATGCATGCCTGTTAAAACCAGTATAAAATTAATAGATTTAAACTGATTTATGCTACTTTATCCTGCAACAGAATTTGTTTTGATACATATGTTTTTGCTTTTTTTCCTGTACAAACACCAACATTTTTGACACTTGAAAGGAACAATTTTGAGGATGTGACAGAAGATGGCAAATATCTGTGTAACTGCAAAAATATTTACACTCTGTATATGTCTAAGCTATTGTTAACATTTCCAATACAACAAGCTTTCAGCATGCAGAAATATATCTTGCCTTTATTATGTTTGTCTGTGTATGCGAGTTGAGACTGCATTTGTAAGATACAACTTGTTTATGAAAAACTACATATGTGAAAAATAAATCTATTTTAATTATAAAATGCATACAGAAAACCGTTAGTTATACTAGGTGAGAGTACTAAATCAGTCAAACACCAGCTACAGAACAAAGAAATAAGCAACCCATCTCCTTCTACCCAGCCTCCCACTGAAGCACCCACACTTGTCTATACCCACAGAGGAGTTTGATTGCCCCAGCTCAGTCTGCAGCAGTTTCGCAGAGCCCAAGCTGCAACATCCTCCTCATCACACAATTGGTAAGAAGAAATCCCACATTATCTGTTCTGCCTCGTCTGCCACTCCCTAAATATAGCTGCCATTTAAATACAAAGAGGGCTTGCTTCAGACTTGTACCTAGCTGAAACTTGAACGTTTTTAACCTTCACTAGGTTCTGCATGAAGAAACAAAGTCTTTGAGGGTTCAGATAAGTCTTTTTATTTTTTAGAGTAAAACTTATAATTTCGAGAGAGAAAATACACGCAACTCAGATGCCTAAGCTAGGTGCTCCAGAAGAGGTTTCAGCATTCTAGGCCCTGCCATCAAACTCACATCTTTTTAATTGCTAGTTCTCAAACATCCACTGAGTTTACCTAGGAAACAGATCTTACCTAAATATGATAACTGGTATCACCACTGGGAAGTGTATCACAGTATTACTAACAGTATCACCACTAGGAAGAGCCAGAAACACCAAACACTGCTTTTACAGACTTGCAAGTAAGATTCTTGAAATCACTCTACACCTCCTTAAAAAAATAAGATAAAAAATAAAACCAAGAACAACTTCTACTCACACAATCAGTGTGGGTAGAGTTCCTACTCTGGATTAAAAGCATGCTTGGTCGGTCAGCCCCTATCCGCAAACATACCCCCCATCTCTCTGGGATTGGGGTGTATAAAGGGGCTCTGAGTCTTGTCAGACTCAGAGGCTGTCTTAGGCAGACATCTATACAAGCATGTGCTGAATCTTTCCATGTAATTTAAAAAAAATAGCAGCAGCTGCCACCGCGAGGCTCATACAAGAAGAGCATGTAAAACAGGTAGTGGTGTCATCAGATAATAGAGACTTGTCATTTAGTACTTTGGGTCAAGTTCAAGAAAAGGAACTCTAATGGTAACAATGGAGCAAACACTTTCTTTTTTCAGTTCTCTGAGCTACAAAACTATGACATTTCAATTCAGTTGCAGAAACTTACATTTAAAAGTGCTGCATTCCTTTTACGAGCTGCATCAGCTGCTTGAGTTTGCCATGTCTTTTTAGTCTTTTTGTCTCCTAGATAAGTCTCCATCTGCTGTAGCAGCACTGATCTCTGAGACAGTCTACAAAGGAAAACATTTTGCTAAGTGGGTAGAACATTTTGCTCAGGAGCTAGAAAATAACCTTTTTACCTTACCCAGTTTTCTCAAAACTATGGGGCTAATTAAGCCGGCTGTAGGGTGGGTGTGCTGGGGGAGGGAAAAGGTACAGGCAGACACCACCTGCTGTGCTTGCATGAAGCTATAACATTGCAACCAGCAGTCCTCATATGCTAAGGTGCTTAGAAGCACCAAATCTCTCAGAACAGGAAAGACAGGGTGGGTTGGGGTGACTTGATCAGTACTACTCTTGCTCATCGGCAAGTACTAATTGTCATAAGAAAAGCAGATTTTCCTGAATCATTACTGTATTTGCTTCACAGTCTGAATTTACAGGGCAACAAAGAAACAGTTCTGTAACTGAGGCACAGAGTGACAGAATCCA
Source organism: Anser brachyrhynchus (assembly GCF_964034855.1). Taxonomy (NCBI): domain Eukaryota; kingdom Metazoa; phylum Chordata; class Aves; order Anseriformes; family Anatidae; genus Anser; species Anser brachyrhynchus. The sequence goes on from NC_137705.1 coordinate 7,941,170, forward strand.
AATAAGAGTTCAATAGCAATAGGAGGTTAAAGAGAGATCTTAAACCGGTACCACCACTGGAATTCAAAAACCTCAATCTCAATACTCCTAACAGCAGTCAAGGATGCTAATTCCAGTAGTTAATGAAGGAAGAGTGCCACCTCCTGGAACACCGACCCCTCGTTAAATACTGCTGTGCTCTCTAAAGGTACGATTTGATGTTCGCGGGATGGCCGGGCAAGACCTCCCAAGACCACAAGGCAAACTGCCGTGAGGCAGGCTATGCCGTTGAGGCCATTACTTACATCTCTTCGTGTCTTCTAGCAAGGTGAACCTCCTGAGCCAAATAGGACGACATTTTCAGTTGTCTGTCCCTGTTTGTCACTGTATTAAAGGAAAATCAAGCGAAATTAGTCTTCCGAAGACTGAACGTGAACATTTACTTTTCAGTAGTAAAGCATTCCAAGTTAACAGTTGCATGCACGATATTTATATAATTTATCAGCTCTGTAAATAAAGTCTGCTTATAAATTTTAATGCTCACTGCAAGACATTGTGGTTTGAATTCACACACTACTAGCGCCCACAACACATTTTAGGAAAATCTTGCTGAATTCTAATACTTTGAGGTAACTCAAATTGGACTTTCAGGTTTCACATTTAACATTAAGCGGTCTCAAGTTTCAGTTGCTTACAACCACACACAAACTACGTGCTTGTGTAATTTGTGTATTACTCTTTACAATACCGATTTCTGGCTTCTGTCATGTCACTCCAAACAGAAAGTTGGAGTTTTAATTAACGTTTATAGCAACTTCTCACAGACTCAGTGCCTTGTTCATAGGGCAATAGGGATAAGTACTGACATACTTAAATAACTGAAGTTACTAAACCAGTTTAATTTTTGAGCACTTGAAAAAAATAGGGAAAACCTCAAGGTCAAATCTTCAGTAAGGTAGATGACCATATAGTAGACGTAGCAGTAATAGTACAGTAGATGACTGAATATAAGGTTAAATTCTTTACAACTTCATGATTTTTGAGGTGTAAAGGAGATCATGTGCCCAGCCCACACACGAGTCAAGAGCCTACAGCACTTTTCAGAGGGCTGGAAGTGTTTTACAGCTTATTAATAATTTCCCCCTCAGAGGCGACTGCATTTCTGTCCTGGAAATAAACCTAAACTAAAGAAAATAGAAGAAACCACCAAATGAAGGGTGGGAGAAATAAAAGATCAATAAATTTGAACACTTAGGGGACTCTGCCCGAGGTTTACACATAGCTTTGGAGCAAGTTATTTACATGAGGACTGCAACTTAAGCATATTCCGCCCTGTGACAATGCCTGCGCCCCCCCCATGGCCCTCTCTCCTCAGGAGCTGCCCGGGGGGGGGGTGAGGGGGGCCCAGAATTGGCGGGAAGGGCGCTGCCTCAGGGGGAGCCGCCCCTACCATTAGGTAGGGGGGAGGATCCCAGAGCCCGCCGGAATGTGCCACTCCGTAAAACCGCGGGAGGGGAAGGCAAGAAACAAGGGAAAATTAGAAAAAAAAGCCCCAAACTTAGGTTACCTTCAGCTTTGGCGGCTTCCAAAAGCGAAGCAACCACCCACCATGGCCTCCGCGACGCCTCGGCCTCCCCCCTCCCGCTGCCATGGAAACGGCCGGAAAGGCGGAGCCGCGCCTCGGCGCTCGGCCCCCCCGCCTTGACTCGGGGATCGGAGGAGTGACAGGGGGCGGGGACCAATCAGGGCCGGCGGGCGGGCTGAGGGGGCGGTTCCGAGCGGTCTCGCGCCACGGCCGTTATTGCTGAGGGGACGCTGAGGGGAGCGGGCGGGAAAGCTGGGTGGTCGTGTGTCGGGTGCTGTGTCCGACGATATTCGCTGTGTGAAACACTCGGCAGCAGTTTCAATAAACTTTATAGACTTAGCAGTCCGAGTATGGCAAGGAAGAGCGAGCCCAAAAGTGGCACTGAGTGGTTGCTTTGGTTTAGCATTGCCTGTTCCTCAGGGCCTACTCATCCCGGCGCTGGGATCTGTAGCGACGTACGCGTGTATTTGAGGCAAATTACTGCTTCACTACACAAGGCGTAACATTAGATTTTTGGCACAGAAAGCATACTGTAAATTACAGCCAGATTCTTGGCATGGGATTTCAATCCTGTGGTGAGAGCTTGCCCTCTGCCTGAGAGCAGGATTTCTTCCACGCCTCAAAGCTCGGAGAATTGCTGAGGCAGACTTGTCCTTTTATTCAAACTTCTGACAAAATTTACTTTCTAAAAAGGCCCAGTTATTCCACTTCTTGTGAAAGTCTTTAAAGAAAACACAAACGAGAAAATTGTAAGCCAAAGTACATTTGAAAGTACATTTTTTTCTTCACTTTCTTCATTGTTGCCTGATACATCTATGCACATTTGAAGGTTCAGGTTATACCTAAAAGTTGCTCTGAAAGAGCTCGTCTTCACTGCCTTCTTTTAAAATATTATCTAATCCTTTTAAAAGATGCCTCATGGCAGGCCTTTCTGACTGCTAATCAGAAGCTTTTTGTTTTGATACTTCAGCTCTTTATCTCTTTTTTTCATTCCCTAATTTTATAATTCTGGAAAAAATTCACATTATTTCACTGTATGACATATAATTAAGTAGAAATTCTTTAATGTACTTGTCAACTTACCCCTGCTTTTTGCAGCAGTCAGGATAAATAGTACTTAAAATCTTCATTTTATTTTTTTACGGTTGTGATTTGAAGACAAGACTTTCCAATAAATGAGACAGGGAAGTGGAGCCTTTCCTCATTTCTAATGGTTTGAAAAACTAATAGTTACAGTTTCACTAAGTTTAATGGAAAGCCTAAATGTTCTGCACGGTCTACGTTGAGCTACACCAGTTGTCCTTAATGGGAGTGATCTTTCTTGTAGCATTAAATGAATTTCAGAAAGAATAGAGACAAACTGAAGTTTGGTTTACGTAAACCATTACATACGCCACTTGTAGACAGTGCAAAGAACATTTTAGTTAAGCTGCAGCTACTATCAGTTGTTCAGCGTTGTGGAAATAGAGGCAGGATGGAAAACGTAATTTCTTAATGACTACTTTATGTGACTGGGGGATGAAACACTCAATAAGTCATCAATAGCTAATGAGCTATAAACTTTGTATTTAGTTTTTCAGTATTAATGTTCTTTTTCCATTAGAAATGCAGCCTAGCCTGTTTTAGTTCCAAACTTGTCAAGAATATAATCTCTAAACTTACTAAAAATATATATATATATGGTAGCAACCATCAGGAATGCCCATAGCAGCCTGTTTTGAATAGGTGGAGCACCAACAGTGAAGGCCATGAGGTCATTGCTGAAATGGGGCTTTGTGGACAGGAGGGACTGACAAAAGGAATATTAAGATATCTTAATATCTTAATGTGCTGGCACCTAACTCTCGCTTGGCAGCAGGCTTATGTAGCAGGGTTAGGCATGAGAGCTTTTCTCCATAGTCTGTGAGTGCCTAAATACGGATTCAGGACTTAATGCTAGTACTGAAATGTGGGCATTGTGACCCTAGGTTTTTAACCCCCGCAATTTGGTTTTGCTCTGAAAAATTGAGGAGAAAGGGCTTTTCTGAGAGAAGTTGGTGAATTGTAACACTAGGTGGCACTTAAACACAGCTAACAGTCTTCAATTTTGCTACACACAAAAACAGTCAAACACATTCTGTTCTAACATGCAGTTAATTATATCCTCAAAATGATGTCTTGGATTGATATTACTAAACAAACATGTATAAAATGTAATTACAGACAAGTGAAATAAATACTGTAGGCTTATAATTGCAAGATATGGGGTTTTTTGCTTGTAATATGCTACACACCTGTGCGTAGTTTATATAGCTAGTATTTTATTTTGTCATTTTTGCTAACATTTAGAAGGGCACAGTTTAGCTTTATGTGCTTTTATTTACTGGTACCAATTTGTGCCATATGTCAGTTTAAAAAAAAAAAAAAGAATGTTTTTATGTATTTGAATTTTAAGACGGGTATTTCTAATGGAAAATAATAAGAAAAGAGTTTTTTATACAAGAACACTTCAAAAACTTTTTAAAAAATGCATACGTGTTAATTTTTTTGTTTCTTTTTTCTTTTTTATTTTCGGATTGCTTTTCTTTCTTTACTTGCTCTTTTCGCAGTACACCTGTATTGCTTTAGTAGCTTTATAGCCATTTGGAGGTCTAAAGTCCATCCGTTCATAAACATTTCTTATGTGATACCTTTGCTAAAATACGCTAGGCCTACGGGACAGTCCAAGAGCCATGAAATCCCATCAGAGTAGCTCGTGGCTGTCACCTTGGGTTCTGGCAGTTTCTCCTATCAACTGGAGAAGTGGGGGACGGTTGGCGGCATTTCGGACAACTGCACAAGCCCTGTGCGAAGCTGTTTGACGTTACCTCAAGCTAAAAAGGTGAAGATGTGCAAGGAAATGTCCGCCCAGTGAAGGAGCAAGCTAATAAGGCATCAAAGCAAAAAAGTGCAAAAATTACCTTGTTCCTCTTCCCCTCACGTTCCGATATTCAGGGAGTTGCTCTCAGCCTGACTGTAGGCAGGGCCCATCCCACTCTGTTCAGGGTTGCAATGAGTTGGCTTCACCGCAGTAGAAAGATCTGAGTTGAGATGACGCTCATAAATGGTTGGGCAACCCAACAGCACGTTCTTGTATTTGCATTTTGTTATTTGGCAGCCGAATACGTGTGTCTGGTGTACGAAAGACTGGTACGTGCATCAAAGTCGCACGCTTGGTTGAAAGAAAATTGCCAATGCGGTGCTGCGTGCTTAGACAAAGCAATGTGAGCACGCTTGTTGGAATCGCCCCCAGACATCACGACACCTATTTCAGGTGATCCAGAACCCGAACAGCAGACCAAGATGTGGTCTGTGCGCCAGATGGATGCACCGCAGCTGCCAGCGATCGACAATTGTGAATGAACTTTCTCAACGTGAAACCGCCAAAAGAACACCATCGGCTTCACATCTGGGAACGTGATCTCCTCACTGCGGGGCTGGAAATGAGCACAGATGCTGCCACGTGCCCAGCAGCTGGTGCGAAAGTAGTTGTCCAAACTATAGACAGTTGAGTCAAGTTCTGAACAAGAGTTGGAAAGGCTGGGGAAGAGGAAGAACCGATAGCTGTAAGAGCACAGAGATGGTGGGACTCCAACCCAACTCCAACAACTGTTCATGTGCTCTTGAAAGCGCAGTGTAAAAGTGCCGATCAAGCCAGGCCTGGCCCTGTCCAATGCCAAAGAAAAAAAAACAATGGTTGTAGGAGAAGGGCATAAGGAACAGAATATTTTCTTTATACTTCAAGTAGCGATAAAAACCTGGTAAATAGGATGGACCTAATAATCAGCATTCAACTGAAAATTAGTTTATTTATTTATTTGTTTGCTTTTGAGAAAAATCCTTTAGGTTCTGGAAGTGTCTTTCCAGTAGTAGTTGATGCGAAATATAAGTTGATGCGAAATACAACCTAGCTTAGACAATACATGAGAGTTTACTGACGTACCCATTCAGTATTGTCAAAGGGATACGATCCATGCCCCGACAGGTGCTTTCCATCTGTAGTTTCTATGGCATAGCTACTTCTTTTTGAAGATTTCCAGAAAATGGTTTGGCCCTTGAGTAGTAACATTAAGACTTCTGTTTAAAAAAAAAAAAAAAAAAAGAGAAATCTACAGACCTCGACTGACTTTAACAGATGTACAGGTAGTAGAATGTTTTACATGTAATTATAACAACTATTTATAGTAATTAGCTTGAATTTAATTGCTTCTCAGCATGCTAAGATAGTAAATTACAGCTTTATTTCAAACAACTCCTGTGTTCTGTTTTTCTTAAACTGAACACAGGAAACCCAATAAAAACAAACACGTGGAGAATCACCATTCTCGGTTCCTGTCCCAGTATGTCAAACAGGGATGCTTCGCTTTGATCTTACACGCGGCACTTCCCTCATCCATGTAGAGGATCCAAGCTTGCTTCCCTCGGCACTGAAAACGTTCTCCTTCTAAGAGCAACGGGAGACCACAGCGAGATTACCCTGGAACAAGCCAGCGCCTGCTAACTTTCATGTGCATCCGGTCTTGGGCAGGCGCTGCTGGCTCTTCCAGTCGTTGTCCAACCGCTTTGGGCTGAGCGGACTCTTTAAAATCGTGTCCGCCCGTGCTCTGGGACTTCCCCAGACACCAGCATTCATCCGTTTGCACTGGGTATGCAAGTCAGCATATAGCTTTCATCCAGTGCAAGTAACGTTGTTGCCATCTGGGCTAACATAAAAGTTGTCGTGTTCTGTAATGATGGTACATCTACGGAAGCAAAAAATACTCTGAATTTTAATATATGCATTTATATGACTGTCAAGATGCTTGATATTAATAGCTTGACTTTACTGTAAGCAGAGGTAGAAGAAATAACACCACCTTCACAGTGCTGGCACAATTTCCCTACGAGCTGAATTCTCAGCCAGTAGTTTCTGTCTCTGCTTTTTTGCCATACAAACCTGAGCAGGAATGTTCTATTTTTTATTTCAGTTTAGGTTTTGAATGCTTTTATGATGAGTTTCCTCAATCCCTGAGAGAAATTAGAGAGGCAACAATGCTACTCTTATTGCATAACGCCAACATTTACTGACAATAAAAATAACAGAACTTGCACAAAAAAAAAACAGTTTCTATAAAACCCTTTTACTAGGTTGTTGTTATGAAAGTTGAATTTCTCATTTTTTACAAAAAAAAAAATCCCTCTTTTTAAAGAAAGGTCACTCAATCTTTTTGGAAAGATTTAATAAATGACTTTTCCCCCTCTTACTAAATTTAGTCTTTTGTTGAATTGTTTCAGTTCCTATTAAACCTTCACAAAAATGTACTTTCTATTATGTTTCTTCTAATAGGTTTCCCAGCCTTATAACTATAATAAATTTGTCAGTCTAGCTCCAGTGAACACTGGACTCCTAAATCCTACCACAACAGATTATAAATATAACCATTTCTAAACCCTTTCAAGAAGTTTTACCCTTTCTTTCAACTCGTTTTATGTACTCAGCAATTCAGTGAAAATAACCTTTCGGAGTCATTCTTTAAACTCTTTTTGTGGTGATAGCGCAGTGTACTCATTTGATCAGTCAGTCAGAAAACCCGAGTTCTGCTCCCACCTCTGCCACTGCGGATTCAGCCTGAACCAACACACTTAAAGTCAATGTTTCTTTAAGTGTTCATTTAGAGGAAATGACCAACTTGACCCATATAGGGCCTGATTTCCAGAGTAGCTGAGTGCTCAGAACTGCAATTTAAATCATTAGGATTGGTGCCCTTAGCACTGATAAAAAAACATGCTTAAAGACATCGTGTTAGGTAACCAGAAAGGAAGACTCTCAAAAGGAGCTTTTACAACAGATATGCAAATGTACTTTGTTTGACTAATCTCTTTCCTCTATTTTGCTTCTATGACTATTATTATTGTTATTATTTTTTTTAGGAGAGAAGGAATTGCTTCTTTAGCAAATAAAATACTCTTTTGATAAACAGTTCTCTTCAGGATGTGTTTTAAAGTTTGCATTAATGAAAACAAACTATAACAAAGCCTTTAGAACATTAATAACCACACTAAAAGGAGAAATGCAAGCAGGGTGATCATATAAATTTAAGAAAAGCAGACAGAATCTAAATATCTCGAGCTCTGTGTCATAAAATGAATCAACTCAGCTTTATAACTCTGTATAAAGAATAAACAGCAATGCATCATATTTGCTTTGTATGAATGAATGGGAAGTAGAGAGAGGCAAGGCTTACTGAAGTAGTATTAAAGCTTAATTAATGAAAACTTCCTGGGGACACAAATAATCTTCATCAGTCCTGAATTACAGCATAAACTCTATCCTTCAATTTAAACTCCCGTGTCAGGTCTACCCATAATCATAAAATGGAGGAAAAGATGAACTTCTTCACCCGTCTTTCCTCTTGAGAGAATTACTTAGCTGAGCTCCTCCAGGCCTGGTAGGGTTCACTCTACTCGTTTGAACAGCTGTAAGTGTTATGCTGTGTTTCCAGTCACCTGAGTTCAAGAAAAATGAATTCAAACTAGAGAGGGATACAAAAAGATTTAGGATGATCAAGGTAGTGGAGCAAACTTGCTTTGTGAGCCGAGATTTATCAAAACAAGATCAGGAGAAGTATCTGATTGTTTTCTATTCATACACGAGTAGTTGTTCACATCAGAGAAAAATGAGTTTTTTAAGCAAAAAGATAGAGCTAGCAGAAGAACAAATGGATGTAATTAATAAATCTCAACAGAGAAGTCTGAGGAAGGAACCTAAGCATCCGACAAGCGAACTTCGACAATGGCCTACTAGTAAGAGTGGAAGGGGAGGGCGGGCAAGAAAACGGATCCATTTTATCACGGACCTCGATCGGTTTGTGACCAGGAGTCTGCGACGTGGCTTTCTGTGTGACTTGGTGCCATCAAAGGGAAGTCAAACTTGCAGAGCCCGTCCTTTTGCAGCAGCCGTGTCCTGCTGAGCAGCGCTGGTGAAACTTCAGAATAACACCACAATGTCAATAAGTAATAAGCTGCTAGTTGTGTCTGAGAGAGGAAAATGTGGAAGCTACAGTTCCAAGTCACCTGCTGCTCTGTGCCTCTAGCTGTGAGAAGTATTGCCGGGGGAAGATGGGCAATAAACATTGTAATGCACAACCTCTGCAGTCTGCTTTCATTTGCCTGCCAAGCCAGCCTGCTTGCTGCTGACACCAAGGCTACGTAGGTGTGTAGAGTATTGCCGCGCTATTCAGCAGTTGGAAGGAGAATTTTTTAAAAAAAAAATAAATCTCTGTGTTGTGAAGCTCTTTCTGTCAGCATAGGCTTCCTAATGTAAACTTCTCTGTGCTGTGATCTCAATACGAGTTTTGTACTACAAAGTCCTACATGACGTTGTTTGTAGTTGGCTGTTTGTCTGAACCCATTTTGTAGCCTAAGGCACAGAAAGGCAGGTGAATTTAAATTCGAGCTTTCAAGTTGGTTTTCAAATGCTGTCAGTTTAAAATATTAAAATAACGGCAAGTTCTAACAACGTTCTCAAATTTTCTTGCCCAATTGGGTATCTTTGTCTTTGCTGAACAGAGCTCTATTTGTGATCAGAGTTACGGACAGCATGGTAGAGTCCAGGTGTTGAAATAACTGGCTAAAAATGTCAGTGCTGCCATTGACATGAAAAGGGTCAACGCTTGGATTTCTGCCATTTATGGTTCAGCTTAGCAGTACTGTAGTAGAGGAGATTTTCTTCGGAAAGATGAAGCAGTAAGCTCAGTAAGAAATATGAGAAAAGAAATACAGTCTAAGGAATGAGAAAATGACTTTCCTTAGAGAGTATCATTTATTTTCTTCATTAAGCCACATCACAGAAGATTATCAGTTGACGGCTGGGTTGTCAGTTACTGAAAATGGACATGACTCTAGCAAAAGCTGTGAAGTTGCATCAATTTATATAATCTTTTTTTAAAGAAAATGTTGGTATAATTAAATGAGGTTTACGCAGTCATGTTCTGTGTGTGTAGGTACCTGCACACATTCATGCACACCTTTCTTTAATATCTCTTTCATCAGTAGTTGTTGACATTGACCGATTGCAGCTAAGTTTGACACCAAGACTGCTATCCTCAAAGGCAGCACAGTCCTAAAAGTTTCGTGAAAATGGATGGCTATGCAGAGAGGAAGAAAGGCTATAAAGAGAGCTTACCACTTAATAGATGTCAGAAGCTCCATGTAGGTTATTTTTTCCTCCAACTCAAATCCATAGGAAAGCAGGTTCTATTATTCATAGAGCTGCTTATTTAATTAAAATTTTATTGTATTTAGAGCAACCAAAATGAAACGAGTTTATATAGGCAATCAAGCGATCTGTTGCTAAAATATGGGCTCTCGTATAAATCAAGCAGTTAGGGAGATGCCCTAAATTTCCTCTCTGGAAATGGCTCTCCATAATTGGCTAATCTCTCAAAATAATTTGTGGTACCTTCTTACATGTTGTGCCAACTGGAATAATCAAACAGGGCTGATTAAAATTATGCTTCCCCAGTTCTATTTAAAATGTGCAGTTCATAACTTTTATATACTTTGAATTGGCTTTGGCTGTTCTAGACTCTTAGAAGGGACTGTTGTCCCTGCACTAGAGGAAGCACAGTCGAGCGATGAAAACATCTCGGTCTCTGTTCATGTGTGAGAGGCTGTGGGTTTTAATTGTAGAAAGTATCGTGGAAGTGTTGGGATCCATGGCCCGAATCCCACAGGGCATGCACAAAATTGCAAGGTGCATCACGACAAGGTGCTGAAGGTACCTCCCAAAAACATAATCCTGAATGTAATGTGCTTGTTCATTGAATAATATATATATATTAATATATATAACATATATATAACATATATATATATAACATATATATATATATATATATATAACATATATAACATACATATATATAAATAACGTGATCTGGTTAACAATGTAATCCTTGCAGTAGAGGATCATTTTCAATGTAATCCAATTATTTTGTATCAAGCCCTCCTGGACAGTAGTGGAGTCATTTTGGGGGCACATCTCGCACTGCAGATACAGCATAGCGTTAGGTGTAACATTCATTTAAAATAAGAGGTCAAATGAATGAAATAAACCGTAGGAATTAATTCAGTAAGGGAACTGAGTATTTTTAATAAATAAAGACCCAGCTAATTTCACTTGGAACAGTAACTTTGGAGTCATACAGGCCAGGAGCTCTTCCATCTCCGAGTCTTTCTGAAGATGCACAATGAGGAAGACCCACAGTGACACAGCAAAGACAACTTCTAAAGGACTTCAGCTCACCTCCATTGCTGTTGGCTCATCACCCAAAGGCTCTTTTCTGTGTGGCCGAAGCCAGTGGGGTTGGGAGAGGAGAAGAGTGTGCACACCAAACTTCGTGTTTATTCCTCAGCTTAAACTCGTTGGTGTTAATGTCTGAGGCTAAGGTAAAGAGCATCATACATAAACAAATAGCAAACCTGTCTCTTTATTATGCTTCCGCACACTGTCTCTGGCAATGCGCACGGGTCCACAGCTAAGGTCCCAGGATACCACTACAGCCGAGTAATTGCTGTTCATCATAAACATCTTTGTCAGAAGACTGGAAGAGATATGCCTAAAATTGCTCAGGGAAAAAAAAAAAAAAAAGAAAAAAAAAAGGCAGTAATGCCAAAAGCCAAGAGATTAGTGATACGGTAACAGTAAAATCTTGGCTCTGCTAAAGTCAAAATGAACTTTGCCAGTAGCTTCGGAGAAGTCCAGGTTTTTTGCCTTGAGAACCTGCCCAGAGCAGCTGCTCTGGCTGGGTGTCCTGAGAGAGCCTCCTGCCTGCAGGGCTCCGAGGGAAGGTGTGTTGTCCTGAATTCAGAAAGCTGGATTTAACAAGCATGTGCGCCCCGCGAATGCCTGTGCCGCTCTATGTGAACAATCTAATCTTCCCAGCTTTGCTATTAATTGTCACAAAGTCAGGTATTGCAGCTGAGCACTCACAGTTGTCAGCGCTTGCGTCGCACCCTTTGAGGGAGAACTGGCAAGAAAACGTTACAGTACAGAGGATTTTGTAAAAAAAAAATAAATAAATAAGGTTGGCTTGCTATTTAGAGAGCGCTGGGAAGGGACTGTTGTGAAAAATGAAAGATTTGAGCATAAGCCATTTTTTTCCCTAAGCTTTCTATCAGGAAAAGAACCACGACCGTTCCTTCTTTGGCAAGGTCTCTGGCCAGTTTGCAGCGAGTGCCTCTACCTGGAGGTTTAATACTTTACGTTGTGGCCATTGCAGTGAAATAAAGCCGCTGAGAGCTTGGCTGACATGGATGTGAAATGCTGGTGTCCTGTAGAGGGGAAGCTGTGTGCTCACCACGTGGGCAATGCAGTGCACGGCTTCTTGCTCCTAGGAGGAAGCGGGGCCCCCAGGGCACACCAGCACGTGATAAAATCTGAACGAGGACGGCGTAATGAACCTGGGATTAGCTGCATGGAGAAACTTCTTAGTGCCGGAGTGCTGCCTGTTTGTGCTGTAATCTGTCGCACGCCATCCTACAACCTTATAATGAGGTTAGCTCATAAATCATTAATAGATAACGTAAGCTCCTAACAGATAAGGAAAACAAGGGTCGCAAGCTCATCAGCAGATAACGCTATGCTGCGGTAATAAGCAACCTGCTGAACCCTGTAATCGCCTGCAACAATTGAGACCTATTTGTGAAAGTATCTATTAATTCTTATTAACTGTTACAAAAGGAAATGTGACAGGAACGGGCATATAATGGGAGATCGCTTTTTTAGTGCTGTGGGCACAGTGCCACTGTTTCCCAAACCCAGCGTGGAGGAACTGACCGTAGCTTTACAGCTTGGCAGCGGGGATGCAGCCTACCTTTAGCAGAATAGCTGTAGATCTGTCTTCATATTGCTTTGCAAAAGTAACTTGCATCTTTTACTGGCAACTGAACGCAACAAAGCAGTGGATAGGAGGGATTTTTAGAGAATAAATTAGTTTATCTTCAGGTATTATAGCAGTAGATAAAATAAAAAAAAAAATACATTAAAAAAAAAAAAAAACTCCCCCACAAAACCCAGCACAAACCCCTTCCCAAGCAATAGTATTTTCCATTCATTATACTGGGAATGGCATGCAACAATAGGATTATGATGACTGCAAATGTACCATACTGAAATAAAATTAGTTTAAAAGGCAGGAACAATATCATCATCAGATAACTTTCTTGCGAGGTGGAAAATAGCTTTAATAACGTTATCGTTGGAACCAGTCTAAAAAATATGAAGGCTCTCCTCCCCACACCTCCTAGAAAACAGCGATTGTGTTAAAAGCAATCTGTCTGGGTCTAGAGGGCTCTTTTGGTATTGCCAACCTATGAAAAACAAGGGCTGTGGCATGCAGCTGAAAATCAGCAATGCAGAGCATTGAAATCTCATTCAGACAGGAGTGTATTTCAGAGTACGAGACCAAAGAGGAATATTCATTATATGGAAAGTTAATGCATCATGCTGCCTGGGAAGGATGCTGAGAGGTGGCACAGGAAAATCAATAAAGATTGAAGTCCCTGTAACTGCAGGCAGAATGTGGAATAAGAGCTCCAAAGGCAAGGAATCCAATTGCCAAAGTTAATATTACCTTTTTGGAACATGCTTTTTGGGCTTAGTAAGGAAATAACATAATGGGGCTTTGCTCGCTATTTTGGAAAGAATCCACTGTATAGCCTCAGGAAGAAAAGAGGATGAGAGATGATTCAGGCTGAAGATTTGGGCAGGGGTGGCTGCGTGCTCAGGAGGACATCAGCCTTGCTCAGGGCTGTTCATTGCTGAGGCCACGATCAACTGCCCATTAATAACAAATTCCTGGTCAAGGCACCTGTAGCAGTGGGTTTTCATGCCTGTTGTGAGAGAATGGGCTTTCCTAAACTAGTGTGAAGTCTGTGGGAATACGGCTTCCCCCCAAAATATTTTGAACAATGTGAAAACCAGGAGGTAGCCATTGGACTGGGTGAAAGCTTTGTGCCATGAATCTGTAACTCCGTGATCAAAATTCGCTTTATCATCTTGTGGAACATGGGCTTCGGCCCAGTTACGTGCGGCAGCAGGAGCATAAAAAGTGACTCATATGAAAGAAATAAGGGCATAAAAAGTGGGTGTAGGGGCAGAGGAGAACGGCTATTATCCCTTATTTGTGAACTTCAGGGTAATTTGACCAACTTTATGCCATTTCTATTAAATGACCGCATTCTTTCCACTTGTCATTTTGGAGCTTATTCTTTTTCTTTTTGTCATACCTTTTATGTGACAAACTCCTGCTTAATACATTTTTTTGGCAGTTCTGTACTTAATCTTCCTGATTCCTGTGGCTTCCAGCACAACGCCGTGTTTCAGGACCTGTTCAAGCTGGTGGATCAGAGACCAGTCACGGCTCTGTGCTGGGGCTGCGAGGTGCTGAGCCCTTGCTGATCAGGCACCCGTGTCTCAAGCTGAGAAACGAGGAGGAGAAATTTGGCAAATAGAGAAAACTCGGGTGCGACAGCGCTCTGCTCATCTGGCCACGTGGGCTTGACTCAGTTACTCCTGCTAACACACCCATAAAACGTTCACCCAGTTGACTGGTGAATGGTGTGAAGACGTACCGACACACGGGCTGGCTATGGCACAAGAAAGATACCAAGGCATTTTTAATTACACTTCTAGATTATGAACACAGAACTGAGATAAACAGATGCTGTAAAACTTGATACCAATGTCCTACGTGAAACCAATGAGGTGCGTTACTGGTGCTCCTCATTCTTTCCAGTACCTTGCGTGATAGACTGCTGTGAGATATGTAGCCCTACAGGGTGCATAGCAGATGAATAAGACCCCATCTATTGTATTTGGGACGACTACACAAACCATCAGACTTCATAAAAACAACATTTGAGAATTAAATTTTTATGTTATATAGTGGCATTGTCAATGAAAACAATCAGCTTCATAATACGAGAGCCCACTGCTATACATTTCAGGTACTACATCATAGATGCTGTGCGATCAATAGCGTTTCTGAACTGCATACAGAACATAGAGCCTAACAGTAGAAAAGACACCTACATCCTTTTCACTTCAGAAAAAAAAAAAAAAGAAAAAAAGAAAAAAAAAAGAAAAAAGAAAAAAAAAGAAAAAAAGAAAAAGAAGAGCTAGGATTTACTTATAGCCAATTTTACACGCTGCAATCAATTTACAGGTCACTGGGAGACTTTCTGGCAAAGGCACAACGTATGTCTATGTCTAACAGGCTCAAAGTAAGAGGTTTAAGTAATGAGGAAGCTTATTTAAGGCACTAAAATTCAGAAGGCAGAGCCTTTCCTAACATAAGCTACTGAACTTTTAAGAGCTTTTATGATTTTTTCCCCACTAATGGTGTTTTTCAGCTTGAAGGCTGGTATTAAGCAAAACTAGGGATGTTCTTTGCTAGTTGCAAAGTGTGCTAACCTTTTTTACACCCAGCTAAGCAAAGTGTTAAATAGCTTAACCTTTTTTACTTTGTCACCTGTTTTTACACAGCTTGCTGTATTACAGCTACAACAGCAAGAACTCTTTCAGGTCGCAGTCCCACCTGTGGCATTTTAACACAGGGTGTTCTGCAACCTGGTGTGCTCTACGAGTGTCAGCTGACAGTATCATGAATGAAATGATATTTAATTGAAATGACATTAAATGTTATTTTAAATTAAAACTGCAGCTTAGAAACAGAGTGTTGTTCTGAAGGCTGGGACCAGAGTTTGTCCCACGGTTCTTACACCGAGGCAATACCCTTAGAGATCGTGGTTCGAGCCTATGAGGATGAATTCCTGGAGGGCAAAGCTGTGCGTTGCTGATGGGCCCATCAGGCTGCACGTAATGAAGGCCTCAATTTATTGTTTTTCTATGGTTTTCTATTCTTCTTGATCGTCTGCTGATGAAACCTGGTAAGCACCTTGTTACCTTGTTACAAGAAATTGCTCATTTATCTGGTACATCCAGGACAGCCCTATTTCGTCCCTCTGGTGTACCAGGGAGAAACCGCTTTGCAGAGAGAAAACAATGAGGCTTTATCCAAGAGGTCATCATTTTCCTCCCATGCATTAGCTGAGAGAACGCTACAGATCTCATTTTATCCTGCAATCAAGCTCGTCAGGTCTCCCCTTGCTTTTCTTCCCAGCAAGGAAACGAGGAGCCTTGCACTCTTCATCTCCTGCGGAAAGGACACGCAGCATCGCAGAGCTCTGGTGCTGAACTACAGAATTTGCTACGCCATACGCCAAATGGATATTATTTGAAATAGTTCTCTCCCCCCAAGTCTCATGCTACAAAATTCATGACAATTGTCATTACCACCAGGTTTTCCTGTCCTGCTGAATGTCTGTCTGAAGGAAGGAAGCGCCTCAACCAAGAGATGACAACACACTGGCCCTCCTAAGTGACTGCGGCATGTGGATTTCGTACTCGAGCAGACTGAAGTCTTCATCCATGTCCCACAGCCTGCTGGTTGCCCAGTGAGGGGTCGGCGTGAGCCAGCAGAGGCCGGGCAGGTCGGCGTTGCTGCTATGCCACTGAAGCATAACAGAGCATGGAGGTGGTGCAGGGAGGGCCTGCGGGCCTGAGAAGCCACGGTTCCTCTATTAGGACACAGAAATACTTTTCAAGAGTCTATACAGGACTTCTTGCAGTGTCTGCATTTTATTTGGATGTTCCCTCTTGCCTCAGTGTCTCATTCCTGCAGGTCTGGCTGACGAGAGCCGGTGTGGCCGCAGCTAACAGGACTGCGCGTTGCCTTCGCTACGTGCCTGGGATCTACAGTCAGAGCAGCAACGCCGTTTGTGGAGCAGTACTAAGAGTAGCCACCAGCCACCCATCGAACCCACCTCAGGCCAGATTCCTCAGTAGGAAAAGCTTTAGTTCTGCTCCCTCCTGGCTGCTGGGGTCAGCCCCCGAGTGACCCAGGGAAAGCTGGGTCCCTTAGTGCCTAAATGGTGCAGAAAAACACCTCCTTTACACAGGGGCCTGTGCAGGCAGAGCCCGCTGCCCTCACCTATCAGCTGGGGCGTGCTTCTGGAGCATAAAAGCAGTAAAAAATTGCTGGTGGAGGGTTGTGCCACATTCCCTTCCATCAAGCCTTAGGCTGCTAGCCAGTAACGCTATCCTTCCAAGACAACACACACGTACCTTCTGGCTTTCTTTTGATGTTGACTCAGAAGCTTTCTCTTTCAGCAGTTCCTTAGATATAGGAACAAAGTATTTATGATCAGCTATTGTATAAGAATAGCCTGCGGTACGGGATGTAAGACCAACAGGATTTTAATTTAGGTGTGACAGAAATTACGAGCCATACAGAACGCTCACAGATAGTGAAATATGAAGTACTGGAAGCTGCTCCTACAAGAGACAGAGAACTGAAATGCAAAATCTTTTCAAAATTCAAAAACAACATAAAACACCAGCAAAGCAGATGTCAACTCCTAAACAAGGATTTCAAGACATAAGGAAGATAACAACTTTAGAAAAGAAAAGCGAGCCCAGTGACTGTCACATTAATTGAACACAGTGTCAGGAAAGATTTCTTTGTGAAGTGTTGCTTCTTAAAGCATTACAGAGTCAGAAAGACATCAAAACCATTGATTGGCAGCAGAGGGGAAACAGAAACCACAAGCGATCAATAAGGCAACTGCCAGCAGGTGGTGGTGACACGCCAGTGCACGGAGCCCTGCGTGGCGCTTCAAGTGGCCACGGTAACAGGATTGGGACCGAACCATTGATCAAAATTATTTTTATTTTTCGCAAAAGGTCTTGAAAGTACACCTTCTGGCATTTGAATCCATTTTATAAAATGCTGCTATTATTTGTGCCTGCTTAGCATGACTGCTAGCAGCCTCTAGAGGCCTTAAAGGCTAAACTCATTAGCTATTTATTACAGAAGGAGTTGGGATCTCCTGATACCACCAATTAATTCACACGTATTGATAGGGGTGGAAAGTGCTAGTAAATCCTATCTTTGGTGCCAAAGTATTAACGAACTACTTACTGTATGCTTCCATGGGATGTGGGTCCCAGCCAGCACCTTCCCCAGCCCAAGCAGAGACTTTCTGTAAGGCTTTGCCTCCCCCCTGCCCTCCCGTCCCACCTGCGCGGCCCAGCAGGACAGCTCAGGAGCTTGGGGCCTCCCCGGCCAGGACTGCTGCAGGGCTTGCAGTATGGGGCTGTGGGTTCGGGGCCGTTATTTGGCTGTGGTGTGGGGCCAGGCCCTGTAGCAAGGGTTGGGGCAGGCAGTGGGAAGTCAGGGGGCTGCAGGAGGCAGCGGGCTGTGTCTGCGGGTGCTGCCACGTCACGCGAGTCGCAGGCCCTGTCCGGCGTCCCAGGCCCCTGCTTTCACCCCGACATCCACAGCGTGTCTGAGAGGTGGGAATGGAGCAACACAAAAGAAGGCAGAGGTACAGGGGACTGAGTTTAGCCATCCATTTCATGCCACCAAGCAACGCCAGTTACGGGTGCTGTACCCAAGTACTGCCGTGGTGCCGCAGAGGTGGCTGCCCCGGAGCTGTGGTGCCCGCCACAGGCAGGCTCCTGCACCGCTGGCTGCTGGCGCCAGGACGAGATCCACAAACCCAAGTGGCTTTCCCACAAGAATAACTAAGTAATGCACGCAGTCAGGATCAACACAGGAGGCGGCACGCGGAGCTGTCGAGTTCTTGTTGCAAAACTCTGAGCGCTGCCGGCACAACGCACCCGTTCCAGAGAGCTCCCGGCTGGATGCAGCGGCTGGGCGTGACTTCTAACACGCTCCACAGGGAACACTTGCTGCTTCATCTCTAGGATTCGGAACATCTGTCCCTCCCTCCCTGTCTGGCTGTGACGGGGACGAACACTTTTGCCTTCCCTACCACGGCACCAGGAGGTGCAGGTGACCGCAACGAACGCGGTGAAGAGGCTCGGTGGAAGCCCCTCTTCCTCCGGGCAGCCATCTGCTGGTAAAGCAGAATTAGAACCGGGGAGCGGCACAGCCCAAGGAGCTGGGGGCAAGGCTCCAGCTCTGAATGGGGACAATCCCCCTTCCAAAAGGGACTTTGATGGGGTCACAGCAGTGACGGGTGGAGGGACCAGTCACGGAGAGGAAAGGGAAGCGCTCTGATACTCTCTGATAGCCTGAGACAATTAGGACAGGGGCGGCGATCTGCACTGACAAGTGACTGAGAGACAGCTCCCAGATGAGCCCTCCTTGGAAATTTGAGACCTAATTAAAGCAGGCCTCGGATCTCATCATTCTTCCTGCACGCCTGGGACAATGAAATACTGACTTGCGCATCTGTTCTCTATGTGTATTTGATGCAAATAAGAAAGAAGTCTGTAAATACATCAAAAACCATACTTTATTTTATGTATAGCAATACAATTTACATATTAAATAACACTATAATAGAATGATTTGATATAGTTTTAAACATAACAAAAAGAAGATCCTTCAAGTTACAAAAAAACCCAAAACAAACAAAACAAAACAAAAAATCTCCCTCAAAATACTCCCTCCCACCCTGTCCCAAAAGCAAACACCACATTTTTTTTTTCTGAATGGATCAATGAGACAAACGTATCCAGTGACTGGCTAAGTCTAATTCCTATTGCACACACTGACAATGGAATCAAAAAAAAAATCCAACTTTCACAATCACTGCCCCAAAGAAATGACATGTGTGGAAATCTTTTTGGAGTGTGATGATGGTGTCTCACTACCTTGATACACAGAAGGTATGTATTCACATAGCCACCACAGAACTAGGAAGGAGGTGAAACTAGAAAAAAATTAGCTTTATATGAAAATATAAAATTCTATGATTATATACCATAGATACAAAGTTCCCAGAAGATGCTTATCCAAGCAACAAAATATTTACAGTTTTAATGGTTTCGCTATTTAAAAATGAAGGAAAAGAAAATATGAGTAGACACGAATGCTTAGGTCTTTAGAAACAATGGCTGCTTGCTAGTTTCAAATGTTCTAACACAAAAAAAAAAGTCACTACCCCAAATGTTGGAGAGTTGTGACATTGTATAAAATTGACTATCTCCTCTTTTGGAGACGTTTATTCTTAAAACTCAAGATATTTTTCTTGAAATTAATTATCCTCTGTAGAAAATGCTTCCCTTTGCAAATAGTTAACAAAAACACTAAAAACAGTTTAACAGCTAAGACAAAGTAGAGGCCAAATCTCGTCATTACAGTTCCTTCTCTTTCTCTATCTTTGCATTCCTTCTCCTTTGATAAGTAAAGCCAATGCAGTTCACATTGTTAAAATGGCAACAAAGAGAAGAAAAGCAAAGGGGTAACAATAAGAGTTGAATTACGTCTGCCAAAAATTAAAAAAAGAAAAAAAAAAAAGAGAAAAGAAAAGAACAACAATGCAGTGGATTAACAAATCGGCATTTTCCCTTCATATAAAAATTCACTGGCACCATTTGAACATAAACTTCAGAACTCAGGATTTGATGTCCAAAGACATGAATTTGAGAAAGATTGCTAAATCTTTAAGACAACTACGTTTTATTTTTTTAAAATTAAGTCGGTTTTGTTTTGCTGAGAATTAGTAGTATGTATCTTTGGTAGAATTGATATCTATATTTTTAGCTTTTAAATAAAATATATCAGCTTAAAAAAAAAAAGATTACTAAGAAGGCAGTTGTGCTGTTTCACAAAGAGTCTTCTCCTAATGTTCCAATACATCACTCGGGGTTCAAGCAATTCAAGCAGTCAGAAACTGGAAAAACAACGGAAAAGTTGCAGATCCTGTGAAGGATTCCACTAACCTTGAACAGACCCACAGCACGGAAACAGTCGCACACAGGAAGTAGGTCAAGGGTTCGGGATTTTTTTTTCCTGTTCCTAAATGCAGATTTGGGAACGGACACTTTGAAATACTAAGGACAAATGCGGCTTTGAAGTGAAAGATTTTAGAGCTTGGTCTTGCTGAAGAATCAGCCTGCTAACCTGCGTGTGGGGGCAGTCCTACCGGCCCTTCCAGCGCCTCCTGCCCATGCCAAGTCAATGCCACGTCACTCACGTCCAGGGGCGTCACCAGTTTCAGATGTTACAATGACACAGCAGCTTTCCAAGCATTCCCTCTTGGAAAGCTTGGCTATTTTTATGGGCTCGACACATAGAAGTCTTTTACGTCTTTCACATGGTCTGCAGGTGCAAACACATGCAAGAGATGGAGAAATCATATCTTAGAAATGAAGACGCACGTGCACACGCTTCCATCCAGGGCTTCCTTGTTCCTCAGGGCTGTTGCTGAGGACATTTTATGGGGATACACTTACGCTCTGCTAATTTGCAGGCCTGCACATTGCCTGGGAGCTTCTGATGCTTGAAAAATGTCCCGAGCAAATGCCAAGACGTGGTTACAGCGCGAGGGCTGGCGTGGCGAAAGCAAGGCTGCGATGCGCAGCGTGGGGCTTGGCCAGACAGACCCGAGAGCATCTCGGCGGGGCGCTGCAAGCGCAGACCTCTGAACACAACACATTCGGTCCTCCTGCAGTCCCAGGGAAAGAGGGGCAAGTCTATGGAGGAGAGCAGGACTGCAGCTGCTTACAGCAGGACAGATTTGGCTCAACGCGCTCCTAATCCTGACCTTTACAAGCAATTCCTAGCTTCATCCACTTCAAGCCTAATGCATCATCTATTGGTTATCTGACTGTTAACACAGCTCTTAACACACAGCTTAATCCTCCCCTAAGAAAAAATCCATGGAGAAGTCATACAACATCAGTGTAAATTACTTCCTCATGGATTAAGCCCCAAGCAAGTGTTTCAGATGTGGGAAAATGCCAATGCAAATACATGAATTTCCAAAGCGTCTACCAAAGTTCAACCCCACAGCCTTCCTTCATTGATTTTTAAAACTCGTGAGAAGGTAAGGGATTAAACCAGGGGTATTCAGACAGCGTGTCATGAACCACAGTTATCTTCCATCATGCCACTGAAATGAAAAGTAATCAGCTAAAAGTACTGAGCAAATCCAACCCTCTCGATGCCTGCAGTAATCTTTGTGTCACTTTGCTCTTGTCAGGGTCTGAACTCGTTCCTTCTCTCTACACCTCCCCAGGAACTCAAACACTTCAGGCTGAACTGAGCAAAATCCCCCGTACCGGCTGGAATTGCCTGGGGCTGGGATCACGGCTGGGGGTGCAAGGGGGGCTCGGCAGCCTCGTGCCAGCACGCACTGCTCAGCACACCCTCGGCAAAACCTTCCTGGCAGGCAGTGATGCCTGAAAACTTACTGCAACAATTCCTTCTCCTCACTGGGCTGTAGCGACCAGGGAGCCCGACTCAACTCCTGCCACACGTAAACTGACTCACTCGGTGCGGGGCTGTCCCAGGGCAAGGGGATGCAAACTACCATTTGGAAAATTTTGCACGTTTTATTTGGACTAGCTGGTGCTGGACATGGGATTTCCTTAGAGAAACCATGGATATATTCCACTGTTCAGCATTAGCAGTTATTCGGACCACTTGTATCGAGGGAATTCAACAAATTGATTAAGTAAAAGGTAACTATGTAAAAGGTTGCTGATGAACTCTTAAATATATTGGTGCTGGAATTAATCAAGTGCATCCATAATAGGAAATCTTTCCCTTATTAAAAATAAAAGGCCAGATGTTAGCACATACCGGTTCGTGTAGCTCCTCTGCTCTCAGTTTGTACCTCATGAGGTTCTCAACCAAAATGCCTGCGCTCGATATAAATTCCACTTTCAGCTTCCTTCTGTGTAAAAAATCCACAGAACCTTCCTCTTAGCTAAGCTTCCTCCTCGCCCTCCCCTCCAACAGAAGAAGCGGGTTTTTCCTTGCCACATTTCTGTATCCTAGCAAGGCCGGACTGGCAGAAATTGATGGTTTTACATTAAATGAAATATATGCCGTAATATTTTGACAAGTCCTGAAAAATACAATGCAGGTTTTGTGCAGTTGAAATTTAGAAGAAATTAATGCCATAAATATGGGATAGTGCCTGTAACTGTACACCAAATGTCAGGGTGGTTGAAACGACACAGTTCGTTCTCAAGGCAGATTCAATAACCCCTCCCTACTCAGCAGAGCTATGAAGGACATGATTAGCTTTAACTCGCAGGAGAATTAAGTATGTGCTTACTTCTTTTGTTAAATAAGGATGAGCCTTGTTGAATTGCAACCAAATACAAAAGGGAGCCAATAAGAATGTATAATTAAATGCTCCAAACAATAATTCAAATTATTTATATAATCTGGGGGAAAAACACTTCAGTGGTGTGGGAGGGAAAACACAATAAACTAGGTTTGTGCTAAAGAATTAGTCTGGCAAAAAAAAAGAGGGAGAATGGAACTTTATAGGTAGTTTTTTTTATTAGTTTGCTTCACCAGTAAATATGGATCAGTACTTTATGTTTTAGCACTAAAGTATGAAAATTACACACCTGTAAAAATGGCATCTAACAGTTATGAAATTAAGAAACGCCTGTCATCATGTAACATACCATTAGGTGTGAGGTCATATTCAAGAAATAGTAAGGAAATTAATGTGTTTAAAATATTGAATAGCTTAGTAATGTAAAATATTGCTACCTTCGATATATCTGAAAACAGGTCTGATTTTGGGTTATAGTAGATTTCTTACTGTATTGGCTCTGATGAAAATAAAAACAAAATACTTTCCCAACACAGGGCCAGTTAAAAAACTAAAATTGACATTTTTCTGAGTAAATGGGGAAACTTTGAAACTGTAAGTTCAAAACCTATCACTGTCCCACATATGAATCGCATCTAATTTATAATTATATTGTATGTAATTTGTATATTCCATGTGAAGCAAGTCTTATGTCTGTGAGTGTACAAACAGCAATGTGAAACAATACAGAAATAATTGTTTCCGCTCCACAAGGCTATTACACCTTCACTGCAGCTAATAATCACCTGCCACATTTTGTCAAGAAAGGATGAACACTGCTCATCCACTCCACTGGAATGCAGAATACCATCACAAAACTGTGACATGATAATTAAAATAATAAATATGGTATGAAGGGGTACAGTATCTGTCGTAGAAAGAATCCACCTGGCCTAGCATTCAAGATTTAAGATTCGAGGGTCACTGTAGTTAGCAAAACTTCACTGCATTTAAACGAAACAGAAAAAGCATGTTTGTTGTCATGGAATGTCACATCAGGGCTTGTTTTGTATTAGAATATTATAGGCAGTAACACTGATCATATAGTGCAAACTAGATAAAATTGCGTTTCACTGTGTGAAATAAACAGAGGTGCAAATGCTCAGTAGGATACCATTAAGACATAAAATGGCAAAAAATAAATATCAAAACTTTTATCAGTGTAAAAAAGTAATTGGGTTATTGTATAACCTAGAGTCTGGCAAAAAAGGCCTCAAAAAAGTTCGCTCAGTCTTCAGAAGTTCTACAAATTAAGTGCCTTTTCAGGTTTCCAATTAGACAAGAGACTCCATGCTTTCTGCCGGATCTGACTCATCACTGGCCATCACAGCACCGTTTTTGTCCAGTGTCATGGGACCGTTTCCATTTTCCTTAGTGCTGACCAAGCTTAGCATCGCCTTGTAAAGAAACTGGTACTGCTCCTGGAAAAGAAAGGACAAGTTATTTCAATCCTTCCAGCGTACGTAAGTGAGAGGCAGTTAAATTAGGCATTTCTGGGGAAGGACACAGCTATTTGTTACTAGAAGCGTATGTAAAAGAGAAGAAAAATACTTAAGAGTAATTATCTGTGTTAATCTATCTTAACCTTGTCACCTCAAGATCTCAGTTTTGAGTAGATTGTATTATTCCTGATCTACTGCCCACTGAAGAGAAAAGAAGTCTTTCCACAGATACTATAAGGACACTGCAGAAGGTCCAGAATAATATAACAAACCAAACAGCATGCTGCAAGACCCCTACAGTATCATTACTATTTTTCCAGCAACCAGGGTATGCATCCAGTTCCCTTATTTTCCTCTTTATTCCATTACCATGCTGATTTTAAAAAACAACATACTATTAATGTACATTATATGATTTCATATGATGAATTCAATGTGTCAATTCCTTGATAATTGTTCCACACGCAAGTTCTAAATACATAAATGTGTTAGATCAGCGGTTGGCTTAAATTCCAAGAGGAGAAACGAGGACAGAGCAAGGAGGCATTCACAGCTACTCAGTTCCAAGGCATCAGCAGAGCAGTGTACCCCAGGCACTGAGTTATGGCCAAACTCACCTTTGGGGTTATCTCTGGGAAGGCCCAACAGGCTGGGAATATAGCAAACAGAACGAGGTAAGGCCCCACACCTCCATCCATCCAGACCTTACCTGGGCGAACACTATCTGGGGCAAAACTGTGCTAGAGGTGGGACTAATGCTCAAACAATACAGGAGTGCAGGACAGTATCTGAGCCCACAGCTCAGCCTCAGGCTGTTCCCTCGTACAGGCAGAGCCACGCACGCCCTGCCAAGGGCTCTTGGTGCACGCAGACTGAAGAGCTCCTCTGCTGAAGGTTTTCCTCCCCTCAGCATTCCCTGCCCTGCTGCACCCTTTGGATCGCAATTTACAGGGCTGGCAGGCGGGTGCTGACAAGCTGAAAGGCCTGCCTGAACAGCGACCCCCTTGCTGTGTGAGAAATAAGCTTAATTGCAAATCAGAGACTGCAGGTTTGAGGTTTATAAAAAATGACAATAATAGAAAAAAAGCCCAAATGCAACTTCTGCTTGGTAGCAGAAGCAATAGACTTGATAATATACACAATACGTGTTTCAGTTCGTGCTTTTGGTCTCAAATGAAAACCTTGTAAACTCTCCATTTATATCCCATTTAAAAACTTACAATGTCTGTAAATACTCCAGGCCGCATAAGATTTATCATCTTTGCCACCTGGAAAACATCGACAGCATTTTCATTCTCCAGCTGCTGGGACAGAGTGGTAAGGGCACATAGCGTTCCCGCTGACACAGCTCCATACCTGAAAAACCACGCCAAAAGGATAAGATACTCAGAAAAATAACAGGGCACGTTGACAAAGAGCTAGGAAAACGTCAGTATAGTCTTACTTGGTTGCCATAGTTCGTCTTTATATCTAGTAAATGCTTGCTTTACACTGGCTATTTTTTAGTCATTTTAATTAAAAAAAAAAAAAAAGACATTTGATGGTACACTAGTCATTTCAGGATATCTGCAGTATTCAATACGAAGAACCGTATCAGCAGAAGAATGTGAGCCATTTAAAAATACCCAGCTTGCAGAGTATAAAAATGAAATCAGTTCTCACATGCCACATGTACTGAAAGCATCTGCATTGTAGCCGAGTGTATTTTAAATTCATTAGTGGGAGCTCAAGCAAAACATAAATGATTAGAAAGAAATGCAACTTGCCTCTTCCTTTACATCAGACAATTATATAAAACTAACAGGGATATGAGGTGCTCACAAGGAAATGGGGCACCTTGAAGTCCTCCTTAGGTCCGATTCATAAGCAAAATGCAACATTCCCACGTTGGGCACTCAAGAGACATTACGGATTCTGACAAACTGAGCTGGGCTGTCATTTAATAAGAACCTGAGCAATGGCTATTCGTCAGGAGAATGACTCAGAATGTGTCCTCGAGACAACTGGGCAGGTAGAAACCTTACTGCTGCTAAGTCTGTGGGTGTGCAGTTGTGGGGTAGGGGATGAAGGATCTTATGCAACAGGGGCTCATAACTGCTTCCGAGGAGCCTCAGCTGAGCTCTGCTCTCCCGATATTCAGGAGACTGAAATTCTGTCCTGGTTTTGTGAAGTCTGCTCTGTGACTTTGAGAAAGTCTGCGTCTAAATGTGCCAACCTGTAAAAGGTGGACATTGGTGCTGACTTACTCTGCAAACTGTTTGGAGAACTGTACATGAAAACTTCAATAATCGGCAAGTACTGCGCTGCCATCTGGTACAATAAGATTACCACTAGGAATTTTTACAACATTCCTGTGGAAATCAAGACATATGCTGACTTAATTTCATACGATTTTTGCAAACTCAATTTGCCTAGAAATTGGAAGCAGAAATCAGATCACAATAGACCTGCTATTTTTGATGAAAAGTCTCCAGAAGAAGCAGGGCTTCTGCAGAACTGTAGAGATGGCTGCGACTGATCATCTACAGGGACAGAGGACAAAGCGCCCAGTGCGTGGGCCTGGTGGGACACAACTAAAGGCCTCTTGGGGCCTAATGGCTCTGTTTCTACTCGAGTTGATTACCGCCAGCTCCCAACAATCTAAAGGCTTTTCTCTCTGAAAATTATGCAACAAATTTTCATCTAGTTGCCTACATATGGGCAGTTATATTTAAAGTTCTTGACAACTGTCTCCAGTTGGAATTTCTGAACTACTTTGAAATGCTGTTATCGAGTTCATCCCACCATGTACTTCCTAAATACCACACGCATTTAGTATCTGCAAATTCATAGATTTGGAATTAATCTGCAGTTGTAATTACTAGTGGATTACGTGATACAGTAGTTGCATGTAGTAAATGGAAATTTTTGTTTTCAGCTACATTTGCTCAGGCTTCAGTAAAAAGCAGAATCCACATTATGTATTAGGCATAAAAGTAAAATCATTGAATATGACAAATAAACCAAAAAAGCAATTTACAGAAAGAATGACTCAGCAACTTGTTAGAAATGTGATTTTGAATAATTTTTTTTTTTTTTTGGTCTAGCATAAAATGCCCAAATCAATAATGGTTCCAATTTTGTAAAACATAATCTTAAGTACTGCAAGAGCAGCAAAACCTCACTTCAGACTACCCAAAGCATGAATATTAAAAACTAGCCTGGAATTAATAAGTGCTGGCAAAAGCCAACAGAGCTCTCACTGTGCATTAGCAAGGCAGGAAACAGTGGGAGAAAAACCACTTCCTGCAGCCCAAGGCACCATTTGCGGAGTCTGCTGGGAAAAACCTGTTGCAGCAGCACACGCTGATGTGAAGTGAAAGCTCTTTCAGCAACAGCAGATATCAGCACGCAATCACACATCAGCACAAAGGCTGATCTGACCTCTGAAATACCAGAGTATGCTAATAACATTTTTGCACAGAAGGTGAAGATTTCTATGACTTTTCCACTAACTCTGCTTTGTAGCAATGGCAGAAGGTTTAACAGACTTGAGTGCAGGAGGCTTGAAGGGGTAGCAGTTGTTTACGCTGGCTTGGTGTTTGCTGTAAGGGCGACTCAAGCAGTGTCAGAAATCAGGCTTCCTTGGGATTTTAATGGCAGAATGACTCCACGAAGCACTGTGCCCACCAGGAAAAAGCTCTTTCCAAAACCAGGCCTGTTAGACCCAGGTTTCGGCTTCATAGTAACAGTATTTTGCAGCTCCATGATGTGTGCAAAGAAATAACATTCAATGCAATATTTAGTATCTTATATAACTGGGCATTCAAGCATAGCTGGCAAGAAAATGCTCACCATTACACGACAAAAGAGACGAGTGTTGGGGGATGCTGGCCCTGTGTTAGCAGGCTCCTTCCATTTGGCACCATATGGGCCCCTTGGAGTGTTTTGGGGGAAGCAGAAGGAAGGAAAATAAATCTGCTCTCAGATAACCTAGGCTCCTTCTCACAAGACACTGCTGCTCATACTGAGACACGGCTGAGCTGAGCTTGTTCTATGCCTCACCTGGCATGTTAAACCTCAGTTATCAGACAGGAGCTCAGGGCTGTTTTGAAGGTGGTTTCCATAAGCCCTTACCAGGCTGCTCAAAGCCTTACCTAAACCAGGGCTCTGCTGGCTTCTGAAACCTGTTGTAGAATCTGTACGGGATATCTCCATGTACAAAAGAACCCAAAATGCATACAAAGCAAGAAAAAAAGATGACATACTCATCATGAACTATGGTGGGGCCATCCCTTGTTAAGGCCTCTTCCTTGATTACATTGATAAGTTCAAAGGTACTGCTTATGGGAGCATCTGGGTTTGGCCATTTAGGACACTGAAAGTGGCGGACTTCCAGAACGTAGTCATCCTGAAATGAAAAAACAGCCTAGGCGTTAGCTACTTTAATTCCACATTTATCCACTCCACGTAGAAAGAGCTTCTCTACCAACTGGAAGGGATGCCTTCTTCTTCCACACAGTGTATATACGAAAAAGAAAGATGCATAGCTCTATAGCAGCTCCGTGAACACCCTAAAATAATACAACTTTAACAAAATGTTTAGTTGATGAAGATTTTATATTTCATTTTAGAGCCTATATCCATATACACCTTCTCTCAGAGCCAATAGCTCAAAAGTCAAACACGAGAAGAGTAACCAAGGAATCTAAATTTACCAGGGCTTGCAAACCAATGTTTTGCAGCAAAATCCAGCTGCAATTCCAATACCAAACTAGAGATAGGCTTGTAGCTCAAAAGAAATGTGCTTAATAAACAAACTCCCTTAATTCCCCGAATAATTACACTATAATATTGACATTTATAAGCACAAATAGGACAATAAACCTCGGTGTAGTTTACAAAGAATAATTCCATCTACTTTTGCAATTTCTGAATGAAAAACAATGTCTTCACTTTCAAATATTCACACATTAAATACGACAGCCTCACTAGCTAGAAGGATCTACCTGAAGGAGAAAATGTGAGAGGGGGAAGGAGCCAACAAAAACACCTTTCCCCAGTGAGCAACATGCATTCACAGGCATTTACAAGTAAATAGTTTCCAAAATTGTGAACTCGTCATTTGCCATATTTAAATGATATCAACAACATTTTGGAGAAGAGCCAAGACCCACGTTTGGAGGTTTATTTTACCTGGGTAGCTTCAAGGATAAAGTCATGGATGATAATTTGCTCTTCATTAGAGAGGCACAGTCTGTCTTTGCTGATAAGGGTCACAGTAAAGGCCTCACAGTTCATGGATTCCTCGCGACTTGGCCAGTACACAAACTCATCTTCTGCCTGGAGGAATGAAACAACACACTACTGCAGTCTTTCACATAACTTGTGTGTGACTGAGAAATCCAGCGGATCAAAAAATTGGTTTGATAAATAGAGATGATCAGGAGCTGACCTTTACAAGCCCTTTTTGTCTAAAACAAACCTACTATTAGGCTACTAGTAGTCAGTAAGCCTGCCAGATCCCTCCTTTGTGTGTCCAAACAGGTAACGTCTGCTTTTAATTGGTTTCATAGGGAAATGGTTATCTTACCTCACTCGTACTTAACCTTTGTATTATATCCCAGGCTTTATTACCTCCTGCCTAGACAGTTTTGCATGAAAGGCAGACACCTGTTTAGAAAAAAATCATTAACCTTTAATAATTAATTGCTTATTATTTTAATTTATATTTTTGTGGCCTAATCCAAAACTCAAGGGTATTAGTGGAAGGTCTGTGGATCAGGTCTGGGTAGAAGAGTGATGTATACTTAGGAATGGAATTTTTACAGGTGGGGGGAAGAATGAGGAAGAAAGAAGACACCCAAACTCATGAGAAAACAGGAGCTATGAACCCACTTCATCCCTCTGCAGCCACGAACGTGTCTCTAAAAACAGGCCTATTTCTGTGGGCCTGGAGCCTTCATGCACATGATCTGCAAGACACCATTGGGACTTATCCCCAGGAAAACAGTCCCGAAAACAGGACCTCGGATCCTAAGTGCTCCGAGTGCTCTGCAAATTCCACCCTCAGCGTGCAGAGGCACCAGCAACCCGTGTAACATTGCTGAACGCTGTGGAAGTGACCTGTTCTTCAATGCAACAGGTTCTCACAGCAGGCATTATGGTCCCATCCTTTGGCATTAAACATTTGTCACCTTGATGCTGTCCCAGTTCTGTTCCACCCCTCCTTAGCAGCCAAGACAACTCAAACCAAACACTGAGCCACCATAAGGGTGCTAATGCTCTGCTAGCCAACCTCCACGCTGGGCACCATGAAGATGAAAGCGGGCACCAGACATCCTGACATCCTTACAAGGGATATGGTTGTGGCCGGTGCTCCTCCTTTGCCCTTTATATCGCTAATGTTCTGCTGAGCCAGTCCACAGAGTTGTAAAGA
This sequence comes from Anser brachyrhynchus, assembly GCF_964034855.1. Lineage (NCBI taxonomy): Eukaryota > Metazoa > Chordata > Aves > Anseriformes > Anatidae > Anser > Anser brachyrhynchus. The sequence goes on from NC_137705.1 coordinate 7,971,807, forward strand.
CAAGAGCAGCCTCTTCATTTCTACCTGACGTGTTTTCATTTTGTTAGTACTTTCTGATTCAATCGTATTTCTCTGAACGCTCTTTGCCTTGCAGTGCCTGCAATCCCTTTCATCACACTGCACAAAGGGAGCATATCGACTGCTGCCTCTTTAGCAGCGCCTCACTACTGCTATTTTCCTGCTGTAGTGGAGGTGGTTTCTCTACCATTCTCAGCTACAATTGTCTCTGCATCTCAGTTACGCATGCAAGAAAAAATGAACCATTTAGTTCCTAATCCTTTTCATTGTGCCTTCTTGAGACATGCCAGTAAATCTGGAAGCAGTGATTAGCACTTCACCTGTGTCACTTGATTCTCTCTGTCTCGTTATTTCCACTTAAATTAACATACATGTTTGCTTTTTGCTTACATCAAAAATAACTTTTGTAACCTTTCCCAGCCTTAAGTCTTGCATGGCTTTAGTCTTAAACCCCCTGGAAACGACTTATCTTAATGTCCCTGCTTCGTATTTCTGCTCCTGTCAAAGTCCTCACCCATGGCCCTGGCCAGACAGTAACGTCACTGCCTTACATCCTGCCAGCCAGGTAACCCACAGGAGCTTGGCAGAGGCTGTCATCGCCAGCATGCTGCCTGGGAGCACTGTGGCCTGCTCCAGCTCACTGCAGTTTATGCTGTCTTTCCCAAGGGTGAGGGCAGAAAGAAAGAGTAGAAAACAGGCCCCACACCTAGGAACTTATCTATTTGTGACAAGCTTAGGGCAAAGTTTGAGAAGGTGGTCCCAAAACTGGCTTTTCTTTCCACCAGAAAATAGCCATAGCGCATATCTACATGAGCGGCCTGCTGGGCTGAGTGACTGCCGCACGGTGCAGGGAGGGAAGCGTCTCACTCACCAGGCTCTGGTTGTCCGGCAGCATGACGATGATCTGTGCATTGTGATCCCAGATCATTCGCCAGAAATCTTTAGTTGTATGTGGCAGCGGATGTTGGGTTATGATGAACTCGTTACTCCTGTAGTAGCCCTTTTGCAGGAAAACAAACCGCAGTTATTACTGCCTTCAACACTTTTAGAGCATTAATTTTATCTTTGGGGACACATAATGACCCTATTTCATTTTATTCCACAATATTTTCACACAGACTATAATTTTGTAACTCCATTTCCATCCTGCAGAGTCTCCGTTGTTTTCATTTACTCTAAATCCCAGTATTTATTTGACTGTATCTCATGGAAATACACATTCCACCTAAATGCATCTTGTATTTAATTTTTTTAGGCAACAATCTTTAATAAAACACAGTTAATAGCTTTACATTATGGGGAAGGTGTTAAAATCTCATCTGTTAATACACAGCCATTACATACAGAATTAAGACAATTACAGGCATCTGGTATTTAGCACCTTAGAATTGATTTTACTTTGTAATTAGGTGTTGGCTTCCTCACCATGATATAAGAGGCATTAATGTAATCAGTTCCCTTCATTCCAGGCAGTGGTGCCAAGCCCACTCTAGCACGCTCAGCTATAAGATAAAGAAAAGAAGAAAAAAAATATCAAAGTCTGGTCATGGCACATTGCAGAAAGCAAGAATTTCTCAGACGTTAACAAACCAAATACTGTGCAGCTCCCATCTCCCCCCGGGAGTAGGCCAGCACTTTAACTGTGTTAAAGCATTGCCTGCTAACACAGGATATAAAAGAGAATGTTGCACAATATTCCCACAAGGACAAAGTAATTTCAGGAATCAAATTTTACTATAGCAAAGATTTTCACAGCAGGCTGAATTACCAAATAACAGTATATGCAGTGATAACAGGGGATTTAAGGTAATTCTTGACTGCAGCGTTCCATTTGTCTCCAGCAGCACACAAACCCAGCTGATTTATTTTGTTTTCCCCACCACTCCGTAGCACGACCATCACTCACTCCTCCCAGCTGGAGGGTGAGATAACCTCCTCAGACAAAGCCCTTCCCTAACAGGTAGCCCCGCAGAAGTGGCTACGTGTTCTTCAGGAGGTCTGCACTGCTCCGTGTTTGAGGGTTGGGTTCAACAACATCCTGAAGCCAACTGACAGGCTCCTACTGCCCAGCTGAAACCACTGCAATCACTGCAGCTACATGACACCAACTCTAAAGGCGCACAGGCTATTTCAGTCCATCCACCTTTGTTTTTGGCGTATATCCTTATGATTTCCCTTTTTATGACCAACCTTCATGATGGACCAAATCTGTGCCATTAGGACTTTGCACTAGTTTGGCTACTGCCTGTCCTGTACGTTCTGTGCTCGGGGGAAAAGTGATGGGAACTACGCTGTGCTTCTGCTTGGTTTGGTGCAAGTTCGTACTGTTCAGCAATCGGGCACAGATTCCATATTAATAACTGTGAAACTGTGGCCTTGGGCACTAAATACCCTCAATCTACAGAGGGTTTGCACAGAACAATTGAGTGTACTAGCTGAATTATAAAAAACTTGTGCCAATCACCCTGGGAGATCTCACCTGAGCTGGGAGCTGTATCAAAGTAATTATCACAGTATTCCATAGATTATCCCCTACCTAATTATTCAAATTCTTAAGCACTTCAAATTAACACTTCACTTGGACAGTATATCTGGCTGACACCGTAACTATTTTCTTTTGTTCAGTTTCATCAGAGTAATTATGAAAGACAGCTTGGTCTGAACAGAAGATTACAGTTCTCCTTCCTAGTGGCTATGCCTTTTCATGCATAACACGGGGAGAATTTGCTACAAAAAGTTATGCTAGGCAGTAATCAAACTGAAGATGTGATCTTACACGGCACGACTGATGAGTTCCTGTTCTTCTCTTTGTTGCAGTCTTTCTGAGCACTGAAGCATTCCACGTATTTTGCATTACACTGCGTAACCAGCTGAAAGAGAATAAAGTAGTAAGTCACTCCTCATAGCAATCTAAATGAAGAGAGGTGGTTTCTTTGCCAACTCCTGGGAAGACGCATCAGTAGAAGAATAAACTGCATTGTTAAACTTGTTTAAAATACTCAAGATGCCAATGGAAATCATCCTTTTCATACAATATGTTTAATGGATAAAAAGATCCTTGCAGCTCTCAGCTTCGAAACATCCTGAAAATGAAGTTCCATCAAAATGTATTTTCACAGAACACTACATTTAGTTATCTTTGAGAATATATTTCAAAGACTTGCAGACATTTTCAGTCAGAAGCAGGTCTCAAGGAAGAAAAGCTAGCAAAATAAAACAGTGACAAAAAAAAAAAAAAGGCAAAAAACTTTTACATTTTCTTTCAACATAAAAGTGAGATCATTCCTGCAGAATGACTTTTTCCTGCCAGGCCTTTTGTGAACCCACCACGCCAGCGGCAGAGATCTGAGGCCATGGGTTACATTATCTGGTCTGCTAAATTTGTTCTGGACACAATGAAAAGTCAGGGAGGCAGATTTGTATTTGAATATTCTGCCAGTGTATGGGGAATCTCTAACAGAGCAAGGAGGGTGAAGGTGGCTTTTCCATCTCCTGCACTAGCAACTCATTACTCAACGTAATTTTACTCGAAGACAGTTGAATGTGAACTACTGTCCCAAGGCATGAGCACAAGTTATTTTCTGCCAGCTCTGTGGTAGCAGCAGAAATCGGGGAAAAATTTAATAATTGCTGCTTTCTTAGTCCTGGTTTCATATCCACTCTAAACAAGATAGTGCTTAACTCACCTCTGCACTCGCAGTAGGCCTGTTGGAAGTTACAGAGTTTCTAAATATCTGTGCAACTCTAGCAGAGGAAGCCATTTCTGAAAATGGCACTTAAATTTTTTGAAATTTTGCCACGAGTCATGAGAAAACATCTTTATACTTATAATTTAATATTTTTAATAAAAGTGGAACACTTATTTTTTTAATAACAGATGTTTTTCTTCTGTCGCGTTTTATGTGTGTGTATGTTTGTACTTGTTTCTTTAATTTAATAATTAAGCATCTGGAATTTCTACAAATGAATTCTGAAAATATCTTGTTCATTTGTTGAATAGCTTTGCATCTGTTAAAATTTAACAGTTTCAATTCCTCAGGTAGTTATTAAACTGAGTGAGTTTATCTGTGAAAACAGACATCATGTATAATCTTCCTATGATACACAGTCTCACAAAATAGTTTTAAATGCATTCAAATAAAATGCAATCAGAAAATCTTAGGTTTCAACTAGATCCAGGCAAACAATTTTACTTTGGCCATGATGAAAGCAGCTGTAATATAGCAAGGAAAAGCAGCAAGCATAGTTAGCAATGAGAAAGGCATATTGTTTTTCCTGGTCTTAAAACATTTTTAATTCTACAACACTGAAGTAATAAGTGGTACCAAGAACCTCATTTCATTTTGTGCTCTATATATATGCATGAGAATCACAGTTTAGAGGAAGACCTCCAGCCAAGTTACCCACACACTCAGGAACGCCCCAGCTCCCTTCGGAATGGGGAGACGAGCAGCACAGTTCAAAGCAGTATCCATGATCCTCTTCTCACCTTTGACTCCAAGGCTATTAGTACTGATTTCCAGCAGTGCAGCTAAGGCTTGTTGGACACTGAGCTTCCCAAGATGAAGTGCTGTGCTAATCAAGTGTTCTGGTTTGGTTCATTATCTGTGACAATAGACGGTGAAGACATGCCATGCAACACAGAGTGGAGAAATCAAGTCCCTCTGGATGGGAGTGATAAGCCTTACCTTGAACTGTTTCTCTAGTCGTGTCTTCCCTCCTATGCCGGGTATGAGGATGCTGTTAACATAACTGTGCAGCTGGTTTGCAGATACTTCAGTCTCTTTCCCAAGGATGGCTTCCAACAAGGCATCATGAATAAAAATGTACTGCTCCTAGATAAACAACAGCATGTCACATAGGCACTTGGAATAAACTGAACAGCTGGCTTTAACTGAGGGGTAGGGCGCTAAAGGAGGGCATACAAAACAAGCCACCCATGCAAATACTGCCAAATCCAGAATAAACATTTACAAGTGTAACAAATACAACTCCGAAGAAGTCATATGCAAAATCTGAAGTTTCTGGTCTAGACAAAGAGAGACATTCCTGTGCAATAGATGTGATATATTCAATACTTACAGAGGTGTAAATAAAAAATCTATTTGCTTTTTGATTGCAACATAATAATGAACATGGCTTTAAATTGAACCCCACTGCAATTGTTACCTCTGTCTGGACGAGGTAGTTGCGCTGTGTCCTGATATGTTTCAGGAAACCCAGGACATTAACTGTGCTTTTGTCTTTTATCTGTTGCAGCATACTGTCTATCACAATGTAGGTACCAGTTCTGCCAACACCAGCACTATGGGAAACATGAGAGAAACTCCATGTAATACAGCTGGACCAAAGTAAATGTTCACAACAGGAGAACAAATGCACCTGTTCCCAGACTCTCGTGTCCCTGCTAGCCTTAACCACGAAAGTTACTAAATAGAATATTTTGGTTTTCTGGGAATTTTATTGGGCATGTATTTCCTCCCATTTGTGGTAACTTGTGTGTAAGAGAAAGATGAGTGTTACACAAGCCATCGTGCCTGTGCCACTGGAGCTGGCTTGGTTTGCAGGCCCGGGCAGCAAGGATGGGGCTGCCGCGGTCCTGGATTTCACAGCCTGGCTGTTTGCACGAGCTGAGACTTGGATGTGCTGCCTCCATTGCTGTTGTTACTGGTGTTGGCCAGAGGAAGCCACGTGGCAATCCACCCTGTGCCAAACTGGCGAGGTTGCTCCAGGCTGTGGGCTGTCCTGGTTGGCTTCAGCCATGAAGTAAGGCTGAAGCTTCATGGTGGAGCTGTAACGGTGCTCTGCAAATGCAGGTGGTACCAGCACTATGGCAAGGCCTAGGGGTGGGGCTAACCCCATGAAGGCAGGACTTCTGGAAGGGGAAGAGGGCAGTCCTAGGCCCAGCACAGAGGAAGGAGAGGGGAACTGTTCAGAGTTGCTCAATAAGCTCTAACCCCACCATCTTCTCCTCTTTGCTATGGCGTTGTACAGCCCCCTTGCACACAGCAATGGAGAACGCATCCTTCAGCTCATTTAAGGGAAGTGTGGGCAGGTGGAAAACAGGCTTTGAACCAGAAACTGCACAGCCACATCAGTGCAATGCTCAGCAGCTCACCATCATGATGCAGGGCTTTGCTAACGCAACTGGGATGCTTTTGCCTTGGAGATGGCTTAAAATGTAGGCAAAGCTAATTGATGTCTTCCTGAACTCCACAGGGCAGGCACACTCCTGTGCTAATAACTCATGGTGTTTGCCTTCACTGGTGTTTAAAAGAGCACATGCTGCAAAATAGGCATTTGTACCATGAGGTAATTAATCACACCCATCATACCTGCAGTGCACAACCACTGGTCCCATGTCTGGGGTTCTGGCTGCAGAGGATCTCCTAACGAAGGTTAGCACAGGCAGAGCATACTCCGGCACACCCATGTCAGGCCACTGAGTGTAGTGATACTGAATAACCGTTCTCTCATTCTGGCGCCCTTTTGGGTTTCCTTTCTGACCCTGCATGCAAAGTAGGAGCAGTGAAAAAAGGAAGATTAGGAAAGAGAAGCATGCAAATATATTTAATCCTACTGGCTTGCTCGGATGAAAAAGTGCTGGACTCTTACAGAAGAAATCTTCTGCAGCTCTGCCTCCTGCTAGGTGGAGACAGAGTTCAAGAAAAAATACACATGGGAATAACAGCAGCAGCTGTGATACCTAACCAGCAGCAAATTTGAGAGAAATAAATATAGGTTAATCCTTTCACCAGGTTCCTTGTAATCCTGGTTTTGTTTACTTATTTCCCATCCACCTGCTGCTGCAAGTTGCCTATGCAGCAGCTGAATTTTCTCCTGCATGGCTTGCATCCTTTACACAAGCTAGAAGGCATCTGGATGAAAAGAGTGAAGGCTTCACCCACCTTTTTCATCTTCGTGTTCCTGACTGTGAAGCGGCGCACAGTGTAGCAAGCGTGAATGTTTGTGCTCTTCAGCGTCACTATTATGTTGCCATACTCCTCACTATTCTCTGACGGCCAGTACTGGTCGCATTTTCTCTGAACAAAGACATAGTTGGATGGGTTGGCTGAAGGTTTGAACTTTCTTTACATTTGTGTTTAAATTTTTTTATAAACAGTAAAATCATGGCTAGCTACGCAACCCTCTATGTTAGCTAGAGTTTAGACATCAACATGTGTCATCCCAGACCATTTAAAACAAATTCTGCCCACATGATTTGGAGAGATAGTAAGGAGCATTAGCTAATAAACTAGAAAATCTCTTACTCTTCCTTTTTCGACAAGGTTTGTGATCATGACAATGATTCCGGTATTTTGTTCCCAAATCATCCTCCAGAAATCTTCAAAGGTAGACTTTAAAGGTCCCTGGGTAGCAATGTAGGCTTTTGCTTTGTTGTAACCCTTCAAAGAAAACCATAATGCCAAGTGAGATGAAAGCAATATCATGGCAGAGATATTAATAATTTAAAGAGAACAACGAAAGGTGCCTTTCTCATTCAGAATAGTGAGGAATTTGTAGCAAAATGATCATGTGAAATTGGAAAACACAAACACTTCACAAGTAGCAATACTTCCTCCTTGTGGAGGGATTTAGAGTTAGAGAAGAAAAAACAATTCAAAGAACTTACATCAACATAATTAGCATTAATGTAGTCGCTGTGCTTAGAATCCTTTCCCGGTAAAGGCCTTAGCTTCACCCTACTGTGATCATCTGCAGGACAGAAAACAGAGCAGAAGCATTAAGGAAACATGATGCAGAATTGCAGGTAAAGGTCCCTTTTCCTAGGTATTGGAGCAGCCCTTATTAATACCCTGCAGAAACCGGCTTTGGACTGGAAGTGGAAGGTGTCTGTTCTTGGTCACCTGAATGAACTGTCTGTTCTTCGCCATCTGATCATGGTAGCAGGTCCTCAAGGCTTCACATCCCTTAAATCACACGGCTCATGCTGGGACAGCTTCTCTTTAAAAGACACTGTAGAAAGATCTCTAGGATCATCTGCATCGCACAGTGTAATGTGATTCAAAGAGCCACGGCACCACACAGGGCTGTGTAACGTGCAGAGGCACCAGCTCAGCTCTCGCAGGCAGTAGAGCTGCCTTTGCTTGGCTCAGTGTCTGAGCTCATTATCCTCCACTCTGCTGTGCTCCGACAGCTCTACTGGGTCTGGGAGAGTGAATGTCCCCACTCCTTCACCACCCTCATCATACCAAGAAGATAGACTTTAGATCGTGCTTTTCCACTCTTTAGCTCCCGTTTTTCTTGCACTCAAATGCCTGACTTCCTGCTTAAATAGGAAGAAATTGCAGCTCTTCTGCTTCTAAGCAGCAGTATGGGCCTGGGAGGGGCTTCCAACACATGCAGGAAAGAGACATGTGGGCTAACTTTGAGCAGGAAGAATCTGGTTTTGTTGGCCTTCCAAGGCACCAAGGGAGAAAGAGGTTCCTTCAGGTGCAATTTGGAGCACCGAAGTTCCTGCTTCAATTCTCCTCTAGTGGTACATCTCTCTCTGTGCTTAGAGGGACCAGACACCTATGTCTAAAATAAGAGCTGGGACATCTGCAGTGAATCCCCTTGCCCAAGGACACGTAGTGAGTGTGTTCCTGGTCCTCAGCCTGCACCTCGATAGATTCTGATAATCAGAGACATGCATTTCCTTCCTATGCCACCAAAAACCTTCAAGATTTATTGTAAATTTAAAGAACTCTGGGGACTCCGTATCAGCGACTTTCCATCTTTGATCCTAAACCACAGTAACTGCTGCACCTCACATCAGAGAACAACATGGAAAAAAGTTACTGCATTTACATCCCAGGCCTGTAATAATTTGCACTCTAGTCCAGATTTTCAGTTCTCAGAGGAATACAGGCAAAGCCTGCACTGTGCTACAAAGATCACTGCTTGTCCAAGTTGTACACAAGGTTGAAGCAGTTTGAAATACAGCAGATACATTCTGTAAGATTTAGCACCTTTGGGATTATAAGGAAATCTCAGGGATCATCAGTAAAACTCTTTCCTCTAACTTGCACTTCCCTTAGGCCAGTTTTCAGATGTTAGCAGGCAGAAGAGCTCTGATCATCAATTTATTCCAGTTATTCCTCCACAAAGTTTCATAGCAAACTGGTATTTCTAAACCTACGCTTAGACCATCAAACTGGAAACTATTCTAAAACAAAAGCTGGAGTGAGATCCTAGCCTCAGAGAAGTTAAAATGTCCACTGCCTTTAGAAGGAAAACGATCTCCCAGTCACACTGGCATGTATTTATTAATTATCGTTTAATAACATAACTTTAACCCACCTGCCTTTTCCAGTCACACAGACACAGTGTGAGAGGAGAGTGTTTTTTCTGTTTGATTAAAGGTGCTCACTGCTGGTGCTTACTTACATGCTAGGATGTTGATGTATCTGTTCTTGTGCTTGTTGTCGGGGTGGTTGGAGTGCTCTGCAGTGATGTTCATGTCGGCTGTACAGCGTTGCACTTCCTAGGCACAAAAATTATTCAGATGCAAAATGCGTCAGCCCCCAAAATTAAGCTTTATCTCCTTTTGCAACAGCTCATAGAAACCATGTTCAAAATATCGATATCTTAATTGCTGGATTAAACACACAGTCATTCAGCATTTTCCTGTAGGACATGGTCTGCTTAAACTGAGGAGGCGTTCGCTGCTCCCTGGCTTATGCTCCTCTCTGCAGACCTGGTGACAGATGCAGTCTGGGCACCCCAAGGGTCAGCTGTCCCCTCTGACCAGCAGTCCATCCATCTTCGGGACTGCATCTCCTGTGGCACCCCACTGTCTCCCCCCTTGGGAAAGGAAGAAGAGTCCCTTCAAAGCCAAGAGTGGCCGCAATGCAGGGTAAGAAATGAAGCACAAAGAACATTTCAACGGCAGTCTTTTGACCGCAGGACAACTAATTTGCTTATAACCTCTCAAAACAGGGTTTCTGACATTTCAGTTTGGCACTGACCTTTTGTTACTTCTCTGCAGAGAGATGCCTTTTATAAAATATAAATAAAATAGATCTCTGAAGGTAACAGCTAGTGCTTTAAATACCACTTCTTGGACACTGATGAACAGCCAATGATATAGTGAAAGAGATAAAAGGTTGCATCCACGTATATATACTGGAGCGATGTCTATTCAGACATTCAGAAAGCAGAATGAGTCTGTCTTGAAGCTCGAGATGCAGGTGTCTGTCTAGTCAGGTTAGATACCAAACTGCCATTGACTTTTCAGCTCTGAACCTACCCCTTACATCATTGGACATCAGAATACAGGGCTACTGAAATGGGGCAGCGGAGGATCTCTTCTTAGCCCCTTGAGAAACAGCTATTCCACTTGGCCAGGCTGCCCTTGAGATTCACACGTGTCAGAGATTGTCTTGCAAACTAAACCATTACAATTCCTCAACTCATGTATGACGCCACCTCCAAGACAGATTTTTTTCGTTTATTTAATTACAATCGTCTTGAAAATGCTAAAACTCTTTTTATCACTAGCATAAATATTTGTAGTTTTAAAACACGTTTTTGAAAAATATATCAACGTTTGGAGCTCAGAAAGTTGTGGAAGAAACTAGTTATTTAAATCTTTTGTGAGTCCCAGAAATCACACCAAATAGAACCAATTTAGCCCAAGGATATATGGGGAAGTGCCAAATCGCTTTGTACTCCAGGCTTTAAAAATAACAGTACAGAACCTGCCTAAGAGGGAAAGTCATTAGGAGCTCACAGCTGCTACAAAGATCACAAGCTAAGTGACAGAGAAAAATTATCAAGAGAAATGCTATACAAACAGCAGATGTAACAGAGTTCAGCATTATGCAGACATTTCACAAAGGAGTTGCATTACAATTTTGATATCTTCCCCAGCATTTACATTTTAAAAGTGCAAAGTGTACTAAAACCTTGAACATTTTATAGCTTTTATATCCCCAAGACACTCCCAAATAACAATTGCTTCTCTTTTTCTCTTCCCCCTCTCCACAGGGAGGAATACACTGCATTCAAGGAGGTGAGCTGAGCAAAGACAAAGAGGAATCGGGCAAAACTCTCAGCGGATCCTCACAGAATAGTTCCGTTTCTATCACGGATGAAAACCCACATTAAAATGTGCACTTCCCCTAATTCTGCTTGTCAGCTCCAGTAAACAAGGGACTTCTGATTACACACTGGGCAGGATCAGCTCAGCCTAAGTCATAAATGGAAAAGCAGCATTACTTATATGTTAGCTCGATTTAATGTAATTTTGTGTTACCTCTTTTTGCATTTAGAAATCATATAATAGCGCTGCTGTACTCTTTGAGTTCACTCCTAAAAAATACCCTCCCACTTCTGAAAAGCCTTACGTCAACCCCTACATCCCTGCACCACTACAAAATTCTTTTTACAAGTTATTAGTATTGAAACATTTATGCCAAATGCTGCAGAATTTAACACAGATGAATCCAAAAAGGTTCTGTGGAGAATACTCTAGAAAGTTATAGAATGTAATAGGGAATTACATCCCTGCTAAGGAATTTTCTCTGACAGTTTAAATACTACATAGTAAATGTATCACTTTCTATTAAATTCTATAGGACTTTTCCATAAGGGAATTGTTGGTGAGGTTAATCACTTTAATTAACCTTTTTATGTTGATGCTGACTGTTTTCTCAACTGTGCGTGTTCCCAGCTGGCCAATATAAAGTTAATAGAAGAAGAAGATTAAGCTAAGATGGTGAAAAACACAGCAGTGGAAAAGATGGTCTTATGCTGTGAGAGCTGATCATCTGAAAATGGCTTTTCCTACCACATAACATTCTAAGTGAATTTTAATACTCTGGAAAACTGCTATAATGCTGGATTTCTGTTCCACAGGAGACTGTGAAAAGGAGATTGTTCAAGAAAAGCTTCTCCCTTGCCAATATACCTTTTTTTTTTTTTGGCCTTTTTTAACGTCAGTGTAGAACAATAAAAGGCTATTTCAACTCCAGCCCCCTTTCCCCAGTCCAGGGCACACAAAGCATTGGGATGCTGAGGCTCTCCTGCAAGAAGGGGCCTGAGAACATCCTCCAGCTTCGTGTTGGCCACTGACAACACTTGGCTGTGCTGCACGGACAGGTAAGATTGAGAGCACAGGTTGGTTATCCATGGTCTGCCCTCCTGGGTTCACCTCTCCAAATTCTAACAGCAAATGACTAAACCACAGGCGCACTGCAACAGACAGCAAGGCATAAGTTAACATTCCTTTGTTATTAAAGTCAACGTGGTTCCTTTCATCAAAGCACAAAGTGCTTCAAGAAGGCAAGACTAGTTGCAGCCTGTTATCTATGCCTCAGCTCAGAATATTATTTGCCCTTTGGCAGAAGGGGATGGCCTGGTGTTAATAAATATCACTCTGGAGGAAGTTCCAAAAAGTCACTATTCTAACTACGCTATTTTACCACAGTTTATGTATATTACATATTTATTTTCTCAGCATTTTCTATTGGTTATGCAATTAACGCCCTGGGATTTCTAAGTCGTACTGGCTACGAAGTCATTCATTTGCATTAAAAACATCCCCGTGATTATATTATTATTTCAACTTAAGTTTGCAGGCAGCCCACCAGGGCTGGTCTGATCCCAGGCTGCTCACTGCAGCCTAAACAAACTCCTCTGCAATTAGCACATAACTGCTTCTGGCACCTCGGAGTACTACAGCCACTGCTCCTACCACCGCATCCATTATTCGCCCTCTCATATCAAACAAACGTTCAGGTCCAGAGTCTTTCCTTTGCCTTCCTTAATCCTGCTTAGCCTCTTCCCCTGATTTTAACGGCGGCTGGCTAGCGCACCGCTGCTCTTCATGTTTAACTCTGCAGAACACATTGCTGTCCAAAGATGAATGCATACAGGCTCTTATTCTGTCCTTTCAACTTATCATTGACAACCCAAGAAACCGAAGTACATGGTTTCAATTGACCGTTAGTTACTGTAAAAAGTGTTCTAGTCTATGCTATTATGGCTAATTTACCTTTTAATTATATTGTCCATGCTAATGCTAATTGGAATTTGATATACCCAGGTTTAACGACCCATTTTCATTGCCTTTCTGAAACAAGTTAAAGATTAGTTTCTTCTAAACTTCAAAGAATTTCCATTTAAGTGTAAAATCAAACCGCTTCAGCATCACGCTGGCAATATAAGGTTCTGAGCAAGAATTTTTGCTACAGTGACTGAGCAGGAACTCGCGCCTTTGATTTGGCCTTATGCAGTGCTGCTGTTGTTTCCTATTACTTCAGTAAAGAGATGTCCTAGCAGGGGCTGAACTGTAAAAGCCTATGAATAGCAATGAGGAGGAATCAGGAACAAAGGAAAGGATCCTAACCTGAAGGACTAAATTAGAGAAGATCCGTGGCTATTTTTTGATATTATTGTGATATTTTTCAGCGTAAAGGCAGCTAGTTCATCCACCCCCAAGATCATTTTTGATCTATTATTTTAATCCCAAATTAGAGAATTCTCTGGTAGTGCTCTTGCTGTTTCTTTTATCACAGCAAACACGAAGATGGCACACCAATAGAGACAGCAAACAGCATTTGAAGATCTCCCACAGGAACAGTGTAGATTTTTGCAATAACTTAGCACTAGTAGAAACTCTCTGATGGCACTCAAGAGAGGGGTGAGCTGGGGACAGCCTAGGCAGAAGAGGAAAATAAATAAACCAAAAGGACCGAACCCAGGAATAACAGTGGAGGAATCATGAATAGATCATTAAAAATTCATGCAAGTGTGAGCAAGTCAGGACCACTGAGCTGGGCATGCTGCTAAGCTGTATACCCGAGCGATGCCTGCAGATGTGGGAGAGCAGAGGATGGTGGAGGACTGTTTGCTCGCTGTATCCTGCCCTTCGTTACGGTCCGGCTTGAGTCTGACCGAAACCTCGCATTCCCCGTATGAAGCTGCGGCTGCTCTGAGTCCTCCTCTGAGGACTTCCAGGCAGAAACTTTGTGGATGCTGCTGGGCCGTAATTAACAGACAGCCTGGAGGTGTTTAAGAGACGTGCAGATGTGGCACTAAGGGACATGGCTTGGTGATGTGACTCGGTAGGCCGGGTTGACAGCTGGACCCGATGATCTGAAAGTCTTTTCCAACTTCAATAATTCTATGATATCTGGATTTCTTTTAGAGTTTCTCTTCTACTTTTTCTCTTAATTCATACCGGTTTCTTAGGGTGGGTCGGGCAGTGAGACAGAGACTCCAGGAAGACCTCTCCTGCAGCGATCCTTCATCCTCCAGCTTCACAGTGCTGCTTCCCTTTGCCTTCACTACAGCAATGCACAGCCTGAGAATACCTCTAATTACGGCAGTTTTGGGCCAGGGTTATAAAACATTTCCCAGTGCAGCAATGTCTGCTAGCAACACGCTTTTGAAATGGCATCCTTCTACTGCCAAATTCCTTGGTGTAGATGCAGTTATGAGTCTGGTGTAAGCTATGTCTAATCTGTAAAAGATGCCAGTGTAACTACACAGTGATTTTAGTGCCTCGAGAAATGTGCAAAGCGCAGCATTATCTCAGTCTTCAATGCCACCTTTCACTAGAGAATACCGTTCTGAGGTCACTGGTTAAAGACAGCTAGTGACCCCTGCCCCAGACAGCAGCAACTGTGAGAACAGCGTTAGCAAATCCCTGCCCCATCGCTGAAGATATGGATTTATGTTATTTTCTTACACTTCAGGACATTTAGAAGAAGATGCCACTGGAGTATAAAGATATTTTCAATTTATGTGATGAGGGAGCTAGACAGCCTGCCTCCGAGTTCAGCAAGCCTGTTCAGACTCCAAATTGGCAATGATTCATTACCCTCACACAGGCACTGGCAGGAGGAGAGGTCTGCGGAGATTGCATTCACCCACTCTAATCGCTCCCGCAGCAGCACTGACCAACTCACTCCAGAATTAGGGAGGAGGTAAATAAAATTGTCTGATCTCAGAAATCCAACTAGGGCGTCGTATTATAAAAATGCATAGTTAGCTTTGGGGACGGAGGGTCATTTCTTGGCTTAATGTTCCTTTCTTAGAGCACAAGGACATGACGACTCTGAGAAAACTTACTGTGTTATGCCAATAACAGGCCAGGGAGGGGAGTGAAAAGCTTCACCGTGGGAGGTGGCACTTCACACCCTTCTTTGATACAAGAATTTGGAGGGCACATGCCCTATATAATCAGGCTGAGTATCAGGGGAATAGAAGATGTGACATCAGTTTTTAACAAGAGAATCAGAAGGGATTTCAGGCACTACAGCCCACTGCGTCTGACTTGTCTACAGGGCAAACTGCTAGACGCTATAATAAATAGCAGTCAGTGAGTGCCTCGAACACGCTGTGGAGAGGTCCCTGAGGAAGCCCATAGGTAAGGACAGTCTAGAAGAGAACTGCATATTTAGTTTTCCAAAATGGTTTTGAAAAGGTCTCTCAGAAAACATTACTTAAAAAACTGATCTTTCGTGAAGCAGAAGGAAAATTGCCCCTGTATACTAAGAGGCATTCACCACACAGGAATTGTCAGTGTTCACGTTTCACCAGTGGGACCTTACAGGGACCTAATCTATTCATAAATGGACTGCAAAGCAGACAAAGTGTGTTTATGATGAAAAATTATTCAGGACAATTAGAAAAAAAAAAGCTGTTTGTTAAGGGAAGCAGAATGATCTCACAATACTGAGTGGCTGAATGATAAAATGGCAAATGAAATTCAATGTTGATAAATGCAAAGTGATGTACTTGGGAAAAACAACCCTAACTATACACACACCCTGACAGGTTCCCAATTTGCTCTCGCTATTCAGTGACGAGACCCTGGGGTCAGAGCTGATAGTTTTCTGGAGGTGTCAGCTCAGTGCTCAATGGTTGTTAAAAAACAAATAGTATATTAGGAAGGATGAAAGTAATGGAAAACCAAACGGAAAACATCACTGTGCTCCTGCAGAACTCTGCAGTAAACCCACTCATTACATACTGTGCACAGCTTTGGCCTTCCCACCTTGAGAAGGATATGGTAAGGAAAGAAAAAGGTACAGAGAGAACACGTCGTCATAAATCTAGAATGGCTTCCTCAAAAAAACAGACTGAATTCTTCAGATCTGAAAAAAAGATGATTTGAGGGAAGTACACAGAATTACATGAGGCATTTAAGCGAACAAGTTTTTGTAATGCAAAAACTAGGAGGTGCCAAGAGAAGTTATTAGCCATGAGTTAAAACCAAAGGAAGTCTGTTCTTGTGGAACAAATTGTAGAATTCATTGCCATGGGATGCTTTGGGCACCAGAAGTCTAAAAGGGTTCAAGAGGTAATTAGAAATTTGTGGGAAAAAAGGTCTATCAAAGACCATTAAATATAATGATGCCAAGAAAATCTCTGGCTAGACAATGAGTAGATGTAATCTCTGGCTCAGGAAGCCTCTCAATCTCTGCTCAGTCTTGTCCCAGAGCACACAAGGAAACAGGCACCAAACTCTGCCCCAGTGCTGCCCTGTAAAAGTGTAGTACCTCACCCTGTATGCCATGGCAGAAGGGTGCTGGAGCTGCCTGAGAGCAAGCCCCAAAACCTCCTTGAGCTTTTCTCAGTTTTAGGTTGAACAAATTCCAAGGTGAACTATACAAAGAGTTACCTAAGAAACCAGCACTGACAACACAGGAGTGTGGACTTCAGTTCCAAAAGCTATTCGTTGCTGAGTATTAAATCAGGCCTTATATTTCTAGTTTATATCAAAAATTGAAAATTCATGGGACTCAAAGGAAACCTTAACAATTCTGTATACACAAGAAAGCTCAGCTATCACCAGACAATAAAGCTGGCTACTGGCACTGTGATTACCCCCAGGGAACAAGGAATTGTTGTGGATGTACTTTCCATCAAAAGATTTGTGAGTTCAAAGTCCTTTTTAACTCTCCACATAAACCGCTTCCTAAGCACATTCACAAAATATTTAGCTGCAATTACACTCATTTTAAGAGGACGAAGGGGGGAGTATTCATACAATTTACTTCCACGGGAATCTTCTTCATGTAAAAAACAACTCAATACAACCCACAACATGCTGCCAAAAACACAGGAAGAGACGTACACCAAAAACTAGCAACAAACAGCTGGAGAATGTTTACCTTCTGCATAGGGCGGGTTATGTTTGTGCCTAGGTTAGCCTTTCCTTTCTCAGGTTTCACCATAAAACCTCTTGCCATGGAAACTTCTGAGGATATTTTTGATCCTTTTCTCATCTAAATAATTCCATGTACTACCATGGCTATCTTTGGGAAGATTTATTTATTCTGTAGTATTGATCAGTTTGTTTTTTCCCAGCATCTCCTTGCCACTCTTCTCTCTTCCCTTCAGACGTAAAAAAGCAGATTTTTGTAAAAGGCCCGTATGACTGCAGAACCTGATAGCCCCTTTCAGAAGTTCCCTAGGCATGGAGGTTGGAGGTACATAATTAATACTATGCACGTGTACTGTGTGTGCATACTGCCCAATCCTTCAGCAGTATGTCTGTGATCTAGATCAGGTATCACTTCACCTACAGGATCTGTGAAAAATTCTGGGTTCACTCTTCCATCCCATCACTGTGAAGCATAAGGGAGAGAATCAGGCCCATGAGGTGTCAGCAGAGCAGAACGTAAGCCCCAAAAGCGAGATGGATGGTTTATGCCAGACAGCAGTCGTCTCGTTCCTATTCCCTCTCCTTACTCTAGGAGAACATTTCATTTAGTCTTTAGCAAGTGGAGACCTCAGCTACAGAGAAATACATCTGAAGTAGCTATACAGACTTCAAAGGAGAGGCTCCAAATTTTAAGCAAGTGGGGAGAACAGGATTTGGTGTGCGCAGTGTAGTCGGAGGAGTCTTAACTTCCTTCAGAGGGGACCCCACAGTCCCCAGCACAGGACTAATTGGCTAAAGCCATCTCTCCTGACTGGCTGCCACGGCGTGGCACTCGCAGCAGGGAGCTCCAGGAGGAAAGGAAAAATAGGGCTATTAGAGCAGTGTTTTCCTTTGCTAAAACATGGGCGGAAGGTGTCCAACATTTGTTAATAGCAGTGATTTTGTGACAGCTGAAGCAAAGCCAGCTTAAAGCCAGACCAAGTTTACAGATGTGTTGCTGATTATTTTGAATAATTAAATGGTGTAAAACCCAGCTGTGATGAATAGCACTGGGGTCGCAATTCATAAATAATTGAGAAGAGTGAGTCGCATTTGATCATCCTGATCAAATTCTGCTCTCTGGAGAATAAATGTTTGTCCTGAATACCATCAACATTGTTAAATGCCTCAATATTCCTGCTCAGCCATCCAGCCAGCAGTCAATTGAACTAAATCACTTTAACACCTTACACATTTGCCTTCCTCATGAATACAAAACGTTTCTAACTTGCACAACGCTTTTGGGGCATCAGACAAAGCAGCCTCTCTTTATAGACAGTAACCAAACAGCAACAATAAATGTTTTAAATGATCCCATTAAAAACAATTCCTGCATACAGTCTCATCTTTACTGCAGTAAGTAAGGAAGCTGTAGATATTAGACCACCTATTTTGTTTCGTTGCTCTGTTTGTAAGCAGAGCTACCCGTGTGATTCACATGCATCGCACAAACACACCTCTTTCTGCTGATAGGGAAGCCAGCACCACAGCTCCATTGCAATTTCCCGGGGCTCCTCCTGCTTCTAAATGCTTCTAAAAGTTCAGCTGTGACTGTGATTAGACTGAAAGCAATGCCTAAAAACTACCCAGAGAATACTGACGACTACTTACTGGGCCCGATTGCAGTCCATCCTCATACTATGGGATGTTTACTGTGTTTGGGCAGCATGGGTAACCCAGTCGTGGCAAACTGCTTTCATTTTATTGGAACTACCTCAAATTTACAGCATGTTTCTAAGTCAGAACCTGTCCTAAGCAGCTAACAATATGTAACATTACGTAAATACTACCAAACAAGTACTGGAGCAAAATAACCAATCACTTCAACAGCGATCTTTCCTGCCTGAACAGACGATCAACAAGGACTCCAGCAACTGACACGGTGCAAATGAGAGGAACAGCCACAGTTTGGGGTTTTTATAAAAGACCAAACTCTATTAGTCTCACTCACAGTGAGAGCAATAAATTGCTCTTCTTGAGCAAAGGGTGACTTCTCAGTGTGATGGAGAAAAGCAAATACCGGACCAACAAGAGTAAAGTAAGCTGCGGATTGTAAGAGAAACACGGACTTAAAAACACCTGCTTGTGCCTTCATGTTGCAGGCAGCTTTTCTATTTAATAAAAACGCAGTAAGGTTGCCCTTAAAGGCACTAATTCCAGTAGAAGGCTGCCTCAGACCCTTGCTCTGTGGCTTGAAACCATCTGTAAACGTCCAGTCCCAGTTTACTCATAACCGGTGGCAAATTGGTATTTCCCTATTTCTTCTTATACATTTGAGCATTGCATTGACCTGACATGACAACATCGCACAGATGTCACACAGCCCCTTACTATTAATATGCAATTAACTTTAGGAAAACGACATTTTATTAGTGGATCATTAAATCATACCTCAAAGTCTTCTGAGAACCCATGCTGGTTATTAGAATAGAGCTCACTGATGTGTTTAACGAACTGCTTGACTGGAATCGCTTCCATATCATCTGTAGAAAGAAAGAGATAGTCAGGGTTGCTCTTTGTCTTACATGTAAAACTTCAACATTTACTTTCTCAACTGCAAACTTGGGAAAGAAAGCATTCACTCCGTATCACGTAGATCTGAGTTCCCAGGACCATAGTTAGTTCAATATACAGTAATAAGAAATCTTGATGAATCTGGCCAATTTTGAGGCAAATTCTTCATATTATACTTGTAATTCTAACCACTGCAAATATGAATATTGAGAGTCTATTCCCTGTGATGCTTATTTGCAAAGTCCAATTGAAGTTCAAGCATCTTTTTGTTCTTTTATGCACTTTGAAGATAGCTGTAAAGGGGATGAAGATGCCAAAGAACAGAACAGACTCCAAATAGGAAGGCATAGTACACATTTTCACCCAGTAAGTTTTTATCAGACTGAGCAGAAACACAAGCTTTTCTTCCGCAATGGAGAAGTTATTAACTTTTTCCTTTTACACAAAAATGTAGTATCGAAAAGAATGTAGCATGATGCCGTCTCTGAGCAAAAGAACAGGCAACCCAACAGCCACAGTAATTTGAGCTTTCTCTCATGCCAGACACTATTCATAACACTGAATATGTATTCTGCTGGACCTTCCATTTATGCTCAGCATAGTGCAATTGCTACCCAATATACCAATAAATCACCCACAAACATTTTCTTAGAAGTAAGACATCAAATGCTGGAACAGAACTAAAGACAAACAAGACTATTTCTAGCACTCCACCTCTGGACAGATGCTAATAAAACTGGGGTGTAGGATGGTTGCCTAATTTTTCTCTCTTTCTCTCTCTCAAGAAAAGCCTAGATGTTGTTATAACCACCGCTGCAGTTGGTAGAAACACTGCGCTTGCCAAGATTCATTAGTTAATATTTTCAGTCTGGCATTTGGAAAATGTAAATTGCTATACAACTGTGATTACTTTCAGCATGTGAAATAATCTATTGCCTGATGGCTACTATTGTCTGATTGCATGATTTTATGGCAATACTCCGGTATTTAAGTATCCCATTTAATATTCTTCTGAAGATCGCATCCAGTTTATGTTTACTCCCAGTAATTCTGTGGTGTATTTTTGCTCCCATTTAGCAGCCATATGGTTTGGTGCTACAGCTGCATTATAATCTGGATTCCTTTCCTTTTAAACATCTACATTATGATAGAAAAAATCCAAATATTTCTACAGATACTTAGCAAAATTTAACGATAAATAAATAGATGTGACATTTACTGTATTCAGAGTGAAAGATCTTTGGCAGCTAAAACCCCTAAGCTGTCACATATGCTTTTCTTAGCGAAGGGTATGAAGATCTGTATGTGTAAATGAGGTTCTTCTTTGGCAAGAATTTTATAGATCCAGCCCTGACAATCTGATTGCTCTCCAGCTGATGGCAGTTCATATTGACCATGTCATTACTTCTCTACTCTTATTTTATCAGGTAGCGCTCTAGGGTGGTTTTTGCATCTATTGACATTTTCAGATTTCAATCAGCTCTCTTCTATTTTATTTACAAGAGCCAATTGTTAAAGATATGTTTGCAATCTGATCACCTCCCCGTATAGTAATGCTACTTTAATTAACCACATGCTCATTTACTGAATAATAAAGAATTCAAAACATTTGACAAGTGTATGCTCATCTTAGCAAAAAGCTGCAGCATGTAGAAATGCTGGCACTTTACAATATTTAAGTGCTAACATTTATTCTGCGTAATATTGAGAACATCACCATCTCATAACAACATTTGTATTAATATTTTTGCTGCCAAGACACTTGAGTGGAATGATCTATAGGAACAGCAGTCAATAGCAAGAGCCTGTAAAACAATCTTTCATCTCCGGAAAAGTAACCCATACATCCTTAATTTCTTTGAAAATAACTTGTGCTATCATAGCAATTTCACAAACTGTCACAAGAAGAGTTCCATATGTATTATTTGTTTGTTTTTTTCTTGAGTAGTTTAGCTCAGCTGCGATCAACCAAGATCAAGGATTCACTGTAGCACACCAGTGTCCAATTTAATTTTGCAGAAGGCAGAATTTAATTTTAATTGTGATCTGTGAGCCAAAAAATACATTAGAGATAACGTGCTCTCCAGTCCATTGAATTCCCACCAATTTCAAGGATGGGTCTGCACCAGAGATCCATGGCAAAATATGGTTAGGCTTCTTTTATCATCATCACTGCATGGTGGCAGTATCTCTCCACCTTTAGAGCCACTGTTAATTCACTGCTCTGTTGTTCACTATCCTTTATTTTTCTCCTCCCTTTTTTCTTTTCTGCATTTTCTCTTGTACAGCCCCTTCTGATTCCCTTCAGAAGCCATAACCCAATCCTGTTTCTTACCCCATTTGATAACATGGGCAACAATTAAACAGCAAATAAATAGTAAATACTGCTGACATACGAGCTCACTGGGAGAAAGGGATCTTAGGCTACTGAAGGTGCCCGTTCACCCAGGAAAACCATGTTGGAACGAAGGTAATTGTTTGAAGATTAACATCAGAAACACAAACATTAGTAACTTAATGGACACTTATGATTTCCAACTTCTAAACTGCTGGGATAATTTGGTCCTACTGACCATGAAAGATCTGGCAGACACTGTGCAGCACCTAGGAGGAGGCCACCCCTGCAGGAATGCTCGCAGCCTGTATTTTTTGATTCATGCCCTCTAACACCAAACCCTCAGCTAGGAGCAGATGTTACCCCAGGTGGGGTATACATGCATATTTAGCCTTGGGCAGCTTGTCAGACCTCTGGCAAAGTATGTAGCAATATACTCAGTGCTCCTGAATGGTATCTGCTCTGATGTTACCTGAAGACAGCTGAGATCTTCTCTAAGAAAACCAACAGATGTAGCTAGATGCACATAATATGCTTTTCCTTGCACTGTCTTCAGTCCAAAAGCTTTGATTAAGCCTTCTTTCCATCTTGAAGACAAATAGACTTCAATGACTATAATTCTTTTAGTCGATTGAAGAGATTAATGGAATCCTATAATGGCTAATTAAGAGCCCTAATAGCTGTTCTGCGCATATTCCCTTTTGCACCATATACTTTTTCCCATCCAGAAACCAGAGTGACGTTTGATATCGTCAGTGTGATGCTTACATTTTGCAAGACCTACACATTCTTCAAAGAGAATAAGGAAATGTTTTAATAACATACCTTCACCTCCAACACCAAAGATATAATTACAGTTCCGTCTAGCTTGGGTTTAGCCATCTGTTTTATCAGTGCAAATAAAGTGATTCTGGATTTACACCATTACAAAATATAAGCTGAATCTGGCACCTTACCAACGTATTAACCCTTTGTGTTATACAGAGAAAGAAATAATCTTAGATGGAAAGAGGCAGAAGTCTCCAGGGCTTAAATAATTATACATATTTGTATTTATTATTATAAACAACATAATTTATAATAATAATATTTATAAGCAGATACCACTGAAGCTGATAGGTGAGGGTATGTTTCATTACAATGCTAGACAATTAACTTTTGTGGAGTTCCCATCTTCACTCGCTGGTCCAAGACAAGTATCTGAGAGGAGTATCGCAAACAAAACTGAAGGGGAGCCTAACACAGCTCACTTTCTGCCACAAAAGGAGAATGCCAAGAAGAAAGACACATTTAAAAAAGGGTAGAAGAGGAAAACCTTTACTTGCATATACGTAATACATTCTCTTAGAAGACAACCACCTTCAAAAGAAGCCCGAAGTGTACAGAAGTAATAAAGTTAGTAAAGGGTTACATTTAAAATTTGGGCAATTAGTAATCCTGCCAGGATGGATTTTCCTCCACCTCCCACTTGATAAGCTGCCTTTGCAAAGTTAAAGCAATAGAGGCCAACTGCAAAAGAAAAATGGGATATCATATCAGAGATGGCATTTCCACATAATAAGATCTGGGACTCATTTTGATTCATTTACAGCCCGGGAGCTCACTGGATGGTTTAGTGGTGTTGGATTGGAATAGATGGGTTTGGGTCATGAATTAATCCAGAAGGTCAAAAGCAAAATGCTTCTTCATTTTACCTTTGTCTAGTTTGGAGTTTTGGCATTTTTGAAGACCAGACATTCGACACACATGAAGAAGTCTTGGTAAGAAGATTCTCCCATGTCTTTCATTGTGTGTGTAAATGCTTTTAGTTTTTCATCTATCATCTCACTCACTCTACTAAATCCAATATATCCCCTGTATCTTATGCCTTACTTTAAATGTGAAGGCTTATTCCAATCCCTAGTCACTGCACTTTAGCCTCTCATCTGTAAGGCCACCTGGATTTATGTGCCATAGCTGCCACGTGGCTTGGCCCATCTGCTCGAACAGCAGCCACGTACTGCACCGCTCAGCAAACCTGTGCCACCCTTTGCATCTCAGAAGCACCCCCATCAATTCTCAGTGTGCTAGCCACAGATCACTCCAGCCAAAGGACAAAAGGATTGGCCCACTCCCTTCTCCCTGCCTATGGGGCTGAGCAGTGAACTGAAACAGCCTGCTAATCTGTCTGATGAATGTAAGAAAGGATTAATGGATTTGTGGGGAGGGGAAAAAGGATTAGTTGTCAGTGGGGTAAACGGGTTGATCCTACTCAGTGCCATGGGGAATAAGTGACTATTCCCAGAAAGGGAAACTGCTCTTTCTGAAGACAGCACAAACCCGAACAGGCTCATGACAATCACGAAACCAGTGATGTCACTATTGACGTTAATCCTGGAGCATCCACCTCTCAATAATGTATCCTCATGTTTCTCATCTCCAGCAAAATAGCTTTGGAAAAATCCTGCATGCAGCTGAAAAACCTGGCACCAATATTTAGGATGCATATTACTTAAAACTCAGCCTAACAGCCATTCCATAAGTTACGGTATGTGCCAGGTGAGCGAAGGCTGCAGAGCTCCAGCAAGAGCCTGCCCGTACATGCAGCACTGCAGCAGAAGTGCACGTGCCAGCAGCGGGGCCCTCGCAGCCCACACTTAAACAGGATCTATGCAGCTGTACAACGCAGGATGAGCGCACATGACACACAACACATAGTGGGGACGTAAAGCCCCAGATGTCTGTATCCGCTCTGTCTCTAGAACAGCAGCTAATCACAAAGAATATTGCAAGGATTAATAGCACACCCTTGGGTGAAATTCTGCCCCAGCGGAGGTTATTGAAAAACTCCTATCAAATTCATTATGGTCTAGAGAGAAGCTTAGAAAAAAACCTCTAAGCCTACAGACTATGAGCATACTCTGAAGTACACACACTTACAGGGGCCAAAAACTTCACATGCAGCTCAAATTTTGGCACTGATTGAAATGGAAATGTTTGAGCTGACAACTCCACAGCCAGATCCTGCCCTAACTCATGTCAGTACTTGACTCCACAAATAATTCCACGTGTAAAAATGGGCAGTGCCCTGCTTTCTTCAAAGGATTTTAGATTTAATACATTTGAATTATACACACTTATATAGGCAAAGCCTTTAATTCTGCAGTATACTGGCTTTCCTTGCTTAACTATTTAAAATAAGGATGCAGCTGAAGCCATTGTACTTAATTTGGAATAATTAATTTTTCTGACTGATCATATTGCTTGCTGTATAAAAAATAGTCAGAAATATAAGAATAGTTTTATTTGTATAACATGAGTATTAATTAATTTATGATAAAACAAAAGCCATTAAAAACTCCTTAATATTGAGAAGGTCTTTTCTGAGGAGATCATTTCTGCATAAATACTAAAAAGGCAACATAGTAGGTTTCGTTCTAGGAGCTCCAACTACATGCTGAAAGTCCATTATAGCTGGCATCCTCCTGAATTCACTGACCTCCGTGAAATTATAAATTAGAAGAAATGGAGATAAATAATAAATGACTGAGAGTTGATTACTGGGGATACCATTCCTCATTAATTATCACATCTTTGTAATTATGTGTTTATCAAATACATTTTTTAATAAAAATGTCTTTCAGTGTGAAAAGGCGCGTAAAACTGTGAATACATTTGAGAGACCTGCATAGGTGGAAACGTTGAAAGAAAAAAAAAAACAGAAACCTTTTCTTCAAGATAATTACTATCTATTTGTTATAATCAAGTCAAATGAATACAAGGACGAGTTTCTGATAAAGGAGAGACACATGAAAAAGCAGAATATGAAAAATCACCTGTGTAATACTGTAGCTACATTCATCTCTCTTGCTTCGAGATTTAATCTACTACAATGCTATTAGCCATGTGTCAGTCAGGAATATAAAGATCTTAATGATAAAATTTTATATGTGTCAAAATAAGAGCTCAGTTTAAATCTGCTTGTACAAATCTTAGATTAGGTTATCATTAATTATAAATGTAATAGCAATATACTTCTTCCCTTTAAGCAAAAAATATAATTTTCAGTCCAAGAGAATGAAATAATATGAATTTTCCCGTAGCACAGACATTAAACATGATCTTATTTGGTATTGTCTGCTAAGGAGGATGACTTCAATGTCACACATTTCCATCCTCTGGTCCAGTTGTGCCATTCGTTACACACACACCTTACACTTAAGGCTTAAGCACATGGAGGTGCAACTCTGAAGCAATCTGCAGTCCAGTGCGAAGGCTTTCTGAAAAGAAAGAATCTGCCCACATTCTACATGGCCACCATGAAAACATTTTTGGGTGACTGAGTCCACTCCTGAAGCCTCCATTACAATACCATAATTAGATATCCACCATAAATTCTTCGGTGTGCTGCAGGAGCAGGGCTGGTCAAACTGAAAACAGAAGGTGGATGTTCCCTAAAATACCTTGATATTTTCTTGGCTTCAGAGGATGACTGCGTTTGCAATATTGCGTTCATGAATTTAATTGAAGCTGAAGATAGGTACGATTCACAATATGGTGCTGGAACATAAATCCACAAGGAGCAGAAAGCAGACATGAAGTCTTAAACAGCTGAAGAGCGCTACTTCGGTGCTCAGTGAAAAACTCCGTGCCCTTGAGAAATAAGTCCTCAGCTGCAGTTAGCACTTCTCCCTGCCCCTCACCAGTCCCTAGCACAGCAGAGCACTGTGTTCAGCACACTGTCACTCAGTGGCCACTCACCTTGCCACGGACGTGTCCTGGTGCTCCACTCTTCTGGCCTGGGATGCAACCGAGACATGCAATGAGACAGCTGCATCTCAGCAGAAAACAGTAAGGAACCAACCTCAGTTGGGAACCTGCAGTTTCCTTGTCAAGTGAGGTACCTCGCTACAGTCTTTTAATAGAAACAGTTCATCATAGGGTGGTTGCCACCACAAAATAACAGAAATGCAGGAGGTAGGCTTGTAGAAAACACCCCAAGTCTAACCACTGATACGTTTGTCAGGAAAAGTTGAAGGGAATTATGGTTACTGAAAAAATAAGAAAGCAGCTTTCAAAAGTCTGCAGAAGATCCAAAAGAAGCTAAGAGTTAAGAAGATGGACTCTTGACAGGATGACTTCTTGTAACCATAAGACAGAGGGATATGACAGTGGGTGATGGCTGCGCTGGCCTCCACACCCTTGCATGACAGCATGAGGTGGCCAAGCCACCTTTTCAGTGCAGTGCACTTGGCTATTCCACAATTTCCTGGGCTCATGCAGTCACCCTGTGTCATTCTTGAAGAAGTATGGCAGTGTTTGTCCCAGATTCTACCACTGGTTACTTTAAATACACTATTCAGAAACTCCAGCGATAGTTACAAAATATTAATTTACTGCCATTTAAACCTAAAACTGCATGCACCATGACCTAGGTGCGCTAGGAAGTGCTCCTGAGTCTTGCAGTCTAGACACAGCTGAAAGGACTGGTATCACATCCGAGACATTTTACTTCTACTGAAAATGGTGAAAGACAGCTGGAATAATATGCTAAATGAACCAGCTGCGTTGGCCAGCTGTTCTGTTGTTTATGAGCTGTGTTTCTCTGGACTGTGGTCAAGACTATGCAGAATTTTGAATTTCGCCATAGGGTCAAGCCTTGGCTATCTCTGTGCTGATCTCACAAGTCCTGCTGGCATCGGTGCCACAATGCCTGTTGTGCCCTTGGGCTGGGCAAAGAACCAGGAAAACCACAGGAAGCTCCAGAACAACGCACCAACCCAAAGCAGGAAAGCTCTCAAACAAATGATAGGAGGAAGATGGAAGAAGTGGAATTTGTGCTAATTCCGCTGTTTGATACCATCTCAGTTAGACAGACAGACACTTCTGCGCTGCTTTCATGGAGCG
This sequence comes from Anser brachyrhynchus, assembly GCF_964034855.1. Classification (NCBI taxonomy): domain Eukaryota; kingdom Metazoa; phylum Chordata; class Aves; order Anseriformes; family Anatidae; genus Anser; species Anser brachyrhynchus. Next base: position 7,999,721 of record NC_137705.1, read on the forward strand.
AGTCTTGCGACCAGAGCAAAGGAAGACTGATGGAGATGCCTTTTGTTTTGTGGTATGCAAAATATACAGCTTTGCAGAAATGCTGCTGCTCTTATTCCTACTTATCTGATTCCAATGAAATGGATCAAGTCCAGAAACTTTTTAAACAGATGCTAACCCAACAACAAAAACAAACAAATGGGTACAGGAGCTGGTTTGCTGGCAGAGATGTTGCCATTATAGCGAAGATATCCATGCAAAGATGATGTAGGCATGGCCAAAATTAACTGAGTACAGCGGCAAAGAGAAAGGATACGGAGAAATAATTTTGTTTGGCTGAATGGAGGTGGTTTCAGAGTTCTGCCACTGATAACAGATGTGCTAGTCAGGCACAGAGCTGAGAGTTTAGATTTATACCTCAGTTGTAATATCCAGTGGCTGACTCAGTTAATATCTCCTTTGTCCTGTGTTTCTCTAGATCAAGCAGTGCAGATAATTATGAATAATGATAATGATTTGGGTCTCAGAGCAAATTTGCACAGATAACCACATGCCTACGGGTGACGTGGCTTCATGCACAATAATTAAGCATGTATGCTACGGGAAGTGAAGTAGAAAATGGGTAAAATCATTCCTTTACAAAAAGATTTTTCAGATTTTTGGCCCCGAAAAGCTGTACCGCGTACCAACTGGAGGTAGCTGGGAGACTGACTTTAGGGTTCATAGAACCAAGGAAACACACGGTGTGTGTAACCAAGAGCAGAGTGTAGCACAGAAATAAATAAGAAAGCTATCTCTGAGCATGCCGGCAACATCCGCAGAGCAGAGCAGTGGCACGCAGAGACACCAGCGCTGTGAGAGCTCTCGAGCTGCGTCAGGCCATCGCTGTGCCTGGCTCCCAGGCACCTGGCACAGCCACTCCGCACCTGGGCCAGGACCAGCTAGCCTAAATTCGCTCAGCCTTCTTCCACCAGCAGCTTTCTGCACACTGTAGATGGGCCCTGGCCAGTCTGTTACGTATCTTTCAGACACACTGCTCCGAATTGCCGCCAGTGTGGCTGCTTGCATACAATTGAGAGTAGAAGTTGGTCCAGCAGGTTGTAGGAGGTAGATGCATGGTTCCACAGGGATCTATCCAAATATCTTTTTTAAGGATGTACCGTCTGGGGTTTCACAAGCTAACAAGATAAATTCAGAAAAACTTGCTTTTGCAAAAATGCGGCTTATATTTTAATTCTGTGATTAACATACCAAAATAAGACTTTCTCAGACACTCTGACAGCTTCCACTGGAGAAGTTCAGAGGCTTATCACTTCACCAGTTGCTGTTAGTTCAAAGAAGAATTTTGTTATTTAATGTCTTGAAGGAACTTCAGTGGGCTGCCTACTTGGGACCAGCAGCTGATGTCAGAGAAGATCATTTAGGAACAGGTCTATAGGGGGAAACAGGCCTTTTCTGTATTTCCAAACCAGGAAAATGTTTAGGAGAGCTTCAGGATCTTTTCAAGCAATATCTTCCATCTTTGGAAAAAGGCGACATAGCTGGAATTTCTCTCTACTAACTTAGAGCCTGATTACAGACTCCCTGTTCAGGTAACAGTTAATACGCACAGAGGGAGGCACTTCCAGAGAGTGATTTGATTTTTGATGGCCTGAACAGCTTTACTGTCACTGCCAAGATCTTCAAGTTCATCAGTGCATTCCCTGTTAAGACCTTCTGGGTATGATTCAGCCTCAGATTAAGGCACCTCCATTTAGTTGTCTATATGCAGGTGTCTAAATATCTATCATATCCACAAAAATCTTATTAGAATGGAAATTTGAGGGTTAGATTCACCTTCGCATCCAACTAGACTAAACCTCTGTTTAGTCCAGTCCTGTTGGCCCAGCTCTTCAAATGCCTTAGAGCTGATCAGCAGTCCTTGCAAATTTTTTACTACAGAGCTTCTCGAGGTGTCCTATAGCATTTGATCTGCAGGTGTTTTAATCTGCAGTGCCCATTATCAGAAGTGAGCAGCAATTTCTTAGCAGTACTGAGTCTGAATAGACCACGGTGTGCACTGCTGTGACAGCAGCATCACACCAGTCCTTAAGGTGCCATGGTCCATCAGCTTGGCTTGCTATAATCATGGGTAGATGCACCCAAAATCTAATTTTCTTCATTTCTCAGTGACTTGGTGTTTACATGCAAGAATGACTGCTGAGAAGCACTAGTGTACGTACTGGCCTTATGATACATGCCACCTGCATTGTTTTAGTGGAACTTCTTCAGTCTATATTACAATTTATACAAGTACATTCCAGTCTTTAATGGACTGACCATCAAAACATCCCTGTGAAACGGGGAAGAACCATTGTCTCAACTCAACAGATAGCAGAGCATGAAAAGATGGAGCTTTCTGCTGGTTTCTTTGTCTAAGAAAAATTTGCCTCAGTTACAAAAAATAAAAACACAATTGACCAAAGAGAATGCCCTTTGAGGGGAGAATTTCTCTCTTCCCACTACCTTGTGCTCATAATCCCCCAGGTTTTGACATTGCTCTGCACAGTCCAGGCTAGCCCACCCTCCCCTTCCTCTCAGGCTCTAAGCAGGCATCACATGGCAGCAGACAACGTGGAACCATGACACTCATTGCCAAAGGCGGCCCCATCAGCAAAGTGCTGCACCCAGTTTTAGAGTAGGAAAAATGGAGTTCTCCACCTATTCAGGCTCTTCTGTGAAAGATCATCACAGGTGGTCTAAGACTGGTTTCCTGCCTCCTGTTACTCTGACGGAGAAAGAGAGGAAAGGTGGCTCCTTGCTAAGGAGGTGAGGTGGCCAAGACAAAGTCTGCCACAGAAAGGAGACGGGATGATAGCATGTTTTCTTTCCTCTTTGGTGGCACAGAATCAGACTGCAAGGCAAAATGCCTATCATTTTCTACAGGAATGTAATATCTAACCTTTCATATTAGTTCCCATGGGGACTTTTAGAAACTCTTCCTAGAAAGAACAGTCATACATGTCTGCTGAAGAAAATCAACGGAAATGTAAATGGACTCTCTCACTTTTCTAGGACGGATGTTTCTTCAATGTCTCAGAAATGGCTTTGATTTTTTTTTTTTTGTTAAAATGAACCTAATAGCTGCAAATTGAATCCCATACCAGCAATACAAATTACAGAATACGACAAGGAAACTTAAAACACCACCTGGAAGTGACAAGTACAAATATCCGACAGGCTGAGGTCAGTACAGCATTTTGGGAATTTTGGCTCTGCTTGAGAAACCGAGCAACATCAAAGAAGTCAGAGGCTGCAAAGGCCACTGTAACACCAAGCTGTTCTCTGCCATTACTACTTAAAGGGATCTGGATCCTGCACTTGATATTTCCTAGGGGAAATGCCTCACGAAGAGACTAGTGCTAAACCCTGCTTCCAGCTTTGCTCTCAACATAGCTGAGAGAAGAATTTGACCTTTGGTAATTTGATTAATACCAAATTAACAGACGGTTTTGGACTTTCTGAGATTGTTTGCTTACCCCTTCTGTCTTGCTTTCCTCCCTGAGACCCAGCAAACATCACCTCTGCACATGCCGAAAGCGGGGACAAACCCCCTGGTCTTGAGAGAGCAGTAGAGCTGTGTGTCCCTTGTCCACAACCCACCCCGACAGAGCAGTTTGTTTCGCCTTGGATGCAATGCGTTAGTGTTTTTAAGACGTGTTGCTTGTGGTCTTGACATTTGACAAAGGTTACTCTGAAATTCCTATTAAAACAATGTGGGAGAGATGCCTCTGCAAAAGTACAGCATTGGGACTCAGAGCCCCACTGCAAAGCATCTTAAAATAAATGAAGCAGCATTGATAACACAAATTTCTATAAAAATACACGTGATTTAATAAAACGTTCTCTTTACGTAATTAAACCAGACTCCAAATAGCACAAACACAGGAGATAAAGCCCGTCTTACCTGGAATAGGTATAATGGGAATACTTTCATTGGGGACCACACGGGGTGAGCTGCTGTCCTCCACATAGAAATGGGCAGTCTGAAAACACTTTCTGTTAAAGGGAAAATAAAAAAAAGGTTCAGGGTGTGAAAAAGCCCCAAACTTCTGCGCATCTTTGGCTTCTCCATTTCTGCTCCACAATTTCAGATATTAAAGTTTAAAAAAAATCAGTAAGTGAAAACATACTTGAGTTTTCAACAATTTCAATCCTAATTCCAGATTCTGGTGTGCTCTAATTCACTGACATCTGACATCCACCCATCATAAATGCCTCTGCACATTATTCCTAAGTACCACTGAATATGGAATTATCCTCGCAAAAGTCAGTGGTTGCAAAACAGGTTTCACATACATCATCCAGAAAGAAACTGCACACAAGAAACATATTCAGCATACAGTTCAAGCCAAATCCACCCAAGACACTAACATTTCTAGGGAACACATACTTACCGTAAAGGTTTATGCCATGTATCAGCAGACAGACAGTAATATAGCATCTGTAACTGCTGCATGTCACGATGTTCTGCTACAGAAGCTATCCTTCAAACATTTCTATATTTTTTTAAACACCAGAGCCATATAACCCTCATCCCATCCTCCTCCTGCAAACTTGTATTACATATGCTGCTACAGAAAAATGCAATAGACACTTAGCTTGGGCCCCAGGACTCAGCTCTGAAAAGGCCTATAAAGAATAGGAGAACTTAAATCCGCCTGACTTTTTTTTTTTTTTTTTTTTTTTTTTACCTGTATTTAAGGCAAAGGAGAGAGCACAAGCTGGTCATCACAGAAAAGGTACTGAGCAGAACAACATGAAGAGATCCGAGGAGACTCTGCATGGTGATGTTAACCGAGGCAGGGTTTTCCAACACCAGCGTCACTGCTCATTGCTGACTTAATGAGCTGCTTGAGGCTGGAA